>NC_134457.1:115773645-116392217 GCF_047948215.1 Lycorma delicatula | reverse complement strand
GTTTCTAAACGAGGGTGTTTACGTGCACCCTCTGCCACGTTAGTTTGTTCAGAAAAATTCATGAACAGTGGATCCCTTCTGTAGCAAGGCTAGCCGCCGGGGTACACCCCCACTCCAGGGCTACTAACCTTGGAGGTCCTATCCGGTACTCCGGTGGAACCGGCATATGTCCTGGCAGAGAGCGGATGCGCAGTCTCTGCACTGACTCCAGGCCCCTACACACCGAAGCTTTCAGGGCTCCCATGCTCCGAACATGGGCACCTTAACTACATGCTTGCCATCGCAGGGGGCATGTGGACAACGGAAGGGTCTCCGTTACACCTGCAATAACATTGACCCTGGCCGCCACATCGCCAGCTCTAAGAATGGTATGAATCCATTTCCAAAATCATATGTTACTCCATTTCCTGCAGGTAGCCAAAAATCCAGTCCGTTTAGTGACCCGAAGTTGGAACCAGGTCAAACTTAACAATGCATAACCGAGGAATTTACTCGGAACCCCGTTAGCCAGCTATATGTGATGTACAAAGGTACAGCTGTTGCCGCCCTGGACGTGGAACATAGATGTTGTATGTTCCACGTAGATGTTGTATGTTCCATGTTGTATGTTCCAATATTATTTAATATAATAATATTATTATTATTATTATTATTATTATTATTATTATTATTATTATTATTATTATTATTATTATTATTATTATTATTATTATTATTATTATTATTATTATTATTATTATTATTATTATTATTATTATTATTATTATTATTATTATTATTATTATTATTATTATTATTATTATTATTATTATTATTATTATTATTATTATTATTATTATTATTATTATTATTATTATTATTATTATTATTATTATTATTATTATTATTATTATTATTATTATTATTATTATTATTATTATTATTATTATTATTATTATTATTATTATTATTATTATTATTATTATTATTATTATTATTATTATTATTATTATTATTATTATTATTATTATTATTATTATTATTATTATTATTATTATTATTATTATTATTATTATTATTATTATTATTATTATTATTATTATTATTATTATTATTATTATTATTATTATTATTATTATTATTATTATTATTATTATTATTATTATTATTATTATTATTATTATTATTATTATTATTATTATTATTATTATTATTATTATTATTATTATTATTATTATTATTATTATTATTATTATTATTATTATTATTATTATTATTATTATTATTATTATTATTATTATTATTATTATTATTATTATTATTATTATTATTATTATTATTATTATTATTATTATTATTATTATTATTATTATTATTATTATTATTATTATTATTATTATTATTATTATTATTATTATTATTATTATTATTATTATTATTATTATTATTATTATTATTATTATTATTATTATTATTATTATTATTATTATTATTATTATTATTATTATTATTATTATTATTATTATTATTATTATTATTATTATTATTATTATTATTATTATTATTATTATTATTATTATTATTATTATTATTATTATTATTATTATTATTATTATTATTATTATTATTATTATTATTATTATTATTATTATTATTATTATTATTATTATTATTATTATTATTATTATTATTATTATTATTATTATTATTATTATTATTATTATTATTATTATTATTATTATTATTATTATTATTATTATTATTATTATTATTATTATTATTATTATTATTATTATTATTATTATTATTATTATTATTATTATTATTATTATTATTATTATTATTATTATTATTATTATTATTATTATTATTATTATTATTATTATTATTATTATTATTATTATTATTATTATTATTATTATTATTATTATTATTATTATTATTATTATTATTATTATTATTATTATTATTATTATTATTATTATTATTATTATTATTATTATTATTATTATTATTATTATTATTATTATTATTATTATTATTATTATTATTATTATTATTATTATTATTATTATTATTATTATTATTATTATTATTATTATTATTATTATTATTATTATTATTATTATTATTATTATTATTATTATTATTATTATTATTATTATTATTATTATTATTATTATTATTATTATTATTATTATTATTATTATTATTATTATTATTATTATTATTATTATTATTATTATTATTATTATTATTATTATTATTATTATTATTATTATTATTATTATTATTATTATTATTATTATTATTATTATTATTATTATTATTATTATTATTATTATTATTATTATTATTATTATTATTATTATTATTATTATTATTATTATTATTATTATTATTATTATTATTATTATTATTATTATTATTATTATTATTATTATTATTATTATTATTATTATTATTATTATTATTATTATTATTATTATTATTATTATTATTATTATTATTATTATTATTTTTTTTTTTTTTTTTTTTTTTTTTTGAGGTTTTTAGGGGCATCGACTACTTTGGTCATTAGCCCCATCCCACTTCAAAAAAAAATAAAAAAAAAGGTTCAATTATTCACATTTCTATGCATCAAAAATGTTCAAAAATTTATGTTCTCCTAACTTCGAATCCACAAATTACCGCCTAGGCTTTCCTTTCGGCCAACCTTTTTTACACCGCTTTTCCATCCTGCGAACGGCCTCAACTTCCGACGACAGAGTGTCTGAGGCTTCGGACATGGCTTCGTCTTCTCTTTCTGACGCCAATGACGTTCGCCGGCTTACATCAGGTGATGAAAGCTTCAATGGTGCTGTGAGCATCGTTGCAATTGAGTCTAAACTTGCAACCGATGCACTTTCGGCGGCTGATGAACTCGATTCGATATCTAAGGCTGTGCTTGGGCCGGCTGATACAGATGCTCTCGCCACAGTTGTTCTCTGAGCTTTTGGGGCCTCTGTAGGTACGGTTTTAATATCGTCTGTGTCAGGTGCTTTTTCGATAGTTACTTGCACCTCCATTTTGGTTGACGCAGATTTTTCCTGTACTCTTGTCACAGTATCCTTAGCTGTATGACTCGTCGTCGGGGTGATCTTTAGATCTTTGTTGGATAGATCAAGATTTTTCTTCATTACGTCTATTGCTGGAGTTATAATCGAGGATTTTGCCGGTTTTTTAAACTGCGTTGGTGCGGGTCTTCTGTCGGCGACGTCAGTCCGGGATTGAGCCTTCTCATGTTTACTTTGTTGTATCTGTTGAGTAGACTCGATCTTGGAATCAATGATTCTTTCTATTATTGTCGCGAGACTTGGCGCCATCGTATTAAGCAACTGCTCCACGTTGATTTTAGGTGTGGGGGGAGCAGCAGCTGCTTCTGCGTATGAAGTCGATGGTCTAGGTGTACGTAGGTTTACAATCTTCTTCGCTTCAGGGTAGCTGACTTTTTGAAGCGTTTTAACCTCCTGAATGGCTGTTTCTGATTTGTATACTGGGCAGTTCCTGGATCGACAGTTATGGTGCCCTTTACAATTAATGCAGACTGGAGGGTCTTTACATGGATCACCCTCATGTATCTTCGATCCGCATATACAAATTTCCTGCGCTTCACATCTAGCGGCAGTGTGTCCGAAACGTTGACATCTAAAACATCTCATCGGCTGCGGAATAAATGCCCGTACATCAAGCCGATGGATGCCAGCTCGTACCTTATCAGGAAGACTTGGCCTATTGAATGTCAATACATGAGAGGCCGAAGGAAGAATCTCACCGTTTCGTCTCATAGAAAGTCTGCGACAATGTGTCACTCCCTGACTAGACATTTCCTGCACTATTTCTTCTTCAGTACAGTTAAGAAGATCACGGCAAACAACAACTCCTCTAGATGAATTGAGTGTACTATGCGGTTGGACAGTAACCGCAAATTCACCGATCTTCTTCAACGCCTGGACTTTCTGACTTTGCATGTCGTTTATAGTTTCGACATGTAATCCGTTAAACGTCTTACGGATATCCTTGACAGGACCACCAGCACAATTTGTAATCTCTCTAGCAATTAAGAATGGACTTACCTTTTGGAAGTTACCATTCTCTTTTGTAATGATCAAAAATCTTGGTTTGGGAAAATTATTTCCAAACAAAGCTTTTCTTAAATCTTTACTGATTTTATCAGCATCTTTTCTTAACTTATCACTCTCCTTGCTTTTTTTCCTCTTCGCTTGTGGCGAATCGGCGGTTTCTAAACGAGGGTGTTTACGTGCACCCTCTGCCACGTTAGTTTGTTCAGAAAAATTCATGAACAGTGGATCCCTTCTGTAGCAAGGCTAGCCGCCGGGGTACACCCCCACTCCAGGGCTACTAACCTTGGAGGTCCTATCCGGTACTCCGGTGGAACCGGCATATGTCCTGGCAGAGAGCGGATGCGCAGTCTCTGCACTGACTCCAGGCCCCTACACACCGAAGCTTTCAGGGCTCCCATGCTCCGAACATGGGCACCTTAACTACATGCTTGCCATCGCAGGGGGCATGTGGACAACGGAAGGGTCTCCGTTACACCTGCAATAACATCGACCCTGGCCGCCACATCGCCAGCTCTAGGAATGGTATGAATCCATTTCCAAAATCATATGTTACTCCATTTCCTGCAGGTAGCCAAAAATCCATTCCGTTTAGTGACCTGAAGTTGGAACCAGGTCAAACTTAACAATGCATAACCGAGGAATTTACTCGGAACCCCGTTAGCCAGCTATATGTGATGTACAAAGGTACAGCTGTTGCCGCCCTGGACGTGGAACATAGATGTTGTGTTCCGGACGTGGGGATTATCTACCTCAGGGCATTATTATTATTATTATTATTATTATTATTATTATTATTATTATTATTATTATTATTATTATTATTATTATTATTATTATTATTATTATTATTATTATTATTATTATTATTATTATTATTATTATTATTATTATTATTATTATTATTATTATTATTATTATTATTATTATTATTATTATTATTATTATTATTATTATTATTATTATTATTATTATTATTATTATTATTATTATTATTATTATTATTATTATTATTATTATTATTATTATTATTATTATTATTATTATTATTATTATTATTATTATTATTATTATTATTATTATTATTATTATTATTATTATTATTATTATTATTATTATTATTATTATTATTATTATTATTATTATTATTATTATTATTATTATTATTATTATTATTATTATTATTATTATTATTATTATTATTATTATTATTATTATTATTATTATTATTATTATTATTATTATTATTATTATTATTATTATTATTATTATTATTATTATTATTATTATTATTATTATTATTATTATTATTATTATTATTATTATTATTATTATTATTATTATTATTATTATTATTATTATTATTATTATTATTATTATTATTATTATTATTATTATTATTATTATTATTATTATTATTATTATTATTATTATTATTATTATTATTATTATTATTATTATTATTATTATTATTATTATTATTATTATTATTATTATTATTATTATTATTATTATTATTATTATTATTATTATTATTATTATTATTATTATTATTATTATTATTATTATTATTATTATTATTATTATTATTATTATTATTATTATTATTATTATTATTATTATTATTATTATTATTATTATTATTATTATTCATTTTATAGTAGGGTAATTCATTAATAATTTAATTAAAAAAAAAAAAAAAAAAAAAAAAAAAAAAAAAAAGGAAAATATAATTTATAAATCAATCAATATGATGAATTGAAGGAAGACATTGAAAAGTAGGAGATCTTGGTTATATTAATGGAAAATTTTGCATACCATATTAATTTTATTAATTCGTATTAAAATCGTATTACTAAGGTCATTATTTCCAGATCTTAGCCGGAAAATAAATTCTGATAACTTCCGTGACGTAAGATTTAATGTGAGATTTAATATGATTTAATATATATAAGATTTAATATGGCCGCTACTAAGGCGGCCATATTAAAAACCAAATTAATAGGAAATATTCTCATTTAAAAATGTCCAACATAATAAGTACTTTTTAAATTTTATTTTAATTCTTTGCTAATATATATTTCCAATACCTTAGAGAGAATGAAAATCTGAAATATGTTGGTTAAGACCAAGGAATGATCCATTCCTTGGTCTTAATTTTATATATATATATATATATATATATATATATATATATATATAAAACTTTTTTGAGTGTTAAAAATAACTCGTGTATATTAATTTTGTCAGTATATCTAAATTAAATTGAAAAAATTTGGTTTTAATCTTGTCCTATTTTCAAAATATTGTAATTTATTCATATGTTTTAGTTTTATAATCATCCGATAATAGAAACTTTGAAATATTGGCCGATTGTTGAATATATTCTTAATTTATAGTATAATCTCATTAAAATCGTATATATACATTGTATTGAACTTTTGATCTATACGATCCTATATATTTGCGTGTCAAATTCTGTAAAACTTTTATAACCGGATATTTTCGTAAACAATTCATAAATTAATGACACCTGCTCAACCAATATTTGCATTTATCTGTTCTGCTTTCCGTTATGAAAATATGATTAGATTAATGACCTTACAGAGTATAAAATACTTTGAGTTATCTCTTTTTTTGTAATTTGTGATGTAAAAAATAAGAGTGAAACAAATGTTTGCTTTCAATTTTTTGTCTTTTATTATATTGCCATTATTTTTACTTTATTATTAATAAAATGTAATGTATCAATTAATTATTAATATCTCTTACTACTAGTACAGTTATTAAAGGAAATTCGTGAACTTATTACACTCATCAGCTAAAATATGGACTTTATGTGTGAAAAGTTGATGTTATTATGTACGTAAACAGCAAAAATAATGAAATGGAATAAATAAAAAGTAATTAATTAATGATTCATAAAGTGGTCGTTTATACGAATTGAATATAATCTTCTTCTTTATACGCATAATTTTAAGGTTCTCCTTTATGTTTCATATTCATTCATACTGCAGTACACAGATTACTATTTGGTGAATCACTATTTAATTTATTTAAATTTTTATAACCTGTAAAAATTACTGAAAAATCCACCTAACAGACTGTATTATTATTACTACTACTACAGATAAACCAAACTAAAAAAAATTGTTTAATAATGTTATAATGTTTTCGCCAATAAATCAAAAAAACTTTTAAAGATGGAAGTGAGTAGTGTTATATTTGTTTCAGCCGTGTGATTAAAATATAAAAAAGTGATTCACGAAATTTCATCGTCAATCCCGGAGCGATTTCTTGGGTATCATTTGAATAAAATTAGGAAAGATCACATTATTAAATTTCAACAAATTTTTCGAGTTAGATAAATGAGTATTTAAAAGTATTCTCTTAATACCTTTAGTGATTCCCGAGAAAATTGCTGTAAAGCTCATAAAACTAGAGCCAAAAACACTAATTTTTAGGTTTGGAGTTAAATAATTTGTTTAAATAAATACAACTTTATTCAAAAAGAAGTTTGCAGAAAATTTAATTCTTTGAAAGTTTATCTAACTAATCTAATCGAAAACAAATTTGACAATGCTAAATACGACTTTCATTTAATTCAAAAAAGAAACCAAGAAAAGGATAAATGCTTAACCGTATCAAAAATCAACTGACTATAAGTGATTTACTTTGAGCATTATGATAATATTTTCCTCGATTATTTTTACGTAGCATAATATAATAAATAATATTTTATATGTATAGTTATCTTGTTATCAATTTTAAATATGTTAAATTGAGTTAAACAATTCAGTTTTTGTCTTTTTTGTAATAAAATGATTAATATCATCATCAGCAATTAATTAATAATAACAATGATAACACAATTTTTGTTTCTTAATATGAAATCAGTCTGTTTTTTTATGATGAAAACCATTCTGGAAAGAAGTTTTTTATTTTATACAATTACATATTTTTGCGCTCAGACATATTTTTAACTACTAATCAGTTGTTATCTCTGAAACAATACTTTACACTATGACACAAACATCACGTATTATGGCTTAGTACCTTTATTGAATAGTACTTGAACAAGTTTCACCATGTCTGTGCATTTTAAATCAACACAAAGTTTGTTGCATTTTTTTAGCCTGCTGCTTTTTATAGTTAAATCTATTCAATGTGATAACTGTATTGTTTTCACTTAATCGATTGTTATTTTTGTTAACTAATGTCTGGAATTTCTAAGAAAATACACTGTATTCTTTCCAACTGGAACTGGTCAAAGACAAAATGTATAACTTTGTGTTGACAGATGTAGAACCCACTGCTCGGGCAGCTTTTAAAATCACTGGCGAAAATTTTCTGGGTGTCTAAAAATCACAAAATTACCAGGATAATATACAGAGCTGCGGGATGTGAAGTGTCACTAAAAGTCTCATTTCCTGCGTTCACATCTGGATTTCTTTCTGCCAAATCTTGGGGACAGTAATTGATGAACGTGGTGAACGTTTCCACCAATTTCAGTGTTAGGAAACCGTTACAAATGCAAATAGAGCGTTAATATGATAGCTTCTTGTTATTGAGCTTTAATTCGAGATGTACCTGACGGTACCTCTAAAATGGAAGAGTTTATGTTAATAAGTTTCAGTGTAATATATACTTACACTGAAACTTCTTAACATAGACTTTTCCATTGTATAGGTATACTGAAACTAATGAAAATTACTAATGTTGTGGGATGTCATTAGAGATGTCATATTGGAGATGTTAACTTTTATATACTATAATGTGTCATTTTGTTAAACTGAAGATGAGATTCTATTTACAGATCTGTAATCTACACAAAACAAGAGAAATGTATTATACTTAGAAAGTCTTAAAACAATTTTATTTTTATATCAGTGTAATTAATGTAAAAAAATTATAATTTTTTAATATAGTTGAAAAAATATGGTTTCAAAAAGTCAAGCCGATAGATGTGATTGTTAAGTTTAGTCATAATAACATTCTCTACAGAAGATATGACACATTTCCTATTTAATTAACATCCCATTATTTTTATATTATAATTTACTTTTATTTTTTTTAAGCCGTTCAAAATATTAAATTTGCTTGTTATAAAATAATTTTATTATATATTAGTTTTTTTTTTAAATTGAAATTTATTACATCATACAAAATTATTTGGTAAATTTATTAACAACATTGTAAAGAGTTTATTACTGATAATGATAGAGGATCAGTCTTATCAAGTGGCTCCTTAACGTTTACTAAAAAATTAATGTTCTTATGAAAATTGTTTATCATGAGAACGTTTAACAGTTTATACATTTAAATGTTTGTTTAAAGTGGAAGTTTAATACAATATATAGATAATTCTTTAAAAGCACGGGGTTGAGTTTAAAGTCGGTAAACTAACTATTCAGTTTTACTTTGAATGCGTGACAATAATATATAGCTGTCACGCATTCCAAGTAAAACTGAATAGTTTTATATATATATATATATATATATATATATATATATATATATATTATTATTATTAATTTTGTTGATTTATGTAATAATGATTATAATAATAATAATTAATTATTAAAATTATGTAAATTGGTTGTGAATAAGTTGATATGAAACCGACCGTACTATTTATATTTGATACTTTTTATATTTTTGTTATTTTTCCTTTTATTTTTTGTTTATTCTGAAATTTCTTATATTTATAAGTTGTTTTATTACCTTTCTTCTTCACTTGTACTATTCTTTTTCTTCTCTTTGATTTGCAGCAATTCTCCAGAGTTCTCGATCTAGTGCTAGTTCTTTAAGCTCTAATACGATTAACAATCAAAATTTTGAATCATTTAACCAGTATATTCCAGGCGAGGTCTTCCTATGCAATTTGTATCCTCCAAAGAACCTTCCACAATATTTAATAACAAGCAGTCATGCCTAAACACATGTCCAATCTCCAATCTAGTTATTTCTTCACTTCATGTAATCCATCAAACACTGTGGTTCCCCGATTTTTCTCAAAACCCCTTCGTTGCTTACTTTTTCTGCCCGTGATATAATCAAAATTATTCGGTAACACCATAACTCAAAGGCTTCAAGACTCCTTCTTTCCAGGAGTCCAAGACTCACTTCCGTGTAATAGCATCTCCAGACTTAAGCTTTTAGCAATTTTTTTCTTAATTTCAGCTTAATATTATTTTATGTGAACGATTTCCCTTTCATACTGAAAGCTGCTTTTGGGTGGTTTACCGTGCTTATTGCATCCTCTTCTGTTAAGGCAATCGTTGTAATTTTGCTACCTAGTACATAAAATCCACCATAACACTTTCTAGGTACCTTTCATTTAACATTATGTGAAGTTTGCTCGCAACAAGTATTCTTATCCTATCATAATTAATTTTCGTTCTATAAGTGATAAGGATCCATTTTTCGTAGAACCTCTGTCAAATGTTCCTAACTTTCGCTAAAAACGCAATAACGTCCGTAATTTAACCATATCATTTCTATTTTCTCACCTTAAATCTTAATACCACCTCTTGAGTCCAACCTCTCTCGCATCACATCTATTGCCTTTGGATGGATAAAGTACAGATTACAGCAGAGAAACCTTATATTCTACTATTAGTTACAGGACTTTGACTATTTTAGTTCTATTTAAGTATTTATTTTAATAACAATTAATTGTAACTTTTTCATCATAGTTAATTAATGAAATTACTTGAATTTATTGCGTAACAGTAGGATTCAGAATTTAAAGAACAACTAATTTTGAGATTAATATGCAATAAAAATATACAATAACAATTCAATAATTCGTAAAAATAATGAAATAGTTGATAAATAAATCAATAGCTGTTGGAATTAATTCTTAAAATATTTTGAAAACTAATTAATAATCGACATAATTTTTTAATAGCATAATTGTGATATTACTTTTTTCAGTAATTTTTATTAC
This sequence comes from Lycorma delicatula, assembly GCF_047948215.1. Lineage (NCBI taxonomy): Eukaryota > Metazoa > Arthropoda > Insecta > Hemiptera > Fulgoridae > Lycorma > Lycorma delicatula. The sequence goes on along the minus strand of NC_134457.1, from coordinate 116,381,165 downwards.
ATAAGTATTTTTTACATAATTTATTAAGTAAAATTACATAGTTATTTTTTATGCATATTTTTTTATGAAAGAATACATTACTTTTTTTTTATTAGTTAATATTTTGTGTATAAAAATATATGAAAATTGTGAACCATTACCAGGAGATTTTCCAAAAGATAGAATAGTAAATTACGCTTACTATTTATATCAGCTTTATGAAAGCATGTCGTGTATGCTGTTATTTAATGTAAATTTCATTTTTAACAATGTCCTGATGGAAAAATAGTTAATTTCGATAATAGTAATGGATTTAATGATTTGATATAAGATAAATATCACAGTTTATTTCCATTAGTGCCAATTTATACAATGATAATTGGATATCGTCCAAACATGTTATTTCCTGTCATGTAACGAGAGTTCTGATAAAGATCTATTTACATTTATAGATTCAGATTGTATCGTATATCAAATCCATGTACCCGCCTCCATCAGCTTATAATAATTGGTCATTATTCATCGAAATCTTTAATAATTAATGAAATAAATTTACAAAATATATTTTTCCTGTTGTAATATCAAAATTAATCAACTCCATCCTTTTACAAGTGAATTTTTTTAAGGTGTGAGTCTATTTTAATACCTTTTTTATTTATAATTTTAATAATTGAAAATTATTCTATAGTCGTATTTCAAGAACCTACTTCCGTTTCATTCGGAACCAAAAGTTAATTTCATATGTAATGTTTGTTCATTTCTGATTGCAAGAAAGTCCTCCTTGTTGCTGATTTGTTTACAATCTTGGAGTTCTTTACACCCAATCGGTTTTAATTAAAGCCTCTACTTTAGTAAAGTATTAGTTTTGAATGTGATTTCTTTGTTAGTTTTGTCGATACGTGAATAGTAAAAACAATCTCGGTCGATTCTATTCTAAAATAAAACGATACCGATTTTTCGAATTGAATTTAACGGATTTTCATAAAATTCAACAGTTAGGTTTTGATCAAACTATTTAATAAAAATATACCGTCAAATTTCTTACTATGTAAATATTTGCAAAAATATAGACTATTTTTTTGTGCTATTAGTGCTATTTGAATAACCCAACATTGTATTTTCTTCAACTGTACTCTGAGAAATGTGGTACATTACCTTTTGCTTAGAATAACATCTAAGTCTTTCTTATGGTTAGTGTATCTTGAAGTACAAGCGGCACAACTAACCACAGTTAATTTCTACGTAAGTGATGATATTTATTATTCAGCCAGTTCATGTGGTGAAAAGAGTGAAGGTGTAAAATCTAGATAATTTTGTGAATATTTAATACAGGTAATATTTAATCTAGGTAATATTTAATACAGCACAGGTAATATTCAGTATTACCTGAATTTAGGAGAACTTGTAATAGATATTGTAATACGAATTGTTCTGTGAATAACGCAAAGGAAAACTATTTCTTTTGTTACTTTCTCAAAACGCTCTACATAAAACATTTTACATTTTAACGTAAACCATTTTGTGTCATTAAAAAATAACAAGAAAAAATTTGATAAAAAAAAAATATATTCAATTTATTTCTTTTACACCAGAAGGGTGAAAAATAACTAAGCATTTTTTCTCTGAATCATAAGATTTGTTACTACCGGTAACTGAAAGCTTTAACTGATATAAAAATCAGATACATAAGAAAATAAGAATTTTTAGTAATACATAGCTTCTTCAGTAAGATCAGCTTCATTTATATTTTCTTTTTTCCATTGTAAAAAAAATTGATGTGGACACCACATTACTTCCTTTCTACTCTTATTAAATTATATATACACATTTTTTTCCGCACTTCATTTAAACTTTATTTCACTTGAAAGTGAGATACGATCCTCCAATTCTTTAATAAAGTGGGCAGTTACACAGTTGCATTGTGATCGACTCCACATTGCATCACATTTTTTTGTGGTTCCGTATCAGCATTTTATATTAGTTTATATATTAATTTTTTTCTCTTTGCTCACGTAGTTATGTGATGTAAGTAAGAACATGTCGGATCTGTAACCATGCACACATCGGCTCGGATCCGACTTCGTATACATATATTTTTATTTTACTTTTTTTAATTTAAATATATTGATTTATTAATAATTATTAACCTCATTGTAAAAAAAAAATAAAATATTACGATGAATAATAATAATAATAATTCAATAATAGCAAAAAAAAATAAAAAATATAAATTTTTAATGAAATAGAATTTTATGTATTTTCGTTTTAAAAAAATGTGTAAATGTACTTTAATAGGCGTACGAGGAAGTCGTGTTGTCCACATCAGATTTCTTTTAATTTCATCCGAAGAATGAATTTTAGAACAGCGTCAATTTGATTAATCATCTCAGCAAATCAAATGAAACACTTTTTCCTTAAAAAAACTATTTCGACTTAATTTTTAGTTCTTGTGTAAACTGAAATAATTTTCTTAATTTGATAGCAGGACAAATTAGAACTACTTTAGAATGTTTAATCCCATAAATTAAGATTTGAAATCTTCGCGGTATTAAAGTTGGAGGTTAAGTTACGAAATTTTAAATGGTGTGGGCTGTATTTTAAATAGGGTATTATGTTTTAAAACCGTGTAACTATCTTAAACATAATCAACTTTTTATATTACCTTATAAAAACTTTTGAATTAATTAATTTTCTACTTATTATTCAAATATTCTTTTGAAAAAGAGTAGACTACGTTGAAAACAATCGCTGAGTCATTTATTTCTTACTAGAAGTTGACTCACTGAATTAGATTTTTTTTTTGTAAAAAATTGTATTTTATGTTTTTAAAGGAACATCTGTACTTTCCTTTAAAAACATGATATTACTGTGTTAAAAATTTCACTGATATCAAGAAGATTAAATAGTATCTTATAGAATCAAAGAATGAAAACTGACCTCATCAGTAGAATCTAAAATTAGAAAAGTATTAATGCAGTACAAAAGAGCAAAATTCTAATAACGCAAGTTAAATATTCTTTTTTGTAGTCTGTATATAGAACAATATTACTGTATTTGAATACTTAATGCTGGTAAAAATATTCTCTTGTGGATTTTCTTTAAAAAACTAATTTTCAGCTAAGAATTTTAATGTAATACTATGAATATTAAAGTTTGTTGAATATTTTGACATAGAGAAAAATAATGTTTTCCTTGTAGGAGGTGTTCGTACAACTTAATACTCAGCTCAGAATACTTTATTTGGTGAATCTGAAGTAAATAAACGATTTAAAAATCGTAATTTCGAATTTTCCTATTTATATTAAACATTCTTCATTTCGTTGTTATTCAACAACCAGTTAATTTCTTGATGTTGCTAAATGTCGCTTAAATATTATCGCTGTTATTCTAAATTTTTGATGTCGTTTCCTAGGTATAAATTTTTGACTAGATAAACTTGGTTTAATAAAAATCCCGTTATAGCTGACGTTGAAGGAACTATAAATAAGAATTATATTATGTACTCAAGTGAATATGTTTAAAACAAATAAAATTTAATTTGATGCGAATAAATATAATTTTATGAGGAAATTTTTCGCATTACATTCATGGTCATTTTTATAACTATACCCTCGGATTTGTTTTTAAGAAGCCTTTTATCAGAAAAGTGAAATAAATGAAATGGTAGACAAATATATCCTAGAGCTGTCGAGGGTCGCATCCGAGTGGCGTAGAAGCTAGCGAGCTCATAACAAAATCTGACCGTCTAGTTTGACAGGCAGTTTAATAAAAATTTGTTTATTGTTGTCTGGTATAATATATACATATATTTTTAAATTTTTTTAAGAATTAAGGCAATTTCAACATAATTGCTTTCAATAGTACATTAAAGTTATGTATTCTTCCAAATAAGTAAAATCTTATTTATCATTTTCAATCACTTTTTATCATAGGCTACCATATTCGAGATATTTGTTGAGAATTTCATGTTAATTCTATGAAGCTCTTATTAAAAAATTTACATTTAAAATACTTTTTGTATTTAATTCACTGTAAATGAATTGATTCATGACTGGATATATACACATATAAATACATGCAAACTGTATTATAGGGTACTTTCGAAATGACTCCGGTTCACTCAAAATTATTATTTTATTTTGATTTTGAAAAATGATGTTTTTAAATTAAATTCTATCTTTGAAACACAAAAATTGTAGGATCTTGTCTTACCTACAGATAGTCTCGAAATTACAAATTTCGAGTAATTTATTATTCTGAAAGACTCAATATAATTATTACTCCTTAATTCAACTAGTAACCTTTGTTGAAACTAAATTATGATTAATTCGTTTCTAGTTTAGTAAAAAATAAAATCTTAGAAAGATATTTCTCTGAAAATGTTCTTCTTATGTTATTAAAAGAAATATGACTATTCACTTTATGATAACTCTATACTTTATATAGTACGTAGTTTAAACTTGAGAAATATACGTCGACCAGCATGATGAAATATAACTATATATATATATAATGTATTTTTAAGTTTAAAAATACATTTAAAAAAAAATAAATAAACAAGAGACTCATTCATAGAGAGAGAGAGAGAGAGAGAGAGAGAGAGAGAGAGAGAGAGAGAGAGAGAGAGAGAGAGAGAGAGAGAGAGAGAGAGAGAGAGAGAGAGAGAGAGAGAGAGAGAGAGAGAGAGAGAGAGAGAGAGAGAGAGAGAGAGAGAGAGAGAGAGAGAGAGAGAGAGAGAGAGAGAGAGAGAGAGAGAGAGAGAGAGAGAGAGAGAGAGAGAGAGAGAGAGAGAGAGAGAGAGAGAGAGAGAGAGAGAGAGAGAGAGAGAGAGAGAGAGAGAGAGAGAGAGAGAGAGAGAGAGAGAGAGAGAGAGAGAGAGAGAGAGAGAGAGAGAGAGAGAGAGAGAGAGAGAGAGAGAGAGAGAGAGATAGAATAGTTAACGAGAGAACAACTATAGTTAGCGAGAAACTCGTTAAGTAAATTTTAAAAAGTTAATTCTGTTTTGTTAAGTACTTCAGTATATTTATTTTTCCTTAAGCATTCTGATGTTGGTAATATAAAAAGTACATTAATCCATGGAAAGAGGATAAATGTATTTTACTTGCTTAATTTTAAGTATTATGTTTGGGGTTCTGAAAATACTTTTAAATTTTAACTTTTCCCGAAAAAGTTTTTGAATAATGTTTGATTGTTTATTGTCGTATGTAGTTTTATGCATACGTACTTGGTCACTAGATTTTTTTTCAGTACGTTATACTAATATATCAGTTGAACTGTAAATATGGGTGAATAGCCAAATACACCTGTCCATTTTATTTTATTGAATTTTTCACATGGTTTTCGGTAGACAGAGGCAAGAAATTTTCGTATATTCTGCAATGATGTATACGTGAATTAACTGATGGTGGTGCTGTTAAGAAAGGGTTAGATTTGTGGTGGATAAGAATGTGAGTTGTTGTGGGTCTTATATATACTTCAAACTAAGGTTATTAAAATACATAAACACGTGATCTAAATTCGTAATTAGCGACTAAAGAATGTAACTGGTGTTCATAATCTGCAGTATAATGAATACTAAATTCTATACCGTGTCTTATGTTGTCTTTGTACAAGATTAGGGATCTTAAGATAATAATGGTAATATAACATTTTTTCAGCATGTTTTTCATTGAAAACTTTACGTAAAATAATTCAGGCAAAACAGTAAAACTGTGTGGAGCCCGTTTGGTACATTTGGCGAACTGTTGTATTGAAGGTTGTATATGGAACAGCTTTGCTCTGAAATGTCTTGTGTGAAGGTTATGATTGTGTGAAATTTTTTTCATTTCAGGGATTGTTATATTCACAGCATCTTATATAGTGTTGTATATTTAATGTGATTGATAATGTGTGTATGTGTTTGAAGTAACGGCTGTATGTGTTAAATATATCTTCATATTAATTATTAAATTTTATTTTAAAATTTTAGAGTAGGATAAATTTCAGTTCAAATAGACATTTTTAATAGATTTTTTAAAATTTTATTAGTAGTTTGTTATTATGTAGAATTGAATCTTTCAAAAATTTCCAAGCAAAGTTTCACAACAGATAGAGTGTTTTACGCTAAAATGCAAAACCTTTTAAATTTAAAAATATTCCAATTTTTTGTGCGAGTAGCTGTCAAATACACAAATTCATCATAACTTTATCCTTATGTAATTTACTTTTAGTCAAGAATTTTCCAAAACTGTAAAATTTTATTTACAACTTTCAGTATTTTCGAGACAATAAATCAGACATACAAGATTGAAATTCGATGAGTTAAAGTCCAGTGTATAAAAACTTTTTTTATCATTCATTAGAAACCAGTTTTATTGATGAAACGTATGAAATGAGAGCGGTTTCAATTTTTTTTACAACTCGCTAACACACAGATATCTAAGTCTCCTAATATCTTTATCCCAGAATATTAAAATCTTTATCTATGTCGATATTTTCGCGTAAAACTAATTTGCTTCAAGCGGTTTTGAAACCCAAGTTATATATTTAATCTATCATTCGGCAACTATTAAATTTGCAGTTGAAGTTAAATTTTCTATTGTATAATAAAATATAAATGAATATACTGAACATTGTTCAGAGAACGTGTTTGAATGTGGAAATATTGTGCAGTTAAAACAACATCCCCTCCTCTCAAGGCATTCGGAAATGCAGTATATATTTAGAAGACAATAACAAATTCTGCTGCTTGAATGTTCAAGAATTTACTACGTGTTATACGCAGGGAACCTGCGCTAAAATGGTTAAGACTTCCTTAAAATATATTTACATTTGACCAAAACTAAACCTGGTTAATTTTTCATCGAAAAATACAATATAGTAATTGTAATTGGGCCTCAGCCTTTATTTTCTAACGTAATTAAATAAATAATCTCTTTGAATTTCGTCGTGATGTTGCTTCTAAGGGCTGATGTGTAGGCAGCAAATGTCTTAGTAATACAAAAAAAGTAGGTGGTCAATTTGTAATGAATAATTAATACTTTGGTACGCAACTAACGTTAAGACACCAGACTCCACGATAAGCCCCTCCTGCATAAAAATATCACAGAAGCGGATATTTTCTTAGAGTATAACAAAAAGACACAGATTTAACCCCCATTCATTCTCATTTCTTCATTCTGTCATTTTTCCATCTTAATTCGATCGCCTTCATTTTTGGGGTCAAGTTACTGTCAAAGAAGCTCTACAAGATATTGTAGACTTGAGGGATGTATGATTTTTTCGAGTCTACCCCTATACAGCTTGTACCATTGTAAAATCTTCCTGAAAAGATTAGCGAAGGGTATTAATATTTAAAAAAATCTCAAGATGGTTTCTGTAGTAAACTTCTTTAGAAATAATTTAGTTTAATATTTTTGAGGTAAATTGTTTTTTATAAAGTGGCGTAAAATAAGTATATGATATCGTATTTTATGATTATTATTTTAGAAGAGTAAATATTACACAAATTATTTACACATAGCTATTTGTATTTTTCATATTTTCTTGATACATTATACAAATTCATTTTTAATAAAAAAAAAGAATACTAGAATAACAGAAAAAACAAAAAAGCAGACTCTTCAAAAAGAAATTAATTTCATAAGTTCTACCAATACTGTTTGGAAAATCATATAAAGATATTTTCTCTTTAGTTATAGAAAACATTTGAAACTTTACAAGAAGAATAAAAATTAAACTCTATCCAATTTTAAAGAAATCAAAGGTAAACGGCATAAGACTGATGATATTAGAAAATCTAAAATTAAATTTATTTTTGTTTAATGTATGAATTTATTATGTATTGTAACTAATGCTTCATACTCAATAAAATGCTTGTATTTACAATCTTCGTTGACTATAAGATAAAATATCGTATCATAGTCGTTCATACATGTATAAGGTCGCACAAGAAATACAGGAGTATATATACATGTAGTCACAGGAATATGTACACGTATTATCCATAGTTACTGTGTTTACCAGTCTACACTAAACGTATACTTTCTGAGCGGCAGTGCAGTTAAAAGGAAAATATTTATAAAAATTATTACGTCATAATTAATATTATCTCTTCGTTAATTTTAAGTTAATTCTCAGTTTTAATTGCAGCAATAGGTGTGGGAAGAAGGTTACGTAGGTATCTAATTTCTGAACGGCAAATTCAAGGTAAAGTTGAGCGTTCTTGGTGTTTCATTCAATTTAAGTTCATTTGAACTTTCTCGGCAAGTTGTATTATTCTGATGTATAGATAATACACTGAATCATAACTAGATTTTCGGTTGGAAGTTATAGAGAATACTTGAATTGGCTTTCTAGGAAGTTAGGGAATTTATTTTTGGTAAATAACTTCTTGAACAAAATATTAAAAAAATGTTAATGTATACATTACACTAATACAATTTATGTACAATAACAATTTAACATTTGTATTAGTTTATTATAAAAATAAACTAATAAAATATCTTGCTAATATAAAAAGGATCTTCATTTATTTTGCTAAAATAAAAAAAATTAAAGGTATGAAGAAATGTTTTTAAGTTAAATAAAAATAAATAAGGTAAAGTTTGTTAAGTAAATAAAGAATTCTGGACTTGTTTATTTTATCTATACTTATGGCATCTGATATTCTTATCGGTAAGGAAAACAAATGGGTGTAAAATAAATATTAAATGATGAACTTGCATAAACATGACTGAATTAATCTCATATTCTAAAGTGAAGATAATAGAGGATTAATTAAAAGCTTGATATTCTGTATTACAACGTTATTGTCTAACCAAAGTTATATCTTCAGACCTCAAGTTTTGTTTATAGTACTACTATGAAGATTGATATGGACCATATATAATAAATTTCGAAGACTAAAACTCCCTCTCTCTCTCTCTCTCTCTCTCTATATATATATATATATATATATATATATATATATATATATATATTTGGGTGTTTGTGAGTGTGTTTATGTGCTTTATAAATTGAAATTTCAAATTTCTCACAACATAGTAATTTCCCTAGTTTTCATTTTATGTACTTACATATTATTAAATTCATTTTAAAAGATATACATGATAAATTTTTCCCCTGGTTTTTGACTAATCACCTGCTTGAGTTCACAAGATTATAGATTTATCTTTTGGAAGGAAATCATTTATGAGCTGCTACTCTTGGCTCTCTAAAGATTTCGTGCCCTTAGCCACATTAAAAACAAATTATGATATAAGGATATTCAAACAGTTTTCCAAACTATAATAGAATTCTTCACAAAAAGAAAAAATTAAAATTCATAACAGTTGCAAAGAATTTCAGACTCTAAATTTGCTAAATTAATAAAAATTTAAATATGATATTAGATGTCTTTTTCAAAAGGTTTTCTAAATTCATAAAAAATTAAGAAAACTCCAGAAGTGCTTCTTTTTCCCTTCTTGATTCTCAGAGGACTGATACATCCTACCATCCTCAGTTTCACAACGACGTCTGAAGTTTTTCAGAATATGTTTCAGAGAAAAATCTTTAAGAATTATTTTTTAAATTTTCAGAAAAAAATGATAAACCAATGGTGTCTATGATGCTGACTTCTTCCCTTTAAGATGCAAGATCTCTTTTTTCAGTCCATTTTTAACTACTCAGGGACAACCAGTAATCGCCTAGAAGACGCTGCCTCGGTCGGCCATGAGTGTAGTGGCTGTAGATTAACCCAGCCTGTCCATACAGCTATCATCGCTGTCCCGCCCGTCGGGGTCCCTCCTGGTTCATTGAGACATCATGACCACTGCTTCTATTTGCCACGACGCCCCTCCACAGAAAGGCTACTCTTCCCGTCCCTATACCCTAATCAGGAGTCCGTGTGTGCACCCCACGCATATCCCCACCGAATCGCGTGCCCGCCTCACATACCTTGCGGATCCTCAATGCTTCATCGGAGCACCCCAATCCTACAGGGTAGTAACAGAAATATAAAAATTGGCAAAGAATAACAAAAAGAACCTACAACTAGACATAATTAAGTGACAAAGATTTCACTGACCAAGCGCTCACATGACAAAGAATCATAACGGTAATGGCATATTAATTGAAAAAACTGACTAAAAGGCCAAAAAGTCCTTTATAAACAATTGATATAGCAGAAAGTTCATACTTAATATGGAAGTAAATAAAAGACGGCCCGTAAAAAACCTTCAATAAACATTTCCTAACCTAACATATGAAACAATATAAAATACTTATATACAAAATCATTATTTACATCATGTTCAAGAAAATCGAAAAACCTAACACAGTAATGTTAGGTCTTTTATTTTCTCTTTTATTTAAATGCAAGCCAAAAGAGGAATCTCGGGTAACCCATTGCTCACAGAAAGACCGGCCTCAACAAGAGGCGCGCGAAAACAATAAGTATACGCAAGGAAAACACCTACAGCGTTGGGTTCTATTAGATCCAGGTAGAAAAAAGGGAACATTAGAAAATACACTGCCTAAACATATAAAAAAGAAACATTATGAAAAATAAAAAAGACACAGATTACAGCAAAATTCGTAATAAGACACAATAAAACAACAACAAAAAGAACAAAAATATCCGTGGTGCTTTGCGCAGCACCAAGTTTCCACAATGGTCTTAACTAACTGAACAAAACAAGTGATAACCATAGAAGTTCACGGCTACTTGACATATCTTAAAAACAACATACATAGTAGATATAACATCTTAAACTAACCTAAAAAAATAAAATATTAAACGTCGAGAAATGTGAGTAACAACAACAATAGCTGCGATAATTCTGATTGCATCGCCTTGAACCTGTGAGCCTCACCGCCAATATTGTCCGCTAGTCCTTTCAGTCAGGTCCCCATTCCATCATTTCTTCCAGCTTGGTCTTTAGGATGCCCATGAGCAACCTGGACACTTCTTTCCACTGTTGTTGCCCCCGGAGCATATGGCCAACTGTGTTCTCTGGCGTCAGCCAATCCAACCCTTGTAGCCGGCGACGACTCGCCCACCTTTCACATCTGTAGATCGAGTGCTCTATGGTGTCCAGCTGTCAACAATATACGCAAAATGGAGAGTTTCGACGCTTGAACATGAAGAGACAGGTCTCATATTCCCCGTGCCCTGAAATAAACTAAGTTAGCAAATGGGAAACCTCCCTATGCTTCCTCCGGACCCACGGGGCCAGATGGGGATCAACTGTCGAGTCCTTTACGTGAGGCATCTCAAAATCCTTGCTATTCGTGCAGTAGTAGCTACCGTGGTACTGTCTTTGATGTACCTTGCTACATTCTTATCAGCCCCTGGTCCGGATCGAGATCGGAGGGATGCCCGCACTTCTACCGCATTCCCCGATATCGTCCGATATGCAGCCGTCACTTTAATCGCTGCTGTTCATTGCAGCGAGACCAGCCTGTTCACATTTCATTTCCGAAGTGCATCCACCTAGACCGGAACCGCATACAAGAGTGATGACAACACAGTTGTCATAATCAGTCTTCTTTTGCTGGCTTTCGGGCCTGCCTGCGCTGCCATCAGTCGACCCAATGTGACAATAATCGCTTCACATTTAGTTGTCATCTCCTGGAGATGGGTAGAGAAGAGCTCGATTTATCTATCCAGACACCTAGATACCGTGCACTTCGCTGCTGCATCACCCTAACCCCGTCAACCTCAATTGTTATAGTTCGAAGTCGAAGCCGTTCCTCGACAGCTACCATCGCCGTCTTCCTTGGAGCAGCAAGTTGCATCCCTTTTCTCCGTAGCCAGTCACTAATTCGTGCTACTGAAATATTGGCGGTGTTTTCCACCTCCCCATCCGTGCGGCCGGCAACTAAAGATTCTAGATCTAGAACAGCCGATTCCACATCTAGATTCATAGCATCCCTTGATTAAAGACTAAATTGATGTTATTAAAATAATAATTACCATTATCTTTTCTGCTAAGATCACTATAGAATCTATTCTGAGTACTGTTTACCTTCCTTAGCTTCATTCTTTTATCATATGTTGATACGTTTCGGAAGCACTACATTGTCAAACTTATTATACTGGTACTTTTAGATCTCTATTAATCTTTATATTCCGTTTAGTCAATGCCCTCTTCCTGTATTTGACGCCATGACTTATCTGGCCTTCTTCTTGTTTACTTGTTATTACTGTTTATGCTTATCTTTAAATTTTATTTATCTATTTGCTGTTGTCAATAGATATTAACAGAAATTTAAATGTACCAGTAAATAAGTTTTGACAACGAGTGGTTCCTAAATACGTCAACGTGTGATGAAAGAATGAAGCTAAGAAAGGTAAACAATACTCAACATGAAACTAAAAACTAAATATTACAATTTAAAAATTATTATAATTCAAAACTGGTCTACCTTCAGACAGAAACACATACATTTGCAAAAGGGTCTAGCTTTTCTGCCAACAGAGAGATCTAACCTATTCAGTTATTTCTACCACCAATATAAAAAATATTTCATTATTGCAAAGTTTTACTGTCAGATACGTTCTACCATAAGAAAAATATATATGTATATTATACTGTGAAAATGAAGCACATTGTGCTTTTTATCCGCACGGATATTTATCTCGCAGCCCCACCACATCAATAGAAATTGGCGTTATATAATATTTAAACTATTGTTTCTCAAGATAAATAAAAATTCTTAAAGTTGTTGAAAGTACATCTTAACCTTCAATAAATCATTCCCCAACCTATTAGTAAATAAAAATTTAAATATTGGGAACTGTTTTGTTACATATTGGACTGTTTTTTTAAAAATAATTTTTAATTTATTTCCCAAAAAATTAAAAAAAACATAATACTGGACTAAATTCATCCTTGTCTTTCATTGGCCTTTAGCTCCGGTAATGAAAACTGGAAAGGAAGGGCAGCCAACATGAACAATATATTATTGAAAGGTTGGGTTGACCTGTCCACCCAAGAACTCATTTGAGCCCTTTCATTGACAAAAATATTTATTTAGTGCTATGTTTAAATTTTATTTTCAAGCTAAACAATCCTTCAAGGACACATAAAAACTGGAATGATGTCAAAGATGTCTGGGATCCCTTTAATTAAGATCCCTTTAATATAAACTAATCCTTCATTTAACCAAAATTTCCCAACTTAAATTATATAAATAGAGTATAAATGTTGTAACCATTTTTTTTCAAATATTTTACTGTAGAAGCAAGTAAAAAACTCAATTATTTGATAATATCTGAGACTTTCTTTCCCCCACTAATACCCATCTATTATGAAAATAACATGGACTCAGAATAATCAAAAAATTAATGTATGAGAAAATTAATAATTATTGAAATCTGCATTTATAAAACTACACATTTCAAGTTTTTTGTACAAATTCCTATCATTATCTACACATATTGTTTTGTGTATATTGTTTATATTGTTTTGTGTATACAAATCAGGTTATTAGAATCTGATTTTTTTCTCATTTTTACTGGTTTTATTAATCATTTTGTTCTTGTGCGTAACAGTAAGACCAATTTTAATAAAATTTACTCAAGGGAAAGATAATCATGATTCATTATTTAAATGTATTTTCTTATAATATAAAATATTTATGAGAGGTCGTTTCCCCAACAAAACTTTTCCAATGATACTTTCTGAACTTAATAAAATTTAGAAAATTTATATTTTCTGTGTAGTTCTATTAGTATTTTGGATGCAAAAATTTCCTTTTTATATTAATGGTTTAATATGACGATTGAAACCGGCTATTCCTGCTAGCCTAGATATAAAAACGTAGAGCTATTTAATTTCTTACATTTCCGCTTGCGTATTTTTCTTCTTTACTAAAATTAAAGAAACAAAAGGATATGTTGCACCTGGTACAAAATTTAACCAACCTTTTGGAATAATACATGTAATTTTTGGTCCCAGTGTAGTTTTTTAAGAAAATCCAGATTTGATGGTTATCAAATATTTTAACTTTATATCATTCTTAACATTTATTTATTTATTTTTTAAAGGAAGCTTGAAATTATTTAAATATTTTTAATATTTTAAAATTGTAGTTTTATAGTATTTACACATTTGCTCGTATGAGATATAAGTACATCCTAAAGTTTGCCAGCTCAGTGACTTATTTGTTGAGGGCTAAATGTTTTCATTCATCGAAAAGAAAATATACCACATAGGAAATATATCGAAAATTTATATGAGAAATAAACACAACTCCGTCGATGTTTTCCAATAGTTAGGAAATTGAAAAAAAATATTGTCAAGTGACCTTATGGTATGTTATAAGAGGAATAGATATGTAAACTTTTCATCAATAGAAACAGAAGTAGCTTAATATATTTTTTTTTCACACGAAAGAGAATTTAAAAAGTTATAAATTTTACTCGGGTAGATTTATATGTTGAAATCTCTGCACAATAAAGTTAAACAAGCGAACTAGTTCATTGGTGCATTACTGACTTTTGCAAGATTTAAAATATAAATTATACAGAACTTTAGTATGCATACTTGAGAAAATGCAGTGTTTAAACTGTAAAATTTGCATTGCAAAAAAATAATGAAAAATAAAATAAAAATTTAATTCAAATTTGCATTTTTTATAAAAAAAATAAAATAATTATTTCAATATCAAATTTTCAAAGATAAGACATAAAGCAATTAAGAAGAATTACCTATGTATTCTCATAATGATAATTAACTCAAATGGTGAAATGAAAAAACCTTTTTCAATTTTTTTAATTAATTTTTTATTAATTTCAAGATACTTTTAATGGAATTTGAAGAAAATAAAAGCTTCATCACTTTAAAAGACACTTAAATCGCTTAAAAAAATTAATTTTATTAAAAATACGCCTTTTTAAGCCAATATTAATATTTGTTTATTAGTTTCCCTTATTAAATACATTTTCTTATTTATAAATAGTTTGCCTTATTTATAAATTTAATACCTTATTTAATTTAATATCAGTACTATCAATACTATCATTGCTATAGTAGGAATTATTAACGGGAGAGGATAATTGCAAACAGCAATTATATTTCCGCGTTTTTTTGTACCATTAATATTTAAGAGTATTTTTCCGATTTTTCTAATGAGAACTATTACGAAAACAATTATTTTATACTCTCCAGTACATCAACTTAAGTTTAAGGTTTCATTGTTAAGCTAAATTATAAATATATAAAATGTGTATCATAAAACTGGTGATTAAGTACGGAAATAGCTTTATATTGCACATCTCTAAGGTAATTGGAGGCAAAAATAAATGGGGTACAACATAGTTTAAAACCGTTTGTATTATGGTGGGTTTTTAATTTTTGTCCGCCATCTTGGATTCGCTATACTGAATCAAACTTAACTTTTTTAAATAGGAAGGTAAAGAAGGTTAAGATGTGACACCTGATTTCGATTCAAACTTTTACATCAAAAACGATGGTGAAACCCGTTTTTTTGTTAATGCCTTCGTTATCGAGTTTTAAGCATTTAAATTTATGATGACGGAAAAATCGTGTTAACAATAAAAGGAGGTAAAACGCGCTGCATGAACAATTTTATCACATTCTTAATTCATAATGCATACAATAACAAACTTTAAACAGTGCTATAATATTGATGATAATAATAAACAGTAACTAATAACAATTAACAAAAAATTAAATGACTATTATTAATTGATATTTTTTAAATAAAAATTAACTTCCAGCGTTAATGTCAGCTGATATTTGTTACTTATCAGCTGTTGATTTACATCAATGCAGCTTTACTTTTACCATTTTTGACCAACGACTTTCACTATATCATCTTGCCACCGCATCTTTGGTCTTTTCTACCCTTTTTTGTGGCTATAGTGGGGAACCTTATAAATTGGTTTTATTCTACCTAAATACACCGATTAAGTTAACTTTGATTTCTGCTTTAATGGTAGGGCTTGATGTTCATATTACGTGTATTTTTAATTATTTCTTGATCTCAGTAATAAATATAAATTACTTATCTATTTTTCACTATGGAGACTTCAACAAAAATGTCTTTTTATAATCAATTAATACTTCTTTTAATACCAAAAAGCTCAATTACATTTATGCACATACTTCACTACATATTTACTTGAATCAAAAAATAATATCTGAACATGAATATAAAATTATAGTCTTGTTTTCCTTCTTTTAATTATATAACTTTCAATAAATAACCAATTTAAAATACAGTAATCTTTTTGTTATTAGTAAATTAATGTAATATGCTTATTTATTTGTAATTATACAGTATGATACATTTTTTCCTTGCCTAGTTTTATAAAAGAAATGAAAATAATTTCTAATAAAAACATTATAACAAGTAAAATTTGTGAACTTAAATATTTTTTGATAAGTTCTCTTAAGATACAAAAAAATATTAAAAAAAACTTTAATTTTATATTATTAATATAAGCTGCAACAATAATCGCTACTTAAAGGATATCTCCAAACCTACTTGTATAATAAGGAGATTAAGCTACGGTTCATAAACAAGAATATACAATTATAGTATTCTAGTAAGAGTTCAGGTACAGCTAAAGTGTTTTTTTCATCACAACTAAAATTTAGTTAATTTTATCAATAACTCAGAAAAGAATAGACAAAAGACTAAAAGTTTGGAAATTCAAGAACGATAACATTCTGTAGTAGTTATACACTTACGGATCCTTAGGTGTCTTTCGTATTCTTAAGTGTGGTTCGTTTTAAGTAGTAATTAAATGGAGCGAGCATTTCGGTTTGTTTCTCTTCAGTATAAAGTCGAAATCAGTAACTTTTGATTATCTCTCTTACTTTTCAGGGAATTTTCTGGTCTTATTTTGTTCATATTGTAGTAAAAAGCAAAATTAAAATGGTTAACTTAATCTAAATTAATGGCAGCTAAATTATAAGTAACATAACACGTAATATCATCATTCACTAAAGGCTACGCCCGGTCGATTTAGCCACGTCACTCTCATCACCGCTTCTCTCTTCAAATCATTATATGAACCAAGACCCATCTCTTCTTTAACGTTATTGATGATGGTTGCTCTCGATCTACCTCAAGGTTTTTACCCAAAAGTCTTATCCTCAAATATATTCGTCAAGAACTGGTCATGTCGTATTTTGTTCTATCAATTTCGCTTTTCTTCTTCGTATAACGTTTAGCAAGGACTTCCTATTACTCAGTTCTGCTAACACTTGATCATTTCTTTTCCTATCCACCCAGCTTGTTCTTGTTACTCTCAAAATCCACATTTCTATTGCTACCAGTCTTTTTCTTTCTGCTTTCCCAAGCATCCATGTTTCACACCCATAAGTTAAAACATTACAGACATAAGTTTTAGCGAACTGTTTCCTTATTTGCATATTCATATGATTATCAGTCAGTATATTCTTTTTACCCTGGAAAGTTCATTTTGACAATGCTATTCTTCATTTTACTTCTGTGTGCACATTTATTATCGCTAGTGACGGTGTCTCCCAAAGAGAAAAAACTGTCAACCTTCTTTACAACAGTGCCGACTAATTTAATATCTACCTTTGTACCTTCCTTTGTTTTATAAACACGTAATACAAAGACTATTTAGCCGTTGTAAAATCTAAATGAAAAGAAAAATACTATACGAATAACATTAAAAGTCTATATCATTTTTCGTTACACAAAAGACCGTAAATCGAAATTAAACTCGTTGATTGCAGATCAATTATAACTTAACGAGTTATGTTAAAAAAAGGATTGTACAGTTTAGTAATACTGTACAGAAATGTAATGTTTCATGATTCAAGTATGTAAAAACTTGAATAATTTATCTATTTTTCATAGTAGAACTTAAATAGGATTTTCACTGCTGCTGATTGAGAAATAAGGTAGAAGTAATTTTAATGTCATGCCTTCGCTGCTTATGGCCACAGGACATGTAATAGTATTTTGATAGGCTTTGGTGTGGGTAAGTATCTTTGTGTGAGAATTGTACTGTATTATAATAATCAAAATAGTTTTGAATTATCTTGTAGAATAACTCTTTTATTTTTGGCTAATTTGAAATAGAAGAGCATGCAAAATATTTCGCAAAAAATGTTTAGTGAATGTTGCAAATTCTCTGCAATTTAAACACGTTAAATGTGAGTTTTTAGTCATTCTTTCACACATATGCGCGCACACACACACACACACACACACACATATATATATATATATATATAAAAACGTAACACATAAAGATAACGTTAACACGTAAAAATTATAGAAGAGTATTAAAACAATAATAATTTATTACTTTTGATTACTCTTTTATATTTAAAACAAAATCAATAATTTGAGTTACATTTTTTTTTTTTGTTTCAAAATTTTATCATTTAAATTGACTTGAAATGAAGAGGGTCGAAATTTGAACTATGTGTAATTTTTTTATGTATGTTCAGGGCTTGTTTGTACATTCAAACCAATTTCTGTAATTTTTCTTTGTAATCATGTAGAAGATCTTCTAGTAGTTTAGTTATAAGTATTTTGAGGTAATATAACGTACGATTTTTAAACGCAAAAATCGAAAATAAACTATCTGAATGTATAGAATATCTATTTTTCTGGATAATATCTAAAATATCTGTAAATGTTTTCATCATTTGTCATTATCTTTGCTTAGTATTGAATCATTATAGAGTATTGATATATTTCACCTGAAATCATTCTGATATCCAAGTTAGTTTTGAGAGAAACCTTTTAGGAAAAGTTGGAAAACATTGGTAAAGTAGCAGCAGGTTACTTAACGTAAAAGAAAAACTTTGAGTATATGGAGGTATACTCAAAGTAAATGCACCAATAAATATTTCTGCATTTCATAGATTATTATCTTACAGTTCAACAGCAATCTCTTTTATGTTTCTTTATTTTCTTATTTTTATGAAGACGTAGGTTTCACCTTTTCGCTTCCTGCAAACAACTACTGCCTTACGGGCATCGTATTATATGAAGTCCATATTTTAAATAAAAATCAGATAAAATAAATTTCTGAAGAAAAATAATAAATCCAATTTAAAAACTAATTAAAAGTAATAAAACTAAAAAAATAATTTAAATTAACACATTTACTTACCCGGCGAATATAACTAGAATAGTTAATACATTATTAATATCGCGGGGAAAATAGGTAAAATAGTTTTATTAAAGAAGAAAGTACGATGATCATGTCAAATATGGCGTATCGGTTTTTTGAAAATCTTCATGTTTTTGGGTCTAACTACTTATGTATAACAAAAATAAAAAATCTGATGTGGACAACACATGACTTCCTTGTACGCTTATTAAATTATATTTAGAATTTTTTTTTTAAAATGAAACGTACATAAAACTTTATTTCATTAAAAACTTCTGATTTTTTTCTTTTTTTTTATTATTGAATTGTTATTCATCGTAAAAAATTGTGTACAGTGAGATGTTAATAATTACTAATAAATCAATATATTTAAATTAAAAAAAAAAAGATGAAGTCTGATTCAAACTGATGTGCCTTCCCGTAAGATCCAAATATTTCATTAATTAAAATTTTATTAAAATATTTATTTTACTCTGGAACCAATGAAAATAAGTACCACTTATGTATATCGTTGAAAATCTCTCAATAAGGTCTTATTAATGCAGTTAAGAAAACGTCCAAAATACTTCTTTTTTTTATTTTGGGCTTTTTTGGACACTTTTGGTTCAGTCATTGCAATTAAAAGGGGAGGTGCACAACTAGATGTTACAACAGTCCTAAATCCAAAATGTCAACATTCTACGGCTAATCGTTTTTGAGCGAGATACATACATACAGTACGTACAGACGTCATGCTGAAACTAGTCAAAATGAATTCAGGAATGTCAAAATGAATAATTCCGTTGAAATCTGGAAACCGAAATTTTCGCGATCTCAATACTTCCATTACCTTCTACAAGGAAGTAAAAACATGAGATGCACGTATGTGTGTCGCACTGCTTTTGGCCTTATATCTTAGAATTGATCAAACCGATGTTCTTCAAATTTGGCACAAATAATTCTATGTATGGGACATTGATTATATTATTTTATGTTTTTTTTGAATTCGTTAAAGTAATGAGAGGATTATTGCAATAAAAAAATATTTTCTTCAGAGGGATTTTTTTAAACTTTGTTAAAGGGAATATTAAAAATATTTTTCAAGATATTGTTGAAATTATATACTTAATATATGAGCTATCAAGAAATGTCTACATTTTTTTTTAATTATAGATCCTGGACCTAAAATACAAAAAACTTTTTTCGAAAATTTTCTTTTACATATTTTAACGTTTATTTAAGGGGATGTTAGATTTAGAGAAAACGTTACTCAACACAATTTGCTAAATAAAATGTTCTTAAAATTTGTTCCTCACCATTAAATATATACTTTTCAATTAATATTAAAAAAAAATCGTTTTTTTCTTATCACTTAAATTCTATTAAAATCAGTGTAATTTTGGCACTTTTATTTTATTCCGGACCCAAAATGAGAAGCATTTTTTCCATTACGTTGGTAAAATGTATACTTTATATTATTCAGTATTTTAAAAGAATTCTCTGATAAATTAGATTCTTTTTGTTAGAGATCACTGTTTATAAATAAAGTTTTCACAATTTTCCCTCCAGACTGAGGAAGCCTGTAAAATCAAAATTTTTATATTCGAAAATTGGGAATTTTGATCATCAACATAATCAATAAAAATTATACTTTGGCTTCCAAATTATAAAAATCTCTGATAAACTTTTATAGTTTTTCGTTCTCAATATTTATAAAACTAATTTTGGTAAATATTAAGGTTACTAAAAGAGTGTTTTTAATCCGGAAAAATTGTGCAAGAATTTATGATTTTTATGGCTATTTTATTTTATAATTTTGAAAATTTTTTTATGATTTTACAATACTAATTATTAAATTTGCCGGAAAAAAATGTAGAAATTTTTATTTTACAACTTTTTAGATTTTTTTGCGGTTTTAGAATACTACTTTTTGGCCAGGAAAGTCAATTTCCCAGCTTTTTTCAATTCTTCTTTAAATTTTCAGCTTTTCAAGTCGGGATCAAATAAAAAACAACTCCAATTAATTAATACTTAACTTGAATTCGACTTCCAAAATTTTAGAAAGTGAAAGTATTATTTTTTACTAAGTTCTTAGTATGCCTTTTAAATGATCTACTAATGGAAGATTTATCTCAATCGAAATTGCTTTTTAATTGAACTAGAAAATTGAATTCCCCGCACTGGTCTCAACATTTATTATCCTAATCGATACGTTTTTGTGTTAGGTAGCAGAAGAGTATATACTACAAATGTATATACTACTATTCATAACTAACAGAAGGTATCATTTTCCTAAGGTCTGCAAATTTAACTTTTTGCAGTGTGCTTCAAACAATAAATGTTAGCAGTATCAATTCAAATAAATCCGGAATGCATCCTTTATTTTAAAAACAAAAATAAGAAAATATTTTAGAACAAAAAATTATTAAAAAATAAAATTTTGTAGCGTGTTTTCTATTAAAGAAAATGTTTAGATTTTCTTCAATAAAATATAGGCAATCATTTAAAAAAAAATAAAATACAAAAGGCAGTCATTACCACATCTTACGCCCGTAGCAAGTTTCCATAAAATTACTGTAAAATATACATATATATATATATATATATATATATATATATAATGAATAAGAATGAAAACGATGTAAAAAAATAACTGATCTAAATAAATTCGAAAACAAAATTGTAAAAAGTAATTTTCTCTTTTCACTTTATAGATGCTGTCTATACATTTTTATCAAGTAAATGAGTTTCAATATAAAGGTACAGGAAAATGCATTATAAAAACTTCATGTTTTTCAAATTTATATACCTGTTATTTTTACTGCGATGTAACATAAATGTAAGGAGGAGTTAAAAATATGTATTATTCATATAACCTATTTCAGCTAGTTCAGCGTACGTTAATTATGTAGAAGTACGTTTAAAACGTACTTTGGCTCCACTGTTAAGATTTTCAGATAAATACGTAACATACATAAGGTAATATTTGTATCCCAGGATGATTTGTATCTTAGAATTGCACACTTTATGAAATAAAAAACACAGAATTATCCCAGATGGAAAACTTTACAATAAATTACTTGTTTTTAAATTTGAGTACTGATGGTATCACTTATATAACTCGAATTTTTTATTTAAATCAAATATGTTTTTAAATATGTTTTTAATCACGATGTGATAATATCACCTTTTTTTAAAGTTTACTATTTCATGGACATTTTTATTTAAAAATCTCATTTTAATATGATCTTTTATTTAAATGTAAAGGATAAGAAGTCAATTACTTTACTGCTAAATACTAAATTAAATTATATGTACCAGTGTAATACGTTTCAAAGGAGTTTTGGTTCATTTCGTTCTTTCTTTGGATAAATGTAATATTTTTAAATCTTTCAGTTAAAAATCAACTTATGGATACTCTAATCCATTTTTCTTATTCCAAAATAAGTTACAAATAAATTATAAATAAATATGAATAATATAGAAACAATGAAGGTTTACACGATATACTTGTAAATATGCATTTTTTTTTTTTTTTTTTGGTGTAGCGGGCATCGACTACCATGGTTATTATTTCTTATTTGTTGTTTTTTTAAATTTATTTATACATCTGTAGTTTTCCCGCGCCCCGGAACCGGATACTCAATTAAGCATAAACTCAGCTCCAGGGGGTGCCTTCGCCTCAAACTACTTCGGAAGGACGCAAGGCTCCGCCGAGGCAGCCGGGAGTCGGTCTTTTTGTATGCCATGTCTCAAAAGAGGAGTTCCCAAAAGGGAAATCTCAAAATTAATTAATTATTATTTAATAATTAAATTAATTATTATTTAATAATTAAATTAATTATTAATTTAATAATTAATTAAAATTTGTGAAGTATGAAAAGGCAGTTCCCAAAAGGGAAAATGTTACAAAACATATATCTTTTTTTCTTTAGAAGTGGGGAATAAATAACAAAAATTAATAATATTCATATATAGATAAATATTTAACAAATTTGGTTGTAAATTTAACAAACCCATCAATAAACGCTAAAATAATGAAAATAAATTTTTCAAAAAACTTTTCTGTATTTGAAGGATTAAAAACAATTGCAGATATTTCTTGATAGCTCTGTATAGTAAGTATAAACTTACAAATGTTTTTTGAAAAATATTTAAACCGAAGAGAGATAGAGCAATGAGCAAAAATATAATAATCAAAATATTTTATTTATGTAGACTAGGTTACAGAGTTAACAGCATAATGACATGATGTCAACAGTACTCTGCAGAAATGGCAAGGCTGATAATTTAATAATCTCAAATGTAATACGAGTATAATCGGAATTATGTAATTAATTATATTTCAATTTTTAGAGGTAGGGGTTGATTTATGTAAAACATTTTTTCATTTTATATATGTATTGTACGTAACAAATTTACTTTAATAAATGTTTCTCTAAAATGCCTTTGAAGAGATCGAAATTTTTTTGCGATATCTCCGATTCACTGAATGAATTTTGAAAAAAAGAAATACGGTCGGTGCCTCACAGATAGAAATATTTAATCCAAATTTTAAGAAAGTCGGTTTGGTCAAACCTGAGATACAAAGCCAAAAGTACATATTTGTGCTTTCGGCCTTATGCCAAATAGCACGCACATACACACCTATGTGAGTACGATTAAATCTTTCTTTATATTTAAAAATAATTTTAATTAACGAACTATTATTTGTGAAAGCAGATTATAAAAATTGCTTCTGATTGAAATTTATATTAGATTTTTAATTAGTGTTTGTAAACAATATAGTTACTTTTCGAAAATTTAATTATGCTTGGTATCATATTAAAATTAATTTTTGTTAGATATTTGAGTTTTACTTTTATTTAGTTTGTAGGTTACATTCATAACCTAATGTAACGTTGGAACACCTGTCTACTGATCGATATGACACAATCGGTATTACGACTGACGGAACGAACTCTGTTAAAAATTGTGGATCATTGTCAACTTCGGATTGAGATCCTAGGAAATTATCGCGGCATAAGCTCACTCGAGATATTTGTGTGAGCGACTTGGATGGCTTTGACAATGAAAGTACCTTTGAGGACTTAGATTCTCAATCAGCATCTCCATGATGGCAAACGGTTCCGGTACTGCGTAAGCTGAGGATGACTACTAGTGACGTCACAAACTACTTAACTTTATCGAGTAGGTATGACGTAACGATGGAGGAAAGCAACAGTGAAACATACGGTAAAGAGGCAGTCAAACCACCTTGTCTGTCCTCAATGGGATCACGGATGTGTTGCGTTTCTACGAACTAATAGAGTCGGGTTCGTCCATAAGTGACATTTTTTTAAAAATTGGCAGTGCTAAATAATTACGCGTGTTGTCGAAAAGCGTAGATTTCTACAAAAAAAAAATAAGAGAGTTAGTCCGTGAACACAAGCTAATCGGACACAAATTCACGATAAAGGACGAGCGTACGCTTTTCCTAGATGTTGTAGAGTCTTTAAAGAGATCCTGGAATGGAAACAGAGGCGGAAAATGGTAAGCTCCAAGGGAAGTGGTAGTCCCCAAGAACTTAGAGACATACAGTCGACTTCATTTAATCTAGATAACACCAATTTTTTTTAACTCACCGGGTTTGTCTAGTGGTGAATGCATCTTCTAAAATCAGATGATTTGGAAGTCGAGAGTTCCAGCCTTCAAGTTCTAGTAAAGGCAATTAGTTCTTTTATACTGATTTGAATACTAGATCGTAGATACCGGTGTTCTTTGCTTGTTGGGTTTCAATTAACCACACATCTCAGGAATGGTGGAACTGAGACTACAAGACTACACTTCATTTACAGTCATACATATCATCCTAATTCATCCTCTGAAGTAATACCTGAACGGTAATTCCCGTAGGCTAAACAAGAAAAAGGTAACACCAATTTCCCTTCTTTAGGCCGAAAGAGGTCTAGGTCTTATGGGGCTTAATATCCGTTAAGATCCCTAGGATAGATTACAGAAATTGATTTCCAACATAGAATTTCTAGTTCAGCAAATTAGAAGCTTGATAGGCTTACTCAGCAAGGCTGTAGTCAAACTGTCTTAATGGCCATTTTTATTATGAAAGCTACCTGGACTCTGTTGATGTTGTTGATAATTCGCCAGTCCTAGTCACTGTGGTGAGTAGAACCACTAAGTACGGTGGAAATTATAAAGAAATCCTCTGTACTACACATAACATGAGAGATTGAAATTAGTACAGGAGCTGAATCGAGGATGAACTGGTTGTACCCACTGAGTTGAAATGTTCGGCTGAAATGAACTATGCGACCGGATACCTGATGTCCTTGTTAAAAGAAGCAGCTTGGTGTTCAACACCTGGAACAAATATAAAGGGCTAAGTGAAACACACTATCCACGAGAAGTATTGGTTCTCATTTCAACCAAGAGGTGGGTCAGGATGAGATGGCAATGTTACAGAGCACCAGATGATAGGACATCTTTAAACAGGGCTGCTCGGAGATTAAAACTAGTCCTAAAGTGTTTAAATATGAGACATGATTACTTCAGTAATTTTTTACTTTCTTTTTGGAAAGTCATGAGCAAATTTCAGTTACCATCGGCTCAGTTCCTCACTTAAAGAAGTCAGATGGTCTTGGGCTAGAGATGATAATGAGAAGGCCAAATTTTTTCTAGTCACATGCGATCAGCCTTTCAGCCACTTAACATCCATAGCGCTGGTGAAGAGGGAATTTTGGATTTCTTAGAGCGCCTGATTCTGATGATTCTTCCGATTAAGTCTTTCTCATCTAGGGATTGAAAGGGAGAAAAACTATAAGAAAGTCCGTTGGTTTAATTTGGTTACCAACAAAATGCTCATTATGCTTTATCTAAGGTCGTAATTTATATAACCCAACTGTTTAATGGTATCCTTCAAACGACGTGTTACACATCGGAGTGGATGGTGTCTCTAATAGTGTGGTACCCAAGCCGAGAAAGTCAATGCATGACGTGTTCTCGTACCGGCCAACAAGCCTACTTACCTATTATGTCTAAAGAATTCCAAAAGCTATTTATTCGGAGACTGTGGCCTCTAATAGAGGAATGAAAAGTCATTCCTGACCAGCAGTTTGGTTTTCGCGGTGTCACTTCACCATTGTACACACATAGGATCATTCGTGTTTTACCAACTGCTTGGAGGAGGAAAAGTTCTGTTCGGCTGCTTCGTAAACAGCTGCTAGGTAAACAGAGTAAGAATTCCATAAGGACTGGTTTCCATATCCGCTATATAAATTACAAACAAATTTGCTTCAACATTTGTATTTAATATTGCTTACTTACTTGGACGGACGCTTCTCCAAGATTAAATATTAGGAGTAGTTATCTGAATTCTTTGATTTTACATGATCTCGGATTTTCCTCAGGGCTCAGTGTTGTTACTTTTCCTCTACTCCATCTTCATTGCGGATCTTCTAGTAACAGATAATACCACAATTGCATCGTCGACCGACAACGTGGCAATAGTGGCTGTCGATGACGATCCAACTCAACCCTCGACTAAGTTCCAATCTAGGTTAGACGTTGTATCCGAGTGGTTGAAGAAATGGAAATATAAGTCAATCAAGAGAAATCAACTCGCATGACATTCCTGATGAGAAGAGGTGACTGCCATTTAATCCATTTAGATGGCGGCTTTACACCGCTAGCTGAAAATTTATTTAGGTATTTCCCTAGATCGTCATTTAATATGAAAGGTTCATATTAAAGAAAAAGGAAAGCTAGAAATAACGTTAAAAGATCTAAAATATTATTATTAGGTAGGAAATCACATCTATCCCTATGTAACAAGCTACTTTTGTACAAAGTGGTTCTAAAACCGGTTTGGACATTCGGAATCCAACTCCGGAGTACGGCGAGTACCAGCAATATAGAGATTATTCAAAGTTTCCGGAAAAAAATTGCGAGACGCATTACACAGGCGTTATGGTACATACAGAACAACAAAATTCACGAGTACTTGAGAGTTATCGTGTGTTTGAGAGGAAGTCGATCGAATTGCAACTTAGTACAAAATAAGACTTAATGTAAATTATCATAGACAACTTCTTAACAATGTTAATCTCTTAGATAATGGGAACATGTAAGGCGATTAAAGCGGGTATATCTATTGCACCTATGAACAAAGTACTGATAGGACGAGGCCTCTCCTAAGTTGTGGGATCATCAAAGTATTTATGTTATGATCATTTATGTTTCTAACTTTATTTGTTCCATGTTAATATTTTTTCTTTTTACGTTGTGATTTTATTCATAGAATCAGACATTATTATGCTATCTAGTTGGACTTATTACTAGCTGGACTTTAACAATGCTTATGATACTTTTGATTTACTATTGATGTAATTGTCTAGAGTGTATTTAATTTTGGTGTTTCAAAGAAAAATCATTTCATAATTACTTCCATGAAATTTATTTAGCTTCTAATCTACGAAACCGATTGAAACCGATTTTATCCCATAATTTGGGATAAAAAACAATTAAAAACTTATGTATAATTTTATACAACGTATAATTTTTAAATAAGTTTAAATAATTTTTAAATTAGATTTTTAAATCTAATTCTAGAAATTTAATTTTGAACAAGTGTGAACATTTTATTTACAATGGAATATTTTTTTTTTTTTTAATTAAATGAGGTGGTTTACTTTTACAGATCCCATTCATAAATGTAGATTTAATTCTAACGTTTTTAAAGAGTATTATGATTAAGAGATGTAATTATTTATTTAGCTAATGAATACGGAATATTAAAAAATCCAAGTTATTACAGCAGCCGGATTCAAAAACCGCTATAAAAATAAAATATGAAATTTTAAGCTGCTGTCAAAACCGAACAACGTTTTTGTTTGATAGTCTTCGTATCTACAGCATGCATCTACAAAATGCAAGTCCCCATCTGAAATATTTTCAGTTATTTTTTTCAATTGCTGTAGTTCATAAAATATGTCGAGTACAAAGATAAAAAAATATATATATAATTTACAGCAAATTTATCTTTCCGGCATGAAAACGGATTTTCTCGTTATAGAATTTGTTAATTTGTATTCAGGAGATTAAATAATCTTATTTAACATTAATTTGCACAATACATTTTTAATTTTTATGTGAGAGTTCAATTTTAATTTTTTTCTAATAATTAGAAGAAAATATTTAATTCGTTTTTCCCCCGCAAAAGTTCACAATAATTATCAATAAACAGGAACAATACAACACCAAGCATTAATGGTGACAATAATAAAATTAAAAATATCTTATTATCGCCTCAAAAATTGCAGATAAGATGGAATAGTTTAGCAAACATTATCGATGATTCTATCAGAAGAACTTATCACCAATATGATGATGTTCTTCGACGAAATAATAAAAGAACTTTCATGAAACAATTTTGTTAAATTGTCTGAGAAAATACGAAAATAGTCATTGTCGGCGAAAATTGTCTTTTATATATCTATATATATAAAAATGTTAAGTTCGTTTGTGTACGGCTTCAAAAACTCAAAATGTTCTGCACCGATTGAGCTCAAATTTTAGCACAATATATAACCCGCATCAAAGATTGTTTTCATCTATTTTTTAATAAATCTATCTATCTATTTCTAATTTGTACATTTTTAATTTGGAAATGTAAACAAAGGAAAACCAATCAGATCAATGCAAGATGGCCGCTGTCAACACAACGGCCAAATTTCTTTGAATTATATTTACAGCTAAAAAAAAACCAAAAAAAACAACAAAACAAAAAGAAAAGCCACCAAGAAGGACACCCGCAGTTGGTGATGATATGAATGATTTATAGCGTATGAAAATGCCATGCCTGACCGGGATTCCAACTCGGAACCACCGGATTAAAGTCCGAGACGTTACCACTCGCGCCACGGAGGCAGGCAAACATATTCGTTAGGAGCCGAATAAAAACACGACTTACCAATATGGCGGTGTGTGTCAAACCAATTTTATACGAACAGCTGTGTACAAGTGACAAGGAAGCGAAGGGAACACTCGCCATATTAGCTAACGACAACAGCAGTCACATGTGAAATAATACCTGTTCTCAATTACATTGTTTATTAACAACAAAAAAAACGTATCCACTTGCATCTGATTCAGATTATTATACAATCTGAATTAAATATTCACTTTAATCGAGGTACTTTTGTGTCATCGTGTCGTGATTGAGCTGCGCCTTTCACCAAACTCTGAATTTATTAGAAAACGACCAACAGTGGGATATATGTATTAATGACACGTGCAACACTACACATCCAAACCAAATTCGCGCATTAGTCGCAATTACATTGACCGCTTGCTTCCCTTCATCTGCCACAGGGTTATAGGAAAGATATCGATCGCATATGGCTGAGGACTTTTTGCATAGAGTACGCCTAGAAAATACCAATATCACCATGGAATTTACAGAAGGCATTTACAACGAAGCATTGATAAATATAGGAGACAAGTGCTTAGCTATTGCAAATAAAGTTCTTAGTCAATTGGGAATGCTAGGACCTACCCGAACTGCGATTGCGTCGTTTGATGTGGATTTATGCCGTGAACATTGGTGATTTACAACATTGGTGATTATCAATCGTGTGTCCAATCAAACATTCCCAAATTAACGCGTGTACAGAAAGGCATTTATGATCGCATAATGCAAATGATAAATGACGGAGTTGGAGGGACCTTCAACTTGGATGCGCCAGGAGGAACTGGGAAAACATTCCTCATTAGATTGATTCTAGCAACGGTTTGATAAAAAAATGACAATTATCCTGTTGCGGAATATTAATCAGCCAAAACTCTGTAACGGCACGCGACTTCCAGTTAAGAAATTGATGAATAACGTAGTGAATGCAACGATTTTAACGGGGCCTTTCAAAGGTGAAGATGTCCTCATTCCTCGAATACTCATAATCCCGACCGATACACTATTTTAATTTAAAAGACTGCAATTCCCAATTCGATTGGCATTTGCAATCATAGTCAATAAAGCTCAAGGTCAATCTCTAGAATTGTGTGGTTTAGATTTAGATGCGGATTGCTTCTCACATGGGCAACTGTATGTTGCGTGTTCCCGAGTCGGCAAACCAGATAGCCTTTATATCTACGCAAGCAGTGGAAAAACAAAAAATATTGTATATCCACAAGTATTGCAAAATTAAACTTCTATGAAACGTATGCTTTGTTTTGTTTCTCATTTCTCACCATTCAACTACAATCTGCCACAGCGAAGCGTGGCGGGTAGAGCTAGTGTGTATATATATATATATATATATATATATATATATATTTGTTTTAACAGAGTTCGCATTAAACATTCGCATACACTTTGACTTCATCTAGGATTGATTTTTTTTTTGCGGGGAATTATGAAGAATTTTATAACAGTTGTGGGATGAGTAATTCCTATCAAAGTCAATTAATATCTCTGTCGTGTTAATCCTTTTCAAATTAGAGTCAGGCGATCAATTTAAACCATTGCATATTGATTTGTAGGGAACACAGGATACTAAAAGGAAATCATACTCATTATAATAATAATTTTAGAATATGTAATTTTCATTAAGAGACAACTGACTAAAATAATCCACCATCAAACATATTTCAAGAGTAACATTATCGTTGATTACTACTGCATCAACCATAGGTAGTAATTGATACACCTGAATGAATACAAATAATAACAATCTTATTGTTTAGCAAGATTAGGTACGATGTGAATATACAATTTTTTACTTTATATTGGCTGTATTAGTTTATGCAGTGAAAACGATATCCGTTTAATGATTATATCAATTGGTGTGATATTAAATAAAATTTATAAACTGATTTATAAAACGATCTATCTCGAAAGAATTTTTAAGCCCCTGCGAGCGTGTGTGTGTGTAAAATCCCAAAATCCTGTAGCAGTTATAAAAATTTAATTTGGTTGGAAACAGTGTATGTAATATAGAGGATAATATAGATATATCGATGATGTACATATATAAGTATGGAAATGTCTCATATTTCAAAACTGAGGGATATTACGAGGTAGAAATCACTGCAGATCTACATAGGGACAAAATACTATTTTATAATGTTTGAAAGTACTTGTTATAATTAATTCTGAGAAAAATTTAAGAACTTATTACAAATTTAGAGAATTAAATCACCTGTTACTTTACTACAATGCAATTTGTATTACGTTACAACAATATAAGTTGTTACATTCTCATTTTCGATTCTTACACGTATTCAAGTAGTCAGTTTTTGCATGTATTGTTTTATATACAGTATATTTAAAGAAATCTGAAAAATAGTAATCTAGAGGATAGAGATTTTGAAACTTGGGAGGCCATTTCCAAGTCCTCTGCGACTTATCCAATGATTTGGAAATGTTTTATTTAATATATGCCTTGCCCTTAGATAATAGTAACGTGGCGCTCCATCTTGTTGAAACTATCAGTTATCCGATTGTTTTCCAAACAACAATGTTTTTGCTAAAACCGTAAAATATTATATAAATATTTTTATAAAACTTTATTGGCAGTCAAATTGCAATAAGTATTTCCTGTAAGATTTACATATAAAATAAAAAGGTACTGCAAGAAGATTGTCAAAAACATTTGCCCAAACATTTATTTTATTAGGTATTGTGTATGACCCTCTAACATCTACCTGGAATTACCATTGCTCCATTATCGATAGTTATACTTGTTCATGTGGTGATTTAACATGAATGTAAGTTCATCTGTAAATATTACTGAATTGAAAAAGTTTGCCAAGTGCAAGACTATTTTTTGGATCATATCACAAAACTCAACGCGATCTTGTGAAAGTTCTTGCATAAGAGGTAGCTTATAAGGGTGAAGATTATTGTTTTTAAGAATCTTTTTAATGAAAAATAACTAATGACGTGTTGGACAGTTTTCCGAACTGAATGAGTCCTCAACAAGCCTCTATTTACTAATAAGTAAATAAGTAAAACAGTAAACCAATAGGTTTACTGTTTTTGACATAAAACCATACCTCTTTTAAAGGCTCTTCTATCATCGTATCCGTACATCATAAACGAAGATATTCTTTCGGTTTCATTTAAAGGTGCATTATTATTTGATGAAATTTACGAATAAACGAATATAATAATAGTAAAAAATTACGCTATAGAACGAAAATTTAAACTGCTGCAACTTAATTTCTCCAATACGTCATTAATTTAGAGACAATCAAATCTGTAAATACTGTACTTGTATGATGAAATAAAAGTAATGAGAAGTTAATTACTTACATTGCTGTAATGTAATGCAAATTAAATTGTTGAAAAGTAAAAGCTGATATAGTACTCTAAATTTGAAATGTATATTTTAAATTTCAAAAGTTTCTAAAATGTTTTAACATTTTTTTTAAATTTATTGTATTAAGTAATTTCATACAGAAAATTTAATTAAACTTCAAAATTAAAGTAAATACTATCAGTTGACCAAACAATTTAATTTGTTGTAATGATGCAAATTATTAATTATTATATATATATATATATACTAGCGGACCCGACGTTGTCCTGACGCGGTATTATTCTGTAATAAATGCACATACATATATATATAAGTAACTTAATTAAGTTTAAATTAGCAGGAATGTGTTCTAAATTTCATTAAAATTACTATTAGTATGATAGTATCAGTTTGTGATTGCTGTATTATTGTAATGGGTTTATTGATTAATTTTGTGTAGTATGGTTAATATTTATTTTCACTAAATATGGAGATGTCCAATGAAAATTGAATTAAAAAATCGAAACGTCGTAAAATTAATAATTAGTGTAATTAATAAATTTTCATCCACATTACTAATTTTCACTTAACATCATTCTACAAAAGTAGCTCCTACATATTTTTTTTTTTTATTTAATAATTTTGATGTTTCATAACCATGTAACAGCTTAATTAATCAATTAATAAAAAAATTAAAGCACTGTAAAAAAGCAATGTAGTTAAAATTTTAGTAGAAATTTTTATCATTTTTCTCATTCTTTATTTTAACATCTATTTTACCAAATTATTGATAATTGTAAATTAAAAATAATTTTATAAAACTTTTTATAAAATTAATCAGATAAACATTATAAATTCAATTTTTTAAATATACTTTAAACTATGTTATAAGTAACTTATATTTTAATTTTATAAATGTTATAATTTTTGTTTTACAAACTTAAATTTTTATTTTCAAAGAGCCGTTCAATACTTCATAAGTTGCATAGAATCAAATGAGAACTGACAATTTAAATTTGTAGGTTAAGTTGATTGTTATTAAATTCACGTGTATACATCATTAAAATTCATGAAAAATCATGTAAAATACTCACTTCAATACTGCACCTTACAAATTTGCACAATGTCATTTTTTAATTAAACTTTAAAACGTTATTTCAATAAATAATAATATAATATAATATTCTCAATAAGCGCGCAATTCTAGCAGACTCGGCAACGCTTCGCTATTGCTAGATCTGAGTATACATACAGATTAAATGACAACAATTGAAAGTTTCATAAAACCTTAAAAAACTGAACATTAGCAATTAAACAAAATTTTACCTTTCACTTTATAAAAGTCAAAATATAAATAAATTCAAATGGCAAAACAACAGCACTACCTATCGGATTTAATTCACACCACTCTCTAATCACAGTATTCGGTGGAAAATAATTTTTAACGAAAAGGGTTGTGGCTGCAAAATCATCACAACTAATGCTGAACATTAAAAAACTTACAAAACATTACGGAACCTTATAAAATTTCACCTTTAACTTTATAAAATTCAGAATGTAAATAAATCCAATTGTCAGAACAGCACTACCTATCGGATTTAATTCAAACTATTCTCTAAACACAGTAGTCCGTTAAAAATACGAATTTTAATGTAAGATCAACACTAAGCTACGACGCAAGTAACTGATATGCGAAAAAGCAACAAAATAAAAAAATTCCTAGAATCCGATCGCAGCACCAACTACCAGGTTTGACTGATAAACCAAAAATTAAAAAAAACTTCTAAAACGCGATCGCAGCTCTGCCTACCGGACCCACACGCTGCCTACCTGACCCAATTGTGAACCTTAACCAACCAAAGATCAACAACATAAATAAATTAAAAAAACATTTTCACTTCAATACTGAACCTTACAAATTTGCACAATGTATATTTTTTAATTACACTTTAAAACGTTATTTCAATAAATAATAATATAATATTTTTTTAATACGCGCACAATTCTAAACGCGATCGCAGTGCTGCCTACTTGTTACTTAATCAGTTGTGATTTTGTTTACATTGGCAACGGCCATACGGGCTCTTTGTGATTGGTCGTTGTGTTTGACAGCGGGCATCTTGCATTGATCTGATTGGTTTTCCTTTGTTTACATGTCCATCTGATTTATTAGCTTCTTATTTATTAAAAAACTGTTTTCTCGCGATTTTTTGTAACAGAATAATAACACAAAATTACGAAATATTTTTCTCAATTTGATTGCAGCACCAACTGTCAGGACAAACTAAAATTAAAATAGAATATTATTCAATATTCGATACTGCGATTGTAGTGCAGTCTGCCGGATCCAATGTAAAACATTCCAAAATCAACAACTACTTATAAATAAAAAATTAATTTAAAAACATTTTCCAGTGGACCAAATTGTGAATCTAAATCATTCTCGAATCCCCTTGAACACACACACAAAATTTCATCAAAATCAGTTCAGCCGTTTAGGAGGAGTTCACTTTCATACACACGCACACAAGAAATATATAATGCAATAATTAATAATTTATGTGTGTTTGTGTGTGTGTGTGCGCGCGTGTGTGTGTGTGTGTGTGTGTGTACACATTAAAATAGTTGAATGAATGGAATCTAAAATATTCAGCTTTCAGATTCAGATATTCTCGCTCCCTTTTCCATGTAACGCATCATTTTCTACTGAAATATGGGTTATGCTTGTATCTGAGTAAATTTGAGCGAGTGCTCAGAAGACTGGATGGATATTCATTTATTTTGCTGTGTAAAAAAAATTACAAAATATCTGTTATATTAAAAAATGTTCTCCAACGCAGAAAGCCTGTAAGAAAATCTTTCTAAGATTCAAATTTTCATTCTTACTTTTCGGAATTGTGCATATACTTCCCCCTTTTAAATTAATGAATTTCTTGAGGTATACGATAAATTGTGTTTATGCTTAGTTAGTCTTTGCTAGAATAACAGGAGAAATACTGAGAAACTTTTCAACATCCAATATCTTCACTGGTTGTAAACATTTCTACAACTCCACAACAATTTCCACAACTCTACAATTTCCACAACTCTTGCTTAAAAGGTAACAATCGCCTTATTTCCTTCATTTCTCAGGAATTATCTAAAGGAAGATGATCATGAAGAATTCATATACAAATGTCGTGTATTCATATATATTTGTTAATAAAAATGTTGGTAGGACGTGAAAATTTTAATTATTTGTTATTGAATGATGTTCTTTAATGATTCTTCATGTATGTTGTGTGGAAATCAGGAAAATGCCGCTTTCCTTGCTATTTTGGTTGTCCAATGGTAAATTCATAGCGGAATATATTTCATTTAAATATGCAAGTACCAGGGAGTAGTTACACAATTGAAAATAATGTTCCCAAATTTTAGGTAAAATATTTCATTAGTTGCAGAAATTTTCAAGTTAGCAGAAATATCTAATTTTAAAAAACGGCTGAACGTAATTGTAATTGTCAGGACGTAATAAATTACGTCCTGAAAAATTTATTAGTCACAAGTTCTGATTCAAATCCTAGTAAAGGCACAGCAGATACCGAATGTTGGATCGGGTTTAATTAATCACACATCTCAGGAATGATCGGCCTTACTGGCCAAGACTACAGCACATTTACATGGCGTACATATCATCCTCATCTAACTGAGTAATAGCGTGTCTTACTGTTCACAAGTTGAACGGATTGCAACGTACACCTTCTCAAAAAAATTAAAACAATAGGAACACCTTAGGAAAGTAGAAAAAAATACGTTTTATATATATATATATATATATATATATATATATATATATATATATATCATAAAACAGATAATGTATCATTTTTCTTATTGTAGAAGTAAAAACGGAATAAAAACAAGAATGACTAGAGGCATTTGAAAAATAGACTTGAGAGAATTAAATTGACAGGAAAAGTGAAAAATGATAAGCAGTTAAAAGATTCAACTAGAATAGAAGCTTGATCAGAACAAATCAGATTAAGAATGCTAATCATCAGATTAAAAAACTGGCTAGGACTATCGTCAGAAGAGAAGGATCAATTAAAGCAATGCTAGTAGGATCAATAGAAGGCGAAAAAAAAGAGTTCGCAAAAGAATAAAAGCTACATATGATCTAAAAGAAAATGAGGACTATCATCGTCTTAAAAGTTTAGCTGTGAATAGCAGAGAACGGAGAGACGGATTTTGTGCAAGAGACTCGTCTCAGATCAGATACCATATAATGATGATTTGCCCAAAATGTTTGGTAAAAATGTGTTGTATTTCAAATTGTTCAAAACTGATTCGTTTAAAATAAATTTCTCCTCCATTTTTTCAAGAAATAAAGAATGATTTCTAAACATTTTAAAAAGATAGCACTTAGCGGTATTCTAAGAATGATGCATTTTTATGAGCATGATAAAAATATAGGAATTATTTTATTTATACGTAAAATTTATCTTTGTATCCTGTTTTTTTAAAATTACCTATAATCTGAACTAAAAAAAATTCAATAACATGGATAATCGTAATTTGTTTTAATAAAAGAATAGAAACTACATCTTTCATTTATTATAATTACCTATAATCTGAACTAAAAACAAATTCAATAACATGGATAATCGTAATTTGTTTTAATAAAAGATTAGAAACTAGATCTTTCATTTATTATAACGCGAAAATGACGTTATGTAGTAGGGGAGAATATATATTCCACTAGGGAATTATACTAGATGTTTCATGTGTTACCGTCGGACATGATAATTCTATATATATATATACATTTATAAACATTTTCCTCAGAGTATATATATGCAACATCCCACACGTATAAATCAATATTTCGGCTATCTCAAAAATGTTTTTTGACGGATTTCCAGAATGAGGTATTTTATTCCATTCTTTATTCTATTTATTTTCTTTAAAGCATTTTTTTGTTTGTTTTTTATTTACTACTTTTTTTTTATAAATCTCTCGCTTTTTAATGAATTAATTCTTTTTCATTCTTTATATATATATATATATATCCGTAGTAGAATTTATATAGTTACTTAATATTAAATTTTAATGTGTTTTAAAACTATAATTTTATGTTGCTCACACTAAATGGCTTATATGAATATAACTAAATTTATTATTATTATTTTAATAAAAATAAACATATTTATTTTCATATATTTAGTTATATAACACAGATAATAAAATTCTTAATACCACTAAACATGATATAAAAAAGAAAGTAATGTTGTTGATATAACATAAAAGAAAAAAAATATCTGGAAGACGTTCTGGACAGTATAAACACATTTCTATGATAAAAATTTAAAAGTATAATATTGCAAAAAAATGAAGCAAAAAAATGAAAAGTGACACGAATAACATGAAATACAAAATAGAATGCGAGGGAAATTGACATATTGGACATCGGATACATAGATAAAAAGTTATAAAAGAATTTAGGTCACGGATTTTTCTATTACTTAAAAAGATATGTAGTTTTCTTTTTTCTTTAATACTGATTTCTCGGCAAAGAAAGACTTGCTACTGTACTCATTCATAGTATCCTAAATTTATCGATCAAAAAATAATCGAATTATAAGTTCATACAAAACTGAATAAATCTATTATTGACACTCTGGTAATTAAAGTGATGTACACTATGGCAGATAGACGTCATATGTAAAATTCTGTTGAAAAAAAACTGTTACCATATGTTTTCAAAACGCATAATCAGCAAAATGAGAAAACAATTATACTTTCATTAAATTTTAATGTCAAGTTATATATAAAATAATTTATAAATTTTTGAAAATATAATAGTAATAATAATTAAAAATACTCGTACTGATGTTTTTTCGTTCTTACATCAGCGATCTAATTTATATTATTAATCACCCAAGTTTTACTTAGATATTACACTCTTTTAAAACAAAAACCACAAAATCTTCTGCCGTTTAGTAACTAAACTTTTTACCTTAACAAATGTCATTGATCTCGGCTTTTACTTTTTATAAAATTTGATTGAAAGTTTAGGTTAGATTTCTCTTTTAAATTGTCTAGTTAATATTTCATTTCTATTAAAACCTGAATTACTAAATACAGTTAATACTGATGCACAAAAAACAAATATAAAAAAAAAATTAAAATTACAATGCACGTAAAATTTTGTTAATTTTGTTTGTTATTCTTAATGATTAAAAATTAAATATTTTCAGTGCGTAATTTAATTGACATTTTTTAAATAAATTTTGTGAAAATCTAAAAAACATACTTTCTTTTTGTTTGATGGATTTTCATCAAATAAAGGCTTCATCCATCGATTATTGGAAACAGAAGTGTTATAAAACCAAACAAATCTCAGACCCCCTCTTTGATTTATTTTAGAACGAATTGTATAATATTTAAGTTGATTTTTTTGAAAACGTTTTTGAACTAGACTTGTTTTCTTGTACTTCCTATGTAATAACACATTTAACTTTTCCTGAAGCTTACCGTTGAATAGTTAATTTATAAAATTGTCGTCTTCTTTCTACTTTATTACTTTTGACGATTTTTTCACATAAGCAGATCAAGAACCTTGGTATGGCAATATAAAATTATTAGAATTAAAGGGCAATAATTAAGAAAATGAAGATATTTTATAAACATGCATTATTATTATTATTGTT
Organism: Lycorma delicatula; assembly: GCF_047948215.1. NCBI lineage: Eukaryota > Metazoa > Arthropoda > Insecta > Hemiptera > Fulgoridae > Lycorma > Lycorma delicatula. The sequence goes on along the minus strand of NC_134457.1, from coordinate 116,342,130 downwards.
ATTATCATTATTATTCAACTCTACTTCTTTTATACGTCTAGAAATAATATGCTTTCCTACTATTCTTTTATTAACCTGAGCAGTGACTTTTGAAGTCAACGTAAAGGAATATACTGTTCGTTACATAATTTTTGACGTAGCGCATTTTTCACATAACTTCGAGGAGATACTACCTTATCATCAAACGAGTTATAATTAACAGTACATTATTGTCTAAAAAGAAATTCAATTAATTATAGATACAATTTTTAAATGAAAAAGTTTCATGGCTAAATTTTTACTCTAATTCAACAAATTGGATTTGATATTTGGAGGCATTCGAGTTAAAAGATAAATTTTTTTTTATTTATTTCACTATATTTCATTTTCTTTTATCGTGTATTGTTTTTATATTTGGAGTATTTTTAAGTTGAACTTATTTGTCATAAAATATATTAAAATAGTTACTTGAATCCAGAACAAAACTTTCCATGATCACCAAAATGACAATGTACCATTATATTTTCAAATCATAACACTTTCCATTAATATACGTGTTGAAATTTTCAAATTATTTCTAACAAAGGTTTTTAAAAATTTACAAAATCGTAAAGAGTACTAATATCAACGAATTTGATTATGAAAATTAGAAATTAAATACAGGGATAAACTAAAATTAATTGAGACATCACAGGAGTCTAACTATATTTGTAAGTTAATTCATTATAAAACAATTATTGTTCAATTTACAAACAAAATCAATTAATAATAATTTCAAGTTAAAAAAAAATTATTGTAATACGCAATAATATAACAATACATTGTAATAAGTTATACTTAATATAGTATTATAATATAATAACGTATTTTATGATATATGTGTTTGATGATATGAATTATAATGTATTTTGGTTGTACTGTAATTGTGTGTCATCTTTAAGCTCTCTCATAAATTTTCTTTCATACGCAAATGCAGTACATTTATTTTTAGTCAGTCTGTTTAAGGTAAAATATTACTTTAATTTTAAACGTAAAACGTATTTTTCGTATGAAATATTTTCTTAAATAAGCTCTTGCTTTTAATTTTAAAACAATGTAACTTGCCGAGCAAAATTTATAATGGAGTAGAAGACGAGGAATGTTTATAGCTTAAAATAAATGCGAATGTACGTACTATCAGTGTAAAGCTAAAATTTTTTGTTTGCAAAAGCATCTCGTGAGAATCAACCGACCGATTACTTTCAAATTTGCAGAATGCATTCATATTATCCTAGAGAAGGTTTTAAGCCACACAGGGTCCTCTTGATGATGAAGTTTTTAATTAAATATTCATTAAAGAATAAAATAATTAATAATATAAAATCAAATAGATTTCTGTCACCATGGCAACACAAATAAGTTGCAAAGTTTTCCTCAAAGGTGTTTTGCCTTAGTTACCATAGTTACTATTAATCCTTCTTTTGCAATTTAGTTTCTTTTTCAGGTTTATATAAAGCCTGAGTACTTTGAATGCTATTTATCAGTATTATTCTCATAGCCATGAGGGTAACGAATACTGCGAGGTTCTGGATGGGAATGGTGAGCGAAGCGAGCTCTGCGGTCCTGTAGTCGGCTTCTGAAAAAACCCCGGAAGACCGGGAGCCGGCACTGGGGAGCCCTTCGGTCGGCCCCGGGGCTTGCCTGCGTCGATCTGAGCCACGAGGGTCCAGGGGGCGGAGTCCTCTGGGTAAACGGTTGTGATTATACGAGCTCCGACTGGCTATTATAATCAGTCTAAAAACGCCTTCAAATAATTTTTTTAATTATAATACGATTAATTACCATAAGCCAAGAAATATATGATCTTTTTTAAATGTATTCTAATCCTTTAGGTTATATATTCATTCTGATGTGTAGTAAATTGTTACTAATTCTTGAATGGAAGGTTGAGTTATTAGTAAATTAGTCATTGTTTAGTTAATGATTAACAGTAATTTTTTGTGTTTATTAGTAGTGATAATTTCAAATTTTTTCTGGAAAGTGTAAAAAAGGTTTTTTTTTGTCGTCACACTAAATTAATTTATAGATTCAATAATATGGAATGTGAAATTAAATTTAACCCCACCTAATTGATATAAAGATAATAACTATAAATAAATCAGAAAATTAAAATATTAAAAAATATATGTTTTTTAAATATAACATCTAGAATAGAGAGAAGAAATATCCACTAAACAGCTTAAGGAGAAAATCTGACACCGAAATTGCTCAGTGTCCGTGGAATTTACACAAAGCTAACATTAAATCCATGTAGGATTGAAGTGTTAAAATGTATGTTCCTAAAAAGTCTTATCTAAACAAACATTAATTAAAAAAAAAAATATGATTTCTTCAATCAGTAAAAGTTTTTATTAACGAGCACACAATTTACCTTTGTACTAAAATTTTTAACAGTATTTTCGGTTATCGTGTAAAGATATCTCGGGTTATTTGAGTAAATTAATTTTATTAAATTTTTCTCTTATTCCAATTGTAAAAGATAAACGTTAAGTTAAAAGTTAAATTGAAAAGAAAAAAAATTAGAAGCCAATTTTAAGAGATGCGTATTTAAAAAAAATATTTCATATACTTACACTAACAAAACTTTTACTGAATCCAGCATTAAAATCCTTTGTATCAATATTTGACTATCTCACTTTTTAAATTTATTAAAATTATTCCTTGCTCCACACCAAATTTCATAGCTTTACCTTATACCGTTCCAGAAATAAAAAAAGAAGCAAATACAATCAAAAAATGAAAAATGCAAATATCACATAAATCACATTTCGTGAGTATTAAGTGCGAATTGTAGGTATCGTAAAGTAAGTCTTAAAATCACTTAAGCCTATCGAAGAATATCAGTGTTCCGTACAGACTTCAACGGAAAGTGAAAAATGAAGTGATTTTTTCCTTCGCCCTTCGCCTTGTTCATTGAGCTTAATATACCAGTGCGTGTGAAAATGACAAGCACACTCGCGTACAGATAATATTCAGCTGTACAAATGAAATCTTAATTCTGTTCATCACAGGGATTGGCTATACAATGAAAATCACTACTCTCAGAAGAGCAACATTGACTAGTGCTTGTCGTGCCTTAGGTTCTTTGCAACCATAAGGGAAAAGGATGACATTTAGTCTAAAGCAATAAATTAAAATACGCCTTTCATTTATGAAATAACGCAGTTGTGTACTCTCTCAAAAACATGTAAGACTGGTTAATTCTCTAACCCAGCGCCGCATAATGCAATTAAACACTCAGTAGGAAAACACTCAGATCTGCCGCACAATTTTCGGAATGAACAATAGTTTTCTTAAGAGAGGCTTAAACTATTTTCAAAAAGCTATTTACTGTGTAGAAGAGAAATAGTTTACTCGTAGAGCTTTTAATGTAATTTTACCAAACGAAAAGGATTGCAACTCTAAACTGGCATAAATTTTTCAATCCTCTTTTCAGTATGAGTTCTTAATTTTAGAAGAACAAATCTTTTTTTAATTTTATTTTATTCTTTCTTTAATATTTGCTTCCTAAAATTATACTTAATTAAACAAAGCTTAATCTTAGCTTAATTCTTAACTAGTGCTTGAATGTATATTGTATCCGCAGTTACAATAAATTAGACGTACAATTATTATTGTACAATTCTTTTTTGTACTATATTTAGAATCGTTTATTATTTTCAAATTCTTTTTTTTTGTACGAGTTTTTCATTGTTGATTGTACTGTTATTATTATTTGAAATTTGCATTATCTCCCGTGTAAGTTCACATCTTTTTATTATGAGATTTAACACTACATTTAACACTACAGATGTATGATAAATCTATCCATCTTTCATCGATTAGCGATTCTATCTTCTTATATTCAGTTTCAGAATTTTTTTTACATGTTCAGAATATGGTTTCCAGTCACCCTTCATTTCATTAATATTTTCCTCAGATATTTTTTTTTAATATCGGACGTTATAAATGTTGTGTTATTAATACCAACATATTTTTAGAACTGACCATCTCGTTGGATTTAAATCGGAATAGTAAGGTAGAAGTCGCTGAACTTGATGCCCGTTTTTTTTAAAAATAGTTCATCAAAATGGTTCTTTATTTTTTAATTTCTATGTAATTTAATCATGTCATACAACTGTGGTTTTAACACTGCTTTATTAAACGGAATATTGTTCTTCTCTAACGAATTAATTATGATACTTTTCCTATCATTGGAATTTGGCGACTCATCTAGAAGTGAATTGTGGTATGGCGCATGATGGATGAGAACCACTGACTGGAGGTGGAGGGGGGGAATAATGAATTAATTTTTCAAAGGACCAGTTCATGAAATTGTTGTTGATGCTGCTGTAATAGCCAACCCTTTTAGAGCTTGTTTTCCAAGTTAGCATCACGTTCGGAATGAACCCCATTTCTCTTCCAGTGTGGATTACGACTAACCGATCACCTTTATTAATCGGCACTTTTACTCCTGCACCACGACACTCGACCAAGATTTTGTCGTTGAATGGGACAATAAAATATACGATTCATCCAAATAAACAATCGAAGAATTATTCTTATTTGCAATCAGTAATTTTTCTTGAATATTCTATACTATTCACTCAAATCTATATACTATATCACTCAAATGTTTCCTATTATTATCAATCAGTTTTACACCAGTTAAACCCTAACTCTCTGAGGATAACTGCTAGTGTAGTTCTAGAACCTTTAAATTGAATACTTTTCTGGAGTTCTCTTAATTTATTTAATGTAGGCAGTTCATTATGTTTTGCGTGAAACTCGTTAACTGTTCGTCTTTCACGTTTTGATCAAAACTGTCTAATCCACTAACTGGTTTTGAATGTTTTTTATACTTTCTGGTGTGCTGAATGAGCAGGACTGCGATTTAGATTTAAAACATTCTGCTTTTCTTTCAGAGTTTTTGAACTTGTGATCATGAAATCCCACAAGCTACACCTGCAGCTGCAGCTGTTCTTTCTTCACATTTTGGAATACGTTTTAAATGTTTGTCATCTTCTAATTTTCCTAACTGTATAGCTTCTTCTTCATAAACTCGTATACATTATTAACTATTTTACGAGCTTAACTAAGCAGCTTTCTGTTCTCTTCACAAACAAAGCGTACAATAAATATTATCTTAAATTTGTACAGGGCCTCACTTGATGGAGAGAGTGTAATAATAATCGATTAATACAAGTATAAACTATTGTGGAAAGAATTTTGCTGTGTATGAGAATGATTAAATACACTGTATCGCAGAATACTCGGTTTCTGAATGAGCCTAATGTTAGGAGAAAAGAGTAATATAATGTCCTGAACAGCGACTGTCTACTTCGTGCAAGCAAGCCTTTATTTTCATTGTACGCACTGTACGAATGTACAATATACATTCAAGTATAAACAGCTTTCAAACTAAAACACAATGGAATTCATGGGTGCAACGAATTAGACTAATCTAATGGTTGTCTGTAAACAATTTTTACTTCCTTGTACGAAGTAAAGGAAGTATTGTGATCGCGAAAAATTTCAGTTTCCAGATTTCAACGAAAATATCCATTTTGACCATTCCTGAATCCATTTTGATTAGTTTCGTGACGTCTGTACGTACATACGTATGTATGCATGATTTTGGATTTAGAACTGTTGAGACATCTAGCTGTGCACCTCCCACCTTTTGATTACAATCGACTGAAACAAAAGTGTCCAGAAAAGCCCAAAATCCGAAAAAAAAAATTGAATTTTGGATTTTTTCTTAACTGCAGTAATAAGCCCTCATTGAGAGCTTTTCAACGGCATATCATAAATGATACTTATTTTCATTCGTTTCAGAGTTATAGCCAAATAAAATTTAAATTAATAAAATATTTTAATCTTACAAGGAGAAGGCACATTGGTTCGAATCAGAATTTACTCCTTTTCAATTAACTTTTCTATTTTTTTTTTAAATATATTGATTTATTAATAATTATAAACCTCTCATTGTAAAAAAAAAACATTTACGACGAATGATAATTCAATAACAAAAAAAAAAAATGAAAATTATCAGAAGGTTTTAATGAAATAAATTTTTATGTAGTTTTCATTTTAAAAAAATGTGCAAATGTAATTTTATAGGCGTACAAGGAAGTGATGTATTGTCCACATCAGATTTTTTTGTATTTCCCTGTTGTTTGAAAATGCAGTAATCTTGCAAAATTCTCGAAAATGATCTAGAATGTTCATTAATGCCCTAGAAACTTTTACGAAGTTCTACAAATTTCTAAAATGTAATATTGTTCGAAATATTCTGGTATATTCCAAAATATTACAAAATTTTAACCGATTATATTGTTTTAAGTTTCTCATCCGTCACCCTTCCTGCAGTGGTTACGATAGGGATGTCTAACACCCGAAGTATTTTTACTCATTTAAATAAGTTATAATTGTTCCAAGTTTGGTTTAAATCGGTCTTATGGTTCAGGAGGAGGTGCCGAACATACATACATATCCAATACATATATATATATATATATATATATATATCCGGATATGTATATATCCGAACATATATACATATCCAATACCCGCGTACATACATACCCGCGTACATACATACGTCAATGTATGCGTACCCGCGTACGCATACATTGACTTTTATTTATATTAAGATTAACGTAAAACAGAGACGCCTTTATACACCTTCATATATTTATTGGGTTAAATTAATTTTTATTATTACTTCAGATATTAATAGTAAATTTAGCTTATTCTATTTTATATTTAGGCCTAGGCTATTATTAATTTTATCATCATATTTCTATAATTTATAATCTACTTTATTTGCTTGATTTATCGATATTCTTCAGTTTCCTGTAGTTTAGTGTGTGCGTGTGCGCACGCGGGCAAGTGCGTAGAAACGGAGATCTACTTTTCACTTTGAAGTAGGTTACATATCCTGTCCATCTATCATTTTTCGTCTGTCATCATTATAAATAATGAATTCCAGTAGGTGAGAAATTGGAATTTCAGTTTAGACATTTTTTTAAAATGTGCATTTAGAAGGATTTATTATAATAAGGAATTGATAAAATATACTTTTACATAAATTTTAATAATACACTTTCATTTAAAAGTTATGAATTATTTAACATTAAACTACAATTAAATATGAATAAATAGAATAATTTGGAGAAATTAATACCTAGAAATATTGCTTCCAGTAATCAAACTTATTTTAAAAATTTATGAAACTAAAATGAATAAAAAAGTGAATAATGATAATAATTTTAAACTATAAAAACAATAGAATTTTTAAGAACGGATAAGACAAAAGATTGAGTTTATTTATGTGGAATTTATTACGTGGTATTTATGTGGAATCCGAACGGAAAATTATGTACTTGATTCTCTTTAACCAGCCTCCAATATTATCTACTACAGTGAGTGCTAAAGTAATGGTTTTCTTTTTCTTGTTAGAAAGTCCTATTTTGTTTGTTATCGATTTTTACCTGTATGTTTAAATAGCTTGTCAGTGTAATATATGATGGGGAGTTTGTGATCATTCTCAAAACATTCGTTCGAAACCATTGTACAGAGTGATTCAAAGAAACGGGAAATTTTAAAAATTAAATAACGTTAATGAAGAATTTTTTTAGAAAATGAGTTTTATTTCATGTAACTGTACAAATGTTGCCATTTTAGGATACATACATTTTAGTTTATTTTTTAAAGATGACATCTTGCAGGTGACATCCTCTTCTACGTAGACACTCACGAAGTCTCTTCGTTAAATTGTTCATGGTTTGACGTAACATCTCAACTGGAATTTCCGCAATTGCTTCTCGGATCTTTGCCTTCAGTTCTTCCGTTGTAGCAGGTCTACTGTGGAACACTTTGCTTTTAAGGTAACCTCACAGAAAGTAATCGCAAGCTGAGAGATCAGGCGATCTGGGAGGCCATCTAATGTCACCATTTTGTGAAATGACACGTTGTCCAAACAATCGGCGTACAGCTGCCATCGATATTCGTGCAGTATGTGACGTTGCTCCGTCTTGTTGAAACCAGGCTGTGTTAAGAATTGGTGGAAATCTCTTTTGTTGTTCCACAACAAAGGTTTCAAGCATGGCTACGTAACGAGCCGACGTCACTGTAATCGCAAGACCGTTGTCATCCTAAAAAAAATAAGGGCCTATAACACCGTAAGATGACATAGCACACCACACAATCACTTTCTGGCTGTGCAACGGACGCTGGTGTAGCTGCGTAGGATTTTCTTGTGCCCAGTATCTGAAATTTTGCTTGTTAAAAAATCCACTAAGGTGGAAATGCGCTTCGTCTGACATCCACAGTTCGTGAACAAACTCTTCGTTATCATTTATCTTCTGAAGCATTACATTACAGAATTGTGCTCGCACAACTGCATCGTTCGGTTTCAGTTCTCGGTGACGATCTGTAACTTGTATGGATGGTATTGTAAGTCCTTCACTAACATTCTTCAAACACTTGAACTATGCAATTGTAAAGATGCTGAGAGACGACAGATTGACCGATGTGGACTTCATGTGACAGCATCTTGTAAAGCTTGAACATTCTGTGGTGTATGGACGGTTCGCTCACGGCCTGGAGGTTTCTTTTTCGTTGCCGAACCAGTTTACTCAAAATTAGATATCCATGTTTTAATTGCATGTGCTGATGGAACACGGTCGTGCCGTCCCAGATTAAAATGACGGCGAAATTCTCTACGCGCTCCCTCCACACTGTCATTGTTTTTGTAAAACGCTTTGATACCAAATACACGTTGCGCACCACTCCAAGGATCCATGACAATTAAATGGCAGGTTAGGTTAGAGAGGCTGGCGCCACTTATCAAGTGGTACCAATCGCCCACGGCTACCAACACAACTTTCAAAATTTCCCGTTTCTTTGAATCACTCTGGCTCTCTAATAATAAACGAGACACTTTGCGTATTATTCAGTACAGATTACAACCAGAAATCAGTTAATTTATTAATTATTATAAAAGTAAAAATTTTATTTGTGAGCAACCCTAATTTAGTAAAGAAAAAAAAAGTTTTGTTTTGAAAGGTTTATTTTTCATAAGAAAGCATTTAAAATAATAAAATTAATTTGTTTATATATCCAAACGATTTTAAGCTACCTTACTTAAATCTTCCCTAAATGGTCTTATGTAAGTTTACATTACTTTACATTATAAAATAATATGTCACTTCCTGTTATAACGGTTAATAATTCGTATATTTTTGTTAACTAGAAATGAAGTAACAACTTTCCAGGTACTTAATTCTCACATTCCCTTAATGTAACATTCTACAGGAGGGGAAGGGTCTGCCTGAATAGATTGCGTAGTTCAGATTCACCCTCCACCAATTTTGGGAATAAATAATAGCGCGACTTTTAATTATAACATCATTCTTAAAAGTCATCCTCAAAAATAATCAAGTTATCAATATATCAATTTAAATTCGTTTATTCCATATAATTCATTTAGTCACTTCTACAGTTCATGTAGTGATATTTCCAGATGATGCAGTGAAAGTACTGAGTCAGACAATGATTTTTACTTTTATTAATTTTATTGTTATTTCTTTTCTAGTTTAGAAGGGTTAAAAATAAACTTTTCTAATGAATATACACCATTTTTGTAATTATTTCAGATGGAGCCAAACATGTTTTTTCATATTATTATAAGAATATCACTTTAAATGTTATGCCTATTTTATCATTGTACCTATGAGCTAACAGCTTTCCTGACTGAATTAAAACCAAATTCTATTTCACACACGTGCGCCCACATACACACACACGCACACACACACACACACACACAGAGAGAGAGAGATAGAGGGAGAGTGAGTGAGGTGGTACACCGTTTGGAGATAAAGAGGTTCTTGGTACATTGTCATATTCATTTGTAATGTTGAATTGACGTAGTCCATAGCGACAGGTAACGGAATCACAATTTTTTTTTTTACTATTTAATAATTTCAATACGAACGCAAACGTTTATAGAATCATAGATTCTCATATTTGGATTATATGTAGTCGCTCCATCTCCGAATTTTTCTAGGTTCATCAAGTGATTGTAGGAATCGGTTTTAAGTACATCACCAAAGAATACCGTGCAAACGGTGCATCCTGTTTCTGACTTTTAGGTAATAAGTTTGTGTTCATTATTACGTATCTTCGGCCTAACAATGTTTAGCGATACTATTGTTCAGTTACTTCAAAGTATATAATGTATTTATAATATATCATGTAATAATGAAAATTTCAATTTTAATTCGTTAATATTTTTACAATTTTTAAAAATACACAAGAAGTTTTAAAATAAATGTTATAAATAATAGTGTATGTCAACCCACTGGGTTGGTCTAGTGGCAAATTCTTCGTCGTAAATCAGCTGATTTGGAATTCAAAGTTCTAAGGTTCAAATCCTAACAAAGGTAGTTACTTTTATTGGGATTTGAATTCTAGATCACCGGTATCTACGGATACCTGTATACCTGTATTCTTTGGTGGTTTTTTTTTTTTTTTTTTCTCTTCAGCTCCCTTGGGCCGGACCGACTTGTTGGTATTACGCCGCCCAGGGGAGTGTCTTTAAACTCAAATAGGCTTCCCCACCTACCGGCTATATACCAGCATGGCAGGTCGGCCTACCGGTTAGCTCTTTTTGAGAGTTCTTTATTAATATTGCCCTTTTGGACACCACGCCAGACCCAGTTCGTCGCGACGCGGCGCCGGGTCCCTTCAGTATTCAGTGTGCTGTTACCTGACTGTTACCCGTGGAGTCCTTGGTGGCTCATCAGTGCCAACACACCGCAGCATGCTGGACCTCACCAGCAAGGCTGTCCACCCAGTCCTATTCTAGACACTTTGTCTTCTCTCATCGGAGTATTTCTGTAGAACAACTTGTCTAACGAAACTAGCAAAATTATTCCAGTTTGACTCGCTTCTTAGCATGTAGTCTATTGTTGTGTCTGGAGTTATACCTGTGAGTGCCTTACTATGTCTAAGTGTGTCCTACCTATTGCACTCAAAAAAGGTGTGCTCAGCATCATCTATCTCGTTGCAGTAGTTGCAAATTAGCTCTTCTCTCTTGCCTATTTTGTGCAGGTAGTTATTGAAGGAACCATGTCCTGTAAAATACTGCGACAGGTGATGATCAGCCTCACCAAATCTTCTCGACAACCATGGCTTGATGTTGGGGATGAGGGTTCTCGTCCATCGACCCACAGCTTCCTGCGACCATCTTTCCTGCCAGATATTATAAACAGCATCCCTGACCTCTTGTTCTGGCTTGCCTTGTGCCCTCTCTACCCTCTTTTTTGCGATCAGGTCAATAGGAGGTGTACCCGATAACACGCACAGGGCGGCATAGGACACTGTCCTGTATGCGGACACAACACCTAGGAGCACACACCTGTGCGTCCTCGCCAGTCTCTCTTTGTTGCGTCTGATGGCGATAGAGCGCCACCAGGTTGGAACGGCATATATAAGCGAAGACACGACGGTGATCGCCAGTAAACGGCGCTTTGAGGCCCGAGGGGCATTCTGCGATGACATAATGATGTTTAGACTTTTTATCATCCTTTCTGCCTTGTTGCAATTCTTTGGTGGTTGGATTTCAATTAACCACACCCTCAGGAGTAGTCGACCTGAGTTTGTTCAAGACTACAAATTTACCGATACAGTTACATTACACTGATAAGTCGCTTATGACTTTAATCGTTGATGCGACTATAAATAAAAGTATTAAAAAAAAAAAAAATCGGTTGTCAACTCAAGAAGAAACAAAAAATAGCGTTTCTATTAATAACAACTCTTCCTTAAAGTTTTCATAAAATATTGTTGCAGTTTATAAATTTTTCACAAATTTATTTACATTGCTTACTTCACAAAACTAACTTTTTAAGAATAATTATTTTATTTTTAATAATAACTTTTAAAGCAAAATATTAATTTTTAAAAGTGAATTTTATGTTACTTTGTAAGAAAAATTATATAATAAAAAAGTGTTTCGTAGGTTTTAAAAAAAGATCGTCATATCTTTCATAGAAAAATTATTTTATTTTGATACATACTTAAGTCATGAAAAACTTAATGGAATTCGTATTTAAAATCATCATCAATGTCTTCGTATTAGCATACAAGAAATTAATTCACTTCTTAAATATTATAAGCAGTTTTTGCTTCCTGTTTTTAACATATTTTTTGTTTACGTCGCACGCTTTTCTTGAAAAGTTTTATTATTGAGCGATGCAAATTTATTTTTTTTATCTAATTTTATATTTTGCATTTTATCGTTGCAATAAATTTAATTTTTGTTGTATTACGGAAACTGTTTCTTTTGTTGCATCACAATGAAATATAAAACTACAGAACAAAGAATATAAATAATTTTTGTAAAGTCAATATTTAGTAAAATTCTGTCAATTCTTGCCTAATTCTGTTCATAAAAGATATCGTAATTTTAAGTAACATATAAACTAAAATTTATGTGACCTAATTCAATGGTTGAGTAGAAGACAGCTTTTAAAATATAAAATCTGTATTTCATTGTATTACAATACAAGCCATATTTTAATCAAACTTCAAAATAACTCAGACAAAATTTCAGAGTCAGACTAAATTTAATACACTTAAAATACCAATTTAAGTGTATACATGATTACAAATGAAAAAAAAAATAATACGTAGTTCAAATGAAGCGATAAAATTCAGAACCATAAACATTCGTTTATAGTACAAACGTACCATAACAGAATTCAAAAACTATACTAAAACGTTTTCTTTATTATTTTTAAATCCAAGATATTATTTTCATCACAACTACTGGATTTAATTTCAGATTACCTGAAATAATATCCAGTTAAGAGTTTATTTATTATTGCAAAAGTTTTGTTTATAGAAATACTAATTGCAATACTAAGCGTTATAATTATAACATATTGAAAACACCAATTTCATGATTAAGAATTAGAAAAAATCATTAATTAAACCGCGCTATAAAATAAATAGTTTATTTATTACTTTTACCAATTAATTAAATTTTATCAATACATTAATGACTACCATACTTATCAATTATTATCACTATGAAGATAATTGATAAGATCAGTGTCTTAATTAAACATGTAGTTATCATTTATATCCCATTTTGATACAATCTGTCCATAATAATTACGTGATTTAGGTTTAATGTTATCAAGATTATCTGTCAATGGAAGGGTATTACAACATAATATTTTAGATTTGAGCATAATAAACAAACATATTCGAGAGAAGTGAAAAAGTAAATAAAAATTTCCCTCTTAATCACATATCTGTCAACACTGACTGTTCGGCAGAAAATAACAACTTTCATATTATCAATATATTCTTTGGAAAGATTGTTTCATTGTTAGGCGTTTGTGGTTGTGTTTAAAATACAATTTACAAAATTGTTGCATCTTTGCTAGATTGCACCAAAGAAGAAATACGAGCGTACGTTTTTTCCCCAATTCAATAGGTGAAACCAGCAGAGATTAATCGTAGATTGTAACAGCAATAGGGAGACAGAGGTGGAAGAAATATCTACGAATGAATTGATCGCTTGAAATAAGGTAGGATTTGTCTTTACAATAAACAACGTAAAGGCAGATCTTTGAGAGGGACAATAGATATGGGCGTTATATTCTGATATAAGGAAGGTGTGATTTTTATTCAATTCGCACCTAAAGGTGATAAAGAAAAAAGTCCAATAACTTCTAGTTTGATGAAAAATATCTAAATATGTAATGTGTATAGTGCATCATATATATCAGAAAATATTGAAGAGATGAATAAGTTTTTGAAGCTTAATAAAAAACCAATTTTTCCGGAAACACATACACTTACACCCAAACATACACATAAATAAAAACTATATCTTCAGTCTGTCTGAGAAACTCAACTTAAAATTTGTGATTTCATTCAAATTTTTTCATAGATAAAAGGTACTGAATAACGTTCATATTAATAAATTAATAATTAATTTAATCCACCTTACCAGCACATTGATATGTACTCTAGATCTTTCGGCCTACCTGGAAGACATCATCAGGAGTTAAAATTAATATATTTAAAGTCAAAAGTTTAAAAAAATCATAGTTAAAAATTTAAAAAACAGCCCTGGTCCCAAACTGTCCCGGTCCTACTAACTAGTATACTAGTAAGGACCGGGACAGGATTTAAAATTTTTAACTATGATTTTTTAAACTTTTGACTTTAAATATATTAATTTTAACTCCTGATGATAGCTTCCAGGTTGACCGAAACATCTAGAGTACATATCAACATGCTGGTAAGGTGGATTAAATTAATTGTTAATTTAACGTATCAGCAATATCATGTTTGAGAAATTAACGTTATATTTTATCGAGTAGCACTTTTTTCACAAGGATGAAGTATATTTGCTGTTAGATATTTTTTGAATTTGAAGGACACTTTGTTTCTTTATGACGACACTATTACCTACAATTAAAAGCTTTAGGTAAAACAAAAATTTGGACCAAAAAAATTAAATAAAACTAAATGTTTAAACAAGTTTCGTAGGAAACATTTTTTGAGATTTTAACCAGTGGTCTTCACTTCCTTTAATTGAAAAGTACTAATAACACAACTCTACAAAAATAAAGAAACTTTTTCGATTAAATGCATTCATTAAAATGTCTCTTATAGCATTTTTTTGCGCTTATTTCAAATGTAAAATCCAAACTTAAATGGAGAGCAGGATTCATTAGTTTCACGGCTTTAAGGAAAACAAAATTGAATTGCTTCAGAGGATGAATGAAATTGATATGTGTAACTGTAAATTAAGTGTAGTCTTGTACAGTCTCAGGTTCCTGAGATGTGTCGTTAATTGAAACCCAGCCACCAAAGAAAACCTGTATTCACGATCTATTATTCAAATCCGTATAAACATAACTGCCTTTTCTAGGATTCAATAGCTTATGCGTTCTGTGGTCCAACAAAATTCCTTCTTTGATTTTTGATTCAATGATCCTGTGAAATTCACTGTTAAGATATAAGAAAGATATTAGCCATTTCGATCCATTACTTTGACAAAATTTTTCATTAAAACAAGTTTTATGTGGAATGGTGAAAAATACAATTATTTGGATTCACAGTTGCTTGATAAATAACTTTTTTCTGAATGGCTATGAGTGTTTCTCTCTATGGTCAGATTTTTTTTTAATTTGGTGGGTTTTTGCCGCTACTGTCCTGCTCGCATAAGATAGATCATTACTTAGTATAACCAAGCTCTTGCGTCACCTATAGATCTCCACAAATGAGCGAAGAATACGTTTCATGCTATTTTATAAATTTTTGCTGACGGTTATACAACCGTCAGCAAAAATTTCATATTGTCATAGTCTCCTTCATTATTACAGCATAAGCAAGAGAAATTGACGGTTTATAATTTCCATTGTGAAGGAGGATTGGCTTTAAACTGGTTTAAGGGGAATCTTTAAAAAATTTCCAGTTAGTAAGATCGGGTGCTTTTGGTATAAACCCAATAAAGAATTTACATCATTGCAGTACACTGTTATCTTTAAAGAGAAGAGGTGTTGGAATTGCTCTTGCGTAACATCGTAAACACATATTTTAGTGCTACTATCGAGGAAGTTCCTTGATGTCTGTAAAACTGACTGCATTTTAGACAAATTAACATCGCGAAAACCGGAGCATTAAATTCTGGTTGAATAATTTAGTAAGTTCAGTGCTCTCTGTAAATACTGGGCCAATGAAAACCTTGAAAATTTGGATCCTTTCTTTCTTCATTACTTTTAATTCATCA
Organism: Lycorma delicatula; assembly: GCF_047948215.1. Taxonomy (NCBI): domain Eukaryota; kingdom Metazoa; phylum Arthropoda; class Insecta; order Hemiptera; family Fulgoridae; genus Lycorma; species Lycorma delicatula. The sequence goes on along the minus strand of NC_134457.1, from coordinate 116,326,307 downwards.
TAGGCCTCTTCATCGGCAACATTTTCTTCTAGACGCCATGTTTCTGGTGGAACTGGAACAAGTAACTTTTTTTTTTACCTGAATTTCTTGAATCTACTTGTGATAAATTTGATTATTGGGATACAAAAATTACAGTCTGGTGAGTAGTCCTTAGCCTCTTTTGATGCCACAGGAACAGAAAAACGGCATATGTTGCATTACTCACTTAGCCAGCTACTTACTCACAATAATTACATCAGATATGAGGGATATGAGATCTTGATTTCCTTTTTTTCACCCAAAATTTTTTTAATCTAAGGATATTTCTTCTTTGAGATTTAAAAGATAATTTAACACATCTAGCAAAAAAAAATACCAGTTGAAATGATTATGTCAATTATGATATCATTAATAAATAAATACTATTATTGAAATACGCTTATTTTTCCTAGAAGGAATGAGTCAAAACAAGCAATTAGTATTGAATGTTATTCACGGTTAATACGATAATAGTTACACTGGTCACTCCTACATATTATTCAACTCTGAGCGTTTTATAAACATACCTCAATTATAAAGACATCTTCAGACATCCAAATTCAATTATTAATATAAACATAGACTCACAAAAATCTTAATTGTTTAGTTTTAACAAAGAAAATAAACTGTTTTAACATCTTTCATTTTTTACGAGTGACAATTACAAAACAATGAAGCCATTAGGAAAACTTTTGAGATAATATTTGGATTCAGCGTTAAAAAATATATATATATATATATATATATATATATAAAAGCTCCAAAATTATCTGTGTAACAAAATTCTAGTAGATCAGTGTAATTGGAGTAATTCACTCTAGAAATAATATTGGGTTATTATCGTAACACGTTACTACTCAACTCAACTCTAATTTCAAATAAACTACAATCTTAACTGGACCAAATCAACGGACGACTGTCAAGATGGAAATTAGGGTTAATGAAACAAATTCTAGTCACATGACATTTTCAATGATAGACTGCCCACCGGTCCATCTGATGGCGTTTTCATACCACATACTCAAGGTGTACGTTACCTTGATCTATATCTTGAGCGTTGTCTGACGTGGAAGATCCATATGGAGAAAAGAGAAAACTACTGAATATTAAGCTTAAGGAAATGTAGTGGTTGTTGAGCAAGAGATCATAGCTTTCACTATTCAGCAAACAATTATTGTACACAACGATCCTGAAACCGATTTGAACCTATGGGATCCAGCTTTGGAATACAGCAAGCAGCAGTAACATCAAAATTATACAGCGATTTCAAAACACATTACTGAGAAGCATCACAGAGGCGCCTTGGTTTGTAAGAAATCTACGAATATATGAGTCTACCGTATGTTCGATAGAAAATACAGCGGGAATGTCATCGGCGTTGACAAGTAAGTCAGCTAGCAGACCTAAAACAACCAAAGGAGCTAAGCCGTCAGTTAAAACCCCTCCAAGACTCAAGGATGCTTAGAAATTGGTAACCAAAGAATTTGGTAACTTGCAGAAATTGGTAACCAAAAAACCGAAGAGAAGTCGTTTGCCTTCGTCTGAAGAGGGAAGATAATAGGTCGGATTGACTGTGGTCGTAGGAGATGTGGAGGAAATTGCACATATTAAATTTTCTTTGAAGGAATTTTTGATGGGTTTAATCCCCACACGCCGACCAGCGGTGTCAAACATTATCCGCATCAGTTTTGGCCACCGGTTCTCGGCAGTGGCACAGTGCTTTGATGGCTTGTTTAAGTCGGAAGTTTTTCCTCTACTTAGTCCGGAAAAAAACACCTAGAAATTAGTGAAAATATTAGAATACTAAAAAGACTCCACGTTTGAACTTTTGTGAATTTAAGTGATTTCGGGTGGAACTGCTACAACTTAGTGTCGCCTATCATATTTATATTCACTTCGTTCAATTTTAGTTATTGTTCTTTCATTATAATTATAGTTTTCTTTTCATTTTTTCTCTTATTTATGAACCTTATGATTGTTTTTATTTTGTATTGAACTGTTCCCTAACCTAACTGTATGTGGGTACTTGCATTAAATGTTCTGTATAGGAATACTAGGATAAAAAGTTTTAGGAGCTTCGATGGAAGCCTCTCTACATGTGATTGAACATGTCATCATATTTACTTGTTGCTGTCGTAATGTAACCGATGGTAAATTTTATATTGAGACAAAAAAAAATGACTATTGTAACTGGGGTTTAAAAAACCAAATAATTCAAATTAAATATATATTCTCTGATATTGATTGTTCAATATACTGACTGGATAAAAGTAAATAGAAATAAATAAATTTATACATGACAAGTGATTGTGTTGAATAAATTACTAACAGTACGAAGTAAGTAATATAAAAATACGTCAAGAAAGCTGTTTTACAGGTATACTCAGAAATATCATAAAAATAAAAAAAAATTTATAAACAGAAACCACCGGAATAGTAATTTTATTTATTTCTCAATTTAAAAGAAGAATAAGAAATAAAATATTAATTGCTTGTAAAACTAATTTCTTTTTCGCTTTATTTCGTAGCATAATAAATTTCGTTCGTAATATTGTTCAGTTTACTTGTATGTACGCCAACTTTTCAAGTAATATTCTATTACAGATCTGTAATAACTTGAATATTAAACAGCTAACAAGTATCATATCATAATATTTTAGTATAAAGCTAAGTACTAATTTATTTACTACTTCACTTTGAAAAGTAGTTAATAAGTTATGTAAACCGACAAACTAATGTAAAACATACTGAATGATTCACAAAGAATGTAACAAACTATCAGGATATGTTCTAGTGGAGAAAATAAAGAAGAAATTTCATATAAACATAATTTCGAAATCGCTTCGTTTGCGAGTATTGGCTAGCGAGTGATTTCGGCCTCATTTCTGTCTTCAGTAAAATTAAGCTGGATTATAATTTTTGGAACTGAAATTTTGGGTAAAAGAAAAACGCCGGGATCGAAAAATACACTAATTTATATTTGGCGTGAAATAACTTTATTAAATGAGTAAACACATAAAAGTTTTAAACAAAACTTGTAAAGAATTTGATTCTGTGTAAAGTGGTATGAAACGTCTAGCTTTTGTGACAGATATTTGGCTGATTTGATGCTGTTCTCATTCGTTTCTGTTCTGTATCTTTTAATTTCAACATACTTACTACTCTTATATCTTGCGTTTTCAGTTACTTGTTTACTCTTTTTTTTTTCTATTACAAAATGAACTATGGTCGGATGTCACATTTTAAGACATTTCCATTTTATAATCCTTCCATTTTAGTAAATCCTTAAGTACCAAAAATAAATTAAGGGGGGTCTTCTACTATGTCACTTTTGTAATAATGCTTTTTATTATAATTGTAACAAAATTTTTCCCAGACATCCAGACCAAATAATTGTAACATAACTGTTACCATTATAAAAATATATTAATTAATCTTATTTATTGGCAACAGAGGTAAACTTTATAGATTAAGACAGAAATAAATGATACAGTTTGTAACAAAAAATTTATCTACATTTACTCAACAGATTAGCAAAGTTGCAAAGCTGTAAAGTTTTTAAATTTCAATAATCGATAAGGCTGACATTGCACTCATGAGATTTAGTTTTTCTTTGTATAGTACTGATAGGGATAGTAAGATAAGAGGCATTGTAATTCTCATTTTCGTTTTTACTCAAATTCAAGACGCATTATATTACATGGATTATCTTTGAATAACCTCATCTTTTCATTACATCTCGTTAAGTACATTGTTTTTTTATAACAAATTTCAACTCTGCAAAATTTTTACCTGTAAAATTTTATGTCTGTGTACAACAGAAAACAATTATGAATAAAACTTCTTATAAAGTTTTACAATATCATTTAATCAATCCTTAAATACATTTTTACTGTATAATTTATTAAATTTACTGTGCTACCATGGCGAAGTGGTAGTATCTCGGCAATTCATCTGAGCCCCGGATTCGAACTCCGATTAGGCATGGCACTATACGCTACAAAATTCCATTTTCCCACGTACAAGCTTTAAAGCTTCTGTTGTGAATTAGTCATCGAGCAAAAAAGAAGAATAAGAATTCCATGATTTTATATTAAATAAAATTATCTTTTTAAAAAGAAAAGTAAAATCGATTTTAAAAGAACAGCCGTTAAAGTAAGAAACTAATTGTTTATCAATACTTCTTTTATAAAATTATGATTTTTAGAAGAAAGGCTAAATTAAAAACATATAGAATCACGTTACTATTTGATTTGGTTCCTACATCAAAAAGTCGAAATGTAAAATTACTATTTTTTTATTTTTATTCACGACTATAGTTATATTGATGTTACAGCAGAACAGCTATAAAATCGGCCAAAATTTGGGTATCGGGATTTTGAAAAATGTCGAATTCTCAAAATTCTTTAGTTCAAAAACCACAAAACATTGTTATAGGATTTTCTGATAGATGCATGTAAGTACATATAACCATGTCTTAACCTTTATTTGGATTAATATCTTCGGGCTGGACAACATAAATTCTTCGAAAATTATCCAAATTAATTTCTACATATGGGCAATGATAGCATTAATTTTTTTTTAAATTAAAAAAAGCGGACGGCAACTTCGCTATTTTTAATTTTTGACATATTTATAGTGGTCATAGAAAACCGAGCTTTATTACGATGAAAACAAAATTAATTATTAATTCATTTAAAAAATACAAAATTTTAAATCGGTCAGATTTTGAAGTGGAGTGGTTTTGAACCACTTTTAAAAAAATTGTTGTCTTATCAAAAACCAAAGGAAAAGTACATTTGCTTTTATTAGCGGTTTTTTGTGTTATCAAAACTCGTATAAAAAGTCGAATTCCGTTGCCTATAAAAGGTGAAATTTGGCATAAGTATTTGGGTGTATATATATTCCAGCTTTTTCCTTATTTTCGACACTGTCAGACCAGGTAGCATCTCGGTAAAAAAAAATTTATATATATATATAGTTTTTTTAAGTAAATTACATTTTTTTTATTTTTCCTGAGTAACATTGGAACGTATTCCACCAAGTTATTATATGAAATAATTACTCCAATAAAACAGAAGTTTAAATCCTAAAAAACAAGGATCTGAATTAGGATCCGTACTTAAAATATCAACTTTTTTTAATTTTAATTTTCAAGATTGAAAATTCAACTGATCTATCCTTTGTAAAACTAATGAATGTAGATGACACTTTTTTTAAAAAACGTTCCGTGAGGCTTAAATTATGAATTTATTTTTAATTTGAATTTGTTATGATTTCAGATTTGTTTATCTGTTTTTCATTGTGGTTGCTATTAAAGATTTTATGTGAGATAGCTGTATCAAAATGTGACCCAAACCGTTTTACTAAAAATGTTTATTTATTTATTTTCCTCTTAGCAATTTACTCGAAGTACAGTAAAATTTTTATAATAAAACTGACATTTTCAAAAAGTGGCAACTGGATTCCAACATTTTTACTATCCTGATTTTTTTTTATCAGCCTATAATTTAATATTGCGCAATTATGTTATGATTAAAACGTATATTTTACTGACGTTTTAATTTTTTTTTTCTCATAATTGTGAATCAAATATCCTTCTTGTAACTGGTCAGCCAAATCACTAAATAATATTTTCACTTTTACTAATAATAATAATAACAATAATGCCCTGAGGTAGGTAATCCCCACGTCCGGAACACATCTACGTTCCACGTCCAGGGCGGTAACAGCCGTACTTATGTACAATACATATAGCTGGCTAACGGGGCTCCGTGTAAATTCCTCGGATATGCTTTTCTTTTGACCTGTTTCCACCTTCAGGTCCCCTCATGGATTGGATTTTTTGGCTACCTGCAGGATATGAACAATTTATTGATTAGGATGTGGGGACATATACCAAACATAGAGCTGGCGATATGGCGGCCACGGTCAAAGTTATTTGCAGGTGTAACGGAGACCTTTTGTTGTCCACATGTCCCCCGCGATGGCAAGCATGTAGTTAAGGTGCCCATGTTGTTCGGAGCATGGGAGCCCTGAAAGCCTCGGTGTGTAAGGGCCTGGAGTCAGTGCAGAGACTGCGCATCCGCTCTCTGCCAGGACGTATGCCGGTTCCACCGGAGTACCGGAACGGACCTCCAGGGTTGGTAGCCCTGGAGTGGGGGTGTACCCCGGCGGCTAGCCTTACTACAGAAGGGATTTATTGTTCATGCAAGTTGAACAATTAAACGTGGCAGAGGGTTCACGCAAACACCCTCGTTTAGAACCAGCCGTTTCGCCTGAGGCAAAACGGAGAAAAAGTGCGGAAACTAAAAGGATAGAGATTGAGGCTAGAAAAAGCTTACAAAAAGCCTTTTTCAAGAACAATAATGCACCGAAACCTAAATATTTGGTTATTACCAAGGAGGATGGAAATTTTTCGAAGGTGAGTCCTTTTCTCATCGCTCGGGAGATAACCAAATGCGCTGGTGGCCCTGTAAAAGAAATAAGGAAGACCTTCATGGGACTTCATGTTGAGACTATAAATGATGTCCAGTCTCAAAAGATTTTAGGGCTTAAAAAGATTGGAGAACTGGCTGTGCATGTTGATCCCCACGGTACGCTCAACACCTCAAGAGGTGTGGTCGTCTGTCGGGACCTTCTAAATTGTACGGAACAAGAAATTGTTGAGGAGTTGTCAACGCAGGGAGTCATAGAGTGTCGCCGATTGAACATGAGGAGGAATGGCGAGGTCCTACCTTCAGCCTCTCATGTTCTCACATTTAACCGGCCTACCTTGCCGGAGAAGATTAGAGCGAAGATACATCGATTGGATGTGCGGGCATTTATCCCGCAACCTATGCGATGCTTCAAGTGCCATCGTTTTGGCCACACCGCTATCAAATGTGAGAGAACGCAAATATGCGTGTGCGGCGAAGAGGTGCATGAGGGAGAGCCGTGTAAAGAGCCCCCTACATGCATCAATTGCAAGGGACAGCATTCATGTAAATCCAGGAATTGTCCTGTTTACAAAGAAGAAGTAGCTGTGTAGGAAGTTAAAACCCTGCAGAAAGTCAGCTACATCGAAGCCAAAAGATTGTTAACGCCCGCAAACCTAGATGAACAACATCTTATGCTAAGGCTGCGGCTACTGTTCCTGCTCCTGCTCCGATTGCTGTAGATGAGGCTCAAATTATAAATAAACTTGCGCCTACTTTAGCTAACATGATTGAGAGGATCATCGAAAACAAGATGAAACCTTTTGGCAATAAAGAATTTGTTAAGCCAAAGATAGTGGTACAGCCTGCTGAAGATAAATCGATAAAAGTGAAAGTTGCTCCTCCAGAAAAGAAAACTGACACCAAACCAGAATGTCAAGTCCGTCTCAGCGAGATTCTTAATGAAAAGAAAAAGGTGATACCTACAGAGACTGTTATGGAGGCTCCCAAGCCTCCTGTAACTGAAGTGGCCTCTAAGCCTCAGAGGCCACAAAAAATCACACGGGGGGGGGGCGAGTGTCCCCCCTCCCACAGGCGGTGACCGGTGCGACCCCCGTGTTGGGGAGCGGCCAGGTTGCCGCCTCTCAATCGGCGCCTGAAACCGGCGCCGATCCATGCCCGTCGTCGTCGGCGGCTGCTTCGGTGGTCTCCGATACGGAGACCGGAAGCCTTACAGGCGACGACCTTCTCCGCGAACACGATGCTGTTCGTAGGATGGAGAAGAAAAGGAAAAAAGGATGGCCGAAAGGAAAACCCAGACAATAATTTAATTAAAAATTAGCGAGTCGATTGTACAATGGAACATCAATGGATGTTTTTCAAACATCCATGAGCTCCAACGCTTGGTACATGACGTAGACCCGATTTGTATATGTCTGCAAGAAACGCATTTCCGCCGAAATGAAAATTTTAAATTAAAAGGATTCGATATATTTCGGCGAGATCAACCGCCAAATGTAAGATTTAGAGGTGAAGTAGCTCTATTAACATCGACTAGAGCTACCACCGAAGCGGTTGTTCTAAACACAAACCTACAGGCGGTCGCCGTTAGAATGAAGCGTCCGCTCCAGGTCACTGTCTGCAGCATATACTTGCCGTATTTTGATTGGAATAAGGATGACATAGCAAGACTAATTTCCGAGCTTCCCCCATCTGTTTTACTGGTGGGTGACTTTAATGCTCATAATTCTCTTTGGGGATCAGATCGAGTAGATCCCCGTGGAAGAGAACTGGAAGGGTTCTTGATGAATTCAGAACTCATTATTTTAAACGACGGATCAGGAACCTTTTTCAATGCCAGAGATGGATCGACGTCCTGTATAGATCTTGCACTTATAAGCGGATCGATAGCACCGAGGTACAGCTTCCATGTCATAGACGATCTGCATAGAAGCGATCATTTCCCGGTGCAAATTGTAACTGATGTTACAAGAACAATATATCCCATTCCTAAAAGATGGTTATTTGAAAAGGCAAACTGGACGAGCTTCCCAGCTAGAACGATACTCCCGGAAACAACTAGAGTTATCGGAGACGATGTCGACGCCATAACAAATGCAATAATTGAGTCGGCATCGAGATATATTCCCAAAACATCTGGGAAATTTACGAAGAAACCCGTTCCATGGTGGAACGATGAAATAAGTGAAGCTATAAAAAGAAAGAAAAGGGCGTATAACGCCTTTAAGAAGCGTCCTAGTATAGAAAATCTTGTTGCCTTTAAGAAATACAGGGCGTATGCAAAACGTCTTATGATAAGACTTGAAAAAACGATCCTGGCAGCAATACGTGTCATCCATCGACAAAACTACTACTGCATCAGATGTTTGGAGGAAAGTGAAGGCGATTTGTGGGCGTAATGATTTTGCTCCCATAACTAGCCTTCAAGATGAAGATGAAATAAAAGACATTCCATATGAAATTCCAGAGCTGTTATCCAATCACTTCGAAAAGGCCAGCAGAACGGCCAACTACGAGGAAGGTTTTCGAACCAAAAAAGAAGAACTCGAAGGTCTACTAAATTTTAGAACTGAGTATAATTACTCATATAATGTACCATTTAAAATGGAAGAATTCGCGAAAGCGTTGGAAAAAGCAGGTAACACAGCTGCTGGTCCGGATGAAATCCATTATAATATGATCAGGCAGCTGAATACCACTGCAAAAAGTAGAGTATTAGAACTTTATAATAAAATATGGCCGGATGGAACGTACCCGCAGCAGTGGAAAAAAGATCATGTTGTTCCAGTACCAAAGAAAAATAAAAATTTAACAGACCCCAATAGCTATCGTCCTATTTCTTTGACGTGTGCTATGGGAAAAATACTGGAAAAAATGATTAATAATCGACTCGTCTGGGTTTTGGAAAAAGCAAACCTGATATCACCGTATCAAGCAGGTTTTCGGCAATACCATTCTACCACTGATCAAATATATAACAGCTTTATTAAAAGGAAACATTGTGTCGGAGTCTTCAGAAGGCTTTCGATATGACCTGGCCTCATGGTATAATGCTCCAGATACATGAATGGGGCATTCGTGGCAATCTGCCTATACTGCTCAGCAACTACATGAATGACCGTACCTTCCAAGTACGCGTCAACAATGAATATTCATGTGAAAGAATCTTGGAAAATGGCATACCGTAGGGTTCGCCGTTGAGCGGTACCTTGTTTACCATTGCCATTAATAAATTGATACTAGCCACTCCAGTAGAAATCAGCAAAAGCGTCTATGTTGATGATCTGGCAATTGTGTATGCCAGCAACAAGACTGCCATGGTGAGGTACAAATTGCAACGAGCGATCAATGCTCTAAATGAAGTTGCAAGGAGTAACGGATTCCAATTCTCACCAGAGAAAACGTGCTGTATACACTTTTGTAGGAAGAGAATTCCTCATCAAAGTCCTGCGTTGACAATTGACGATAATCCAATACAATATAATGATAGCGTAAGATATTTAGAACTAGTATTGGATAAATCCCTTACATGGGGATTACATATATAGGACTTGAGTGATAGATGCAAAAGAGCCCTAAACATTATAAAATGTTTATCGAATTTAAATTGGGGCTCAGACAAAGAGACATTATTGCGATTGTATAAAGCATTGGTTCAATCTAAACTAGACTACGGATGTATCGTATATTCATCCGCTAGAAAATCGAACTTAAGAAAGTTAGACGTAGTTCATAATAGCGGAATAAGATATGCAACAGGCGCTTTCCGCACAAGTCCGGCGGCTAGTCTGATGTCTGAAGCCGGAATAATGCCACTACATTATAGAAGAGAGATCCTTTTGTTAAGATATGCAGCAAATGTATGGGCTTTCCCTGCTCATATAAATAATAAATTGTTTATGAATCATCCTATGGCTGCAGTATATGAACATCGTGCTACCTATTCCAGACCAACCGGAATTAGGTACCACGAATTAAGAAGAAAATATGAAATTGCTATACCAGAGACACTAGCAATTTCTACTAGAGAAATACCGCCATGGCTCTTGCCAGTGGTAAATACAAGTTTGGATCTCTCTCAAAGAGAAATAAAAAAGAAACCAGCAGTGATCATCCAGCAGGAATTTTTAGCAACCGTCAGTAGCTACGAAGAACATATTAGAATTTATACTGACGGTTCTAAAACCGAACATGGTGTTGGTTGCTCGATATATGTAAATGAAGAAGCCCACTTTTGGAGACTGCCAGATGTGGCCAGTGTCTACACGGCAGAACTCACTGCAATTCAGCAAGCTCTTCGTTACACTGAACACTATTGCGAAGAGAGAGTGCTAATATGTTCCGATTCATTAAGTGCACTCGTTGCAATTCGGAACAAGAACATTAAGGATGTCCTAATTGCAAACATCCTGTCCATTTTATACGTACTAATACAACGAGGACAGCGATGAGTATTTGTATGGACTCCAGGGCATGCTGTATTACAGGTAATGAAATCGCAGACGAAGCTGCCAGAAAGGCAACAGTCTGCGATGACTTGGATGCATTTCCTATATGAGTGGCAGATGTTAAAAACCGTCTAACAAACATAGTAAGAAACAAGTGGAACGCTGAATGGAGGAGTTTAAATACAAAATTAAACTCAGTTAAAACTTCTCCTTATAAATGGAAAAGCGACTTTAAGTTGACTCGCCGTGAACAAGTAGCGGTGACCAGACTTATAATCGGTCACACGCGATTAACAAATTTATATTTGTTAACCGGCGAAGTGAGGCCAATGTGCGGTGTTTGTAATAAAACACTGACAATCAAGCATCTAATAGAAGAGTGTACCATATATGAGGACCTCAGAAAGAGGTTCCGTCTTACAAATAATATTAGTGCTGATGTGGATAATGGAAATGAAGAAAATATAGTTGCATTTTTACACGCCAGTGGACTTCTTAAAAGTCTATAAAATGGAAGTTTAAAGCTGTGGTAAAAGATACTCTAAGCGGTAGTTTTATATATACATATAAGGGAGTCTCGAAGCGTGGCACGTATAGTGACGGGAGGTAGCCCTCTTGCCTAGGCCATTTTGGCTCACCTGCATTCAAGAGCAGTGAGTCGGGGTGTGTCCGATGATGGCATGGGGGACCCTCAAGGGTGGATTGAGGGCGCGAGGCTATGGGTGTACGCTGTGCATGCCTATAGCCTATTTATAAGAAGGATTCAACTGCCACGGCACCCCGGCGCGACTGATATACTGCTCAACGGCGGTTCTGGTCGCCCCGAGGGTGCTTAAACAAACTATAAATGAGACTCGTAGAAGAAAGAAGGAAAGATGTGGTATGATAAATTTTAATTTTAATTTTAATTTAATGGTCTTTTGAGAACCTATCTCAAATTTTAATATTGGGGCCCTTTACACCCCATAAGTGTTTGTGATTGTCCTCGTCTTTATGTCTTAAATGTTTTGTGTAGTTTGTGCTTTTAAATAAAATGTAAGGGCCCTTTACACCCTTACATATGACGATCCAGATGGTGATAGTAGTTTCTTTTAAAGATTATGACGAGGGCTAATGACCTTAGCAGTCGATGCCCGTAAAAATTCAAATAAAAAAAAAATAACAATAATAATGATTATAATCATTAATAACTTACATTTAATCTTCACAATTATTGTTTTCATTACTTAATTTAATAAGATTATTAAATTAATGGTACTAAAGATTTGAGTTTTCCAATAATAATATAAAAATATTTTCAATTTTTATTTAAAATTAAGTAAATATTAATTAATGACTAAATTTTATTTTCCTGTTTTCATTTAAAAATTTTATTAATATAAACAACAGCACCAGAAATTTTAATAATCCTTCACCGGATTTTTTTTTTATTCCTAAAATTTAAACCATTTTACAGTTTTATTTCTGTTTTATTTCAAAGCAAATATGATGATTGGATATTTAAAAAAAAACTCTTCGTATAAAAAAAAATAAAGAAATGAGTTTATAAAAGTGAAAATTTGATAAACCTATGTCTGACAAAAATGCAGGGAATGCTTCTCTCTCGGTAGGAAAGTACTACAGAGAGTGAGGAATGTAATCACAGGTCTGGAATGCAGGAACGTATATTATTTTTTATTCAAGTTTTCAAACTAATTTCCTGAATTTTTGCACGAAAATATTTTGTATATCGCAATGACACGGGAAAAAATTATATTACATTTTTATTTGTTGAATAATGCAATTTTTAATTTACAAATATCTTCTGCATCATAATTATCTGAAAATACCTTATAGGACCAACAGGAAAATTTCTTTAAAAAAAAATAAGAACTTCGAAATCGATGCCTTTGATCATGATGTATATGTATTTTTTCATACAGATTAAACTGAGAACTATGTTTTATTATTTGAAGTCAAATAAATCAACCGTATTTCATGCTTCCTACACTCGTAACCCGTCTTTAAATTCTCATAACTACGCCTCACGTAAAACTATGTTGAAAAATCTAGTGAAAAAACATTTAATTTAAACAATAATGAAATAAGTACTTCGATTGTAAAGTACTTATAAACTTATTTTAATACTAATAAACAAATAACAGCTCCTAAGTAAGACGTGTACGTTGTTAAACTCAGACATTCATATCTAGTCTGTGTTTAGAAAAGAGGGTGATGAATGGGTGGTTTTTGTAATTAGAACTACGGTTGTACTAATATCAAACAGTAACCCACAAAAACAAGAAATCTATTATTTGCAGACCATCTGCTAATTAAATGCGGTTAAGGAGCAGGAGTAGTTGTGGTTGACACTTTAAAACTGAATTTCCTCTCTTTGAACCTTGTGATAACTACAGCCAAGTTTCCCAAATTAAAGTTATAAACTATGTGAAAAAAAATCATTAAATAAATGTCTAACAAAGAAAACTAAATAATTATTTTGGTATATTTAAAAGTTAAAACTCTGGATAATCGAATAACAAACATAAAAAAAAACATTTGTATATAAAATAATGTGTAACTTAAAATTAAATTTTCTTCATACCCTAGTATATCCCCCCCCCCCCAAAAATACGTTTATTTATGTATAAGAAAACATATCTTGAGAAATTATTTCGTTTGTGCTTTTAATTAATTATGCTGTTATTTAATTTAAAGAAAATTTATTATTACTTTCAAAATTTTAAAAAATACAAAAGTATTAAAGTGCTTCTTTTAGTTTCAACTTCTTCAAGTCTGTGGCAAACTTCGGATTAGAATGCAATTTGTTTTTAGTTTATATTTAATTTGACGCCGACTTAAAAATATCAAATAATACTACCTTTTACCTACTACTACAGAATGAGAAATTTTTATATGCTTTGTGAAGACGGCTATATCTTTTTTAAAACGATTTATTGAATGAAAAAACCAAAATATTAAAATCTTGCCATTTCTGTAAATTTAAGGTAAAGATTCTTCATTTCCAGTCATTTATCATTGTATCTTTTTCCAATCAGACATAGTTCCCTCTCGTATTTTCGTAGCCAACGAAAGATCTGAGAAGCAACCAAAATCTACAGTTCTTAACAACCAGTCTTATGTAAAGGCTTATCAGACCTTTTTTCAACTGTCAGTTACACTATCTGGCCTATATTTTACTATCTTTTGGACAAAATATTTTATTTAAACTAGACAGTTTGTAACTATTTTGTGAACATTTATCTTTGTTTCTGTTACTTCTTTCTAAATAAGGCAGAGATTGGTTTGGTATCATCAAACCAAAAATTTTATTTCATAAAATCTCACAAAAATGAAATTGAATTAAAATATAATAAATAAATAACTAAAAAGGTTTTATTTAGCTATTAGTACAAGTAATTTGAAATAAACAGTTTTTGTTACCAAAGAGGTTATGAAGTTGCAGATGTTGTTTATCATAATTATTATTATCATATATACCAGTGAACTTGTTAATATCTAATTTTATCTAATAAATATGTAGTAAATAAAAACGGAAACTATATTCCCTGCAGAACTATCTACCATGCACTAGAAAAAAGAATTTCTACGGAAATTTCCCACTCTGAAATTACTCCTAAATAAACGGTATTAACCTATCTGCTGTCTAAACCTATTACCTATTTATCTTTTTATAAATTTGTTCCTTATCAAGATTTCTTCAGTTTATTCTTTTCTTCAAAGGAAGGAGGGAATTATAAAATTTATATAACAACAAATATATCGGTCTAAAATTATTATAATTATATTTTTTATTGGATTCATTGTATTCGTGAGCAACTTTATTAAAAAAAAAGTAATAAAAAAATAATTTATAGTATGCTAATAATATAGTACGCTTAAAATTCCCAAATAAAACATTATGCTTCCCTAGATAATATGATAAAATAATTACAATTATATGTACGAGTACGTTGACGTTTATGGCATGAAGGGGGTTCTCATTATGGTGTTCTTCCTGGGACAAAGGTAGTTCTCGCTGTTGTTGAATATTTAAGTTTTATAAAAGAAGTGTGGAAATTACAAACACCAACATACGAATATTATGCTCCTGCACTTGAAGCTCCTGAATGGCTTACAATGGTTTCAAGTACACTGAAGGCGACGCTACATTTTTCTAGACTGCTGTTACTGCTGTTTTTTTTTTCTATACGGCTGTTGTAATACCTCCTTTTAAAAATGATACTGTCTTTTTAAAATATCTATTCTTAAGTTATCAGTTGCGACGTTTCGTAATTAATCACATAAAAAATATCATTGTAATTTTGGAGTCGCTTTGTGATTTCCACGTTTTAGAATCACAAGATGCTGGTAGAGTTTACATGATGTATCAAACTCACAAATTAAAAAGTCACATTTGATCTTGTAATTCCTATTCATTATATACGTATCTGTTTAATTTCATTCATACTTGGTAATCAATCTCTGAATTTTTTATTGATTGTTCTTAACGAACAATCTTTTATTGTATTGTAACTTAACACTGCCCATTAGCAGTACTACTCTTAAAATGTTTACAATTACACATTACATACAATTAAATATAACTGCATACAGTCTTTCGAAACCGTAACCCTTTCACAATTACTTTACTTCATACAAGAAATAATCCCTTTTGTAACTATACTGACCGAACTGTATGAATGCTTCATCTGTTACAAATTTATTTTTTAACGATAGAAAATTCTATAATTGTAAAATATATGCTCTTTAAAAATCATTTAATTTTTTCCAGATTATTACACGTACATAAAAAGTATTTTATAATTATTTTAACTGTAATTTAATTTTAGTCTGAACAACTTTCTTATTGAAAAATATAATAAAATAAATACTAATTACATTAGCCTTCACTTTTCTGAAATCTAAATAAATTACTAGTTTTAATTCAATACCCTTTTGTTCATATTATATTTCCAAAGAAATGTATCAATGTTAGATTTATTACTAGAATTTTTGAAAGATGAATAGATAATATTCAGTTTTATTGAAAATTAATACAGTATGTTTATTTCCCTGATAAATGTTTATACATTTTTTAATTATCTGAAATTACTAATTTTTAAAACAGCGCCTCACGCTGTTATATTAAAAACATTACTTCTTAATACGCTAGATTATTAAATGAAGCCATAATTGTGTATGCCGACAGCTAGCTCATTAGTATTAGGTAACATGAAATTACCATTCTAATTCTGCGTTTGGAAAAACTGTTGTCTCATAAAATATAAATGAAACGAGAGTAAGTATAAATTTACGAGATTTGTGTAAAGCAATTCTGTACAAACACAGAAATAATTTTTAATTTCTACAAATATTACATTCTTTCGTAGATTATTTCTACAATTTTAATATAATTTTATGTGAATTATATTTCCCGATAGTAAGAGATTTTGTTACCTATTTATTACTTCAGATATTATTTAAAAGTAATGACTTTATAGAAATAGCTCTTTTTTTTTTCTTTTTTTTTGTCTTCAGTCATTTGACTGGTTTGATGCAGCTCTCCAAGATTCCCTATCTAGTGCTAGTCGTTTCATTTCAGTATACCCTCTACATCCTACATCCCCAACAATTTGTTTTACATACTCCAAACGTGGCCTGCCTACACAATTTTTCCCTTCTACCTGTCCTTCCAATATTAAAGCGACTATTCCAGGATGCCTTAGTATGTGGCCTATAAGTCTGTCTCTTCTTTTAACTATATTGTTCCAAATGCTTCTTTCTTCATCTATTTGCCGCAATACCTCTTCATTTGTCACTTTATCCACCCATCTGATTTTTAACATTCTCCTATAGCACCACATTTCAAAAGCTTCTAATCTTTTCTTCTCAGATACTCCGATCGTCCAAGTTTCACTTCCATATAAAGCGACACTCCAAACATACACTTTCAAAAATCTTTTCCTGACATTTAAATTAATTTTTGATGTAAACAAATTATATTTCTTACTGAAGGCTCGTTTAGCTTGTGCTATTCGGCATTTTATATCGCTCCTGCTTCGTCCATCTTTAGTAATTTTACTTCCCAAATAACAAAATTCTTCTACCTCCATAATCTTTTCTCCTCCTATTTTCACATTCAGGGGTCCATCTTTGTTATTTCTACTACATTTCATTACTTTTGTTTTGTTCTTGTTTATTTTCATGCGATAGTTCTTGCGTAGGACTTCATCTATGCCATTCATTGTTTCTTCTAAATCCTTTTTACTCTCGGCTAGAATTACTATATCATCAGCAAATCGTAGCATCTTTATCTTTTCACCTTGTACTGTTACTCCGAATCTAAATTGTTCTTTAATATCATTAACTGCTAGTTCCATGTAAAGATTAAAAAGTAACGGAGATAGGGAACATCCTTGTCGGACTCCCTTTCTTATTAGGGCTTCTTTCTTATGTTCTTCAATTGTTATTGTTGCTGTTTGGTTCCTGTACATGTTAGCAATTGTTCTTCTATCTCTGTATTTGAACCCTAATTTTTTTAAAATGCTGAACATTTTATTCCAATCTACGTTATCGAAAGCCTTTTCTAGGTCTATAAACGCCAAGTATGTTGGTTTGTTTTTCTTTAATCTTCCTTCTACTATTAATCTGAGGCCTAAAATTGCTTCCCTTGTCCCTATACTTTTCCTGAAACCAAATTGGTCTTCTCCTAACACTTCTTCCACTCTCCTCTCAATTCTTCTGTATAAAATTCTAGTTAAGATTTTTGATGCATGACTAGTTAAACTAATTGTTCTGTATTCTTCACATTTATCTGCCCCTGCTTTCTTTGGTATCATAACTATAACACTTTTTTTGAAGTCTGACGGAAATTCCCCTTTTTCATAAATATTACACACCAGTTTGTATAATCTATCAATCGCTTCCTCACCTGCACTGCGCAGTAATTCTACAGGTATTCCGTCTATTCCAGGAGCCTTTCTGCCATTTAAATCTTTTAATGCTCTCTTAAATTCAGATCTCAGTATTGTTTCTCCCATTTCATCCTCCTCAACTTCCTCTTCTTCCTCTATAACACCATTTTCTAATTCATTTCCTCCGTATAACTCTTCAATATATTCCACCCATCTATCGACTTTACCTTTCGTATTATATATTGGTGTACCATCTTTGTTTAACACATTATTAGATTTTAATTTATGTACCCCAAAATTTTCCTTAACTTTCCTGTATGCTCCGTCAATTTTACCAATGTTCATTTCTCTTTCCACTTCTGAACACTTTTCTTTAATCCACTCTTCTTTCGCCAGTTTGCATTTCCTATTTATAGCATTTCTTAATTGCCGATAGTTCCTTTTACTTTCTTCATCATTAGCATTCTTATATTTTCTACGTTCATCCATCAGCTGCAATATATCGTCTGAAACCCAAGGTTTTCTACCAGTTCTCTTTATTCCGCCTAAGTTTGCTTCAGCTGATTTAAGAATTTCCTTTTTAACATTCTCCCATTCTTCTTCTACATTTTCTACCATATCTTTTTTACTCAGACCTCTTGCGATGTCCTCCTCAAAAATCTTCTTTACCTCCTCTTCCTCAAGCTTCTCTAAATTCCACCGATTCATCTGACAACTTTTCTTCAGGTTTTTAAACCCCAATCTACATTTCATTATCACCAAATTATGGTCGCTATCAATGTCTGCTCCAGGGTAAGTTTTGCAGTCAACGAGTTGATTTCTAAATCTTTGCTTAACCATGATATAATCTATCTGATACCTTCCAGTATCGCCTGGCTTTTTCCAAGTGTATATTCTTCTATTATGATTTTTAAATTGGGTGTTGGCAATTACTAAATTATACTTCGTGCAAAATTCTATAAGTCGGTCCCCTCTTTGATTCCTTTTGCCCAGCCCATATTCACCCACTATATTTCCTTCCTTGCCTTTTCCAATGCTTGCATTCCAATCTCCAACTATTATTAAATTTTCATCTCCCTTTACGTGTTTAATTGCTTCATCAATCTCTTCGTATACACACTCTACCTCATCATCATCATGGGCGCTTGTAGGCATATAAACGTTAACAATCGTTGTCGGTTTAGGTTTTGATTTTATCCTTATTACAATGATTCTATCGCTATGCGTTTTGAAATACTCCACTCTCCTCCCTATCTTCTTGTTCATCACGAAACCTACTCCTGCCTGCCCATTATTTGACGCTGAGTTAATTACTCTAAAATCACCTGACCAAAAGTCGCCTTCCTCTTCCCACCGAACCTCACTAATTCCTACTATATCCACATTCACCCTATCCATTTCCCTTTTTAAATTTTCTAGCCTACCAACCTTTTTTAAGCTTCTAACATTCCACGCTCCGACTCGTAGAATGTTATTTTTTAATTTTCTGGTGACCCCTTCCTTAGTAAATAGCTCTTACGACAGATTAAATTTCAAATAAATAAATAAAACCGTTATGTGAAATGTCATCTTTCTTCATCGCATTAAAACTAAAAACAGACTAAATCAAATTATAAAGTTACATTACAAATTTTTTATCATGGATTAAGTGTTTTATCTTTGCGAATCTTTTATATTGTAGCTGGCATACACTGTTTCAGTCATAAGCCAACAAACGACATAAATATTTAGATTATTCAGGGAAACGCGACTAAATGTTAAACTACATTGTTCTACGGAAATGGTTTATTAAACGCCAATTCAGCAGTTGATGTTTTATTTGTAATTGCGCCCTTCAGTTTTCAGAGTACTTTACCCCTTTGTTTGTTTTAGGTTTACTGTGGAATTTTCTGAACGGGTAATAAATTATTAAATTCATTTCATAGGTTATTGTTAGAGAAATTTTTACAATCTATCGTATATTTTTCTTTGGTTTTGCAGGTATGAAAGCTCGTTTGATAATTCAATAATTTGAAAAAGTAAGTAATATCTTTAACAATTTTTAAATATAAAAATAAGGCTTGTTTTTATCTGTGAATTCCTAGAAATAATATTTTAAGTGAAATTATTTCGCTGTTTGCTTTTAAAACGAATGAATTCATAAATTTCTTCGAATTATATTTAAATGGTGTTTTTTAAAAAAAAATTCTATTGAGGGTTATGAATAATTTATATCTTCGTTCTTAAAAATTAAAGTCGTTTTTTTACGAGGCATCTTATTACAAGATCCAGTTTAATACTTAAGAATTTTTTTTTGTAACAGTTTCTAAATATAACAAAAAATAAGATATAAAATTATCTTTAGATAAAATCTTTTTAAAAATTATGAAATTTTAAAACTATTTTTTATCATAAATAGTTACAAATTTGCTTTTTAAAGAAAAAAACAACATCTTGTTATGAAGCATTGGGGTTGATGAAATATAATTATTTTAATTAAGTATGAAAAAGTTATAGAAAGATAATGTTTCCTTTATGATTATTAGTTTTTTTTTTTCATAATTTTTTACCCCCCCCCTCCCACCGTTGAGCCGGACCCGCAACTAAGCATATACACAGCTGCAGGAGTGCCTTCGCCTCAAACTACCTCGTCGAGAACTAATGTTTCCCAAGGTAGCCGGGACTCGGTCTTTTAAATATGCGCGATGCCTCTAATGAGAGAATGCCATGCCAGGAGGATCCCGCCACCGGTACTCCTGTCTTTATGCCACGCCTCTAATGAGGAATCTCAAAGGATCCCCCACCTGGACTTCGGTCTTACTTTAACCCCCTCCATTTTGAATTCCCAAGGGAGTCCCCGTCCAATCATCGGCAGTGGGACGCCTAAGCGGCCCATCCCTTAGACGGTTGAACGGCCCAGGTCTTCCCCAAAACACAGACAACGAATCTCATTTTTTGGTGCCGGCCCTGCAACCACGTTCCCCAAGATAATGTCTCCGAATATTACATAGGAAACACTTGCCCTCTAGGCAATCCTTTCGCAGATGCCCCTCGACCCCCCACATCCCAAACCCGTAGGGGAAGACACCCGCTTTGTGACGCTTCCGTTCGCTATACCCCCCTCCCGTTCTTAGCATTGTTGGGCTTTAACGGTAGTCCCCTCGACTCCTCATCCCAACCCCGTAGGGGAAGACACCCGCGTAGTAATGTTCCGGCCGCCCCCCCCCCGTTCCTTGCCATGTTGGGCTTTAACGGGACCCCTCAACCACAAGTTAAAACAATGCCCCCATTTATCAGGACCACTGCAGGATCCAGCCCGGTGTCCGACCTTCCAGCACCGATAACAGTATTCCTCAGCGGACCTCCTCAAAAGTCGGCAAGATACCCATCCTATGCGGATGCGTCCGTCAGTAGTTTATAGGCCAGCAAATGCAGAAACGCCACCGTCGCCACTTTCGTTTTCCCAAACGAGGGCCTTAGGGAGAGGATATCTATTGTGACTGTGTCCCGAGCATTCTTACGGATGTCCCGCACGTGTTTCTCCTCAGAGGTAAGGGCGTCGACGTCCTTTATCGACAAGTGGATTCGCTTAACGCCTCTATCAGCCGTAACAGTGGTACCCTCCACTTTATCCATTATTTGTTGGCGTAACTTCTCAGTTGTGTCCCCAGTGTCCTGAATTCTTATGTGGAGTTCCTCTCGCCGTCCCCTACGTGCCGAAAGAATACTCATCTTACTCGGTGACACGGTGACCTTCACTGTGCGGAGGAGTTCCGCATATATCTAACCCGCCGCCTTAACCACCACTGTCGCAGTCGGGAGCACCGCTGGTTTCTTCACCGGAACCCGACTCCCGGTAGCTCCCAACGATTATTAGTTATGTTATAAATTATTACTTACAATAAATTTATTTAATATTTATTTTTTTAAATCGGACTTTAAAATAACTAAGGATATAACGAAACTTAACAGAAACATGAAAATTATAAATACATGAAATTTAATAGGTAATATAAATCTTATTCTAATATTTGCTAAATTTAAACTATTGAATAAAAAATTGATAAAATGTATAAATAAAACACGAACACTACTATCAACATGAAGTAGATCATAAATAAATAAGAACAACATTTACTAACCATCTTTTAAATTTAAATTACAATTGTATTAACATAAACAACATTTTTACATTTTACTCTTGCACAAAAAACCATTCGATTATTAAAAAAAAATAGAATATTATGAGAAATATAAGTAAATGAAGAATATGTAGGATGCTAAATGCAGTTAAAATCTAATACGCTATTAGAACATCGTCCTTAACATGAGCGTCCTTAATTCACAAGTAGAACCAGAAAATAATGCCAGGATAGAAATAACAGAACAATTACTGAGGACGGCCGCAAAAGGTGATTGAAGCGTTATAACATAGTTTTTGAAAACTTTATACCGGTTGGAATTTTTTCATCTAAAAATTTATAGGTTTTTGTCATAACTATGAAATTATTATTTTTATCTTTACTTATTGAGATTTTTTATTCAGTCGGATTAGAAAAACTTCCTCTCTGTCCAACTTGTATTGATGAATTTTATTAATTATAATATATAAAAATAATGTATCTTGAATCTCCCATCCAGTTTCAAGATTATTTGAAATATAAACACGTTATGAAATTTTTCACACTAGCGTTTCCGACAGCGGCCTCACTCGCGAAATCCATGATTAGAATTTAACATGAATATATAAAGTTAATTGGTGAACGCCAGGCTATTTTTTTTTCAATTACAAAAATGAATAATTATTTAAAAATACATTAAATTTTAAATACAGGTTATTTAGGATTTTTAATAAATAGTTTAGTAGGATTAGTATAATACTCTGATATAAATTTTATGCGTGTATGTGTGTGTGTGTGTGTGCGCGCGCGCGCGCGCGTGTATATAATTTATATATATATATAAATTATTATGTAATAAAATGCTACTTAACTTAAAATGTTAGCTAAGTGCTAATCAAATTAGTTCTAAAAGTGCTGTTTGATTGATATTTTAATTTATCTTGGTAAGAAATGAAAACAAATAATACTAAATGTGCATAAGTTAAAAAAAATAACTGTAGGAAAATGGAAACTCTATAGGTAAATACTTAACGTGAATGGTAGGTATATGGTTTATCAGCAAAAGCGTATGTACATTTAAATGAATAATCGTATCATGGTAGGAGTTTTGTTTGAGTTTAGGGTAGATTCAGAGATGATTTTAGTATTTTATTTTAGTACTTCCTTGTAAACTACTTCAGTCACCTTTCCTTCTGGAGACAAAATAAGTAGACTATTGGTTGAGTTCACCCTAAGACAAGCTACATAAAATTACTCGTGAGAGAGAAAGGGTCTTCCCTTAGATCAATTTCTGCCGTCTTTAAGGACAGCTTCACGTGGAGCTCTAACTTTGAGAAGAAGCTTGTGTGTTGGAAATCCAGGAGAATTGAGAGTACTGAGGAACTCAGCACTCTCACTCAGTGAACTATCCTGCTGATAGTACACTGCCTCATCAATTTGTAATACTAAATTAATGGCCTTTTCTTCTCCTTCAAGTGACATGAGTAGTATGTCAATGGCAGTGTCATTGTTTTTTTTTATGCTGTAAGAATAGCTCGTTCACATTACCGATCCATGGATTTGTCCTTTAAGGAGGCAATATCAGAACAAGCTCTACATATAAGAACCCTTAAGATGTCCAAAACGTCACCTCTCAAATGAACTCTCATGTTTTTCTTCAAAAAAATTTTGAGCACGAGAGACCATAAATATGATGATTTGATGCATGTCTTAACCTCATTAGCACGAATTCCTATAGGTACTACTGGTAGAATTTGGCGAAATCCCCAGCCAGCAGCACGATCACTCCACGCACTTTACCTGTGCTATATCTTACGTCTTTGAAGTTTTATTCAGTCTCTTGCGTATCTTGAGTGTATTATTCAGAGCCTCAAAACCACCTTAATGAGCCATTGTACTCTCATCTCTAACGATGAGTTTACAAACTTGAAGAACTTCAGACATATCTCTTTTATTTTAAAATATAGCAAAACGATGTTTATGCTTTTCCCAAAGACTTGCTGAATCAGAAGGATCACAAAACACCAATATCTGAGGAAAAAGATCACGAACTTTGTGTGAAGATCTACTCAAGCCAGCTGTTTCCAAAATATGCTTATCATTCTCGAATAAATCTAGTGATTCATAGATCAAGCAAAAATATCTGGAAGTTCCCGAGAAAATCAGATACATATGAACAAAATCCATGGAGTACAATCAGAATAACGATTACGTCTATGGAAGAATAAAGCTCGCTTAGGAATGGTCTAATATACTTATATAGATTTCACAGTTGATAACACGATGACCATGGGATCTAAGAATCACAAATTGCAGTACTGAAATGCACTCAAAAGGGAAAGATGAAACACCTGGTGTATGATGTAACGCCACCAAGAAACAACTTTCCATCTCTTGAGCCGCCACTGGAACGTCTTTATAGTTTACCTGGATGACCATCTTGAGTATGTACACTTTACAGATCGTATTCGAAATTATAATAGTTGTTTTCAAATTACGTCTTTTGGAGCTAAGCGAGTTGTAGAAGTTGGTTTCATGCCGACTCTCAAGGTATCGGCACTTGACTTTATCAACAGCATCTCACCAGAAAATGGGAAAGATTCTGATTCTCAAAGGAAGCACCAGTACGAGGCTCTGCGATTCCCGGCGTTAAATCAGCTTTTGTAAAACAATTACAAATAATACTTGATGACGTGAAGAGTTATAAAAAGAACTTCAAAACTACTCTCGATAAGTTACCTGCAAACTGTAAACAGTTTCAAATCATGACTCATGCCAATCAAAAATCGGCTGCTGCATATAAAGGCAGATTCAATGCACCAATAATTAATGAGGTGATTGTTGGTCAGCAGTTTGAAAAATGAGATGTGATTCAGAGTCACGGTAATCAACCTCAACGCATCAGTGAAATTCATCCATCGTACGAAGCTCTTCAAAATCCTCTCCTGTTCTATCACTGTGACGATGGATATGCTACAAATTTGCCTCAACGTGACCGAAAAACAGAACAGACTTTGCAAAAACAGTCTCTGCAGCAAGCTACTCCGCTTACCGTCTTGGGATGAGAGAAAAAGATAATTTAATCCAGCTTTTTGTTGTCTTTTAAGACAATATTTAATTTATATGTACGAAAAAAATAGGGGCTGAAGATTGAACTTCATTTGAAACAATCAAGAACAGCTTAGAGCTAAAAATTATATTCTTCTGAAAGAAACTGCAGGAAGACGGGATCGTTAACGCTAATAAACTTGGCCGAATTTTCGTACTGTCGTCGTCGTTTCCAGGAGGTCCTCGATAGATGCATCAGCGGATTCCCTGACATATATTGATCATTCTGGTAGCCTTGATTTTTTTTATCACATTCACGTGTAATCCAAAGGGAGAAAATTTCTGATTTCTGGACAAAAGTATTGATTCCAAAGCAAAAGCATTATGATCTTCACGAAATCATCACCAGCGTATTTCATCTCGACGTTAAAAAACTTTTGGATCTTCTAATCAAAAGACGTCTTTTTGGAGAAGTTCGTTATTATATGTATTCTATGGAATGGGAAAAACGAGACATGCCGCATGTTATTTACTTCTTTGGATGGTAGATAGCATATCTTTCGACAGACTGATAAAGTTATCAGCACTTGAATACCTGATCTGAACAGGATGCTCTTGTTTAAGAGGATGCTCTTTTTTTATTAGTCGACTATGATTCATGGACCTTGTAGCGCTTTGAATCCAAATGCTTCTCGCATGAAAGATGGTCACTGCAGTAAAAGATATCCTCACCCATTGTTGAAGGAGGCTCTGTTAGAAAATGATAGGTATCCGTTGTATCGGAAACTTTCTCCAGAAGATGGTGGTTTCACCGAATAATCAATAGAATAGAGGTTAATAATAGATGGGTAGTTCCTTATAACCGGGTTTATAGCTTATTTTAGAGACTCACATAAATGTAGAACAGAGTAGTTTTGTCTAATTTATAAAGTACGCTTGCAGACACATCGATAAAGGTAGTGTCAGGCAGATTTCACTTAGAAGAGTGGCGAAATCAATGAGATGAGGATGTAAGAGGCTGGTCGTTATATCAGTCGTTCTAAGGCCGCCTGGGGGATTTTTGAGTTTCCTACTCGTGAAAGAAGCCATAAATCTGATTGTTCATCTCGATATACATCTTGAAAATGGTCAGCGTGTATATTTCACAATCAGTAATTTAGTAGACGAGATCACAAATCCACCTAACAGCACTTTGAAATAAAATCGAAATTGATTTTTTCGCGATAAAAAACCATTTCCACCCCTCAACGAATTCTGAAAAAACTATTAATATTATATTTGAATAAAATCGGTCAAGGCCAATAAATCATGAGATACAAGGCCGAAACCAGTAGGTCACCTATACATACATAAATATGTTTATTTTTAATCTATGAACTAATTGACCCTAAAAAGTAAATATTTGCAAATACCCAATGCCTCATTCTTGACATGACCACCATACTTTCCCCTTTTAACATAGCAATTCCAGCTACATTTTCCGGGAAAGTAGAAGTAAGATAGAATACTCCATTTCATGAAATAATTTAATAGAAAAAGCAAAAATATATAGGAAACAAGGAATAACAATTCCCGGTAAAAACATATTTTAATTTAAAGTTAGTTAATTTTTAAGTTGTATAATTCTTTTTTGGATTTTTTAACAAAATTGATATATTACAACATGTAACTGCGATCAAGTTGTCAGAGGTATGATTTTGTAGTCTATGTAATAATTACTTTATAGTAATACAAATTTTCGTATTCAGATTAAGGTAATATTAACCGTATAAATAACATGAAATTTTCTTTTAATTTACATACTGTCATATTTTATTAGCACTGAGTGTAAAAGCATATAATACTTATTACTTCATGTAACAAGAAACATGATATAACATTTTGTGATTAATTTCAGTAGAAATGTCTTTTCAGTTGTTCGTAATTTGCACATATTTATAAATTTTTAATAAAAAATATGTATGAACACACAAATTTATGGAAATAGTAGATTTATCTTCATTGTAAAACATGATGTGAGTTTTCCAATATTTCTCAAGATTATTTTGACGTGCTCCTACCAAAATTTCTTAATCCTCATAGGAATCCTGATAGGAAAAGTTTGAAAAAGTTTAAGAAGGATAATTGAGTTAATCATTTTGTAAAGGCTATGCTTTATTTAACATTAGCGTAAAGAATATATTAACAATAATTGAAATCATTAAAAAATCATTAGCTATTATATTTTCCTATATTCTGTTACAGTACAAAAATTACCTCCAGTGTTGCAGAAATATTCATTTCGGTAATACCGAACGTCTTTTAACAGCCAGAAAAATATTTTAAATTGTTCATATTAAAATTTTGAAAATGTTTAATTATCCTCTTCGGAAAATATTTTTTTGAATAAATTTATGGTATTACTGTAGTAGGCGATCTACCGCTGTAGTTAGTTAGTTCTTAGATGGCGCCACTGAAATATTATATTAAAATGAATAAATAAATACACTCTAAATTATATTTATATAATTTCCTCGCTACTCAAGCTTAGCGAGTGAAGCGAGCGTAGGTTAAATTTGGTTATATTATATTTATAATTTTATTTCTTTATTTTCTTACTTAAAATAGTGTTTCAGTGGTGCCATCTAAGAACTAACTACAGCGGTAGATCACCTACTACTTTAATACCAAAATTCGCTTCTGCATAATTTTGAAAAACTGATTTTGATCGTAATTGTTTTATTTATTCATACATTTTTTTTTAATACGTAGTTAATGCATATTTTGAAAGTGATGTTTTCAAACACGATTTAAATTTGCCGATGGAAGTATATTCCTCTGAAAAATAAGGATATCTTACAAAATGTCACCTATTCGAATAGCTAAGAAAGAAGGATTGTTGGCAATTAAATATTACGCAACTGTTTCTTAATAAAAACAGATCGCTTTAAAAAAACTGACACTTTAAAAATGGAAAAATATGCTTGAAGATAAAATACTTAGGTCGGCTATAATAATAAATTTTGTTAAATTACATTTAAAATTTTCTCGTTCTTCTTGGTTAGTAGGATACATCATGTAATTTAATACTGCCCACGTTATCTCACAAAAAAAAAGATAAACAGTTAAACTACGGGACCTGACACGATAGTTTCAGGGTGTAGTATGTCATAAGCATGTATTCTATAAAATGTCTATTTGTTCGTTTGCTTTTTTTGTTTTTTAATGACTGATATAGCAAGAATAATTTTTTTGTATTAAATACAAGTGTTAAATTAACAGATACGCTCTGCCAAAAAATATTACTTAATTTATACAAAAAAAATTGTATAAAACCTTCAACCACAACATTTTTGTATACAAAATTGTAGACAAAGCATAGAATAGAAAACATCGATTTGTAAATAAAACATGACATTTTCATGAATTCAAATGGATGAAAATTCTTTTGGATAAATAAAAATGGAAAAAAGATTTCTTAAATATTTTACAATAATTTAGGAAATCAAAAAAATTCTATTAATAAAATATGTTAAAAACAAGAACTTTGATAATCAAATGATGTAAAAAATAGTATTGTGTAATACTATTGTATTCAATAAAGAGTGACGAACAAAAAAAATGAAAACCTAGGTCTATTTAGTATTACAAAGTTTCGTGTTGTGAAAAATACATAATAGCACAAATATTACATTAATCTATTCTAACTATGAAAAATTTGTGGTTGTGTATTGAATTTGTAGATGTATTCATCTAGTATGATCAGGATCATGAGGAATTACGTTTGTTTATTTATTTTTTTAAATGTTCACATGCTTCATAATTTTCCATATCATATTTCAAAGTATGTGCCGTAATTCATAGTAAAGTAATATACATTGATTGATTTACGGGGAACTTCACTTTTATGTAATATAAAAGAGTCTCTTTTATTATATTTTTCTTGCTGTCCCTTTTGATTGATTTTCTTTAAGCTCGTTTTAAAATGTTTTTCTGGAAATAAGCAGGAGGGATTTAGAAGAATTTAATGAATGGATGCACAGTGCTTGGTTAAGTTAAATCTTTTCTATCTTTTTAACTTTACAGTGAATCAATTTTGTTTTGTTCTGGCACAGATCCAAAGCTTATAGAGGACATAAACGAATCACTTTACTCTTTTTTTTGTGGGAATTATCCGTTTGAGCAAAGTTTCCTAAATAGCAACTCCAATGTACGTCGTTTGCGGTATACGTCGTGGTTTCTGTGATGATTTCTTGGCCGGTACTTTTAAATAATGTGTAATTAGCCACCGAAATGAAACAGCATTAGATATCAACTGGATAATTACTATTACGAACTTGTGTTTTTGTATACAATTCTTACCGTCTATTATTTTTTATCTAAGAAATAGTTTGAACTAAAATTTGAATTTTTGTTATAAGGAAATTTTTTACCAGTTTTCGATTAGGGAATTACAATTTTTAAATCGAATATGAAGTGGGAAAATATTAAGGGAATATTAAGGGGAAAAAGTGTTCGAAAACGGTGTAAATTAAATAAAATGTCGTGGAAAGTTTTATGAAAGTCGGAAAACTAATAAATCGTAAAATATCTGTACCAACGCTTTACCATACCTTAAATATCTCTGAAAATTATTTATATGGTCAAAAGGACTTCAGAAGGAAATCTAGCATACAAAAAAAAATAAGAAGACCAGAAATTTTCAAGATGGTTAATGCCTACTGTTAACTATATTACCCAGTACAAAAATGGATAGCCAAGGGATGAAAACGACAAAGTGAACCTGAGATCAAAGGAGTAACAAAAATAGACAAAGAGCTAAAGAAATATAATCTTAAAGAAACAAGAAACAAAATATTCATCCAATCAAAAGTTCGGAGGCTAATTGGAAATGCCCAGATGAAACGGCAATACCTACAAAGGGTGGTATTTTACTTTTAATTTTAGTTCATTAAGAAAACATAAATTAAAAGAAGTTCAATATTTAACTTGTGAGATTTTCTAGTTTGAGTTCTGATTTTACTAAAGATGGTTCCACCCTTGTGGATTTGACAGGTGTTACACATGCATACATAGACAAGAGGTAAAAAAAAAGACATTGGTCCTAGTAAAAAATCAGGACATTAGCCCTAGGAAAAATTTGACGTGAAGTTGATAAGTTGATCGTGAAAATATTTCTAACCGCTTTTAGTATTTAATATTATAACAATTTTTTTTCAAGTATATTTTCGAATTTGAATTTAAAATAATTTCTACGTAGTCATTTTGTTGTTGCCCATTAAATATTGATCGAAACATTTATACAAAAATAAAAATGCCAAAAAATATATTTTTTTTTACAATGAGTAACGTTACTCATAGTGAGCAACACTATAAACACCACTAACAGAGTTTTCACTCTATTCATCTAAATTTTTTTTGCTGTTTTGAAATTAAATCACCGTTGAAGATGGTAAATTTTTAATTTTATGGCAACGTTTCGTGCAGAAGTAAACCAGGCTTTATTAATCACTTTGTATTAGGTGTATTTTGTAAGAGGTGTACTGTTTTGGCGAATATTAAAATCTAAATTGGTGAGTGGAATCAATATTTGAGCGAACCAAAATTATGGTTTATCTCATATATTTGTTCAATTAAAATTTAATGTAAGATTTTAAGATGAGAATTTGTTGAATCAAATCGTATAATATTTGCTGATGATGATAGAAATTCTTAAAATGATTGCATAAAAAATAATACGGCGATAAAGGGATAGCGATGAAGAAAACATCGATTACTGTATATGGAACTAATTCAAAATTTACAAATCCTCAAGAAAATCTCGATTAATCACTCGGATTATTAAAAAATTAAAATAAAATTAAAATTTAGGAAAATTATCCCTACAAAATAAAATATTTTACCGGAAATTAACTGGTAATTTAATTATTTCGTGTTTTTTGAGAGTAAACTCACTCTGCTACTTTTTTCTACTTAAAAAACCTTTTAATAATTTGATAAAAATACAACAATATTTTATTATTTTATAATCAGAATAAAGTTTCAACATTTGTAATTTTTCATATACTGACGTAGGGCTAAGAATAATAATACACATTGATGGGTAACGAACTTCAGTTCAATTTTAATAGAAACACTTACATATCTTTACTAACTTACAGATCATGTAAATGTTTGATGTAATTGTAATTGTAAATATTTGAGTATTGTAACATTGATTTATTATTTTTTGTTAATTTATTAAGTATATTTACTGACGAAATTATTAAATGCATTATCTCCTTCAGAATTAAAAAAATAAATAAAAATAAAAAAAATAAAATTATTCATATAAAACTTACAGTAAATCTGGGAGTAATTATTTATTTTATTATTATCATCATGAATTGTAGGTTTGCATAACGATCTCGTTATATGTTTGTATTTTTTCCAATTAGGCTTCTGTAAGAGGACTAGAGTTGTACTTGAAAATTTGTAATGGGCATAAAGGAATATATCAAATCTTTTCACTTGTAACATACATCTCTCTTCAGTTCAGTTTCCATTCAACTGAAAATACATAATAAGTATAATCGCCTTAAATTTATATTCTACTTAAAGAAACACCTATATACGATTTTTTTTTAAATTCTTATTAGTTGCATTATACTGCGTAAAATCAGCTGATTTTCGAAGTCGAGTGTTCTAAGGTTCGAGTCTTTCTAAAGGCAGTTGCTTTTATATAGAATTGAATGCAACTTACCGGTGTTCTTTAGTGTTTTTTTTACCCTCTACTCCCCTGGGCCGGACCGACTTGATGGTATTACGCCACCCAGGGGAGTGTCTGTTACTCTAATTAGCCCTCCCCACCTAATAGCCCCTCCCCGACCGGCATGGCAGGTCGGGCTAACCGGTGGCACTTTTGAGGTTTCTTTCATTTTTTGTCCTTTGTGGCACCTCACCATACCTCAATGTCGTGGTGTGGCCCATGGATCTTTTTGATATTTTTTATTCTTACCAAACACACCCAAGGAGTCATCAGCAGATCATTGAAACCAGCACACCTCAGCATGCTGGCTCTCACTGCTGAGGCTATCCACTCCACCTAAAAAACTAGTACCCCATATTTCTTTCATCTATGTTCTTTTGCTATAAAACTGTTCTTATGTAATCAGCAACCTTTTTCCATTTTACCTCACTATCAAGCATATAGTCAACTGTTTCCTTCGGCGTTTTCTCTCTAATACCTGCATGCTGCCTTAACTCCTGCCATTTGTGGCACCTCAAAATGGTATGCTCAACATCATCTTGTTCTACACAGTACATACACATAGGCTGATCTCTTTTGGCAATTTTATGAAGATATGCATTGAAACAACCATGCCCTGTTAAAAATTGTGTAACATAATAATCCATTTCACCGTGACGCCTACTTGTCCATATTAATATGTCAGGTATTAATAATCTAGTCCAATTAGCTACCCCTGCATCCAGCCATCTTTGCTGCCATAAGTTACATATCTCTTCTATTACTTCATTATCTGTTGTGCCTAAGTATTTCTCAACTCTGTATTTAGCGATAAGATCTATAGGGAAAACTCCAGAAAGGACACAGAGGGCCTCATAAGAGACCGTTCTGTAGGCTGATACAACTCCTAAGAGTACCCCTCTGTGTATCTTCTTCATTCTATCTCTATTCCTTCCAATATTGAATGCTGACCACCATGCCGGAACGGCATACAACATTGCAGAAGTCACTGTCGACGCAAGAAGTCTTCTCTTCGAAGCCCTTGGTGCTCTCTTCTTTGACATTAACGCATTCAAACTTCTCATCATTCTTTCTGCACTATCACATATTTTTAAAACATGTTCTGTAAAACGACAGTTCTTCTGCAATGTGACTCCCAAATATTTTAGCATCTGTACATCCTCTATTCTGTGACCATCGATGTGTATATCAACCGATTCTAGTACCCTACGTCCGGTGAACTTGACATATTTACACTTATTCACAGATAATTATAACCCTCTTGTACGCAACCATCTAGCTACTATTTCTAGTGACAGGTTTGTCTTATCTTTAACTTCTTCCATTGTTATAGCTTGTGCAAGCACAGCTAAATCATCAGCATAAGCAATAAGCTGTACCCCTTCTGGATACCTTAAACTAAGTATGCCATCAAAGACCAGGACCCATAGTAATGGGCCCAGTACTGAACCTTGCGGCACACCGCCCGACATATTGAAGTGTACTTCATCTTCTTGTGTACTAATCTTACACCTTCTTTCATTGAGATATTCCTCAATTTGTCTCCGCAGGTATGAGCTGATTCTCTTCTCCTCCATGGCCATATTTATGTGTCTCCATGCTATTGTACGAATGCATTCTTCACGTCAAGTGATACCATTAATGGAATCTGTCTAGTTCGCCAAGTACCTCGACTCCTCGGCCCAATTAATCACCTTACTGATGGCCTGAACGGTGGATCTCCCCTTCCAGAAGCCATATTGATTTGGGCTTATGCCCAAGCCTTCCTCAACCTCGCTCACTATGCGGCCAGCCAGCATCTTTTCCACAAGCTTTCCCGTTGTGTTCAGGAGGCTCAATGGTCTATACGTCATATAAACCATTTTTTTTTCTTTAGTGGTTGGGTTTGAATTAACCACACGTCTCAGTAGTGGTCGACCTGAGTTGTTCCAGACTACATGTTTACCGGAACATTTACTTTTATATTGCATTACATCTGCAGCTACGTCAGGCCTGGTAATTTTTTTTTTGTAGCTTGTTTTTCCTACCCCTCCTGGGCGTGATTCTCCGTGAGAACACACCCCTGCACTGAGTCATGATTGACTGCAGATCTGGTCCAGGGATGTACGGAACAAACAATAAAAAAAAGATCCCTTTTTCGGCCATCCACCACCAACACCTGAACACAACATGTTCAGGAGAGTCATAGTCTCCGCAATATAGGCACTCGGAAGTGATAGCCCTCCTACGCCCGAAAAGATATGATCTGAAGACTCCGTGCCCCGTAAAGAACTCGGTTAGCCAGAAATTGAGTTGGCCAAATTTGCGGTCAATCCGTGGTGCAACCTGTTTCATTAAGCGGTGGATCCAACGCCCCCCGTTGATGAGAGATCCCACTTCCTCTGCCACTCTCGTATCATGCCCGCTCGAGCAGTTACTTTGTTTCCTTCCCTAATGATATCACCACCAACTGTTGGAGAGAGAGAACTTCAGCAATAACCAGGGCAGCCTTTGTTGAGACTGAGGAGTAGGCAGACGCGATCCTGAGGGCTAGTTTCCGTTGGACCCCTTCCAGGATGCGCCTGTTCGAGTCTTTCTCCAGCGCAGTATCCCAGACAGTGATTCCATATAGGAGTTTATGTATATACTGAGTTTATGGCATGAGCCATAAGATGGCATGAGCCATCTTCCTGCAAGGTAACCTTGGAGCAGACAAGTTACTAAGCAGCCTGTGTAATGCCTTTACCAGTCGTTCGGCTTTTACGGCGGTTTCCTTGGCGTGGACTGAGAAAGTTTTTCGTTTGTCCAGCCACACTACTAGATATTTGACGGAGTCTGAACAACGTAACAGTAATTAAATTTACCTATACACACGCTTTCAGACCTGGCAATAGCTGGAAAACCGGTTGGGGAAAACATTATACTACGTAAAATTTTCACTTTCATATTATGCATGTTTAAAAGCTTACAAACTTATTATTGATTAATATATTTATTTAACAATTTATAAAAGGTTTTAAACATTCATTCATCCTTGATGAATCATTTTTAAATTAAAATTTTAATTATACTAGTTTTATTAATAGTTTAATTATTTACAGCTATTAAAGTATTATTTATTTCAATGAGTTTATTGAATTCTATGATAATTGAAATAGTCATTGGAATGGTGAAAAATAATTTTTTTCAATACAGTTGATATTAATGTTTCATGGAAAGTGATGTCGTATATGCAAACATGCTAAGATGGTTCATTTCTGTTTATTCATACAAATTTGGATCGTGTATAATGTTAATTTTTTGTTAAAATTTATGTTTGTAATGTTAAATTCTAAACTTCGAAAAATGTTCACATGAAACTGTAAGTGTAGTGAAAAACATGATATAAAATTTAGTTTGTAAATTGTTATGGCATTCCAGGTATCCACAACTCTTACACGCCAATCATCGATTCTTTGCATTTATTCTTTTATGTTTATTAACCCTCGGCTTTTTTCGTGCTTTTTAAGTTTATCAAACAGTTTTTTTTCACATGAACGGCAGCATATTTCTTACATACCGATATCTTAAATAAAGTGAAGCTGAACATTATAAATATAAGTTAGAGTATAGTATTTAGCATATGTAAGCATTATTACTGGAATATAATTCTAAGAAACGCTATAATGTTAAAGCCATTGTAATTTGTGTAATCTTTATTCAGTCTCACTCATTACGTTAGAAGGAACATCTTTGTGAAGTTTGTTTTGAACTTACTCTGTTAGCATGTACGCATAACATTATTCATAAATCTTGTATTTGGAAGCTACATCCTGTATAATATTATAGAAAGAATATCTATATATGTAAATTTTAGTAGTACAATAAAATAAAAATTGTTTTTTAAAAAATATTTGTTGTTAAGAAATAACATATGTACTGAGTGACTGAAAAGTAACTTACTGTCTTTCTACCATATTTTATAATTGATATAACTGGATGCGGTTTGCGGCATTTTTCCTTGTGCAGAAGGGCTATTTCAGGGTTTATTTCACTCATCTTTACTTTGGGCGTCGGTGGTTGGAGGAAATTAAAAAATTTTGAATAGGACCAGTGGTCATTTAGTACATAATTTTAAATAGTTCGATAAAAATGATACAATTAAACCTAAATTCTGATCGTCCGATTCAAAATGGCGGCCAAAAATGTGTTTGTTTATATAAAACTACGGTTGTGTGTTCCCCTTTAATTTTTTTGGTCTTTGAGGCATCTAGATTCTCTCTTTGGAAATCTTATCCTATAAGAAAGATGAATTCAGTAAGACACAATTTAGAGTATTACTTTCAGGGGTTGCGGGGCAGTGGTGGCACAAAAATTTTAAATGTAATAGGTTATTTTAAAGGAATTTGTGAGACAAGCAAAACGATATCAAAAAAATTAAATTCTAGCTATTTAAACCAAAATGGGGACCATAAATACAAATACTTTATTTAAAAATTGAACAAGTTGATTATTAAAACTTTACAAATACATCTTTTAACTACACTTACAGTCATTAATTTATAAAAAAAATGTAGTAATTATCAAAAATAATTAATTAAGTCAGTTTTTTAACAAAAAAATTTTTTTTCATAAGAAAATTTAAGAAAGTAATTTTTATTTCATAAGTTGGCAATGTCAATTAGCTGATCAATAATTAAACAAAGGTAAGTTACATTTTTCGAAATTTATAGTCATTGTTTTTTTTGTGATAAGTAGTTAACAGATGTTGAAGTGTAACTACTGCATTAGTCTTATTTTTGGATGAAGCATTGTTAAATTTATTATTAAGCTTAAAAAAGTTCAACAAACCTTCTTGTTACAAAGATCAAAGATTAAAAAAGGTAAAAAAAATTAAAGAAATCAAAATAAAAATTAAAAAAATTAATTTAGATTAAAATAGTTTATTCTGAGTTAGAATCCTGGTTTTGTTTTTAGCTTAATTGTAAAATCGTAATCTACGAAATTTTTAAAATAATTTTTTATATTTTATATATTTTAATAAAAAATGTAATCATAATTATATTTTTTAGGTTTACTTTAATAAAACAAAAAATTATTACTGAAAAAAAAACCGTATACAATTTAAAATATTAATATCTAAGATCTGAAAAAAAAAAATTATATCAATCGAACAATATGTTTTATTCTAAGAAGGAATAAATTAAGTAGATATTTAGGTACAATAAATACATAGGTAAAAAAAATAAATATCCTAAATCATAATTTTAGAATTAATTTTTATTTACTTAAAGTTTAAAAAGTAAGATACTAATTTTAGAAATCTATTTGTAAATTTCTTTGTATTTCTATTTGAAGAAAAAATTTTATTTGATGAAATTCGGAATTCATGTAATCTATCAGAGACTACCGTACACACACTGTACGATCTGCTTCATTAAACAAATTAATTAAAAACAAAAACAAAATATTTTAATTAAATTGCATTGTTTGTGTGCGTGTGTGTATGTGTGTGTGTGTGTGTGTGTGTGTGTGTGTGTGTGTGTGTGTGTGTGTGCGTGTGTGCGTGTGCCGGGTATATATCAGAGACAAAAATCACTGAAATAAATCGACAAAGAATGTCGACAAGATGTTGCACAACAGATTATAAAGCCTCAGTCAACTGAGAAAGGACAAACTATATTAGTACGATAACATCTGAAACATATTTATAAATCCATCTAAATAAGATTTAACTACACTGTGGTGTAGTTGAACAACAAAGGAAATTAGGATATGAGGAATTGAGTGGTTGATTTCCTTCACTCTCATGAATTGAATGAAGAGAACAAGGAGTTTAATTATTTATGTACAAGTAAACTAACTGAGACTAACAAAGCTATTACAGAGATCAAAGGAAGAGTAAACACAAACTATATCTGCCTAAAATATAATTTGTTAATTAAATAATATTTATATTGCAGGAATGTTATCAATTAAATTTAAGGCTGTACTAATTAATTAATTTAAAAAATATTATTATAGTTATAAATACTGGTATTAATATAGTATATTTTGTTTAATTAAAAAAAAATAATAAATACGATTTTAAATTAATATAACAAACATCAAAAATTTGGAAAATAGCATAATTGTTGTTATGAGTAGTACCCAGAAAGGAAGATTCTGGTAAAATTGCGCACTTTTTAATGTATTTAAACTGTCGTAAGATATAATACAGATGAAACCGGATTAAGTATAGAATAAAAGTATAGTGAAAGGAACAATTCAAGGAAAATTGGAAGGATTTTATTCTTTACCGAGTAAACAGTTTGGTAAACTAAGAAAATAGTAGTTTTTCAACAAGGGTTCTGGAATAAAAATGGGTCTAAGAATGTCAAATGTGATAATGATAAAGCGATAAAATAATTTTAACAGTATGAAGATGGGAAAAATTTCTGTTCATTGATGTAAGCGTGTATGTATGTGTTGGTATGTGGGTTAACAACTCTCTAGTAACTCAAAAATTGCACATTTTGTTTTAAACAAGAAAGTTTAATGCACATAATTATAAAGTACACAAAAGTAAAATAGACTGGACTATATCACATTCACTTACATTCTAACACAATAATAAGAAGAAATAGAATAAGAAGAAAACACGAGCACAGCTAGTCATCCTTACCACTGCCATTCCAGCAGCACGCTGCCTTCATATTGGTAGACTAAGACTACAGATAAGACTAAACATTATGTACACACACACACACACACACACACACACACACACACACACACACACACACAAACGCGCGCGCACACACACACACACGCACACACATACACATACACACCCACATATCTGTACCTAATAAGCAACTTGTCCTGTCTGGCTGACTGATTCATTCATCAACTCCCAGCAAAAACTACTGAAGGTATACTACGGATGAAAATTTGTATACATGTTCTCGTGTAAGTAAAGACTAAAAAATAATTTGAAATTTCAAGTTTAAGGGATTAAAATGGAGTAAAACTGAAATTTACTAATTTTTTATTTTAATTTCTCGGGTAACAAATGGATATCAACTTGATTTTTGGTGTGAGTAATTTTCATGTAAATATCAAAAAAAATTTATAGTTTTTTTCGTAATTCGACCTTGAAAGGGATAAAGAATGATAAAAAAAATTTGAACAATGATTGCAAATTTTCCCCATTCCCGACTAAATTAAACGAGATATTCACTAGATTGGGGCATTGAAATACTCTTCAGATAAATATATAAAACCCTTTTCGGGTTTTTTGAATTTTGATTTTTTTTTTTTGAGTCGCTGCTACAACGGTGTTCGACGTGGCAGCTAAGGATATTTTTAAGATTGAGATCGACTGATTTGAAACCCACATTCTTAGATTACTCAAAGTTTTGGGTCCTGTACTGACTAAAAGTTGCTCTGAAGAAATTACATATACTGATATTTTTAGTAAATTTAACAGACTTAGCTTTTATTTATCAGTATTATTTTTACAAGCGTGAGTTAGATGAACACAAGGTCCAAGGGGCAGAGCCTTCTAGCTACGTGGCCAGACGAGGAACGCAAGCTCTGACAGGCAAGTGTATATATATATATATATATATATATATACACACAGTAATATTTCTACTTATTGGTTTGGCCATTTGTATCATATATTCCAATTTATTAACCTCTTTCTATAATGTTTTGATATAAGCATATATTTCTCAATTTTTTCTGATAAGAGTTCAATATAAGAGTTCGTATCAAAAATGATCAACCAATAAGCGAATTTGTAAATTAATAATTCTGTATCTCATAATTAGTGAATATTATAATTATTTGAATAATATACTATGACATCATTTAAATAAAATGCTACAATTATTTATTTACAATTAATATTTGCCGATCATTATTTCACTAATACAGATAAAGTGAACTACTGTATATTTCACTGGGAACATATAATAAATGAGAACAATTATTGGATTAGACTCTTGACAAGAAGAGTAGGTTTTACGACCGTCTGGTAGACCCTTGTACAGCTGTTCAACTTTATACTATCTGAAGCAGTTTAGAAATTGCAGTACAGATGTACTATCTATAATGAGAAAACTGTATATTATGGTTTTTCATAAGTATAGAATATACTTTTACAGCTATTATAATATTGAATAAAAAGTAGTAATTATCTTTGTCTAACAGAAGCCAACAAAGGAAATTTCACCACATTATTAAAAAAAAAAAAAAAAACACAACTGATTATTATTCAAGTGATTTTTCCCCCTAATGCTAACAATTAGAGAATTTAAAGATTTTTAATTGCTATATTTCTTTATTTACTTAATTTTTCATGATCTCTCTGCTAAGGAGTCATTAGCAAATAAAGTAATGCTGTTAGAAACTCTCAACCCCGTTAGATGTATTAATCTCAATCACAATATTTACCTTATACTTAACCAAAATAGATTTTAACATTTGAGTCTAAAATCACACAATTGGTAGCGAGCATAAACTATAACGGTGATAATTTAAAAATAATCAATCAATTACCAAGGGTGGGAATACATAAGATTTCCTGAAAATATATACGTAAAATTTGTTTGTATGTTAAATACCTTTTCTAAAAGGTTGCAAGTTATCTAATATTGAGACATATGTCAGTTCTGAAATTCATATAATCATTCTAAAGGCAACAATTAAACCTTATGTCAAACTTATTAAGAAAATTTGGAATGAAGAAATTTTCCATTGAAGTCTTCTGTCGCTGTTCATTGAATGTACCTAAATTATCAAATTTAAGAAGAATTACATGATTCCGGCTCACTATGTTACAACAGTGACTGACTGTAAAGGGAACATTATTACTCACAGAGGAACCAACTAAATCTTGATTAATATCAGATTTCGTACGTTTTGTACCATATGGGTCATTCCACATCAAATCAACGAAAATAGATGCACTTCTCAGATTCATGTCCAGTGATTAAAATAAAATTTAAGCTTTGGCTCTACCCATGAATTGATGCAAAAATCATATTTTTTTCAGATTTTTCAGTCACTCGGTTTTTTGTGTAGACCCTGTAGAAAAGTAAAAAAATTGCAAAAAGCAATGTTTGGGTAATTAAAAAAGAATAAATTTCTCAGCTCTTATAGGAGATAGAGAGCTCATTTTGGTGTCATTTTAAAGCTCTTGGATTGGGTTTTCATGTGATATGTCACTTTGCAAGATAATAACAGTTCAAAATCACCAAAAACATTATTTGACCTTGAATATATCCAAAAATGTATTTTTTTTAAATTTGAAAAAAAAATTTTTTACTTCGTAATATGTTGTACATATGGTAAACATTTCATAATGGGATTGCAGTGGGATCGTGTTAAAAAATATTTTTTTAATAATTACAGCAGAATATTCCAATTATTATCCTAGTATGGCAATTGCCAATTGAGATTCAATAATAAAACCCTCCCCTTCCAATCTTCCAGACTGGGTCACTTGATAAGGCAGAAGAGTAGCATGTCATGACATGCACTCCTCGTGCCAGTAAAAGAATGTTCATGTTTCATCCTGTTGAGAAGTAAAGTAATATTCAGTCTGGATCATCTCTTGGAATAGAAGGTTCAGTGGTGTTCTCCCAAGAGGATTGATCATATCTATAAAGTGATGTAAAAATTTTTTTCTTCAGATTTTTCGTTCACTCTTTGTTAACTGAACTTGCCTTTCTCTACAAGTTTGAAGTTTTATGACCAATTCATCAAAGCATTGGACCAGAATACAGTGATCAGCAATGAACTATCAACTTCAACAGTTTCAAGTAAAATATACTTTTGCAATCCATTTGAAAAGTTAAGTCAATTAATTCCTGTTAAGAAAAACCTGAGAAGTTTAAGTAAGTACTTGGTCCAAACATTTAATTTTCTTAAACAAGGTTACAAAATTTGTGATACTTGCTGCAAACAGTTCGAAGAATCTTGCTAAATCTTGAATCTGCTAAAAATAATGCTGAAGAATTTATTTCTATTGAAGAATTTCAACAATTAGATCCTTTGTGTTCTCCAGAAAAGATGAAGCTGTAAGTGTTCTGAACAAAAGTTTGATTGTTCAAAATGAATTACCTATTCAGTGAAAATGACTATGTGAAAGAAAATTCCTTCAGGAAAAGCTTAAGAAAGTAGCAGTAGTGTTCAAAAGCAAAATATTGAATATTGATAGAGATTCTAAACAAGTTTCTACTCCTCTCTCCTCTGACTGTGGATAATCAACCAATTGAAGGAAAAGTTTAATACTGTAAATATTGATAACGCTTCCTAAAAGCTGAACTTTAAAAGACAGGTGCAAGTGGAACCCATAATGTTTGTGTATGTGCAATGCACCAAAATGCAAAACTTATGGTTAGAATGAAAGAACTGATAGAAGTTGATAGACCAATTAAGTCTTACAAAGACATGATGATGTATGTAGTGAGTGCTAATCCAACTGAAGCTTGCTACTTTGGAAATTGCAAAAATTATCCTGGATTTAAAGAAGTCAAGGGAAGGATTGAGGAAGCTTTCAAGCTCAATTTTGTTGAAAACATCACCTACAAACAGTGGATACAAGTTGAAAAAAGAACATCTCTCGAGACATTAGTCAGACCTACTGAAAAATTCATCAGTATACTTTTTGAAAAACTAGCAAAACTTCTTCAACATTCATTACTTGCTACTCAATAGATCAGTTACTTCACCCATTTGAAACAATCTCTGTAATCTGTGATTTCGCTGAGAAATATTCATTCATTCTTCAGGATGCAGCCGAAGGTTTCCACTGAAATAACACAGAGGCAACAATTCACCCCTTCACAATTTGTTCCCAAGATCCAACAATGAAACTATTGATGCATACATCTTTTGTCATAATTTCTGACTGTCTCACACATGA
Source organism: Lycorma delicatula (assembly GCF_047948215.1). Classification (NCBI taxonomy): domain Eukaryota; kingdom Metazoa; phylum Arthropoda; class Insecta; order Hemiptera; family Fulgoridae; genus Lycorma; species Lycorma delicatula. Next base: position 116,283,757 of record NC_134457.1, on the reverse strand, counting down.
AACAATAGAAGTGCATCTTTTTCAGAAATATTTAATCGGTTTCATGCAGCCTCATTTTATCACAAAACTAGGCCTGATCTACTACTACAGTGATGGTGCTGCCTCATAGAGAAACGAACTCAACCTTCTCATCCTCTGTTACCATGAATCAGACTTTGGAATCAAAGCAGCATGGAATTTTTTTTGCCACATCATGGCAAAAGTGCATGTGATTGTCATGTGGGAGGGTCTGAAGATTTGCAGCTAGAGCAAGTCTTCAAATGACCTACAATGACCAGATCATAACTACATGACAGTTGTACGACTGAGCAAATGGACAGATTGATCAATACATTTCCATTACAGTGCAATTGAACAGAATAAAAGAGAAGAAGAGGTTTTAAAGAGTAGGAAAATGACAGCAAGAACTATACCAGATACTCAGAAACTGCACTCTTTTGTTCCACTAAACACGAATCAGGTGCAAGTGAGGGTACATTTTCTAACAACTCAACAGTAGCAAACACAACAAATATTGAGAAAGATCTCGAATTCATAGAAATGGTTGGATTCTTGATCTGCAGATATGATGGACACTGGTGTTTGGAGTGTGTTCTAGATTCAAATGAGGGAAATCAAACAGTGAAGATGAAGTTCTTACATCCACACGGACTTTCATCTTCCTTCCACTACACAAACTTTGAGGATGTTCTTAATGTGCATAGAAGTGATGTTATTTCAAAAGAGGTGATTTAAATTAAAAATAAATTGAGGTAAAATATATTTCCAGTTATGTATTTTATATAATGTATAATTTTACCACATTATAGTTATATACTACAATGTAAATAAATATTAACAAACGTTGGATGATTGGTCATATATCAGAAATATGTAGACTGGCTTTAGTAAAACATTTCCTAAACTAAAAAGGGAGTGAGATCACAAAGTTTTAATTAGTCTTAAGTCTGCTAAACCTAGAGCAGTAGTACAGAATATAAAATCTGCACAAAGTAGTACTGAGTTCCAAATTGCGTCCTGTGTTGCCTTCACATTTCGCTGAGGTTCAAAATGATCAGTCTATACAAGTCCAAACTCCTCCATTTAGGTCACTTTATTAGTTTTCTTCGACTACGAGAAAATCTTATTCTCGTTCTTTCATTAGAAAGAATTTACCAGTTATTTATGTGGAATTCATTATTACAAATACAAATTTGTTTATACAAATTGAAAGTTGCTGGATTGTCCGTCCAAAGAAACAGAGAGATTAGATGCAGTTTTGAGGTTGGAATACGTTTAATGGACTGAATCGAGCAGGTTTTATGATTATGTATTAAAATTTGATGATGAATAAAAATTTAATCTTTTTAAATCTTAGTAGATTTTTCATATTAAGCCAAAGTAGAGGTTTCTTTATAAATTCTTCTTTTATTTTAGTATTACATTCAGCGGAAGTTGGTTTGTTTGTATTATTATAATACTTTTATTATTATAATATTTTTATTAACTAAATAAGGTGGGTTTAAAGACAGCAATATGCAATTAATAACAGAAAAATACTCGGCCTGTCTTTACAAACTGGACGACAGTTATTATTTATTGCAGATTTAAATATTGTATTTTATTGCAAATGATAAATTTCGATATTAGTAATTATTTGATTCTACAAGGTTATTTTTAGCCTATTTAGATTTTTTTTTTAAATGGGCTAATCAAAATGAGAGTGAATATATATGGTTAATCTCCTTGATGACAAAATGATAGCCTCCGGCTTTTAATAATTCGGAAGATCTCGACTTAGGATGTTGTTCTGGCATGACATTTTTCTTACGCTAAATAATGTTTATTCCTTATTCCCTCGCATAAACTTTAAGCAAGCTATGTGGTGATTTAATCATAAAAACGTTGGCTGATTTATTGCGGCTAACATTCACCTAATTACACTTTCTTCAACTTCATGTAAAATGTATAAATTTGTACTATTTCAATGTGATTTTCAATCAACTATGAATAATAATAATAAAAATAATAGAAAAAAGTCACGAAACACAACGGTAAATTGTATTAGAATATCTCTAACTGTATTTTGATCACACTTAAGCAAGCTCTCGTTTTGGAACCACATTAATGAAATTTCGTAAAAAAACATTGGGCGAACTGAAATGAAAAATATTTACACTTTAGATTATTACTTTAGATCATATGTAAGTGCTGCTATCCAGCGCATTACAAGTAGAAATTGAATTTTTTACTACGGCTATTTATCTTTTAATGACTTAAGTTCTAAAACGCATTTATTAATTTCGATAACTGTGTAATTTTTATATTTAATTTAAATGTAAATATCGCTCAAAATATTAATTTCTGGTAAAATTTTATATTTTTTTTAACTTTGTAAACAATAGTTATGAATTTGTTTCCACGGAATGTATTGCCTGGATTTTGGAATTTGTGATTCAAAGAAATAAAATTTCGGGTTATTTAAATCTCTCTATAACCGTGAGCGAGAACTGGTTAATGATTAAATGGTATTTATCCCATCACCTCCCATCTGGGTCACCTAATTGTATAGGCGTGAAGTTTCTTCCTAAGAGTTTTATTAAACAAACTCTATTAGTTAGCGATTATTTTATTAATAAAATTAGATTTATCATAGTTTAAGGTAAACATAGTACATACTAAAATATAAAATATGTTGGGAGTCTAAATACGGTCTTCTAGACCCTAGTCAATTGTATCTCTACCAATCTTAGTTATTCGAACTATAAATTGCCCTTAAATTTTAATAAAGTAAACATAACCGTATTATAATAAAAATAATTGGAAGATAAACAAACTATCGTCGTTAGACGACTAGTCTAACTAGAAAAGGAAACTTGGACACCAAGTTTCCTTTATTCGCATGATATCTTATGCCAAACAGTATCTAAAAATAAGTACACCACATAAGATCTTTATGAGATTATGCCGGTGACTAGTTCGAAACTTCGTAATCTAATCGATGATAGTCGAATGATGCAACCTCATCGACTATGTGATAGATATGGTTGATGCAACCATATCTACCACATATTCAGCCAGTATGGCTTTGCTATAATGTGTCGCCTTTAAAGAGAGACCGGTTTTCCTCTAGGCCTTGCATTTCCAGAGTGATACGAACTCTAGCTCCCTAAGAGCAGAACATTCAAACATCAGAATTGACCCGACTGATATCAAGCCCCAAGGGGGAAAGCGGCTAGCTAACGGCTTATAATTTCGGATGATAACGAAAATTTTAGCCCACTATAATATTAATGAGCTATATTGCACTAGAATATCCTGCTGTTAATTGCCCTGTTATTTCTGGCAGCAGGCGCACATACTACTAACATTCCAAGTAGAATGATTAAACTACTATTAAATAATACACCAGTAATTCATTTTATGATTTGTTGACTTAGATTATTTAATTATTAAAGATACTAACCTAAATTATATTCGTATACGTTTCAATTAATCGAGTCCAACTTCATCCCTGTTTACAACCTCATCGTATGTTTTCGAATTGATTATGGGATACGGATGTAAAGGCTATGCTGAGGCGTTATTCTTCTAATCACTAATTATTCAAGCGCGACTGTTATACTAACGAAATTGTTGAAACGAATTGTTCTAATAGACATACTTATTTAAGTTATTTCAGAAGTTTTACTATTTTTTTGTGCTGTTGTTAAAAATTCAATCTCAGCCATATAGACAGCTTACAATTAAATTACATAGTTTTTATAACTAATTGGCACAATATATAGGAAACGTATTTAATCATTTTTAATGAATTTTGTTTATTTATTAATATAAAATTTATTCTTTATACAGTATCTAAAAACGTTACGTTACTATTAAATTGGAAATTTTTATTAAGGAGACTGAATTGAATCATGTAAAATTTTATCTATTTATTTGGATTAAACAATGATAAAGAATTGTTATAATGTTTATTGTATTGTATGATTAAAAGAATGATTTTGTGAAGAGTATCTTCAATCTTAATTTATTCTTCGCTTACGATTATCTTTATTCTAGATTTCTGACGCAGTACACATTTATATTAGCTAAAAAAACAAATAAATAAATAAAATAATGCAATGTACAAATTACGGGAAAAAAGGAAAAATTGTTTTCTGCGGTTATAAAACGATAGTTTATTTAAATTATTATCTCATAACGCAATGCTCGTAACTCATAAGCAACAAATAAGATGTGTTATGCCAACAAAATAGATGTTAAAAATGGAGATATCTTAAAATTAAAGCAGAGAAAAATTCTGTTTTCCTATTCTTTGTATAAAAAGACTTAGTTTTTTTTTATAAACACTTGTAATTTTTTTAAAATTACGAGATGCGTACATCACACTATATTAAAATAGTATAATTTATTACACGTTCTTCAATAATCGTATACCTAGTGTAAGCATGGTATTAAGTATGAAATTTACTTTTCAAAATAATACATAAAAGTGTATTTTTGAAATTTCGTGACCTTTTTAATAATTTAAGAAGAAAATAATTTATTTTATCATCAAATGAACAATTTGTAATAACATAATTAATTCCGATTAAATAAATTCTGAAAACATAATAAATTTTCCAAGACAGTGACTGATAAATATGCATACTGTACACTGACAGTGAAAACGTATCTATGCAAACAAAATCTACCATAATTGCTAGTTTTAACAAATCTCCTTATTATATTGTCCGTAACTGCAAAAATTAATGTATTAAGCCACTGTTACTTCTTATAAGTTCTTTATTCTTTACAATACTTTTGTTTAAAGACCTGACCCGTAGGGGAAGACACCCTCCATCTGAAGGTTTCGGTCGCCACGCCACCAATTCCGTATTCCGTACCAAGCCCTTATGGACTTCATTCACAGCCCTTATGAAAGGTTACTTCATTCAATCGGGATGTGTTGCTTTGCGAGGATAGCCATGAATTGAGGAAATCACTGTCCAACGGTTGTCGGCAAGGCAGTGTGTTGGGTGATGGAATTTGATTCACTTCTGCGGAAGTGATCCTCAGTACCTCAGCTATGACATCTTTAGTCTAGCCTAAGGTAGGATGCCATCGATGCGAATACCACAAGTAACATTCCCATCGGTGTACTACTAACATAAACTCCAAACAAAACACATCTAGCCAAGTCTCAAACAAGACTGAATGACTTTCTAAAAACGAAGGAACTGAACTCTACCTACCCGAAAGGTAAAAATGAGTTCGACACACAACGAATCATAAAACGCAACAGAAAAACACTAACAAAACCTAACAATAACAATAAATATTGTAACATAACAGTAACAAAAACATAACTAATGAAAGACAAACAAATCTATAACCCAACAGAAACAAAAACAGCAACTGTTTAGCAAACTATAAAATAACAGTAAAACCAAACATAAACACAAAGAAGTAAATTCCAAGAGGAACATTATACCCCTTCAGCGATCCTTTCTTTCGCCAAATATGTGATAAAACTTTCTACCATCATCCACTCGGTCCGGCTTTTCCAAGTAACACGGAGATCAAGTGTCAACCCGATAATATCAAGTCGACAAATAGTCTCCGTGCGCATTAAGTCATGCACATTCATGTATCACATGATAAGCATCGTCCAATAATCTGAATTGCGGACACATACTAGAGTCCGCCAGTCCGAATTGCTTTAGTTTGCCCCGAAAAGCACCATGCTCTGAAATAAATTGCGTCACAAAGTTGTTCGGGTGTGCTTAAGAGGCGTCCTGCAAATCAACGACATTGGGGAAAAAAATCATTCTTATAACACCCACACTCTGCCTCATCACGTCTGGCCTGCCACAGGACGACACCATGCTGTTCTATCTTCTTTATTTTCTCCGAAGTCAGTTCAACTGAATTCTTAAGAACTTAACACTATTGCCTCTCAGACGCAGTTAAGCCAAAGGGTTTCTCGCCTGCGACCAGTAAGATCGCCTCCCGTGAAATTATACGGTAACTACCCGTTACCGATAGCAATATAAGACGTTGATTTCGTAAAAAAATATCCCGATAGTTTTAATTTTTAGCCTATCCACCTAAACACGCGCCGCATATAGCATAATTGCCTTGCAGACGCCCTTGTACAAGATACTCATAGTCTTAAAATTAAGAACCAATCAGGATTACCACACGTCGAATTCCGAACAAGCCACTACAGGCCTTCCCTAAGACGTATTGAAAGTGCTTCTTCAAAAATGCACATTCTCATCAAGAAACAACCCAAATACCTTTGACCTGAACATATCTAATACGTTGCCCTGACATCGATACGTGGACTCGCCGCCTCACAGCCAAACGACCTTTGAGGAGCATCATCGTGGTCTTCTCTGGGTTAAACATCATCTTATGTTGATCATCCCATAGCTCAAGTATCCTGCAAGCTTGAGTGGTTCGGTATTCAACCTCCCTCAACCAGCGGGAACCTATTGTCAGCATAAGCCACAATCCGAGACTCGCAGGGCAACCTCAGCCGCAGAAGTGAATCAAATTCCATCACTTACATAAGGGACCCAACATACTGCTCTGCCGACAACCGTTGGACAGTGACTTTCTCAATCCATGGTTATCCTCGCGAAGCAGCACATCCCGATTGAATGAAGTAACTTTTCATAAGTCACTTACAGTACAATCTTTCTTCTGTAACTGGTATATAGCAGAATGCCACCACAGGTTACCAAATGCCCCAGAAATCTCCATGAAAATTCTTAGGACATATTCCTCGCGACTGGAGGTTACCATACTCATACACTTTCCGGGACGAAACACATACTGATTATCCATTAGTAAAGCACGTGAGTCAACCTCTCATTTATACGAAAGTACTGAACCTTTGCAAGACCTTACCAATAACCGGCAGTAACGTGAAGAGTTTATATGATGAACTAAGAGTGATATCCTTGTTGCCACCTTTCAACAATAATTTCACAATCCCCTTCCTGTAACACGCTGGGACGTATCCTTCAAACAAGAATTTTTTAAAAACCCGTGTGATAATTCTAAAATATACCCCTACCGAGCAAACAAGGAGTTCCGCCATTACGCCATCGAAACCAGGAACCTTACCTCTACCTAGACTACAGATAGCTTGACGCACCTCGGCCTCAGTAATTTTCAAGGAGACTGCACCCCTGCGAAACTGAACAACCTCACGCCTCACCCGCTGATGGTATGCGGTCTTAGGTACTTCAGTATCATCAGGCAGTAAATTGTCAAGTAGTGTGTACAAAATTTCAGAAATGTCTGAAATTTCGAGCCGCGTCAAGAGAACGGACAGAAGAACATCCTTTCGTTGCCTGTGTCCCAAGACCCTATACACAACTGTACAGTGATCCTTGTTTCCTTTTTCATGCACTAAGTAAAGCCGGAAATCCCTCTTCGCTGTCCGAAATTTGTGAAAATATCGAGATCAAAGGTTTATATATTCGCCAACAAGGACCGCGCGCCGTTCCGGATCATTCTCTCGCTAAGATGCTCTTTGCGATCGAAAGACTGTTTCATAACAGTCAATTCCCTGCTACTTCATGAAGCGAGCCTGTTCAACCGGAACTACGAGGATCTAAATACTCGGTGGCGTCAATGAAAGCCGCTGACAAACCTTCTGCTAGAGCTTCCAAGTTCAGAACATCCAGATTCCGGTCCAAAACACGAAGTCTGGCCGAAAGAAAATTAACACATTTTTTCCAACCGGCATGCCTGTGGAGGAAACGACCTGCTAAACCGTAATGTCACATCGGTAGCGCTCACTCAAACCACCAGCAAACTACTCAAACCACCATCAATCAATTGATGGTCACTTGAACTATCGTCAACCACCTTCCAGTTACAAATATTGACAGGAATAAATCTTCTAACGGTAACATCGATGATCGTTCCACAAAAAAGCCGACGTCCATCTGCCTACCTACGTACGTAGGGGAGCAACTCACCAGATACATCATATACCTGTAGACCATATTGGGCAAAAAAGCGATCAATTAATTAACCGCCATCATCGGTGAAGCTGCTATGTCACAAAAGGTGGCTTAGCGTTCACATCCGCACCAATAAAGATTGGACTGTTATCAGAGAAAAGTAGGATTTTATCCCAGACCTCAAGATGACGATCAGGATTTCTACATATAAAATATGAACTTGAAACATACAGATACAAGTTCTTATATCCACACGTACTACAACATGATGATCGTTAGAGAGCTGTCGAATGAAGACACAGTCAAGTTTCCTTCTTCAAAGTACAGCATACATGCCATCAGAACCAAAATAGAATCTTTTCCAATGAGAAAAACCTGATAATTCACCGGACACAACATACAGATGCTTAAACAAGACAACATCTAACCCCCTACGTATGGCGATCTTGTCAAGTTCACTCTGTACATTGTAAGCACCTTGTGCATTTAATTGCCCAATTTTAACCATCTAACGATATTGAATTGTAACATTAAAGCACTCTGAAAACAGCACAATCCTTATTATTCACAGAGTGCTTATGGTCCTTCCGAAAACATTTGCAGTTAACACAAGTCGGCCCCTCCGAGTTCTTAGGATATTCCTCTCGTTTGTGTCCTTCATCCCATCAGTGGAAGCACCCTACCACCAGATGTTTACACATTTTAGTAGTGTGTCGAAACTGGCAGTACTTGAAACAACGTTGAACATCTACTTATTCTTTGGCCTTACACGAAGAGAAGTCAATAAAAAACCTGCCCTCAGATACAAGCTTTTAAATAGTTCAGGACTCATCTCAAAGATACCGTGCTAACGCTCTGCCTCGCGTTCATAAATACGTTCATGAATCATAAAGAACCTATATGGCGTTGCCAATGTAAGCAAAATCACAACTAATTAATTAACAAATTTATTTGAATTATATTAAATTCAAAAAAAACATATAGCTAAAACAACTGTATTTTATCACAAAATATACAAAAACAAAAAGATAACCATCCAGAAGGCTGACTTAAAAAAATTAAACCACCCGACTATCTGTAGCCCAGATAGTCTAAAGACTATCCAAGCAACAAAAATTCGAAATAATCAATTACACAGAAAATTCTATTCCAAAATAATGACCAAACAAACAACTATATCCTTATTAACAAGCAAAGAACAAAATTCACAAATAGTAATATTGAAACCAATTTATCACCGATTAAATAAGTATAAAAATTCTTATAGTAATCAGTAATCAGTTTTAATTATTTTTAAAATAATATTTTTGCCATATAAGTGCAATATTGTTTTTGTAAACGTTTTGTATCTCAAATGAAATAGATATTCTCTTTCACAAGTAGTCGTATGATAATTTTATAAATTTTTGTCGTAAAAATGTACTTATTTTTAGTAATACTTATAATTTTCATTTCATTTTTGAAAATTTTGCCCCAGTTTTCATCATCGTATAAGCTAATTTATTTCAGTTTTCCAAAAAAAGTTGACCCTAACTTATAAATTTTTAACTACGTTCAAGGATGATTATTCCGTTTACTTAATTTTAAAATGTAATTTTTTTTCACGAATCTAAACTGTGGAAATTTTAACAAGCAGAAAAAGTGTTTTAAATAATGTTCACTGATTAGAATCCCCAAAAAAAGGTCAAACAGATGCTATCGTCGTACAAGCTGAGTATCTGAGTCCTCATTACGGGATTAGATCATGTCGGATCACGATTATTAATGAGTTGATCTCTTTTTAATGACATGCAAAATGTGAAGCGTTTTATTCAGTTATTTTTTTAAATTATTTTTCCTGAATGTCAGATACTTTTTATCTGAAAATATTTGTTAAAATAAACGGCTGTACTGCACTGTATTATTAAAAGAAGTATTCTTTTTTAAGAATGTTGTTTTATAAAATATTACTTGTAAAACTGTATTTTAATTCACATAAAGTATATATATTATGTATTAGATAATATATAATATTAATGGAAGTAGAAAATGAGGAAAGAAAAAATTACGAAAAGCAATAAAAGATCTGTCAAAATTGTGGAAATACTGTTACTATCGATACGAGGTTGCAGAAATTACTAATTGATAATTCTTCAAAACATTATATTAAACATACCAAACCGGAAATAATTAAAAATATTAGAGACGAAAAAAAAATTGTGAGAAAGAGTGAGTGCAGAAACGATTTTAAGTGTTTATAGAAATAGTTGGTATAGAAATAATTGGTATAATAAAATTTATCACATTTTTGTAAAAAGTTTTAAATGAATAGAATATGCAAAAATGTTTACTAAAAATTCTGAAAAATGTGATGTGAACTTTACTGAACAATACAAAATTCTGTAATAATTCATGTCTGATCAGGCACGCCGGTAGGACGAGTCACACTTGAAGTTTTCCAAAGCTCCGTGGCTCTTTGTTCAAAAATATTTAACTAATTTAAAGAAATTATTTATTTTCAATAAAATTTATTTTTTGTTAACTGTATTTAGTTTTATTATCAGCAAAGTAGCGTCAATCATTAACACTGTTGCCGTAATAATGTTACAGAAACATAAAAAAAAAAATTGAAATTTTTACCAACACAGGGAAAATATTACGGAATAAAATATGTACTGTACATAATTAAATACTGCATATTAAAAAAAATATATCCTAGAAATATATTAAATATAAATTATATATTCCGATGCACAGCGATATTTTAAACGTACTAAATTAGTAAAATTACTTGATTGGAGTATCTGTCTTAGGTTTTTCAATTAAATTTTCATGAAAGGTTCAAACATCGAATTTGAGCGAAATTAGACTAGTATGCATCATGCTACACTCGCGTGGATCGTGCTAGATCTGAATAACCATCACGATCGTGTTAAAAAAAGTTCACTCCAAATAGATCTTAGCTCTTTCGCGGAATAATCTATCGTTTTCAAATAATAGCCGTAAGCAGAGGCATGATTAATTTTATTTTATTTCCAGTTCTACTTGTTTCTTTCAACACCTGATTATGTCATTTATATAAGATTAATTACTTGTGTATTAAATATCCTCTTTAGTCTTACACTGTCATAACTAGCATAATAAATATCGTACTAATAATTCTGTTACATAATTACAGAACTAGTATAACAATAATTTTAATAAAATTGAATTAGTTCATTGATTGAGGAACAAAAAGGTCCCTTTATTGGGACCTTGAAGGAGATCCTTTTGCATTTTAGTCCTTAAGTAGTTAATAAAATTGATGAAAATAAGGTTTATCATAAAGAATATAAATAAAGGAAAATGAAATGAATGTTCTGCTTAGTATAATAGTATTTTCATTACGTAAATTGAAAGTTTTATTAATACTTAATTTTTTAGATTTAAAGGTGTTTAAGACTTCAATCGAATGAAAATTACAGTTAATGAACATATTGATTGCAGTACTAATGATGCTAATGCGACTTTGCTAATGACATTATAATGAGATTTTACTATTTCCATTACAGTGTATGCTCTTGATATCGATATCAGTTATACTTCGTTAAGTATTATAAATAACACCGAGTAAGAATTCTCATATACCCTCTCTTTAAAATCTCGTTTGTAAAAACTAACATAAGTAAATTTTTAAAACGACTTTTTATAATCCATGAAACTTTCATCAACCGAAAGTTTTCTTCTTTATAAAGATTTTGGTTAGTCTTTGTAATTTTGATGAAAATTAGTCTTCACTTTTGTTTTTAATAAACACGTGAAATACTTTTAATTCAGTTGATTGTAATTCAGTATATCTTTCATACATTGAATGGAATACATTTGTAATACATCTATAAGTATCTTAACCGTAACGGTTGCAGGCGATCTAACATGAGTCGTAGGTCACACTAAAAATCACATAGCCAGTTTTAAGAATAACAAGCATTCCATGCCATGATCTTTTGAAAAAGTGGGATGCAAAGTGGTTTTTCGATGCCAATGCTAATCATATGAATGTAGTGTAGGCTTAAACTGAGCGATATGTTTGTGTTTCTTTATACAATATATAATATATTTATAGAATATCATTTAACACTGATATTTTATTTTTCTGTATTTTTCATCAGTATACTTTGTGGTCAGTTTATAAATGACCAGATTAACAACTCTGATTACTTTGATTATTTACTCAGATATTTGTTATAGTTAATTATTAACTATAAAGTCTCTAGAAACTTAACTGTAAATTATTAACTTCCCTAGAAAGCTAACTGTTTCTATTAGCTGAAAATGATTCATCTGTTTAATAGGGGATTGTAGGTTTAACATTTACGAATAATATTCAACTAATGTTATACATGTCAGATCATGTTTAAAATCATTGGTGTAATGTGAGATCAAAGTCATCCGGAGTTGTGAGATTGTATGTCATCGTCAATTAATGATGTAGGACATCTTGAATTTGACCCGATTATTTGAAACTGTTCACAGCCGGCTGTTGCATTTTAATATTATCTTTTGACAGCTGTTTTAATATGTTAAATTTGAAAAAATGTACTGTCTGACAATCTTAGTAAGATAAATGTTTTAAGTAAATTTGTTATATTTGAGTCACATAGTAATTCTTTCCTTTTTTAAAGATAAAAATTTATTAATTTAATCGGATAATACTTTTGTTTCATTAATAAAGATAATAATTATATAATTGAGAACCTAATTAAAAAATACTTAAATGTATTATTATTTCAATTCTTAATGCGGTATAATATTCTAAAATTAATTATGTTGTTTGATGAAGGCTTTTTCCTTGCTAGTAATAGTTGTAAGAGTTATATATGATATAACTTTTAACTTTGAAAATTTTTTTAGATTTACATAATAAAGATATAAAAGAAATTATAAAGTATAAAACATTAATTTTCGTGAAACACAAATAAATAATAAATATTATCTCCTGTCGCTAAATATAATAAAATCAACAGATTACGTTAAAACTTAAATAATAAAAAATTTACATTACGATAAGGTTAGTATAAGAGGATTTGAGGACGTTAAGATCTACCCCTGAAAAAACAAAGCAAAACAGATGTAAAATCTTGAACATCTTGCTGTATTTTAGAGAAAAGAAAAGGGAAAATAAATTACCATAGAAAACAGAAAAAAGCTTAAAAGCCGCTAAGAAAAATTGCAATATAGGAACAAATTTATCCACTTAAAAATACTATTGAGATGATTATATGTGTGAATTTTAAGAAGAGTATCATATCACATTAGTTTTCACAGTTAATTTAGAAATTTTCTTTACAGAAACAAAAAAGTCCCCATAGAAAAAAAAGATATATAATTTATGAGATTGAAATATTTAAATTTTAAGTATTAAGAATTTAAAATATTTTATTAGACGCTTTCATGGTAAATATATATTCTACACATTAAAAAATAAAATAAAAAACTCGTTTCACATGAAATTCTAGATATTTATCGTTTTTAATGATTTTTGATTAATAAGAAAATCTTGTTTGCCTTTAGTTATATTTGCTCATTACGCATTCCTTACTAGATTTTAGGCATATTCTCGGAACATTTTCATTATTTGCTGAACTTAAAGTGATATATGGTTGCTTCGTGTATAATTTTACAAATCATAAATTGCTTTTACCCATGGCGTTGTTATCTTCATGACATATGTTAGTCTTCTATTGCTTCTACAACCATGACGTACCCTACCAATCTATTAATCCTTTCTGCCTCTAGCTTTTAGTTGTTACATTGATATGTTTGTTCTAAAAAAAGTTAATCCTTTTCTGCTAAACTACATACGCAAAATAGAAGTAAAATTAATTACCGTCTAATTTTTATTAAAAATTGTATTTAACAATGTTGACCAGATCATAGAAAAGAACAAAAAACAATAATTAGTAGCAAAGTCAAGAAAAAATTAAAAAACTACACGAAAATTAAAGTGGGAAAAAATGACTGATGTTTTATTTGAAAGTGGAAGATTGATTAGAAAGGAGTGCTGGAATAAAACATCATAGAAGTCGGGCAGAAAATAACAAGGTAAAATGAAGAAAACTGTAAACCAAAAAAGCAAAGTTTAATCAGCAATGCAAGAGGTAAAACGAGTTTGTAAAACCAATATAACTCATTATTTATGTGTAAAATATACCAACAAATATGGCAATCTTGTTATGAAAGTTTATATTTGTTCATCATATGGTTTTGAAGGTTGTAATTTAGTTTTAGGAGAAAGTAAAGAAGAAAAATGTTTTAGAAGGTATGAAATTAATATGAGTTATGGAATAAAAAACTTCTTTGTAATATGCGTTTAAAACATACTTAAACACGTTTACTTAGAATGAAGCCCATATTCTTGAAGGAAAATAAACAATGGTTTTAAAGTCAGAATTTATAGAAGAATGTTGAAATTAAAACTGATATATTATGTTATAAGGTGAAATAGGCTCCTCAAAGCAATTTTTTAAATGTATGGTTTTCGGCAGAGACTTAAACAGACTCAAATTAACTTAATACAAAATATTTTTAGAAAGAAGCTGGTCAGTAATTCTTGTTTGAAACAGATTAGGGTGGATAAAATTTTAATGACTGTAAAGAAAATGAGCTTAAGCCAAATTTTAATGGGTAATAAGTAAGTCTTCAATTTATATATTTCTGGAGTTTCCAAAACATTTATACAAAAAAATTGTACTTTTTTTTATTATTTAAAGAATTTTTTTACACAGGTACTAAATACAGGGTTATCATAAAATAATGGTGAGGTTTCAGTAATTCATAGGAAGATTGTAGGGAAATTTCTAGATGTTATATTGGTATCCATGAAAGCCTCCAACCCAAAAGTTTGTTTATCAGTAGTTGTAACCACAACGTCAGTTCTTGTATTGTTGTTGCGGTGAGTTTAGTGAGTTACTATGTTCTCGGATAAAGACAAAGCAAAGTGTGTTTTATTGATGGCTGAATTAAAATCCGTAATTTTAGTTCAATGTGCGTTTCGACGTGAATTCGGAAGAGATCCACCACACAAAAATAACATAACATGTCGGTTCAAACAATTCGAAGAAACCGGATCGGTTAAGAAACAGAAATCAACCGGCAGACCAAGTGTACCAGACGAAACGGTTGAACTAATTAGACAATCGGCAATTAGAAGTCCTGGGAAGTCCATCCCCCATCGAAGCGTCGAATTAGTATTTCAAAATCAACAGTTCACAAAGTTTTGAATAAAAAACTGAAATTACACACTTATAAAATCCAGATACTGCAGGAATTGAAACCCGATGATGGTGTAAAACGTTACAATTTTGCTGTTGAAATGTTGGACAGAATAAGTGAAAACGAATCATTTTTAGATGATATAATTTTTACAGACGAAGCTTCATTCCATGTGAATGGATGTGTTAACAGACACAATTCACGAATATGGGGCTCTGAAAACCACATGCAATTATTGAGAAACAACGCGATTCGCCTAAAGTTAATGTTTGGTGTGGTGTGATGAAAAATGTAATAGGGCCTTTATTCTTTGCCTAAAAAAACAATTAATGGAGTTGTGTATCTTGACATGTTAACCAATTATTGCTTTCCTCAGCTGGATGAACTCGAAAACATTCATCAACTTCATTTCCAACAAGATGGTGCTCCCCCGCACTTCAATGCATTGGTCACGGACGCTTTGAACGAAAAATTTGGAGATCGATGGATAGGCCGGCTAGGACCCATACTTTGGCCTCCAAGGAGTCCAGACCTAACACCTTGCGATTTTTTCTCGTGGGGGCACATCAAAAGCGTTGTTTATATACAAAAAATTCGCGACCTAAACCACTTAAAAAACAGGATTAATGAAGCAATGACAACCATTAACGAAGAAATGTTAACTAATGTTTGGAGAGAAGTTGAGTATCATTTGGACATTTGTCGAGTGACTAAGGGCGCACATATTGAAATTTATTAATTATGTAAAAAAATGGTTGAGACGACAAATTTAAAAAATAAAAAAACAAACTGTAAGTAATTCTGTTTTAATTTAAACCATGTTCAAAACCGCACCATTCTTTTATGATAACTCTGTATATGCTTGTAATTTAAAATAAAGCCGGCCTGGCCTTGGTGGCGCGAGGAGTGGTAGCGTCTCAGCCTTTCAACCGGAGGCCTCGGGTTCGAATCCCGGTTAAGCATGCCCATTTTCACACACACTACAAATCATTCATCTCATCTTCTGAAGCAGTACCTAAGAGTGGTCCCTGAAGTAAAACACAAAAAAAATTATTATTAAAAACTTAAAATCGTTATTTCGTAGAAATATTAAATTTGAAAAGTTAAAAATATTGATTAAGTTTTTTTTAATTTATTTACTATGTTTTTCGCCTTTGTGCTTCAAATTCTTAATTTTCTTATTGTTAACTTACTGAAAAACAATTACTTTTAATTTAAAGCATCATTAACTTTATTTTTAGAAATATTTATTGGACGTACTTCAGTTTTGATGGAATTCAATACTTACTTCAATAATCCTATGAATAAAGTGAAAAGTCTGCGACAGAGTTTATAAATTACAGGATACATATACTAATAATATACAGACAGACGTTTTGTAATCTTTCTTGGTTTGCAAAGGATAAAGTTCCATGTTATCCAAAACTATAATTCATATTATATAACCAACAATTTTCAATTTTCAAGTTACATTATTTTTTTTTTTTTGGTTCCATCTATTCACAGCATTTTACTAAATTTATGTACATATTTTGAATCTAGAAGTATCTTCGTAAAATTTCTGAAGAAAAGTCACTGTATTTCTTTTAACGTGCGTCACAGTTTCGGCCAATAAACACGAAAGATGAAGTAGTTATTTGTAATAGATTTTATTAATTCACCACATATCCTCGAAACTTGTACGTGGAGTACGAAATAAAAATTATTAGTTTGTGAAAAACGGTACGCTTGCCAAAACGTGGGACCTCCGAATGGAGTTCTGATAGTCTACCTCTAGCACGGGGTCGGATAGTAAAATATTAGTAGTCGATGGAAGGATTTTATATCGATACAATAAATGATTTTTATAATAACTGTTTAAAGGTAGACCTAAATTAATTGATTTATTATTTATTTGTTACATTCACAAACATGGAGAATTATACCCTGGAGTACCCAAAAGATGTTTCGGATTACCTGAAACTGCGTTTTTTAATTTCATGAAAATGACTCTTTTTATTAAAATTATTTTATATTTGACAAAAATATCAAAATTTATTTTTATATTTTTGTTTTACAATGAAGCTTGTACTTTGAAATATAAAAATGGAAATTTGTAGCGTATAAAAAATGCCATATTTAATTAACAAAAAAATTGTTAATTAAATATTTTTTTCATCGGGCAGTAACTGTGTATTTGTGCAAGAAAATTACATTTGCTTGATCCCTGGATTATAATATATGCATAGATTAGTCGACAAGACCATGCTGTAAGTAATTATTATGTATTTAAAGGCAGTGTTGAAAAAATAAAGCAGGTACAATTTAACAATCGCCGGGGACATGATCGGCGGCATCGTCGACTCGCTCTTTCCCAGTTTACCTGGGGTGGAGTGGAGAGTGGCGCCAATGGATGACGTTAGAAGGATCTCCCTTCCAGAACTACAGGGAGCCGCTGCGAGAGTTAACATCAAGAAGAGCCCGGGCCCAGACGGGATGCCGGGGACAGTGGCTCGAATGGTGGTGGAGGCGTTCCCGTGGTTCGTCCTGGACTGTTTGAACAGTGCCTTCGTGCGGGGCGTCTTCCCGGCGTGCTGGAAGGTCGCGCGGCTAGTCTTGCTGCCGAAGCCGGGCCGAGCTCTAGGCGATCCCGGAGCATTTAGGCCAGTGTGCTTGCTTAGCACACTGGGCGAGATCTGGCGAAAGTAGAGGCGAGTGGTGGGCTATCCTCCTGCCAATACGGTTTCAGAAAAGGAAGGTCAACGGTCCACGCAGTTCGCGAGGTAATGAAGTTCGTCGACGATGCCGCAAGCGGGACTTGGTGGACGAGGGAGATTCCGGCTCTTGTGTTACTGGACGTGCGCAAAGCCTTCAACAGCCTGCCGTGGGAGATCATCGGGCAGGCGTTGGCGGAGAGAGAAGTCTCCGGTCAGCTCCAGCATATAATGAAGGACTACATGAGCGACCGGAGAGTGCTCGCAGATACCGATGCCGGACAGCGGACGTTCCACATGCAGGCGGGTGTCCCGCATGGATTAGTATTGGGGCCCCTGTTGTTGAACATCACGTACGATGGAGTGCTGCGGCAAAGGTATCCAGAGGGGGTGAAAGTCATCGCTTTTGCGGATGACCTGGCCCTGCTGATTAGAGGACAAACGGAGCGGAGAGGTCGAGAGAAGAGGGAATGAAGCACTGGAGGGCGTTCATCGGTGGATGATCAACCACGGGCTCTCGATAGCTCCAGAAAAGTCAGAGGCCGTCGTGTTTTATGGTAGGCGGCCTTTGAGAGACATACGGCTGGCTATCGGGAGCGAGAACATCAAGCAGGTACGGAAGGCCAAGTACCTTGGGGTCTGGATGGACAGAAACCGATCATTCGGGCTCCATGTGGTGGAAGCTTCGCAGAAGAGTGAACGCCTCTCGAAGGCGATCTCTCGTCTCTTGAAGGCGATCTCTCACCTCATGGCCAACACGGCAGGGCCAACGGAGAAGAAGAGGAAGTTCATCGCGACGACGGTGACTTCGGTGTTGCTCTATGCGGCCCCCGCGTGGAGCAGAGCCCTGGATGTGGCCAAGTATCACAGAAAACTGGCGTCGATACATAGGAGGCTGCTCCTGCGCACAGCTTGTGCGTACAGAACAACCTCCTATGAGGCAATCTGTGTCGTCGGGGGACCCCCGCCAATTGACTTGCTGGTCGAGGAACGATGTATGAGATTTGGCGGCGTCTCAAAGGAAGAGGCGAGGACATGGATCCTAGATCGGTGGCAGGAGAGATGGGTGGTGGGCCAGGCGGGCCAGTAGACCGGGCGCCTGATCCCGGACGTGAGGGCTTGGGTGGGGAGACGTCATGGAGAAGTGAATTACTTCCTCACTCAGCTTCTCACGGGCCATGGCGATTTCAACAGTTACCTGCACAGGTTTAGACGCCGAAGATCAGCGATGTGCAGGTACTGTGATGAAGTGGATACGGTCGAGCACACTTGGTTCGATTGTGTCCGGTGGGACGCCGCAAGAAGAAGGGTGGCGGCGTTTTCACCCGACGATGTGGTCAGGCGCATGGTCAGGTCCAAAGAAGATTGGCAGGAGATGGAAAGCCTGGTTCATCACATCCTGGATACGAAGGCCAAGGAGGAACCCCCTTGACTGCGGGCACACCTCTGAGGATTGCGGACGACTGGTCGGTGTCAAAAGTTACAGGATAGTTTTAAGAATTGCTCATTGTTAGGTTAGTGTGTTACTGCAGTGTTGGTTAACCGGATTAACCTTGTGCAAGGTTGGAATTTTCATTGTTAGGCTAAGTGTATGTATTTTGTTCTGTATCATTAAGTATTCTTTAGGGTAAGCATTTTGTGCTTCGCCTTGTAGGGTAGTATTGTAATGGTTGTCTGTATTTGGGTTATGATTGGGGGTGTTAATGTATGTTATGCGTAATATGGGGGATGTGTGAGTGACTGATGCGTCACTGCTGTGCTTCAAGGGGGAAAATAATTAGGTTAGGAATTGTTATATTTAAGCCGGCAGGGTGGTTACGGTGTTTCTTTTTGTACGCTTTGGCCGGGTTATTTTTTGTGTTTTTATTTGTTTATTTAATATACCTGGTGTACGATGAGAGGATGTTAGTTGCTCTGACCCGGGCACGAGTGAAGGGTGGCCGGAGCAGCACAGGCAACTTTGGGGGCTTCCGAAGGACGGATGCGGCATACCACTCGAGTGGTATAATTAAAAAAAAAAGCCTCAAAAAATTCAGTAGGCTGGGATGAATCTTGGCGACGATTAGGGCCAGGGAGGTAGCCTTATTGCTTAGGGTATTCTGGCTCCATGTAATGGGATCGGGGCTCGCCGATCCCAAGCGAAGGAACGCTTGGGGGCAGCGGTAAGCGGAAGGCGTGCCGGCTGCAGGTAGGTTAGAGACGGGGAGGGTAGCCCCATAGCGGAGGTGGGAGTTAGCTATCCAGAGGAGGTGGTTGGCTCACTCCGATGAGGCTTTGGGGACCCCGGTGGGAGATCCTCCGGTAGGAGGCAGATAGGGTGGGCAGAGACTGCTGCCACGGCACTGCAAGGCGACCATGCTATGTCTTAACAGGCGGAGGCTGGTTTCCTTGGGGTGCTTAACAAGATAAAAAAAAAAAAGGTACAATTTAACAACGAAACAACAGAAAACCATTTTATAGTTTGGTAGCTTAAGAAAAAAGAAATAAGATAAAAATATTTTTAAAAAAATTATTAAGTTAAAAATTAAGTAAGTACGAGTAGGAAGTGCTGTTGAATTAAAAATCCAACCGGGGAGCAGACCTACCATGCCTGTCTTACTCCCGGTAGGTGTGGGGAGGCCCCTTAGAGTAAAGGAAACTCCCCTGGGTTGAGTTTTACTTAACTGTATGTCCGACCCGGGGGAGTGGCGGATAAAAAAAAAATTGTAGATCCTGCCGGTCTCCGTGGCGCGAGTGGTAGCTTCTCGGCCTTTCATCCGGAGCTCCCGGGTTTGAATCCCGGTGAGACATGGAATTTTAATACGCTACAAAATTATCATTCATCTCATCATCTGAAACAATACCTAACGGTGGCCCCCGAGGTTAAAAAAAAATTATTGTAGATCCTAAAACCGTAAGAACATCATACGTTACACTATTTTATTCAACGGCTAGAAACGAGAACACAAATACATCACTCGGGTTATCTGTATAAACATAAATTGCATTCAGATGCTGTTTTAAACGATATAGTGAATACGTATATTCATTACTACTACACACTTGAGACCTACACATATGGTTAATTTGAATTTTTCAATAAAAATTTACCATTTTGTAAAAAATAAATTAAACAGTAAATATAAAGAATTAAAAAGCCTTGATAATGGTAAACGTACACACATTTCTTATCTAATAAAGTACATAAAGATCGTAAGACAATCGATAAAACGGTAATCACTCTCAGTTTTTTAAAAACTAGCTTTTATTTTAAAGCATTTATTTTTGACAGTTATTTGATGTAATGGTTAAAATGAAAAGAAGCTTCTTGTTATTTAAAGATATTAAAAAAAAGTTAAGTATTATAAAATAATTATAAAATGTTAACCTTAGGTTACCTCTTGGTTGATTTTCTCCGTTATCTATATTTAACGATTAAAATTTATATGTGATAACAAATTGCAACAAAAGTTAATTAATTCAACATCACCACTTTTTATATAAGAAGTATTTGTAACGTACGGACGCTTGCGTATGCGCTCCCTAGATGGCTAAATTTTCATTACACTAAGTTACGTTTGTTGTTATGAGATACACCAATAAGAATACGTATTTGAATTAAAAATTTAATTAATGTCAGCTCATCACAAAATTAAATTTCATAACGTGGAACACGAAAACGTAGAGCACATAATGAAGATTTGTAAGACGTAAAGTAAAATGTATTTCATTGAAATACAGGAAAATCGTACTTTTTATTCTTTTATTTATTTGAATTCTAATATTGAATTTATTCTATGATATTTAATAAGTATATTTTTTCTACTTTCCTTTAGGTTTTGATGTAAAAGTATAGGTAGAAAAAATTAATCCCTTTGTAATCCATTGTATCCGATGTATATGCATGCATTAATTATTTTATTATTATCAATAATATTTATTTTAAACTTCTTTAAATTTCTTAAACATAATCTAAAATTCTTTTTGAATAGGCTTTAGAATTACGAAAATTCATTTTTTTTTTTTGACCGATGAATTAATTCACTACAAAGCTTACAATGAAGCTTGTACGTTGAAATACAGATATGGAAATTTGTAGCGTATAAAAAATGCCATACCTGTCCGGGATTCGAAGGCGAGATCACCGGACGAAAGGCTGAGACGCTGCCACTGCACCATGACGATCGGCTTATTTAAATTTAATGCACAAAATTATCTAGTGATTGTCAAATTATAACTGAACCACATAGTTAACTTTAAAAAATAACTATGACCGTTAGTGAAATGCGTAATTTAAAATACGAAACAAGTAATAAAATTCATAAATTTAGAAAGAAACACATTAATGCACATTAATATTTTTTTATGAGTTTTTAGTTTCACTGTATTTAATTGTATTACTGTGATTCATAATCAGAACACTACTTTTTAAACTATTGTTTAATTTCATGAATTAGATTAAAAAATTATCTACAATCTAGTGAAACTGAGATCATCACTCTTCATCCATATCAAAAAAAATCTTCATTCCTTTTTACTTTGTAATGGAATATTCATTGATTTTTTCCTCACGTGATTTCACCCTAGAGCAAGTTTTACTCCTGTATGTACTTATTAAACAGCTGTATCCATAGTAGCTGTATCATTTTAAAATAAAATTCTGTTGTAATATAAATATCGGTTTGTGTAGAATATTTCCGCTTTTTTTTAAGGGTAAATGTAAAAAAGAGTAATTATATCCATAATACCCGTTTAAAATAATCCTCCAAATAACGTTAAAATGTTTTTAAAAAATATAATAGCTTAACGATTGGCAAAAACACTTTAAATTATTTCATATTAAATGATATGATTTCATGGCTCTGATTATTCTCTAAGCTCTTCTGCGAATAAGGCACTTACTTATTCCCGAATGTATGTATTATTATTTATTTATAAGCCAGACTAAAACTAAGCTACTTGTATAAAAAATAATCATAAAATTCATGTGTTTCCAATTGTAATATTAAATATAAATTATTTATTTATAAGCCAGACTAAAACTAAGCTACTTGTATAAAAAATAATCATAAAATTCATGTGTTTCCAATTGTAATATTAAATATAAAAGAAACTCTTAATTTCGATAATAACAGTAAGGATACACTAGTAACAACATTGCTTTAGTAAATCTCATTTACTAAATATTGCTGAATTTTTGTAACTTCTTTTTATCTTAATTTTCTAAGTTCTCCATTATATTATAATTCATAGAAACAGATAGATTGCAACAGCTTTCTGGAATTGTAGATAATAAAATACAGGTGCATATCTTTACACGAAAACTATGCTTTCTGCAGTGAGATTACGAACTGTAACTTCCAATCAGAGGAGGAACCAGAAACTCCGATAGGGAGTAGGGTTATTCATCAATTAGATCACTTTCAAAATTCGTTTCAGTTGATCCTTACAAAGTTCATATTTCAGTTATAATTAATTGATCATAGACGGTCACATCTCAGTTTATAGTTAAAAAAGTTTCTCCGCATTCTACATTTATTGATTGTTTCAATTTTTTTCAGTACTCTAGAGGATACTCTAATAACAATTTAATATTCAGTTAGTAAATGATAAGAGTTTTTTGTGAAAGATGAGTGATGATTATTTAATGATGATAGATAGATTAAAAGAATTTTATAAGTAATTATTTACAACCCCTAGACAGTTAGCAGGTAATCTTTATAACAGAAATTGGTTTAAAAAATGTGCAGGTAAATAAAAAATATAACGTACCAGCTACATTTAAATAGGAATCGAGAAAATCAATTAAAAAATTCATGATCACCCTTAAGCGACACTTTCAGATACCATCTGCTAGTACCAAGTTAAGTTATCGTCATATTATAAAGATATTTTTATAATATGTTAATGCTTGATATTTTAAGAATGCAAATACTTAAAAAATGTAATGTAAGACACAAATTAAACTACGAA
Source organism: Lycorma delicatula (assembly GCF_047948215.1). Taxonomy (NCBI): domain Eukaryota; kingdom Metazoa; phylum Arthropoda; class Insecta; order Hemiptera; family Fulgoridae; genus Lycorma; species Lycorma delicatula. The sequence goes on along the minus strand of NC_134457.1, from coordinate 116,259,936 downwards.
TAAGAAATGAAAAATTGCAAGATTGATAAAATTCGTACACAACCAGTTACTTGAGTTTCAAGATAAAATCGAATTGAACAAGAAGTTAGGTTTTTGGAATGGAATTATTTTTAAAAACTTGTGAGCGGTTAAAACTGGATTTTACCGATCAGTTACTGTTTAAAAAGGCAGAGATTCCTTCGCAGTTAAAATTTTTGCACAAACTTAATTACTTGAAAATTCAGGGTATTATCCGCTAATTTCCTTGTTTTGTCATTTGAAGATAATTGGAGACTGTTTAATTTGTAAAATATGAGAGTATTTTTAATCACAGATTTGTAATGTATGATTAAAAAATTAATTTTTTTTACAGATATTATTTTAAAAATAAGTTTTTATATTTAAGGAGTATTAATTTACCTATATTTTATGAGTTATAAGCATTATATTTTATGTTGAAAAAACAAGAAATTTATGGATATTTAAAGTTCATGTGCAACCATATTTTCTTGAGATTTGAAATACAATTTCCAAACTTATTTTATCAGTCAAAAAATCAATCGTAACGTTGAATTACAGTTAAAAAATAGATTTCTATTTATATATTGATAATCTTGTGTTAACTAAATAACTAAAGATAATTTTAAAATCGTATAAAGGTCTTACGACTTATTTAATCAATAAATATTCCAAATATATTATTGAAAATGTATTTTTTATTTATAATTTAATTTACTACCGAATTAGTCGTACTCACTACATTTTTTCTTGTTTTGTGACCTTAATTGGTGGCTTAAAGAAATATGCTTTTAAAATATTTTAAATTATTAAACTATCTTATATACTTAATTTTTAGTAACATTTGATTTAGAATGTGTAAAAAGTTATGTTGCAATCAAAATTATTTTTTAATTTTTTAATTTAATATTTTCAATAATTTTTTTCATTCTTATTACAAAAGAAGGATCTATAAAATACTATTAAGATTGCATGATTGATATTTTGAATGATTTATGCGGCTCATTAGACAGTCCAATCCAAACGACTTTAAAAACATTTCTTATTAAGTCACAAACTTTTTTCATTATAGCTCAAGCACCAGTAAATCACAATAACTTCTGTGTAATGGAAAATTAGAATTTTCAATAAGCAACTATGATATTTTTATGTTACCGGTACAAAATTTGTTGATTCTTACTAAGTTCTCTTTAAACATACTTACAAGACATTTTTTCAAAAATTAGATCGACGACATATTTTTAAAGAAATTTAATAACGAGTAAACAATAACATTATCAGTATTTGTAAATTTTACTCCCTAAAGATTTCCGTGTCAGACTACTACTATCAGGCATGAATAGGTAAAACCGATTGCTAAGTAAATTTCCGGAGAATAGAATAAAATTTTCATTTGTAAGCTATTACAAATAAGTACTACATATAAATAGCTCTTAAAACAATACCAACTAAGAAACCGTACATTTTATTATTTTATTCTCTTTAAATTTTTATTTATTCTAATTTCTTTCATACGTTAAATGAAAACTTACAATAAGTTTTGTTGCATGCGATCAGACATTTCAAAGTGAATTTTATTAACAAATTATCTTTTTATATTAAGAATATTGATAATGTTAATAGATATAAGAAGTCATTAATATTCTGATTAATCTAACTTCGTAAGAAATCGGGACGCAGTTTGACTGAAGAATTGTTTTCTTTCAGTATTAGACTATAATTGTGTATAAGATGTGTTTTTTGTGAACGATCGATTCCAGGTACAATATAAATTCAAGAAATTAATCGATTCTAATTTACAAGTGAATTCTTTTAAAACATTAATTCCAATAAAAATTATTACTACAACTAGAAACAAAATTTAATAAGTAAATGAATAATAGAGTATTAAAGTTATCAACCGGGACAAGTTTTACTCCTATGTGATCATGAAAATATTTTATTTTAAAATTATTGTGTATCAAGAAATAATCAGTTCCCCAAACCTGATCTTCTCTATCATTTTTAAAGTAAAATTATTCTAATTTATGTAACCAAATTTGTATGGGTACTGTTTACTGTGCATTGCATTTGCCTTCATGATAGACTGCTAAAAATTGTTTCAAACAGAAAAAATGACCGGGACCAAAATAACGAAAGAATTAAACTTTTGATAAATTTTTATTACTACCAGACAAACAGTGTATTAATATCAGACATAAAAATTAATTAAAACGCTAAAAAACCCTTTCTCTCCTTGAGAATAACGAAAACGAAACGCAACCTATAACATTTTATAGACCACGATTACAGGAAACCTATTAACTTATAATTGTTTGTTAAATTTTATGTTTTACATATGTTTTCATAAGTCCATTCTAATCAAGAAAATATGAATCCATGATTAATATGAAAACTTTTACAGACTACAGAGTCGATTAAATTATTCGTGTAGGGTCGATTGCACAAGTTAACACGAAAAGTATACGCCTAGAAAGTAAGGTTAATGTTATGAAAGAATAATTACATAATATTACAGACTAAATAAAAAGTAATTTCCGCCAACAGTTACGCGAAATCCTCTTTCTGAAAAAAATAAGCAAAATTCATTCAATAATTTTATCATTTTAATTTTGTTCGTAATTTGTTTTATACTAATCCTCAGTAATGTTATACAGTTTTCAATATGTGGAAAAATAAGATTTTCAATACGTTGAAATATGAAATACGTTTTTCAATAAGATTGATATTGCTCCAGGACATATAAATAAGATTTATCTTAGTATAAAATGTTAAGGTAAGGTTACGGATTTCTTATAAAATTATTTTTTTACGATAATGGAATTTTCAATAAATAATTGTTTGGCTGTATTTATCCAATTTGAAGTAAACAAATAGAAAAAAAAGTTAATATATTAAAAGGGAGTAATGTCTAGAATATTAAATTGCTAAAAAAATTATAATTATAATATTATAATTGCAGCAAAATATTTGTAATTTATTTTTTATTAACTTTAATTCACAAAAATATACTCAAGTAAATTAAAATAAATAATAAGAAAATTTACAAATTGTATTACAAATTTATTAAATTTTAATTTCGCATACTCTACAATTTGTATGAAAAAAAATTTCCGTTGATTGAAGATAATTTGCTGCTCTATTATTTAATTGTAAAAGTTTTATGAAAACAGTAATGATTTTAAGCAGCATTATTAACAATTTCTTGAAGTAAAATTTCAATCAGGAAAATATATAATATTCTACTTTAAATGAACTTTTATATGTAACGGATAAATCCTCATAAAAGAAAATCTTGAAATTAAATTTCTATTATAAAGCGTGTGTCACCATTAAGCCTATAAATATAACATGTTAAAATTAATTTAGGTCTTTTATAAATTCAATGATAATTATTTGTAATAAACTTTCTGTTGAATTATTTTTTGTTTACCTAAATTGTGGAATACTGACCTTAAAAGCCAAACCAGAATACGATAACTATGTTTTAGCACGTTGCAACAATAAGAACTTTTGTAATAAATCCATCTGCCCGGTTAACTACCCTCTAAAAGTCGTTGTTTGCGCTGATGTTTAGCAAAGTCACTTTACAATAGAAGTAACAACAGCTGTTCTCTAATACTATAGGGCGAAATTAAATTTTACCTAAAAGTAAATACGTTTAATTGGTTTGCAGTACCTAAACAATTGATATACAGCTATCTTTGCGGTTTATTTTACGATGCTTTCTAGAAACTGTCAGACTTTCATTCAAACCGCAACTCTTGCAACATACGTCACATTTTATAAAATTACAAATTTTATATATACAGTGCTACTTTATCAGAATACATCTGAAGATAAAGTAAAAGTCTAAGTCAACATAAATCTTTGATATCGTTATTATATGTTTTTGTCATTCTGATGAAACAGCTATGTGTAATTTCAAAAAGCTAAATGTATTACCGTATTTATTTATTCTGTTCAATTTATTATTAAATACGTATACGCGATTAATACGTAAATACGTTTCTATATATTTACTAACAAGACATGCGAATATTGTGGGTTGGGCATCCATTGCCAGTCCAGGATACTGGATAAGTAAACAGAAGATGAAGAATTCTGCAATAACTAACTAACAAAAAAGTTAAAATTTTCCAAATTAATTCGAAAATTATTATGGGATCATCATAGGAACTTCCAATACAAAACGAAAAACAACTAACAAAATCAGTGCATTTGATTTGAGTAAGACATACACACATACAAGCGCGCTCGCGCACGCACAGGCACGCACACACACACACATTTTTTCTTTTCATGTTCAGGTTAAACTGAAAATTTCCTTATGATTTTGAATGATTAACAAGAGATAAATATTAAAAATTATAAAATACGACTGCTGAAAAAAAAAACATTGCTGACAAACATTGCTCGTTTTGTTCTGGTTTGGTTTCATCATGATTTTGTATACTAGCAAATACCTCGTTTGAATATTGGAAATCGGAAGATTGATTGTGAAGATATAACATTTTCGAATAACCGTTATCTGTTAGATCGATAGTGTACCTGATGTGTGCAAAAGTTAGCCTTCAATGTACTAACAAATGCCCTGTTTGAATTTTGAAAATTGGACGATTGTTTTCAGAGATATAAAAGCACCCCATTGCACCTCCCAAAGCAGCGCTACAGGGGCCCGCGTTTGTAGCCAATTGATAGTGATGTTGGTTCTATCCTTACACGGAGTCTCCCATGGGAAGCCCATTATTATTAAACACAGATTTTTAATAAACAGAATTTTTTTAAATTTATTTAATATCAGTTTATTAACCGTAAATTTAATTCTATTGTTTTTGTAACATTATTCATTCAATTTATTCTAATCATTCAATTCAAACCCAGCTCATATTGCGAGAGATTCACAATTCACAGTTCATTAATTCAGTTCATTAAAGTTTGTGTTTCAACTAGGAAATCTCCACTACTACATATATATGTACACATATTTTTATAGCCTATGACACTCGTGGTAATGCAAGGATTCCAACCTGGGATTTCGACCCGGGATCATACATCTAAATCGGTTCAGCCATTGAGCTGCTACGGTGAAACATACATACACTCTAAATACATTACACTCTTTTTTGAGGACTTATTAGCAATAACAACATGCTTACGTGATCGAACGTACTGTCCGTCAAAAATTAATAAGATTTTTTCTTAAATATTTATAAACAATAAATAACAATATTAATAATAATTATAAAATTAATAAATTTTACTACCGTAATTCATTCATCCAATATCATAGCAGATATTCAAACAACAACTATTTTCGATACAATCCATTTAAAATGACATATATGATTATTTTGTGGCCTTGTAGTTACAATTAAACAATCATATTTTCAAATTTACACAGCCTATGACACTCTCCATAAAATAAGGATTCCAACACGGTGTCATACACCCAATCGTTTCGGTCGTTGGGCTGCTACAGTGGAACAAATAAACATACATGCATACACCTTAAAAACATTACACTCCTTTTTGGGCAGTCGTGTAAAAAGTATAACATTTTTATTTTATATGTGATCATATTTCTTTTTTTGGGATCATCCTATTCATTTTTTAATATTGGATTATTTGGTGTATAATCAAAAATGAAAAAGAAACAATCATACAGGGGAAAGAAAGACAGCATGAAGAAATATCTCAAAAAATTGCAAGAAGATGAAAATGAAGGGGAAGAAAATGTTAAGAACAAGGGAAGAATAAAAAAATTAAGAGAAGATGATAAATATAAGAAGGAAGAAAATGTTAAAACCAAAGAAAAAATTAACAGATAAAAATTAAGAGAAGATGATAAATATAAAGAGGAAGAAAATGTTAAAACCAAAAAAATAATAAAAATAGCTAAGAGAACGTGATAAATATGAAGAGGAAGAAAACGTTAAGACCAAGGAAAGAATAAAATGAATAATGGAGGATGATGTAAATTTTAAGAGAGAAAGTTTGAAAACTAGAGAACTTGACCACAAATTAAGATCAGTAGAATTATATCAAACCAAAGAGCGATTAAATGATTGGGAACAAAAACAAATAAACGAAATGATGATAGACTCCAATTTAGGGAAACTATTGTCCGATAACATGAGAGGAGTAATGAACTAAAAGGTAAGAATTTTTTTCAATTTATTAAAAATCGGGCATGTATGTTTCAGTGTATATGTTCTTGTATTTTTCAATCTCTCTATAGTTAACTTTAAAATAGATAAAATTAAATTAAAATTAATAAATTAATAAAAAAAAATACGGAATCAATTTTATAAACACATAAGTAATACTGCATATTAAATTACATTCACACATTTTTTTAAATTTTATTTCACCGATAACTTCTGAAATTTTTCATATTTTTTTTGTTTTTTTTTATTATTATTGAATTATTATTTATTGTAAAAATTATTTACAATCACGGGTTAATAATTATTAAATCAATATATTTAAATTAAAAAAAAATCTTTAAATTACAAAAAAGTTAAAAAAAAATAAATTAAAAAAAAGTTAAAAGAAGGAGATGAAGTCTGATTTGAAAAAAGATTGTAAAATATTGGAACACTGTTGCAATGAAAAGAAAAAGGTAATTTTAAAAGACTAATTATTATTATAAAATTATATTCCTCATACAAAAAAGTGTAATACAACATTATTGTTAAGGACATTCAACAAAAATTTACAAAGAATGAAAAAATATCATTTCCTCAGTAGTAATATTATCTACTGTACAATAAAAATATACAAAACATTGAAAATTAATAATAATAAATGATAAAATAACAGAAAAGTATTCTAAACTAAATTTTTCATTAAAAATAATTACTACTAGTAGTTTTCATCACTTTCTTCAGGAAAATCATTTTCTTCACTGCAGTTACTTATGTTTTGATAAAACAGATGACACTCTGATGGTAAATATTTAAGTAGAATTAACAGGTCTTTGTACTTTAATTGTGATATCAGTTTTGGATCGACTAATGACAACAAGTACATCTGGAAACTTGACGTCATTCTTTCTCAATTTTTTTCATAAATTAACTGAAAGAAATTCTTTGACAACATCTTCATATTTATAAAATAATTCATCAATATTTTCTTGCTGAACTTTAATGTGAACAAATTATGACAGGATTATTGGCTGCTTATTAAAAACTTTTGTGTAAATAAATGAAAATGTATTACTGTACAATTTTTTTCGCGCTTGGACATTTACTCCTTCCATATGCATATGGCCTTTTAACAATAATTTATGACTAATACCCTTTATCTGTGGATATTGGTGTAAAATATAGATAAAACACATATCCAAATGTGTGTTCTGGGCATAGCAATTGCCTGACCATAATACTATTTCTTCAGTTTTTTAATTGATAATGTTTTTTTCAGCCTATCTTAGAATTCAAAAAGATATTTCATTACCACCATGTCATAAATTGTGAAATTAATGTCTGCAACTTTCTGCAGAAGAAACTTTTAGATGTTTGTTAACAGTGGTGTTGACATTTTTGTAAATCAGCTGTCAACACATTTACTATTCTTTGCATCTTGAGTATCTTTACTGTTTGGTCATAACACTTCCATGATTGTTTAAGGTGCAATTCATAATTACTTTTAATAAATTTTTTACCCTAAGTTAATTCACCCTTTAATTTTGCTAGATACAAATCACAGGTATTTCAGTATATGGCTATGTAAAGCCACTCTTTTGATACTTTACTCTACCTACCTTTTTTTTAGTACATAATTGTTAAAATAAATACAACTTCTCTAAATTTAAATCAGGACTTAAAAACAGTATCTTAGTTTTCAACCATGAACCATGGCTCTCATATTTCAGGATAAAATTTATGTTTTGAATAATATTTTGAATTATTTCCTCTGGTGTTTTCATAGCAGGTGTATGCAGCCCTCTTTTTTCTACTTCTACAATTCCTCCAGGTTCTTGTTTTTTACATGCATTAACGGTGTCTGTATTATATATAGCTAGTATGTTTAAAAACAACTTTACACACCCCATTTATGTTAAACTATAATAACAAGAATTTTCTTTTGGTTTTGTACCATCCATACCTACACATCTTTCTTATAGTCTTACTTCAGTATAGGATGTAATGAACTGTTTTTTAACTCGTGATCCTTTCTTGAATCCCAGTAAGCCTTAAAAATTTCATTCCATTGTAACTCAGTAATTTTTTGATAACAGTTCATTTTACACATATATGGAGGCTTAATTTCTTTTGCAGCCACGTCTTTGTCCTTTTTGATTGCTTTCACCAACTAAGTACTTCTGTTTGCTAATATTATAAGTCTACTGTTCAATGTTTCTCTGTAATTTTTGACCTTGCTTTTCAATAACTGTTTTAATTAATATCTTTCTCTTAGGTTTATGGGTTTCATTCTCTGAATCAGAGCTTACATTTGAAGATGGTACATAATTTTCATCCTCTTAAGTATTTTCAGTCACAAATACAAGTCTTTTCTAACAAATTTGACTCTGTAACTTGATCATTTTGAGATCAATTGGGAAAAGCTGAGGTTCCCTCTTGGGTTTGTTCATTTGAAAATAAAAGATATGGTTCATTTACATTAATTTTCTACAGCAACATTTTTTTAACGGTTTTTGCACAATTACATTTTGAATAAACCGAAACCTTTATAATTGTGCAGCTAGCCGAAAAATTGAATATTTTAACGTGTTTGTTAATTAAAATTAACAATTTCAAAATAAAAAATATTGAAAGCCTTCAAAAAACAAGAATAATTAGCATAAGGTCGATAACGTAAGATCATTTACTGTGAGATTTTTCTCAAATGCCAGGATAAAATTACCCACATTAAAGCAGGAATATATATTATCATAACCAGCTGTGACCACAACATAGATAATGTGAATTTTATAGGTAATGTAATTTCTATAAAAAAAATTTCCCCTGATTTCTTTATTTTCTTACTAATGATTCTGAACACATATTTAATCTTTTGTCTAAAAGTTGATTTTTCAATTTCAATTACTCAACTATCAATTTCATGATAAACTGCATATTACTGGCCTTTCTTTCTTTTCCTGTTTAGCCTCCGGTAACTACCGTTTAGATAATTCTTCAGAGGATGAATGAGGATGATATGTATGAGTGTAAATGAAGTGTAGTAGTCTTGTACATTCTCAGTTCGATCATTCCTGAGATGTGTGGTTAATTGAAACCCAACCACCAAAGAACACCAGTATCCACGATTTAGTATTCAAATCCGCGTAAAAATAACTGGCTTTACTAGGACTTGAATGCTGGAACTCTCGACTTCCAAATCAGCTGATTTGGGAAGACGCGTTCACCACTAGACCAACCCGGTGGGTTGCATATTACTGGCGTAGCAATTAGTCATATTACTTTGGCCTTGTAACAGATCAAAGGCAGAATAGGGGACCTAAAGGAAGTGGCACTAAGATTCATAATCTTTGAGCATAAGCCGAAATACAACCACAATTAGCTCGTAAAACATCATGTCGAGCAGTCCACTGGAACTCTGACATATCATGAAAACTACTTACATTATTCTATTGACTAAATAAGAACATTAGGTAAAATTAGCTCATTTAAGCATTTCTTTGAACAGCTATTGAAACATTTATGTTAACTGAAGACTAAACCTAAGAGTAGAAAAATGTTACTCACTTTCATCCTGATTCGATCTTACTTAAATATAATAAATATAATAATAATAAATAATAATAAATAATATAATAATAATAATAATAATATAAATAATAATAATAATATTACTTAATAATAATAAATATTATTATTATTATTAATAAATAATAAATTAATAATAATAATAATAATAATGAAATGTTTATTTAATAAAAAACTTCTATAAAATTATTAGGAATTGTGAATGTTAGAAAGTTTAGATAGGAACTAATATGAAATGAATACCATTATAATTGACTTAAAATTAATTACTTTATTTAATATGATTTTAAAATACAACAATATTGTGTTATGAAATTGATTCTTTTATCATATGTCACCTTGTGACTCATCTCACACACTAGTCACATCAAAATTATAGATACAAGTTAGAGATATAAAACACCATGTGCACACGATGTACTTAAGACTAATTGTTCTAAGAGGTATACAATGATATCTGCACTTGGTGTTTATCTCAGTAAAACTTGTACTTTTAGTCATTTTAAAAGTAGCTATCTCATTTATTATTCTCAACTGGGAATAGTGTTGTATACCTCTGGAAAGAGTGCCAAAAATACTATATGAATAATTCAAACCCATTTTCGACAAAAATGGCAATGGTGTCCTTTACCTCCAGGATACAGATCTGGTACACATGGGAATTTTTTGTACCCCTGTCAAAAATGGAATGAGAACCTGCTTTATCCCAAGCATATCTTCTTTTGTGCAATCATTTAATGTAGTGAAATGTATTTGAAATTTGGTACATGTTTTTTTGTGGTAATTTAAATCCATCAATTTTTTATTAGTGATGACATATTAATTCTTTATTCTGGTTCACTTTTTGTTTTTAGCTACAAATGAACTCTAACTATTTCATGAGATTTTTATTTATTTTATTTCTCACACTGAGTTGAGATAGTATGTACCAGGCATTGTTTCACAGAAAAAATGTTACAAAGTGAGATAATAATTAGATTTGCTTACTTTGAGAATAATGATGCCCATTGTACTACCATTCCCACTGGTGAACAGAATAGTAAGAGCAGAATATTCACTTTATTTTGGTGGATTTATGAAGAGTGAATTGGAGAAGTTTACAACAAAGTCTTGTAGAGTCAACCAACAGTGGTTGGTTGGCCTATTAGTTAATTTAGCTATACAGGGAAATGTAGAAGATAAAGGCCATAGAGGAAGTCAGACTACAATGTATAAAACAGATAATTGAGGATGTAATTTGTTAAATTTTCTAAAGAAGCAACATACTTAAGTTACAGTTTTAAAATTAAATTTAGACAAAATTGATGTTTTTAATGTTTTCATGAAAAATCACTGGCCAACTATCAATATAAGATCTCTTATAAAAGCATAAATCATGAGGAAGTAGTATGTAATTTGGGTGTACATATTGATAGGAAGTTACATTTTACTAACCACGTTGACAAAATTGTTACCAAATCAATAAGACACCTTGAGCTGTTGCTTTGGATTGGTCGCAATTTCCAAACAGTAAACACTATCTTACACGTATATCTCACCATTTTTGATTATTCTTGAATCCTGCTACATGATTTGGAATTACAAGAAGGATGATACCAGTGAAAATTGAAGCAATCCAGAGAAGACTGTTTTCCAAAATGCATTATCGTGGCTTACTGAACATTTTCCATCCTACGAGGATGATTGCAGATGGTAGAGAATCATGACCCTTATGTCAAAAAGAGGCTTTGGGATGTGATGTTTGCTTCTAAGGCTGTACGGATGTATTGAAATTGATATTTCAAGCGTTGGTTATAGGGTGTCTCATGTGCTTACAGAAGATTTAATTAATTTCATTATACCCAGTATAGTCAACTTACTCCTTTGGTAAGATATTTAGAATTGCTTAATATAGTCTGCTATGAATTCTTTCTTTTCTAACAGTGTTGGTGTCTACAAGAAGAGAGTAGAATGATTGATGTTCAATTATATGGAAGAGATCATTTATAAAATTACCTATTATTTTTATTTTTTTAAATTTTACTATTTGTTATAAAGAATTGATGTGACTTTTTTGTGCTAAGACAATATACTGAGGTATTTCTACTGTAATATTATCCCAAAATCAATTAATATATATATATATTTTGTTATTATATGGTCTGAATTATAATGAGAATTATTAACTGTTTTATCATTTAATTATTCTTAGCTAGGAATATAAGTTTTATAGCTCCTTTCTTGTATGAAACATTGAACTATATCTGTTCCATTGTATTGTAGTATAAACTGTGACTATTCTCAGCAGAATTAGAACTTAATGTTTTTCTGCTACAAAATCAACATTTGAGCTTAAACTATCACTAATGCGCATTTTGATCCATTTTCTTAAATACATTAATACCATGTAATAAAAATGTAGCTCTTATTGTTGATGTCTAAGGATGAAAGAGGTCATCCATATCATTCTTTACTGATACATCTTCAGTAAAGTTTCATGTCAGGTTTGGTGTAAAGCATTTAATAGTGCCACTGTATATTTCTACATGTTTTGGGAATTGAAGCTTGTTGGTTTTGATAATAGTTGAATGTATAAAGGTCATAATAGTTAACTTAAATTTTTTATTGATGTTAAATGTAGTGCCAGCAGAGATGCGTCCTGAAAGGCAGCCATAACAGAAGTGGATGAAGAGCTTCTACTCAACCCCTCCTTTAAAACTTACATTTAAAATTAACTTAAATCAGCAATTGCGACTCCTCCGGAGAAAGGGGCGCATTGCTCCCTCCATATAGTTAGTGCCCCGTTGTGGTGTATTCCTGCTAGCCTATGAAGCGTTAGCACCGAAAGTGGACGGTCTGAAGGGGAATTACATCGGGAGGACAGGTTTCATAAGCCTAGCCTTCTGCGGTCGGCCCATAAAATGGGTTTGATAACACTGGTTTAACCACGGATTGGAATGCAATTAAATCCGTCCTTAAAAACACAAAATATATTAAATAAGACAAAACTTGAAAAATTAGACCCGTCACTTAAAATAAAACTTTAAAAACACGCCCGATAGAATCATCCAGCAGCAAGGGACTCTGTCCAGGTTCTGCGATCCATAGGGAGAAACTATAAACTCCTGCCAACTTTGCATTCCATTCCATTCCAAATGTAGTGAAAATTATTTGATATAAAAAGTGTGTGGTGGAAATTTCTCAACAAGATTTGTTCTAAACCTTCCAACTTTTTTTAAATAGTCTGCCAATGCAAAGCTATAGAAATGCTGCTGCATTCTTTGTGACTATGGTAACATCAATTACAACATCATTCTATTGTGATTATTCATTGATTTATAGCCTTTTGTTTATTAGTATGTTTTGTGAAATTCAAGATGACTGAGATATGAGAATGAATCAACATTAAGATTGCTTTTGTTGCAGACTTTTAAAGATTCATGGAATGATTGAACAAATGTATTTTAATCAATAAATGAGCTCTACATATTGCTGAGAGCAGTTAAAGTGATATAAAAAGAGCTGTCAGCTAACAGTTGACCTGTTTTTAGGACAACCTTCAATGTCCAGTGTATATTCATTAATAACAATCATATGGATTATCCAAAATTTCATACTAAAGAAGTGCCTCTTGACAGATATATATATATATATATATATATTATTGATAAAGTTAGTTCCATTGATCCAAAAATCTGTTATATCTGTATTTGATTACCAAATTGTAACGAGATTTTTTTTTTCTTGAGTATTGTAATCTTTAAGCAAGACTGATTTTCTCACTTAAAACATTTTTAATTAGTATTTATTTACCCAAGGAATGAAAAAAAGTTAAATAAGCCCAGATTACATTTAAATACTTCATTTCAATAAAGTAAAAATTAACCAATAATTAGAATACAATAAAATAATAATTTCAGTTATTGAACACGTAAAACACTATTAATTTGAAATCAAGGTATCGGGTTCAAAAAGTAAAGTGCTTAGCTTTCAGTGTACATCTAACAGCAATACTCTTTGATTTTAGTATTATCAGTTATTTTTTTAGCCACAATTTGTTGATATTTCATTATAAACATAATTTGAGCAAATATAAGTAAGATGTAACCGTATTACAATATAACTTTATGAAATTGATATGTAACACTAGTTATATTGAACATTTAAAATCTAAAAATTGTTTTCTGAATAAGAAATCACATAAGCTTGTAAGAACTTATATTACAGAAATAGCTGAATTTTTTTTTTTGTTTTTAAATATTTTTGATCAAATTTATTTTATGAGAAATCATAATATTTTTTTTTTTACCATTGTTTTTCTTAATTTATATTGAATTATAGATTATTACCCTGTCAGATTTGGAATGTGATTATTTAAATGCTCAACAGTGCTGTTCGAAATTAATCTTTGTAAGTATAATTTTTAACATTAATTTTTTTGTTTATAATAATAATGTTATTTAAAATAATTTTTTTTTTGTGATGACCACATTGTTGAAATAGTGTTAATTATGCCTATCTGTAAGAGTTGGGAGAGGTATTTTTTTAATGAATTATTGAACTGCTGTCTACATAAATAACTAAATATTTTATTCTCTTTAATATTATTAACATAATATTATTTCATTACATAATAATGTATTATATGTAGATCATGCCATAAATAAATAGATTTTTATTACTACGTGGTTAAAAAAATAGGACCTTCCTCAGCATTTGCATGGATGGATCAAGGGAAACTATGATAAAACCTTGATTAGAGCAATATCATAAAGTACAAATTATTTATAACAAAAAAAAAATAGAAGTGATTAGAGTATCTATTAATTATTTAAAATACAAATACCTGAAATAATATTAAGGTAAACTCATGAGGATATTAAATACAAAAAATAACTGTGAGCAAGTGTCAATTCAGAAACCATTAATGAAAATTATTTGAATACATATTTATGTAAATTTTGAAAAGAAAAAGAAAATCTTTTAATTGTGCATGGTTCCCACAGGTAGTAAAAATCAGGAAATATAAACTTCGGAAAAGTCAGGAATTCTTAGAAAATCAGTAAAAAATTTCAGAGAATTGCATTTTTGTTGACAAATTAAGATTATGTTAGTTATAATTAATAAATTATTTTTTAAGTAATGCCAAAATATATTTGATATACTTTCCCCATATCGGGAAGTGGTAATCCCCATCACCCAGCTCATTGCAACTATGTGTATCAAGCAGCCATTAACATGTCCTGTTCTTACTTACATTACCTAATTATTATTTTATATTAATGGAGGAATATTCCAAAGTGCAGTTAATTTTTTCACTGGTGAAATTTTAACAAAAAATTACCATTGAAAAATTTAAAGGTTGTTAAATGTTTTCCTGAAATTTCTCTCAAACCTCCATGGATTTGTTTGTATTTTAGGTAATTAATTGCTTTTAAACGGCATCTAAAAAGACTGTGTTTAATGGCTGGTGGTTAGATATAAACTCACACCCAGAATTCAGTTGGTTGAAAAGAAATAGTGTATCGTGTTTTTTGTGATGTATGTAAAAAACATTTTGTTCTTTACATTTCTGGTCAGAGTAATAGCATTTCAGCAGCAAATGATACATTTGAATCCTCTACTTCATTTACACAAAGTAACAACACAATTACATCTTTTTGTTATAAAGACGATGTTTCTAAGGTGGAGATTATGTAGGTTCTCAATGTACAAAATAAGTTACGCTTAAGTTCATGTGAAGATAGTGGTGCAACTTTTAAAATTATGTTTCCTGATAGTTGTACAATGTCAAAATTCCAGCTTGGAGCTACTGAATGCTCTTATGTCATTAATCATTGCCTTGCACCATACTTTGTTGATATTCTGCAAATACATTAGAATAATAATGACAAAATATTTTTCAAGTAAATGTTATTAATGTTTGTTTTCTGTACAAAATAAGGTGTTCTATTCTAGTTTTCCTTTAAGTTATGATCATACAACCAAGTTTTTTTGTGTGCAAACCAAGTTATTAAATATTGTTTTTTGTTTACTTTGCAAAATAATATAGGCTAGTTTTTGTGAAAAACATTTAGCAATTTTACATGCGAGCCAGTTATTTAAAAAAATTGATTTAGTTAGTTTTTATTTCTTAATCTAAGTTATTTTAATTATCTCATAATGTTCATTTTTATGCAAAAAAAGCTTATTAAATATTGTTTTTTTCCGTACTTTGCAGTGTAATTTACTGAAACAGTTTATCACAAAAAATAGCTTAATTTTAAATGTATATTGTAAAACAAAAATCTTTAAAAAATAAACTTTAAAAATGAATGTAATAATAAGTAATAAAAAAAGGTGTGAGTTGGGCAGCTATGAGGATGGTGGAGGCTGCAAAGAGATAAAATATCTTTATATTTTGTGGAGTAAGTGACAATAGCTAACATTATGAAAGTCAGGAAATTTTTACTAAATTGGTTAGTAAAAGTCGGGAAAAATGAATCTTAAAATTTGATGGATACCTGTTCTTTAAAAAAAATCAACTGAAAGATTTTTCAACAATTGTTAAAAAATTAGTATCTATTCTTTTTAGGGAAAAATAGTACATTCATAAATACAAACACATGGATAAGTTCCACCGGAATAGAATTCAATACAAGTTTAATCATCAGTTACCCATATAATATCATCTGACCTATTCCAAGTGTTGCAAAATGATCAGGTTGTAAGGAAGTGTAATTTTTTATATTATTCAAAATTCTGGTTCAATTTATTAATTGATTTTTTACTGCCGTTTAGAGTTATTGTGGAATAGACTATCTATCTCAGGCTTTCATATGACGGTGTGACACTTGTAAATACTACAAGCACCACTTGTCACAGTACCTTTAACTGTGAGAAATGATTTTTTAATACAGTTCCTTTGATATTCAGAGGTCATTTTTAGGGTTGAATATTATCTACATTTATTGGGTTGGGCTTGTTGGAGAATGTAAAGGAAAGTCACTTTACTTCTCACTTTTCGTAAAAAGCTGGACATGTGATGCTTTGTATTCTTAAGAATAATTGTGCTATTTTTAGGAGTAACATGTGTAACTCATTTTAGATCACTTATAACTATTAATTTCTGGCATTACAATCAGTATTTTATTGTTCTACAGTTCTTTATACTATGTTTTTGATTTATATGTAATATTTATTAGCTAGTAAATTACAACAATTACTGTCCATAAACTGTTTCTGTCATTATTATTCTGTCATTATAGGAAGTCAGACTACAATGTATAAAACAGATAATTGAGGATGTAATTTGTTAAATTTTCTAAAGAAGCAACATACTTAAGTTACAGTTTTAAAATCAGCAAAGAACAAAATGAAAGAGAAAATAGTATCAAACCAATTGATTAATAACTCAAAAAAAATTATGTAGGCTTGACATGCTGATATACAACAGTATATTTACTGATATCCTAGTAAAAAAACAGTTGGAAACACCATTTTACTATTAATTTTTCCTAGTAAGCCAGACATGGGAAGTTTCTTATTCTTGAAAAAAAAAGATTGTAGCAAAAAAACTGTCTTATGCTGTTTTTGTAGTCATGTCAGGTCATTAACCTACTACAATTATGCTTATGAGATCTAACAGACCAAGTTTTTTATCTTATATTCTATAATATACTATATTATAGAATATAGTATAATAATAATATAGTATATTGTGGGGTTTGTTGCTGAATGACAGAGCAAATAATTTCAAAGGAAGTATCCGAGTTAATAACTGAATTCAGAGATATTCCATTTCCAGTTAGCCATTTCATACTAATGTTTGTAAATGTCCTCCACAAATATTTGATTTAAATGATTGTTGTTTATCCTAGATTATTCTAGATAGAACAGCAGAACTGTTTAATATTTCAGTACACAATTAAATTGTATTGTAAAATTCTAACAGTTTTCTTTTCAATATTTCAGGACAGGCTTGCCCTATTCAGTTTTATCTGACAGTGGTAAAAGTTCCTGGTATGATTCCAAGTACACTTAAATTTACAATTCCTTTCTACAACAATAATTCAGGAGTTGCTGCTATAACTGCAGATTGTTACCACAGGTATAATTTATTTTTAAAAAAAAATTAAGAAATAGATATGATTACACAAAAACAACTCTATGGGGTAAATAAAATCAAATGGGGATAAATTTTTTTTCTTACAAGTCTTTATTTTAGTGAAGAGTATAAATTAATCATTTCATCAAGCAAAATAAAAATAAGATCTTTTGGTTATATTTGAGAGATTCATTTTTCATATCTAAAAAAAACAAATACTGATTTTTTTAAAAACAGATTATTCAGATGACAGCAACTATTATTAGTAACAATGTAATTTCTTAAACATAACTGATTTTTTAAATATTTACACCTCATCCTCATCTTATTGCGCCAATGGTGGGGGGGGGGGTTGCTTATTATTGTTCATACAATAAGAACATAACAGATTGTTCATAACAGATTGCAACATGCACATTTTGAAATAAAAGATCAGTATTATAAACTTATTTAACACTCATTACTCTGAAGTTTCTGGTTCAAATCTGGCTACTGCCGTTTCAGTATATTTTATAATATCTTTGTAGGATACAGAAATAAATATACTTATATGTAACATCTGAAAATTTTGTTTTGTGACTGTGTACTTTTTTATCTATCTGATTAATGATTTTAGAAAAATCAAAAAATGTTTTGTTAATGAAATCATGTCTCTGGACCTTCTATAATACATACTATCGACAATCATTTCTATTTTTTTTTTTGAGCCTTATTTTTAACACTAATTTTTTTCAGCCTTACTAATAGGAAATGATTTAGATTAATCCAAATTCATGATCTCTCTTTTTTGTGGGCTCTTTTTTGTAAAATTTTATTTTCCTAGAATTTCATTTTCTGAATATTTATTTAGGTAGATGGTATTTCTCAGACCCCACAGTTACTAAAAGGAATAAATAAGCAAAGTTTCTGTTTTTAAGATCATAATATATCATGAAATTGACATGAGATTTAATGTTTCTCTTGCAATTTATTTGTGCTCTTTTCATAAGTGAGGAGATCAAAAAATTACATCAGAAAAATAGAGGTGATAAAATAAATTTTTAAGTGAGATCATACTTAAAAAAAAGGTTTTTAAATGAATGTACTAGAGAATGATTATTCAGCAAAAAAGAGTATCAATGAATGCCAGCAATCAGAGCAGCCAGTCAATCATCTTTTTTTATTAATTTTTTTTAATGATATAAGTAATGGTCATCAAGAAAAAAAGATTTAGTCATACATATTTTCAAACCTAAAAAAAAATATTGCATACATGAATGTTAAATAATGTCGATATCTGTTCTTTAGTTGTCCAGTGATGGGCATTTATATATATATACACACACATACATACACTTTTTTAGAGTAAAAATAAAATGTAAACTATATTCTATGAATAGTGTATTTGTAGAGAAATTTTCAGTAAAACTAAAAATGGAAAGACAATATTTATCATGACATAAAATTAAAAACTTTTTTAATTTGACAAACTTTTTTTGTTATTTCTGTAGGCTGATAGTATTTTTGTTTGTCCACATATTTTTTTAAAATTTTATTAATTGTGTTGAGGGTTTAATACATAATAAATTAATTTTCTTAAACACGTATTCAGTGAGATTTCTTTCAATAAATAAATGTATATATATATATATATATATATATATATATATATATATACTATACTTATATTTTTAATGTTAAAATACCATCAAAATGTAAATACAACTACCTTTTTTTAATTTAATTTTCTAGTCCTGTCTCGCTTATTTTATTTAAGAACCCTCGAAGTGACCAGAACCGCCGTTAAGCAGTACATCATTCGCCCCAGGATGCCGTGGCAGTTGACTCCCCCCTATAAATAATCATGTAGGACGCAACCCTTTGGGGTCCTCCTCGTGTCATAAGAGCAATCTGACCACCTGTTGAGATCGACCAGAGAACCCCTTGGCGGGGAGGCGTCCATCCCGGTCCTAACCTATTTGGCTTCAGGCATGCATTCCGCATACCCTTGGCCCCGCACCCTGAGGGTCCCCCATGTCATCATTGGATACACCCCGACTCTCTTACTCTTGCACGCAGGTGAGCCCGAGTGCAAGACCTAAGGAAGAGGGCTACCTCCCGTCACTATACGTGCCACGCTTCGAGACTCCCGTTATATATGTAGAAGCTACCTCTTAGAGTTTCTTTAACTCAGCTTTAAAATTTTTATTTTTATAGACTTTCAAGAAGTCTACTGGCGTGTAAATAAGTAACTATTTTTTCTTCATATCCATTTTTCAAATCAGCAGCAATATCATTTCTAGATCGGAACCTCTTTATGAGGTCCTCATATATGGTATACTTTTCTATTACAGGGGTGGCCAACAAGTCAATCGCGATCGACCGGTCGATCGCGAGGCCAATTTTAGTCGATCGTCAATTGCTCGCAATGTCTGGGGTGCAATTCCGTGTACCATGGACTTTGAAGCTGTTGTAGAAGACAAAACTTTCTAGCAATAGTTTAATGCATTCTGGGAATTTGCCAAGGTCATAAATTCCTAGCATTCTGGCAGCCTGACACTGTGATCTCCGCCCACCCAGCACAATACATTTTGACTTATGTGTTACACTTGTCACCGGACGCAACGCATGGACGCAACAGTTACGACTCAACTCATCGAAAAACACAGTCAGTTAACTTTGGTAGTCTCATACGGTAGCTTCTTTTCTTTTGTATTAACAGTATTATTATTAATCAATATTATTTATCCTCGGTGACCACGTTGAGTTTCAATTTTTATTCTGTTTAAAATGTAAGTACCTTTTCTTTGTTTTAAATTAAATTGCTTTTCTTACCTATGTATTTACTTGATAAGTGAGCATTCTCGGCAACAGATCTCTAAACTGCGGTCATTACAATGAGAGAAAAATAAAGGACAGTATTACAAATATATTAGAAATAACAATAATTCTATGTAAATTAAGAAGTCAGTATTGTAAACCGTAATAAATATATTGTAACTTTAACATACTTCTTCTAAATTTTAATATATATATATTAGATTTTAATATACTTGTATTGCTGTCCCAGATCGTAATATGCAGTACTGTTATTATTTCTCCCAATGTAGCGGAGATAATTGCTGCAGTTCATGAGTTTTTGAATTTTCTAGGAAAATATTTAATTCAATATTTATTCTTTAAATTGTAATATTTCTTTGCATTCTAGTATACTCATGGACATGAGTAGTAAACCGAAAAAATCGAAAACTTATCACTTCAATGAAGAATGGGAACTCGATTACTTTTTTACAATGGTGAAAGATAAATGTTGTTGTTTAATATGCCTTACCTCGGTAGCCATTGCTAAAAAGGGTAATCTGGAGAGACATTTTTTAGCCTTACGTAACAATTATCAAATAGATTATCCACTAAATTCTGAACTGAGAAAACATAAAGTTAGGGATATTAAAACTCAATTAACAAATCAACAAAGCGTTTTTAAAAAACAAAGGTTGAAGTCACAAGCAGTAACTACTGCATCATTCAACGTAAGGTATCCCTTAGCAAAAAAAATTAAGCCATTTTCCGACGGTGAATTTGTAAAGGAAATTTTTTTGGAAATGTCAGATTCACTTTTTAAGAACAAGAGTGAAATTATTGCTGCAGTTCAAGATCTACAATTGTCTCGAAACACAGATGCACCGAATTGAAAGGATAAGTGGGAATGTAAAAGAGCAGTTATTTAATACTATTAATAGATGTTCTAGTTTTTCCCTTCAGTGTGATGAATCGACAGATATAAGTGATACAGCACAATTACTTGTTTTGGTTCGTATGGTTTTTAAGGATTTTACATTTAAAGAAGAATTATTGGACATGATTTCTTTGAAGGAAAGGTCTAGAGGCGTAGACATATTCAAAGCCTTTAAAAACTTGCTCAATGATTTGAAAGTACCACTTTTTAAATTAGTCTCAATAACAACGGATGGCGCAGCTGCAATGGTAGGTTGCAGAAATGGATTTATTGTCCTATGTCAAAATGAAGATGAATTCCCTTTTTGAGCTATCACTGCATAATTCACCAGCAAGTGTATGCTAGCAAGAGACTAAACGCAAAAGAGGTAATGGACATAGCATTTAAAATTGTTAATTCAATTTGAGGAAGTTCCCTCAAACGGCGTCTCTTCCAACTGCAGCTCGATGAAGGCCAACCTGAATTATTACTACATACCGATGTCAGATGGCTAAGCAGAGGTAAATTTCTGCAACGATTTCGTGATTTAGTGTCTGAAATTATAGATTTTCTTCATGAACAAGATGGAAACTGTGAAAATTTAAATGATGAAACTTGGCTTAGTGACTTAGCATTTCTTACCGAATTTACTTCAATATTAAGTCATTTAAATTTAGAATTACAAGGTAAAAATAAAACAGTAATTGATATGATCAGCTGCATAGACGTAAATAAAACAAAATTTATTTTGCTAATAGAAGATCTGCAACAAAATTATCTGAATCATTTTCCAAATACGGCAGATAACCTACAAAAACATAAAAATATTAATTACAAGTTCGACAAATACGTCGCGGAAATCCAAAAAGTAATTGAAGATTTTGAGATAAGATTCCAGGATTTTGAAAAAATTAAAGAAATTGTCGAATTTATATCTTTTCCTTTTAAAAAAGATTTAAGTGTGAAACGCATTAGCAAACAAATTTCAGACATATTACATATGGATCAAAGGGCATTAGAAAATGAAATTATAATTTTAAAAACTGACTTAATCTTACAAGCCAGAAAATTTGTAGAAGATTTTTGGAAATATGTCAACCGAGAAAAATATCCCAGTATCACCAAATGTAGCGAATATATCTGTTCTTGTTTCGGATCTACATACCTATGCGAATCAGCATTTTCGTAATTGAAGCTAACGAAGACTAAACAACGTTCTATCCTGACTGATTCCCATACTGAAGACTCATTATTATTATCTTTGTACACCTAATTATGATTCCTTGGTTAGAAACATTCAAACTCAGTCTTCCCATTAATGTTAAGACAACAAAGTAAATTCTGAATCTGTCTTTATCTGTAGCTACTTTGAATTAATAAATATTGTTAATAATTATCCATGTTCTTTTAATTCCCCTGGACGTGAGTTTTTGGCCCATTAAATAATTATTGTTGTTGTTTTTTACGTAGATAGATAAGCCGTATATCTATATTTCAGTACGAGGTGTACTCAGCGAGCTGTTGATAGATTAGCAAAAAGTAAGTCATATTATTCTTACATTATAAATTTTCTTGGTCCAAAAAAACGCGAAAATGAAATATTGAAATCAAATTATCAGCCATACTGTGCATTTTTATAACAACTTTTTCATATTTACGAACTAGTAGTACAACAACTTATACATTGCAGTTGATAAAAAAATTAAATTGCATTTTAAGTTAGTAAAATTTTGAAAAAGTGTCGGAAAATCTAATTTTTTAGGTACCGCATGTACGGAATGCTGCTATCAAAAGCAGGGTCTGGAAATTTATTTTCTTCATGAGCCTATATCTCGAAAACTTAATAAGTGATTTAAAAAATAATTTATTTTACTTATCTATCCATACCTCGCTGGAATGTACCTTATACTGAAACACAGTGTATAAACATAGTATGCATTTCACACCCCTTCTTCCTCTTTAGACTACGCCTATGACAAGTCGATCGCGACACACTTTTAAGATAAAAAATCGATCTTATATGCAGAAAAGTTGGCCACCCTCGTTGTATTCAATGCTTCATTGTAAATATTTTATTACAAACACTGCACATCGGTCTTTCTTCGCCAGTTAACAAAGATGAATTTGTTATTTGCGTGTGACCCATTCTAAGTCTGGTCACAACCACTTGTTCTCGGCGAGTCAATTTCACGTCGCTTTTCCATTTATACGGAGAAGTTTTAACCGAGTTTAATTTTGTATTTAATCTTCTCCAATCACTATCACACCTGTTTCTTATTATGTTAGTTAGATACTTTTTAACATCTGCCACCCGTTCAGGAATTACTTTCAAGTTATCGTAAACTGACGCCTTTCCGGCAGCTTCGTCTGCGCTTTCATTTCCTGAAATACCAGCATGTCCTGGAGTCCATACAAATACACATAGCTGTCTTCGTTTGTTTAAAACCTACAAAATGGACAGGATGTTTGTAATTAGGACGTCCTTAATGTTCTTGTTCCGAATTGCAACAAGTGCACTTAGAGAATCGAAACACTCTCTCTTCGTAATAGTGTTCTCTGTAGCGAAGAGGTTGCTGTTTGGCAGTAAGTTCTGCCGTATAAACACTGGCCATATCTGGCAGTTTCCAAAAGTGGGCTTCTCCATTTACATATATGGAGCATCCAACACCATGTTCGGGTTTAGAACCGTCAATATAAATTTTAATATTTTCTTCGTAACTACTGACGGTTGATAAAAATTCCTGTTGGATGATTACTGCTGGCTTCTTTTTCATTTCTTCCCGAGAGAGATCCAACCTTGTATTTACCGCTGGAAAAAACGATGGCGGTATTTCTCTCGTAGAAATTGCTAATGTCTCGGTATAGCAATTTCATATTTTCTTGATAACTCGTGGTACCTTATTCTGGCTGGTCTGGAATAGATAGCACGATGTTCATATAATGCAGCCAAAGGATGGTTGTTAAAAAGTTTGTTATTTATATGGGAAGGAAAGGCCCATATGTTTGCTGCATATCTTAGCAGTAAGATCTCTCTTGTATAATGTGGCATTATTCCGGCTTAGGACATTAGACTAGTCGCCGGACTTGTGCGGAATGCGCCTGTCGCGTATCTTATTCCGCTGTTATGAATTACGTCTAACTTCCTTAAAAGCGACTTCCTAGCGGATGAATATACAATACATCCGTAGTCGAGTTTCGACTGAACCAATGCTTTATACAATCTCAACAGTATTTCTTTATCTGAGCCCCAATTGATGTTGGATAAACATTTAACAATGTTTAGGGCTTTTTTGCATTTATCACTCAAGTCCTGTATATGTAATCCCCACGTAAGGGATTTATCCAATAACTGACTTAAAAATCTCACATTATATTGTATTGCATTGTTACCGATGGTCAGAACAGGACTTTGGTGAGGAATTCTCTTCTTACAGAACTGTACACAGCACGTTTTTCTGATGAAAATTGGAATCTATTATTCCTCGCAACTTCATCAAGATCGTTAATCGCTCGTTGCAATTTTTACTTCACCATAACTATCTTGTTGCTGGCGTACACAATCGCCAAATCATCAACATAGACACTTTTGCTGATTTCTGCTGGAATAGTCAATATTAGTTTATTAATGGCGATCGTAAACAAGGTACCGCTCAACGGCGAACCTTCTGGTGTGCCATTTTCTAAGCTTTTCTCAGATTAATATTCATTGCTGACGCGTACTTGGAAAGTACGGTCATTCAGACAGTTGCTGAGTAAAATTGGCAGATTGCAATGAATGCCCCATTCATATATCTGGAGCATTATTCCATTTCGCCAAGTCATATCGAATGCCTTCTGAAGATCAAAGAAGACTCCGACACAATGTTTTCTTGTAATAAAGCTGTTATATATAATGTTTTCTAAGTTTATCATTTGATCAGTGGTAGAGTGGTTTTGCCGAAAACCTGCTTGATGTGAAGATATCAGTTTTTCTTTTTCTAAACTCCAAACGAGTCGATTATTTATAATTTTTTCAAATATTTTTCCCATAGTACACATCAAAGAAATAGGACAGTAACTATTGGGATCTGTCAGATTTTTATCTTTCTTTGGTACTGGAACAATACATGTTTTTTTCCACTGCTGCGGGTACATTCCATCCTGCCATATCTGATTATATAGTTCTAACAATCTACGTTTTTCAGTGGTGAATATCATTGATATGATAGTCTGATCATGTTATAATGGATTTCATCCGGACCAGCAGCTGGGTTGCCTGCTTTCTCCAACGCTTTCCCAAATTTTTCCATTTTAAAAGGTACATTGTATGAGTAATTATATTCAGTTCTGAAATTTAGTAGACCTTCAAGTTCTGTTTTTTACGTCTTAAAATTTTCATCATAATTAGCCGTTTTGCTGGCTTTCGAAGTGATTAGCTAATAATTTTGCAATTTCGTTTGGGGTGTCTTTAATTTCATCTTCATCTTGAAGGCTAGTTATGGGAGTAAAATGTTTACGTCCACAAATCGCAGACGATATATAACGGAGATGTACTGTAATTTTTTTTTTTTAATTAAATAAAATTAAACAATTAAAACTTGCATATAATAGGAAAAAAGTTATGCGCGAACAAATATAAATAAAAAATTATACGGGTCAAATAGATAACCTTCTTTTTTGAGATCGGTTAAAAATATTAAGGCGGATGATAATGGGAAAAGCTAAGTTCTCCGTATATCAGATTCGTGTGCGTGCATGGTTATGTGGTGTGTGTGTTGATAGTCATGCCTTCCAGTCGGACTAACAGTTTATCCCTATCCTTTGCGTCAACTGAACTTTCTAACCTTTGATGCGTAATACATGGCAGCCCTGCTTAAGAACCGACTCTGGAACTCCTTTCTTTATCAAAGGGCTGCACAATTAACTTCACAACTGAAGCGTCTGTTGACAAAGCCAATTTTCTAACAAAAATAAGTGAATATACTCGTATTACACAGCGTTTCATCACACAATATACATTATTGTATTTCGTCTATCTTCAACAGAATTATTTTGCTGTGTTGTAGTTGCAATAGTCATGGACTGCAAATGTAACGTGCTTCTCCGTGAAATTCATTTTCAAAAATTGTGATAGTTTTCTTGAGCATGAATTTTAAAGAAAATTGAAATTCATGCTTTGTGGAATTATTAGGAATTACGTTTTTAAAAAGAGCATAGAAACGGCTTTCACTGACCCTGGAGCATGATCAGTTGTACATTTTTTAAATTTCTTGATCTTTCTTGTCACCCAGTATCTTTTTGTAACAAAATGCAGTTACAAATCACATTATATGAGTATTCAAGATTGACAGTTGTTTTTTTTTTCAAATCTTGCAATACTCTGATGCGAGAACATGATATGTCTGGCCAAGCCACATTTTCTTTCTGTGAAGATATACTCAAGAATTCAAAAATTGAAACATTGAATTCAACTAGAGATTAATTGAATTCCTTCGATGATACTGAAAAAGATGGATGAGTGAACTATGCAAGAGACATAATGTATACAGATAAATGATTATCTGAAGGGTCTTATTTTTATGAAAATAGGTTTTGGCAACCTAACTTAAGTGCTACTATGTATAAATCGTTTTGAATATGAGTCTTAAAAAATTAAATCAATGCAAAAATATAGTCTGCATTAGGTTTTTGAAATGACCCAATTCACTGACACAGCAGTATTGTTAACTAGTATAAATAACAGAATTTAAATGAATTAGAACATTTCTTTATAATTTTCATTCATTATTTTTTATTTTTTACTACACGTAATTTTACATAGGATTAAAATTAACTTAATCCCACTACTTAGTTTTTAATATGGACTATAAGATCTTGAATTAGTAAATATCTAAAAGCAAAAACAAATTTTCCCGATGGGGGGCCTCCCCTCCTCCCGTTTAATCAATCCTCCTACATTATAGTTATGGTTCTACCATTTCTGTTTCTCTTTTTTACTTAAATTAGCTTAGTTTAATCGTTTACAAATTCCTTTTGATAATATAGTTTTTCATTGTGCTTATTTTTTTCGTTCGGTTAAGTTTCTTCTTGGTGTTATTTAAAGTTAACTTATTTCCTCTTTGCAGTTTTATTTAAGAACCTTTTATTATTTTCTTTTTTTTTACAAATCCCCTTTTTGTCCCTTCTTTCTGTTTCCTTCTGTACAATTGAACTTGTTCACATTCTTTTTGTTAGCAATCTACCTTAACTGGCAAAAAAGAATTTGCTATCTGAAAGCTTTGTTAGAATCAAACTGGATAACGTTAGACCTGCAATAGTACGTACAGGATCTATTCTTACCAGAGATGGCAATAGAAGTGATTTTAAAATATATGAAATTTTGTTATGTTGTTTAAAAGTTTTTGTTTGTTAAGTACTATAATTTAATCCTTTAACAGTAAATATCATATATACACATACGCACGAAAATACGTCTATAAACCGTATATAAACTTTATTTATAGTATATATAGTGATAATAAATACAAATACCTAATTAAAAGAGTCAATACTTCCTTATCTAGTCATATAATTTACTTTCATTTTCATTTATATTGTGAATTAATAGTTTATTAAGATTAACCCGATTAGACTTAAGGTTAAGGTTAAGATTAGACTTAACCCGTTATAATGCTATTCTTCTTCGTTACAAATATTTTAGTCTCAACATTCTAGTATATAAAACTAAGACATTATTCTTTTTTACACTTACTCCACTCTTCGTATTTCTCTACTGTTTTAAACCTGTATGAGTAGTGACACTAAAATAAAAACGAATTCTATTTTTAAAAAGATTTAGCTGATAGTTACTATGTTATTCCCTCTTACCTTCTTTAAAGTATTCTGTAATATTATTAACTAACTTTTCCCAGCATTTTATCCTTTCTATTTGTATGCTTTCTGGATTCTTTTTGTGCTATCGAGCATACGTCTCGTAGTAAACTTAATAATCTCTTTTTTCTATAATCTTTTGAAATCTTATTAAGACGGAAGCCTTTCAAAGTTGACTGAACTTTTAAAAAATTTGTAGAGAAAGTTTTGGAGAGAAGGAGAGTTGAGGAAGAACAGTTGTAGAATATTTTGTCAAAATCCATTTAATAAGAAACTGCATATGAGCCGATAAGCACCCATCAACATCAGGTTATGTTTCCGGCTGTTTCTTTCTCAATTCCTATTAAAAAATTTGAATTACTGTTAAAAAAAACACTTCTTTGTATTTTGAACTGATTAATAGCAAGAATTTGAAGATAACATAACCTTGGTTTTGAAGTCATCACATTATTTTTTCGTGGAGATGATGATTTTTCACACCTGTACAATAATTGTGGATTATATTCTACGTCATAACTACGATGAAGAGACATGAATGTCTCATCACCTTTTTGACTTTTTTTTTTATTTTTCTCTTGTCATTCCCCTAATTTAAATAAGTTCTGTGCAAAATTGTTGTGATTTTCTTACTTAGAAGCAATTGCATAAATTTGCAATATTGTCACACATGTTTATTCTGTAGGTCAACATCAAGTAACACAAAGTTTTAAAAATATAATTTTATTCTCATATTTAATAGACAGTTGGCCAACAATTTTTTCTATTAATACCATCTACGTTTTCAATCGTTGTTCGCAATATTGTTACGTTAGTCATACACCGCACCCACATGAATGCATTCATATTTGTACTCATATGCGTGCACTCTCATATGAACCATGTGTTGAGTTGATGTTCCTTGTGATTCGCTAAGGATCCACGAATCTATTCTCACCCTCCACTATAACTAAGCTTCCTAAACTTTAACGAGTAATACATCTCTACATAAGGAAATTTTTTAATGAGATTCAGTTATCCCCAAAAAAAAACATTTTTGCAAGATATTTATTCAACTTATAGAAATTTGGCTGAACTTAAAGAACTGGCTATAAATTCCAATTTTTAATCAAATTCTGGCGCACGCATACCCAACCACATCCACACCCACACACACACACACACACACACACACACAAATAAAAAAATATGTATATATGTAATATCACATTTTTCCAGCCCGACTACCACTTTACTTCCTGTAAAATATGATTACATAAGTAATTCCCTTATTAATTTTCATGAAACATAAGCCAAAAAAATATAATGTTCAAATAATTCTCCGATTCCAGTTTTTCTGAACAATTGAGATTGAATGATTTTTTCTTTCTAAATTACTGACAAGTTATTGAGGTTTATTCAGATGATAAAAAGTTTTTTTTTTCTTTTTAAAGCCATTGATATATAGTGTTGTAAAATAACGCCAATATTGTGGATTCCCGAGATACAGTTATAGATTCTAATTCTACCATCCACATAGTCCTGGAATCAAATCCCAGTCACATTCAGCATTTTTCATCATTTAAATTTTTACACGATATTTTCTTGTACAAGTTACAAATTATTAGGTAAATGAATCATCTAAGCAACAAAAAAAATCAAAATCATCATAAATCTCATAAAATTATTGTAAGAAACACTCCAGAGTATTATCTTTTTCGAAAATAAACCTTTTTCGTACAACTTTCTCATACACCACTAACAGAAATGTAAATAAGAAAGGAACATGCAAAATATAAGCACAATTTTTCAATTAAAAAGTGATATTATGAGTATAGAGTGATTAATACAAATCTGATTCCTATCCTTTTATTTAAACCTAAAAATTGTTGCAGAAAATACGTTACGAGACTCACCTCTGCAGTTATGTTATATATACTTCCTGTTATGCTGCTTATAATCGAAGATTTATAACTTTACAACAACTTGATAAAAATTGGAAATTTCATTAAAGCTTTATTAATTTAAAATAAGAGGACGGTACTTTATTGATCAGAATAAAAAATAAATACCGTAAAATCGCTGTGTAAAAGAATGACAATCTCCTAGTGAAATCTATTCAACTGATTTAGTTTTCGTACGTATTCAGAATCCGTTGGCAGAAACCAATAAAATATTAAATTTTCTAACTCATTACCACACTTATCTAGATTCTAGATGGATGAATTCGTCAATGAAAATGTAAATATATATCAGAAGGTTCACCAAATGAATTTAGCATTCATGTCAGTAAAACGGAATCGTTTAGTAACTTTTATTATAAATATTACTCAAAAGTCTTAGCAGATAGGAAAAAATAATTATAAAATAAATAAAAAATCGTTAAACAAATTTTTTTATGTCTTAATTAAAAATTTCTATATTTAATAAGTTGTTAGAAATGATCAAAGAAAAGAAATATCATGAAAAGAATCTAGTAATTGATTTAAAAAAATAACTAATGCAATAGATAAAAGGGTCTCGGTAAATTTTTCTAGCCGCTGTTCATAAAAACGCTGTCAGAAATAAATGAAGTCATTAATTTACCAATCTTACCAATGTTATTTTTAAGAAAATGACATTAATATTACAATTTTAGAATGAATTAAAAGTTCATTCTTCGATCAACCGATATTATGCCATATCTTTGGTTTGGATTTTATCCCGCATTCAGTAAAATGATATAACTAAAAAACAATCAAAATTAATGTTAAGTTAATAAGGAAAATTTTTAAATGTAATAAAAAGATGTTCATGCATATTTAAACAAAATATTATGTAAATGATTCCACCGTATGGGAGGAATTCGTAAGAAGTTAATTGATTCATCAGTTCATCCGTTTAAACCAGACAAATATTATATGCCTTGACTTAAAATAATTATCTATTAATAACTGCATATATTATTCCATTATATTGTATATTATATAACAATTACTAATTATTATTCCAAAAATAATGTAACACAACAGTACTAATGTTATCATTTCTAAACAGAATAACAGATTCTTGATAATGGATGTAAGATAAATATATTCCAAGCTTACTTTTCTCTCGCTTATTTCGATAAGCTTAATAAAGAAAACTTAATTCATAATTTTTAACTTTATTTTTATATTTTATAATATATTTTTACAATGTGTATTTAAACTGAATTAAGCGTATAAACAACAGATGATTTTGCTGCTGTCATGATATCAGTACAGATATTCAATATACTCTACTTTTTAAAGTAGGATAGTTACTCTATGAAATTCATCTATAGAAAAATCTAATGAATAAAATTCAGGTAATAGGTACGACTTTAAGATGATAATATGGATAATTGTCGTGAAATAACATGACAACTTCTAACTAACTGCTAGATAAAATTCAACGTGTTGATTGTAATATTTACCAATCTATTAAAATTGAATAAAAAAATAATATCTCAATTACGCACTAATACTTCTTTTTTTTATTGTAACGACACAGCGACTTTACAATCTGTTCACAGAACTATAAGTAAATAAGATGTATTTGAATTAATATTGAGTTGTCACAGACCCAGCGGCTCGCGACTTAATAATTGAATATATGAGCATTCTGTTCGGCCAGACCATAAAGTCACCTAATTGAAGCGATAAGGCAAACCAAGAATATTGTTCCTCAGCAATCTTGAAAAATCACTGATTGTGTTATCTAACAAATTGACCGCCAGATAATTCGGGTGCCGATCCAGACGATTTTGATACCGTAGGCTGATCAGAGAAATTTCTTGCCGAACAGTTCGCAACTTAAGATCATTATATATAAGGCTATTACTTATGTACCAGGGTATGTTGAGTATTTTTCTCAGTTTTTTGTTTGGAAGCGTTCAAATATATCAATACTGGAGTTGCACGCTGTACCCCACAATTCAAGCCAGTAAATCCAAACAGGCTTCAAAACGGATTTGTAAATCAATAATTTTCTTTCTGCTGAAATCCGAGATCTATGTCGTACCAGCCAGTACATGTGTTTAAACTTGAGATCCAACTGTTTCCGCTTAGAAGTGATATGTTTTGCTCAAGTAAGTCGTCTTTATTCAAGATGAAAAACCAAATATTTACAGTCCTGAGATCTCGGAATCGGAACATTGAAGGTAGAAACAGGAAGACAGTGTTACTTACGAAGTGTGAACGTGATGTACTTTGATTTTTCTTCGTTTATTTTTATTTTCCAACATGTAAACCACGACTCGAGGAGAGTGATATAATCTTGAATAAAACGAGACGCGGTAGTCGGATTTTCGTGGACAGCATGAATTGCAGTATCGTCAGCAAACGTTGCAGTTGTGGTATCTGCCGTAATTGGCAAGTCAGCCGTAAACAGAACATACAAGAGGGTCCAAAAACGCTTCCTTCTGGAACCCCTGATTGTATAAGGAACAAATCCGTCAAAAGATCTCCATGTTAACTTGAAAGCATCTGTTATCTTGGTAAGATTTTAGTACCACACAGAAAACATACGGTAAAACCTTTTTCAGTTTATAGAAAAACCCGTCATGCTAAACCATATAAAAAGACTGACTGACATCGAGGAAATCTGCTGAACAGTACTGTTTCTCGTCTAGAGCATGATTTATAACGTTTACAATCCTGTTTGCCTGCTGCACAGGAGAATGTTGCTCCCTAAACCCAAATTGGTGAGCCGGAATGTGATCGTCCACGAACCGCTTCAGTCTTTTCAAAAAGAGCTTTTCAAAGATCTTAGACAGCACAGGAAGCAGGCTGATAGACCTATAAGATGTTACATTTGTGGGGTCTTTACTTGGTTTTCTATAAAAATTAACTGTGCAATTTTCACTCAGATCAGGAAAATGACCAATTTGGATAATAGGATTGAAAATCAAAGTAACCAAACGTAGCGCATGCCAAAGTAGTACCTGGAGAACCCGACCGTTGATCAAATCATATCCCGGTACCTTCGTTAATTTCATCGTTAATGACTGAAGAGACCTCGTGTACTGTAAATCGCGTAATCGGCAAGGAGATTTGGAAAGAAGCCAAATAAACGGAATTTTTCTGATCATCTCCGGATCTGTCTCGACATCATTGGGTTGGAATACGTCGGAAAAGTGTTGAGCGAATAAGGTCGCCTTCTCCTGAAAACTTCTCAATCACGAGCTGTCAGTGTTACGGAGAGGAGGAATAGACTGCAGGGTCTCTTGAATGACTTTGGAGCCTTCCGTAAAGTGTACTCAGTAGCCTATTAGAAATATTCTCAATGTAGGATTGAAACGAAGTGTTCTTAAATTCTCGAGTTAACCTTTTTACTTCTTGAGAAGCCCTGTTAAACCGTCTCTTATCAGCACGGTAACGAGTTCTCTGTCGTACGCTTCGTAATCTCCGGCGTTATTCTATCTTCTCTTTGATATTACGTATTTTGAGCTGGGGAAGCAAAATCCAAATTGGGCGTGGAGGCCCACGACGCTATTGAATTAATTTGGTCAATCCGTGTACTGCATTGTCCACATCGACCGGTGACTTCAAAGTCATGTCCAATCGTATATTTTCCTCCAAAAAGTCTTGAAAACGTCGTTTGTTGGTAAACTTATTAAACAAAGTGGGAAACCTACCAGTAGTTAGCGAAACGGTAATAGACATTTTAAGTACAACCGGTGTATGATCTGATGACAAGTTAAAATGTGGTTCAACATGTAAGTTGTTCCTAGAAATACTCTTGAAAACGAAAAAATCCAGGAGATCGGGAATTTTATTTCGATTCGTAGGCCAGTAGGTTGGTCACCCTATGACAAACACTCCCAATTATTATCAGTAATTGACCGGAAAAGTTGCCTGCCTTTTGGTGATGTCAGTCGCGAACCCCATTGTAGGTGCCTCAAATTCCATTCTCCACCACAGATGAATTTTGGACCCAAAGATCTAAAGAATGTCGTATATTAATCTACCTGCACAGTATGCCGTGTGGGCAATAAACGGAGGAGACAGAAAACTCTGATCGCTCAGTATGTTCAGTATCGTTTAGTATGTTGTAGTTAAGTGTGACCTTTGTAATGAAGAGGGGAGTCTGCCCACAAAACTGTCTCGTTATCCCTTATTCGGACAACGCATGTAACCTAGGACTTAATTTTGACCGCCGCCTAACATGGAAAAATCACGTGAGAGAAAAGAAAAAGAAATTAAAAATCAATCTTAGGTGGTTAACCTGCTTACTAGGAATTCTCGCTGTCGTTAAGTAACAAACTGCTGTTGTATAAGGCGTTTTTAAAGACAATATGGGCCTACCGTATACAGCTTTGGGGTACTGCAAGCAACAGCAATATCGACGTCATTCAAAGGTTCCAGAATAAAGTGCTGAGGAAGTATCAGAGGCGTCATGGTTTGTGAAGAACAAGGAGATCCACGATTGCCTATAGATGCTATCTATTCGTGAAGAAATTCACTGGTTAAGCTAAAAGTATATACTTAAGCTTACAAGCTTGAAAGCCATCTGGCTGTTAATCTATTGGATAAGAGTGAGGATGTGAGACGACTAATACCGTTGTATGTTTTAAATCTTGAGGCTGCTGTTAAGTGAATATTGTACTTTATTTGCTTTACTAACAATTTAACTGTGGTGTTGACCTTTTATCCTTTTTGCTCTGTTTCATTACTTGTTGATTTATGTGTACTTTGTTACGGACATTAGTGGATCGTTAGTTATATTTTATTCATTGTATTTTTAATTGTATTATCCTTTGTTCAAACTTTTATTGTATTGTCTTGGGAGGTATAACTGGATACCTTTCTTTCACGTTATTTGTAGGTGGTAGTGCTAGCCAACCATGCCCCGTATCGGGTGAAGGTGTATAAAAGATAAAGATTCCTTTAAAAGGGTGAGTGATGACCCTCCAAGTAGCAGCATCCTAGTGACGCTCTCGATCCCCCCCCGCCCATAGCGAAACCACCGCCACCGCGAGCCTACTCCAATGGCAGGACACGCTAACAGCGTGGGGCCTCTTGCCTCATCATCTGTACCCGATCATCTGCGGCTCGGGTGAACCGTCTTCGGTGGGTCTCAATAACAAGCAATAACCCACGTGCTAACAAAGTTCCAACAGCCACAAACGTCAATCACAGTCAAGATGGGCGCGACCTATCGCGATAGGTCGACTATACGATTTACTTATAGTTACGTTGTTTGGATAATGATTGTAAATAACACAATAATAAAAGAGAAATAAAACATTACAACAAAAAAAAATTCTCTTAGGTAATGAAATCGATTTATAATTATAATCGATGTAGGTTTATCACGAGTACTGTATAAAATACAAAAGAAAAGTGCTCAAGATTTCTCTACAGAAAAAAATTTAATGAGATGTAAATTTCAGTATTGAAATAATTATTATCATTAAATATAAAAATAATTTAAAAATAAAAATATTAAAAAATAAAACACCAACATTTACGAAAGATAAAGAAAAATTCTGAACGTATTTATGCAAATAAAAATCAAAAGATTAAACAGAATACAAATTACTGCAAATAAATAACTAAGTTTGGACTGTAAGGCCGTATTTTAAAACTGGATGACCCATAATTCACGTAATTAAAGCTAAATTGGATTACAGGATATCAAAGACTATGTAGGTCACCACCGTATCATCTTAGCTGGAATAAATAAGAAATACAATATTTGAAAGAATATAAAGAATGATAAATTGTCAACGAACAACATTAAAATTAATAGTTTCGTACTTATCGTGGGAATGAATTAATAGATCCAAGCCAATCGTTGTTGTAGGAGATGCGATAGTTAAAGCTGATTAATCTTTCAAATCGTTAATCCTCAAAATAGTCAGAATCTAATTAGATCAAACTTGTTGTAAATAAACAGAGAAACGAAAAAATTAACTAAATATAAGTTGTAAGTGAACTACTCCGAATTTTATATTCAATATCTAAAAAAATATTTTGTTATAATTACATAAATTAACTGTAAAAATAAGATTTTATTAAGTGAAATCTTTTGGAGATTGAATAGAATCAGGAAAATCATTCAATAAAGATTTGTTATAACAGTAATAATAATATTATTTTAATTTGAGAAAATAGGTTTCTCGAAATCAGTAATTTATAAATAAAATAATATATTTTCATATTTGTTTTTCCGCGGAAATTCCTGAGAACACTAAAAAAAATAATTCTTTTAAATACAGAATCATTATTCATTATTTTAAATTGAAAAACCTGGTGGAATCCTGTAAAAAGTAACATATTTTATTACATATTTCTTTCCCAACTAAATTTAAATTAAAATAAGTGATGTAGATATAGAATGATACAGTCATTCGTATGTGACCTAAATATCTCAATTAATCTATTAGATATATATATATAAAAGCAGTAAAAGAAATCAGAAAACACAAAAAGTTATAAAGTCACCCCATTAGATAATAATATTGACAGTAGTTAAAGAAAATAGTACCGGTGTTAACTGACACAATTACACAGACAGTAATATCTTAGTTTATTACTGCGGAATAATAAATCTATCATTCGCTTACATAATAATAATAATGTACACATTGTAATCGAATTGAACTAGATATTTATTTATTTTTTTTTTTTTTTAAGTTTAGAAATTATATATATTTTTTATTTAATTTAATAAGTATCTTTTCACATGAATTTGTGAACAGTATTATTATAATAGAATGAGATAACTTACTATCAAACGATAGCTGATATCAGACCTACGATTCTAAAGGGTTGATTTTTCTATCCTTATTCCTTAAAATTATTTAAAAAAATCAAATATATGTATGATTTTTATATGGATTCTGATGGATGCGGTACAAAAATATTTCTAAACTTCCCACAGTTTACAAATAGAATGGCAGTTCTAAGGAAAAATGGCAATGACAGGAAGATTAGATATTTTTTATTAACATAAAATAATACCAAAATCGTATATTTTCAACGAAATATTTTAGTTTTTAATTTCTTACGAAACAAGTTTTTCATAACGTTACATTTAAATTATCTTTTTATTTTTTCATAACGTTATATTTAAATCATAGGCTTAGCTACAGATGTAAAAACATATAGATTATATATTTCACTAAGAAAAAGGATGTATTCGGTAACAAAAAACAATTTCCAGTTAGAGAAACTAAAATGCATGGGCGTATATTTCGAGATGTCCTATATAGGAAAAACACATTAAATATAACAAAAACATTATGGAGCGCGTCAGATATCTTTCTAATTGACAATAATTCACAGTTTTCCTTAAAAAAATAATATTGTAACAGACCGGGGGGAGGGATTCCTTCCAATTCAAAAAAAAAAAAATTAGATGAGAAAATAATAATGAAAAGAATTCAGAAGGAACTATGAGGGATTCCATTCTCAAGCTAACAGATCCGTTTAACAAACTGTACTTTGTAATACACAAAATGGCACTTACAACAGCTGTTGTCCGACAAGAAGGGTTATCGGGCTGGAATAAGAATTTATGGGAAACCGTAAGGGCGCAAACGATGAAAGTTATTACGTTTCACCAGTTAAGGGATGAGGCGGGAACTGGTTTGCAGACCAGGGTATATAATTACTACCAACAGCAGCGGAAAAATTCAGTTTTACTGCAAGTACTTCTGTGAGCCGTGTTCGGCGTAGTTGCGGTGACGGCAATATCAGTAAGCGTGTAGTAACAGCGCGTAAAGAGTACGTCACAAACATTCCGATGTGTACAGTTGTTGAATGCAGGAAGTTGTTCGGTGAGTTATTAGTAAATAATTGTGAAAGTGACTTATATTCATTCATTCATTATATTCATATTCATTAAGTAAATATTGCATATTTCATAGGGTAGTTTCATTATAAACAGCAAAAGTAATATTTGCTGAGAATTGAACTGTACGAACTTTAGACTTTTATAATGTTATCCTGTTGTTAATACAATCTGAGGTTTTAGAGGCCGCTATAATATTTTTAGTAAATTAAACTGTACTCTGGTTTTTATAATTTATATATTTATATTCTTTTTATATTTTATAATCTTTAAACAAATTTTGCTCTTATTTGAATTATTATTTTGTATGACATATATTCATTATGTTTATTATTCTTATTTTATTTTCAGTGTTTCTAGATTAATAAATTGTATTTATAATAAATTTTTAGTTTGTTAGTCTCTTAATATCCTGCTCGAGCCACGAACACGCGATAATATTTTAATAAGAAACATAAAGTAATTATGAAGGCGTTCTGGAAATACAGGATACAAATTTGGAGGATACTCAAAACTTCAACGTTTTCAGTTGAAATACTGTGGTTTTTTAATATCTTCTGTTGTATATTATGAATGAAACATTACAAACAAATTTTAAATTTCTAAGATAAAAAACAGCATTATACTAAAAAGAGAAAATATTTAAAAAGTTTTGATACATAATAAAATAAACATAAGAATGGACTTCAATTTATATTTAACCAGTTTTTAAATATGAGAAATTGTCCTTTTTAGTAGAAACGATGCAACGATTTTAAGTAACGTCTATTCTGATACACGGTGAAATATGATTCATTGTTTACCTACTTATATTAATAAAGATTTGCATATGGCTGATGGAATATTATTTCAGTCTTTTTAACGTTCTTGCCACACCACATTTTTATTCAATTTGTTAAATTTATTTGAAGTAAAAATGTTTTTTTAATAGCATTAAAAAGTGATAAACCGAATAAAGTATGTTAATTTGTTAACATTGCATGAAAGTTATTTTGAGACTTGGTATCAGCAGTGATTCTATTCAGATTTATAAAACGGGTAATAACTGTATCATTAAGAGCAGATTTACTTTGAATATTCGGCTTTTCATTAGCATACTGCTTTTTGTTTCCTGAATCGCTTTGATTTAACTTTATGACTCCAAAAATGAGGTTATTTAATTACCACATTTGTTTCTATTAATTATATTTACATACATATTTATTACTTATATATTTACGTCAGGTTGTATATTTCTACAAGTTGTCAAATTTTTTTAGCGACTATTTCAGTAATTTTCTTTCATCAGATAACCCAATAAAGTTAATTTGTAACATTAAGTAATTATCCGTTAGCTATTAAGATACTAGAAATTTCTAGTAGAGGAAATAAAAATCTAAATAAATTTGGCAAAATTTATGAACTATTATTTTTCATGTGAAGTTTGAAGTTTTATCCGATAGTTCTTGTAATGAATGATGTTTTCATAGTAACATAATGTTTTTTTTAAAAAGTTATTTCCATTAAATTTATTACTTTTCTCCATTCATTACAACATAATGTAATACGATATTTTTAAATAAGCCATATTTATTTTGAAATATGTTTGCAGGAAATTGAAGTAAATAACTTTTAAATAATGATTTGTAGATTTTAAATTGTTTACAAAGATACAAACAAAATAAATTGAATAAAAAAGTTTTATACTAACAAAATGAATTTATTTAAACTTCAACAGTTGTTTTTTTTTTGGCCAAACAAAATATTTATTTATTAGTAAATGAATTAAGATAAAGTTTTTTTAATAAAGCGCAACACATAATTTCAATATGATTTTAAAGCTATTTTAACTAAATTAAAATGACTTCGGTATATTAAGAAGCCGGCCTCTGGCACGAGAGGTAGCGTCTCGGCCTTTCGTACGGAGGTCCCAGGTTTGAATCCCGGTCAAGCATGGCATTTTCACACGTTACAAAATCGATATTCATCTCATCCTCTGAAGCAGTAGCCCTAGAGGTTAAAAAAAAAGAAAAAAGTATATTAAGAAGCCGGTCTCCGTGGCGCGAGTGGTAGCGTCTCGACTTACATCCGAAGGTCCCGGGTTTCGAATCCCGGGCAGGCATTTTCACACGCTACAAAAATTGTCATTCATCTCATCTTCTGAAGTAATTCCTAATGGTGGTCCCGGAGGTTAAAAAAAGTATATTAAAAAAAAAACGATCACTTTCATATTCACAATTTGTATTATAAATGATGTTTTTTCCCCTGTGTTGCGTTGGTGTTATGGCATTGTCGTCATCTTCGTATACTCCACTATGTTATTATTTAATACTGATTTACGAGTACAGGTACATCTTCATAAATTATGAAGTTTACATTGCTGTTACGCTGGGTATTTACTAAAACAAAAACATTGATTCTGTTTTCACAAAAGAAGTTCCCAAATTCCCATATTAAAACTTTTGATAAAAAATCTATAAATATGAATATTTTTAGACACCTGATTATAATAATCTACATTACTTTAGTCTATGTCTTTCATGATTTAGGTTTTATCAGATTTATTAAAAATGGAAATGACGATCTAAACCATTCAAAACAAGCAATCAATTTTATCCGCCAAGCAAGATATTGACATAAATAAAAATATAAATTAGCTATAAACGATGATTAAGGTAAGCTTCTTTAAGTAAACGAGCTAATTATCGTTAAAGCTATATTAAGATTAACATTACCAAATAATATTTGTTCTGTACGTCTACGTGCATGGTTCTCTTCTCCCCGCTCTCTCTCTCGTGTGTTTCACAGATGCCTGCATGCCAGATTTTCTATTTTCATAGTGCTTTGAAAAGCTTCCGGTTATAAGCATTTGAGGTACCCAAAAGTAAAACACTTCTTGTACTAGTTCATTAAATATTCCAATTTACGAGTTCCTTCTGATATTTTTATTACATTAATCCTTCAGTATTCATTATCTTTATTTAAAAAATGCGTATTATAATCTATTAATACTAAAATCTAAAAATACTATAATTTGCAAGGTAAAAAGATAATCGACAATACGGACTACTTTGTCATAAAATAAACCGATCAGAGTATTGACGCTATAATAACTATGTAAGGAAGAAAAAATTTGCCGCAAGTGAATTGTCCCAGCTGCAGTTTAAAAGAGAAGGAAGATAATAGTAAAATTAAAATATTAGCTTATAAACCGTTGGAGAACTTAATTTTCACTTGATTACTTATACAAAACATTTAAACTCTTTACAAAAAATTTGATTATTATTATTGAATTTGATTATTTTGAAATTATGTGAGAGAAACCGTAATTATATTTCGCGATTTAAATTTATTAGTAATTGCCATAAATTTTCAATTGATGAGTAAGGACTGAGAGTTAATTACCGTATTTTCTTGAATATAAGTCCACCCCCAATTTTTGAATTTAATTTTCAGGAAAAAGTTGGTAGAAATTTCTTTTCCACCAAATAAAATTTTGATACAATAAGAAATTAATTTCGAAATTTATTATACATAATTTCAAAATACTATACATACTTTTTATTATACTGTTATATTACTGTTTTATTATACTATTTTGTAATATTATACATACTTATTTAATGTTTAACTAATTTTAAGCAAAAATTAAAATAAATGAAGTAAAAAATATGGTTTTACGGAAATTGAAAAATTAAAAACATTCACCGGTTACGTAACCTCATCTAATCATTCCTTTTCTTTAAAAGTTTGAAAATGTAATTCTATGTTCTAAATTTTCCTACGTTGTAATCTAAAAAGTCAATATCATTAGGAAAAAAGGTAATTATTAACTTGGTACTTTTATTAATAATAATTGGTAATAATAACTGAACGTAGTTAATGTATTTATCATGAAAATACAACGAAAATTAAAATGAATTACAAAAAACTTAAAAGTCAGAGAGTTCAAAGATAAGTCGACCCCGCATGTAGGTTAGTCCGACTATACGTCAACCCCCCTCCCCATTTTTATGGGAGAAAATGTAGGAAAACCCTGACCTATATATGGGCAAAACAGTATTCAGAAAGTGAAACTAGTTTAAGCATAAGTAAAAAATAAAATAAGGGATAGAAAACAAATGGAAAATAGCAGCAACCTTCTAGTTGAGAAAGATATTGTAAGATTTAAAAGTATACTATATTTGAACTCGATTTGTGTTGTAAGCTGTATTTGTGTTGTCAGTTTTAGTATGGAATAGATTATATTCCTATTATTATTAGAGGAATGATTATATTTGTCCATGGAAATGTAATTTATGCTCTAATAATAATAGGAATATAATGTATTCCATATTGATAATTAATTGAGTTAGTTCTCTCAATTAAATAATTAAATGTGTGAGTTCTCTCATTCACACATGTGTGAGTGAGAGAATGTGATAAATGTTCTCTCAGTGATAAACATTTGTTACCATTTAGAAAATTGTTATTCTTAATAAGTTTAAAAATTCATGTTTTCATACATACATATTCTTTAGCGACTCGATCGTGTTAATTTATTTCTTCAATATCGGAACCAAATTTAATTGCTAATAATTCAGTTTTATATTAACAAAACTTTTCTTATTTTTTTTTATTATTATTAAACATTTCTTTTTATTTCTGAATACTATTTAATTCGGAATTTTAGTATTATAATTCTATTACGAAATACTAAACTTATTTTGCAAGTTTAAAACCGTAGTCAGTGGTTTCAAGAATACAAAAAAAATGATAAACAATTTTTTTTTAAATGTATGAACATTGTGGAAAATAAATTATATTACAATGATCGAAGCTAAATAAAATAAAGTTAAAATATGTGATAAAAAAACAAAAAATATATAAGGCAATGAATTATTCTACATTATATATTTATATAAATTCTTAAGAAAAAATAGATTTTATAACATCTATATTTCATGTTACAATTCAAAGGTTACAGTTCAACTGAAACTTCAGTATAGGCATAATTTTGAATATTTAATGTAGTAAATTGTATTCGCTTGCGGTATCAATTAATGTGGAGTTCAATGTATCTTATTAAAACTACTATTTTGTGGTATTGTATATCAGAGTAGGATCGGAACGATATTTTAAATTCAACTAGCGAAAATTACTGAACGGGTATCAAGAGTTTCTTATTTGTTGAAGTAAAAGGAAATGTAATATATTTTGTTACTTTTAAAAATAATTTTTCTTCCAGTGCCTGACGGAAGGAACAACGTTTGAATGCAAAACATAACAAATTTTTGATTACCATTACTACACAAAAGAAAGAGATGAGATATGAAATAAAAGTTAAATTATGTTATAAGAATGAAAGAAGAAGAATTTTTTTTACGTATATTATTTTTATATATTTTATTTATAAAAGGAAGCCAAAAGAAATGAAATTGAAACTTTTTCTGTTGAAATTGGAAAACAAAATATGAACTAAGATATCAATAGCTGTG
Organism: Lycorma delicatula; assembly: GCF_047948215.1. Lineage (NCBI taxonomy): Eukaryota > Metazoa > Arthropoda > Insecta > Hemiptera > Fulgoridae > Lycorma > Lycorma delicatula. The sequence goes on along the minus strand of NC_134457.1, from coordinate 116,216,364 downwards.
TCTTGTGTGTGTGTGTGTGTATGTGTGTGTGTGTGTGTGTGTGTGTGTGTGTGTGTGTGTGTGTGTGTGTGTTTTGTGTTTCTTTCGCGTAGCATATATCTACGAGACCTTTGAGCTCATACAATTAGCGGTATATTCTAGTCTAAAATTCAACGTACTTAATAGTTCAGAGGTTAATCATTAATGTTTCTAAAATTACCATTGTTTTCATCATTTTCTTTAACAACAATTATGTGCAATTGTATTTTTCATTATTGTAAGTATTTCGTTCGGTATACGGGTTAAATGGATTTTCCAGCATTTTATGTTTCAGGCTAGTAAATAGTGTTCTCAGTAGTTCTAATTTTTGTTGAATGTCAGGTAAAATAACCAATTTTTATAAATCCGGAAGATACTTTGATTCAGAGATTCTAAAATTTCGTCTCATTTATTAATTATTTTATTATGGTTTGTTTCAAGTCCAGTTATTTAATAACAATAAATAATAAATCCGTTCTTACTGAGTGTATCAAATTAATAGGTTTTTTACTTTAATAAGACATAAAATCAATCATTCAACAATAATCAAAACCTTGAAACTGATCACATTGTTTGTTTACTGTAGAGTTAGTTTGTCTTTAAAAAAGTTACTTTCAAAGGAGTACACGGTTTTTAAAAAATTCATATCTTAAAAATTAAAAAAATGATTACTTACGGATGTGCGTGGAACAGAGTTAAAGTGTATTAATCCTCGTACTAATCTTACGCGCCTCTTACGCGTAAGGTAACCATTCGTCAGGATTTTGCCTGACATGTAAGGCTCAGGCCAGGGTTTCAATAATGTCAGGATTTTTTAGTTTCATAAAAAATTATAAATTATTATGGATATACAAAGTAAATTCGTAAATGAACGGAAGCTGTGTATATTAGAAAAGTATTCGCTTACATTTTTTTCCAGCTATTGAAACCGTATTACAATCGTACCCTGCAGTAAAGGAATATATTTCTTCCACCGTAAACAGGCCGGTAATTGAAAAAAATCTTTTTAAATACCTTTTCTGAAGCGTATTTTTGATTAATACATTTACTTTATCCGATTTTCAAATAAAAACCTCAGAAATAGAAAAAGATAAAATATTTACTACAGAGTTAATAAATATATTGGAATCAATTAAAGAATCATTAGCTTTAGCATTAACTAACAGGTTTTTTCCTCAAATTGTTAAAATATCATTAAGAAAGACGAAGAAAAAAATATAAATTATAGTTTTTTTTTAAAATAAGAAGTTGAAACTATGTATAAAAGTTATAAGGATTATCGGGAAAAATGGACAGATTCGTTCATAAAATTCCAGGTATTTTATGGATGACACATAAAAATAAACTATTGGCGATTTTGATGCGTTATCTGAATGCAAAGAATTTTGATATACAATGTAGTTGTAATTAATGTTTCTGCACTATTCTATCAATTTTTTCCTTGGTAATCACCACATAAGCTTGTAGCTTGTGGAATTTTTTAGCGTATGAAAAATGCCATGCCTGACCGGGATTCGAACCTAAGACCTCCGAATGAAATGCCAACACGCTACCACACTTTCAATCACAATCACTTTCAAATTGATCCTTAAAAATAACTCGTTCCAAAATCCCGGTCGAGTTCGTTAACCGCTAAAATCGGACCATAGGGGTGGAAATCGGGAGGCTTTTTTGAAAAAAAAATATATTTTTATAATTTTCTTATTAAGTAAAATATTGAATTCTTTTAAAGTTCCTACTATTCTTTGGATAAAGGCCTAAAACTTATCTCGGTAAACGTTTTTATATCACCAGCCATTGGCCCAGGGAGTTGGAAAAATAGGGTTTCGAAGATAAAAAGAAACATACCTTCCTTAATAGGCACAGTATCGAATCGATTTAAAATGGTTGTTAGTCCTCTAAACATTACCTAAAAATTATTTACTTATCTGAAACAACTTTTGATAATACCAACCCTTACGGCAAGGGATCACCAAAATATTGCTGGAATTGTAAGAAGATGGGGCTTGTCGTATCCTAAACATGTGATCTTTTTTTCACATGCAACCCTTGTCGTATTGAGTAAATTTGAAGTTTTTCTTAGCTTTAAAGTGGAAATCTTTTTTACCCCTCCGTAGCACCGCTGAAATCGAACTCCGCCTTCCGGCGTGTCGAAATGGAATTTTTTTTGCTTAATGATACCACATAAGTAGAAAAATAAACGAAGGTTAAATCTCGTTGGTACTGGTAAATCCGAGATTTCAACGTGGCTTGAGAAAGATCACTTATCTTTCGCCGACAAAAGGAATGTTACGTTCCAAGAACTTCATAATGAATAAAATAAACACAATAATATTTGAAATTTTAACCCTTATCAGTGATAAATACAAACAGATATTATATTATATGTACATGAAATGATACAAGTAGTAGTAGTAAACAAGCAGATCAAAACAGATTATTTGCTTATTAAAAATAGAAAAATGATTTAACAACGAAAGTTCAGTCATTAAAAGAGGATAAGTGTTATTTATTCCGAAGTTAGATCTGAAGCAATGTTACACAGAAGTAAATAAAAATGACAATAATAATAAAAAATATAAAAATAAAAAAGAAATATTATAAGATAAAATTAATTAAGAAGCATCAGCTACTTTGAAAATAGTAAGCTTACGAATGTAATAGAATAGAATTAGGGAGTATTAAACTACTACAGCTGGATGAATATTTTTGTTTACGGTTGATGCCCAAGTTGAATGAAATTGAAATGTGAAAGACCAGGATAAAGAAAGAATCTATAACTCCTACAAAGGAGTTCATCCTTTTAATACCAAAAACAATAGCATCCGAAACAATGAATATAAATATAATATTACATTGACTCTTTGGATATAATATAAAATAAAGTAACCAGAAGCACAGCTTTATTTGCATCAATTTCCCGACTTTCGTAAATGGAATATCGAGAAAATTTATATCTCCTTACCTCTAAATACCTAAATCGTAACAGTAACCATTTAATAAAATTCAATACGCATCTGAAAATCTTAAACTTTTTTTTGCTATCTAATAATTTTAAATTATTAATAAACTAATTCCTATAAAAAACAAAATGATTTTCCATAACAAAGAGATTAAAATTTAAACCATTAAAATTTCCGAAAAAAATAAATGGAGGCCAAAAATGTAAATATCTTGAAGAAATCATTATATCGAATTTAATTGAAACAAATGATACGAAAAGTAGAATACAAAACATGGAAACCTATCACCTAAGATCTCAAAAAGAACGTCTACAACAAAAATTCTTGTCATATAAGACAAAATTAAGGGATTATAAAACTGGTCTTACCTGAAGCACTGTATGGTAGAGAATTTTTACAGTGCTTTTCAAAACAAGAAATAACAAAAGTAGAAAAAAGGATTCTAAGGAAGATATATGGACCAAAATTTGATGATGGAATTTAAAAATTAAAAAGAAATTTACAGAGATTCAGAAATATTGTGGATTTAATTGGAAAAAGAAAATTAAGACTTTATAGAAATTTACAAAAAGTGAACAACAGATTGACTAAAAAAATATATGATTTTTACGATAATAAAACGAATACCACATGGTTTAAAGAGATAGAGAAAGATTTTAAAACGCTCAACATCTTTAAAAAAATTTGTTTGAAGACAGAAATATATGTAAATAATTGATGCAAGAATGTAAGTTTCCAGAGCGAAAAAGATAGTAAATTGCATACCTGAATAGATGGACGGAAGAAAGGAAACAAACAACTGAGAGAAAGAATGAAAACCTTTTGGAAAGAGAAAAAGGAATCCAAACTATATATAAACGCGATTCTTAATAGCCAGAACGAAAAAAAAATTATGCGATTCTGAGAAGTTTAAACTTTCCCGACTGCGAGTTGCAGAATATACCATATAAGAGAAAATGTACATACAGGTTCAAATTTCACGAGTCGTAGTTTTTCCAGATCTTAATATTTCTTAACCTCTTCTAACCAAAAACCCATTTTTAAAGTTCCATTTAAAGAACCGTTTGAAGGTTCGCAAAGATATATATGCATTATGTCTACATAATGCATACATTTCCATTTACGGCTGCGATCCGGTTCTTCACCCGTGCTCATATCATCTTGGTGTGATTCAAATCGGGATGATATAGGAGTAAACGGAAAACAGGGAACCCGCCTTCCTCCAATATCTTATCTATCTTATATGTTTTCAGATGGTCCTTATTTGTTTTAATTGTCTCATACAACTGAACTTTCGTCAAATTTTCATGGAATGGTAAGCTGTTAGTCCGCATCCAGCCAATCATTGATTTTTTGTTGATGCAGAATTCGGTGCTCAGCGTTATTCAGCATTGTGATAAGAAGCGTTATCTAAAATAACGGCAGTGCTTACTGGCAAGTTAGGCATTAATTTTTCTCTTATCCACTGTAAAACCATGTTGGAGTTCATCTGAGAATGATAATCACCTGAGGAAGATTTGATTTTCCATACTCTCAACCAGTTGGGAACAAATACACCACCGGCGTGGATAATTATTATTCTTTCTCATTTTGACATTGGCACAGGAAAATCCTCAGATGCATTTGAAGGTTGCCAACATTTCTGTTGGCGATGAGAACTCATCAACGTAGAAGAATGGTAGTATTCTTTCAACTCGATATTCTTCAAATTTATTCAAATAAACAAACCGTATGTACTGAATATCATGTTTTTCAATAAGAATTTCCCTGTTATTTCCGATTTGCTTCCATATGAAGTTCATGCTTAAAAAAATGTCCGTAAGATACTCATTTTCGCATTAAATACCCCATCACTTTTTATTTTTGCAGTAAGTTCCCTTAGAGAAGGCAAGCAGCCCTCGGTTAAATAAAATTTTTACACTTCACGTCGTATAGCATTCCGATCAAAACTATTCGAATTTATCACTCCCTTTTTACGTTTTATTCCTTTGCGAAAACTGAATTTTTTTCCGAATCTATTTCGCCAGTAATTCGATAAACTGTTCTTTTTGAGATTTCTGTGGCACACACAATACGTTCTGCAACTTTTTTGGGGTCACTAACAAATATTCCAACTGCAACTTCTCCTGTCATGCAGTTAAAAACGTTGTGTGTAATTTCTTTCCCTTGGCGGTGAATTTCTTTTCCACGCAAATTAGACATAACATGTAAAATAATAAAATCAGTTCACTACCATAAGAATAGAACCGACAAAAATTTGGTAATTTAACGCGAATAAATTACTTTTAAAATTTCACTTAAGACTTCAACTACTTTCAAGAATTGAAACTCAAAAAACGCTATAATCGGACAATAACCTTACTGTTCCGACACACACAATTAACTGGACAAGTTTTAATACATGTTGAGTCTCTGATGACTGGTACTAGATTGACCAACCACATTAGAAAAATTCATTAAATAAGAGTAACAAAAAAAAGTGAGAATTTATTTAAAGTGATTTAAACAGTCTTAACATAACTGCCCGCCAAAAATCATATATGATTCTTGTTACTGTTTGTAATAATTAAATTTATTATGTAGAAAGAAATATATATATATCGTATGCAATGCAAATACAGTATATATTAGAACGAATCATTTACAAAAACAAGTTAGTCTGTGAATGAATCAGGAACGGCTTGTATAAATAGAGATTTAATGTTTCATTTGAATGTTTAGAATGACACAGCGTTTGGTTGTTATTTACATAAAGACGAATAAACAAATTTTTCTGATGTGACTAACTTGTATGTTGTTTTTTGATTGGAGTATAAGCAATAGTCGTACCGTATACACACTGTCTTTAATCGAATACTATTATAAACCCGTGCTCGTTAGGCAGCAAGATATATAGCTACGCTGTTAATCAGATCTGTGCTAATTGAAAATCACCTGACGGTGATTCCTAGAAGAATCCCATGGGAATCGCAAATGGGATTCCCAGAGGGTAAACGTGAAAAAGAAGAAGGTGAGACAGTCATTATAGATTCCGTACCTCAAAATTTTACTCAAAGAATAGAACATTTTTTTTACATAGTTCTTTACTTGGACTTATATTTTTAAATGTTCCACTTAATTTCCTCCTAGTAGTAGTCGTTGAATTTACAGCCTGGAATAGAGTTAACTCTTTACCACCTTTTATTATGTGATGATTTATATTAAAATCTGTTATAAATGTTATGATGATTATCCATTGGCTTTTTCAGTAATTGTGCTAAGTGGAGTTAAGACTTTTAAAGTAGTATTAAGTTAAAAGCGCTTTGCTTGAGGAAAATAAATACTTTACTTCCAAACATAACTCTCTCTTTTGAATTTCTCTTTATTTTCTTGAAAACTCCTCCCAACAGTTGCTAGAACCCTCAGTACAGAGAAAAAAATATTTCCATTAGTTGATATAAAAATCTTGTATAGAATTTCTAAAGAAACAAATTTTACATACATAAAGACTTTTCTTCGTGAAATTTTTCTCCTTCAAAATAAAAATTGTAAATATTTAATATCTCAATATTTATTTTCGTAATATTATTTTCCTTGTAAAAATAAACACAAAAGTAAATATTTTATTTTCACCTAATTTTTATTTTGCCTTGTAAATATAAATTACTCGTACGTAATTATGAATTATTATACAGTATAAATTTACGTTGTGTAAATTTATTAAATTGGAATGCATTAGGAAATGTCTGATGGGAGACTGTGTCTTCTAAGCGTAATCGTTTCTTCCTGATTCTTCAAACATGACATAAGTTCAATAATAATCATATTTTTTTAACAAATTATTCGTTAGTTTTTCATTGATTTTAGGAAGTAACCTCCTGAACCATTCAAGTAGTTAGAACAGAGGTTTATGTAAATTAATCGTAATCAATTATATACTGGTGGTTTTTTTATAAAGGTAAATATAAAATAATGGATAACAGTCACTTAGCCGCCATATTGTTAACAATTTGAATAGTCAGTTACGTATTAAAATAAAAACAAAAAAATGACAGATTCTTGCTGCCGCGTTAGTAATTCCAATTCCAAATCCATTTCATTTTTTTTTTTTTAGTTTTGCAAATAATCTTATTTATATGATTCTGTTAGAAAATGTTTAATAGAGTTTAATGTAAATTCAACGGAACTTACTCTAAAGTTGTAAATTTAATTACATTATTTCACTAATCGTTTGAGAAGGCCAGAAATCATTTAAGAAAAAAGCAATTACCCATCATTTATGTTATAAGGAAAGGAAGTGAAGCGAAGGGTAGATAAATCGACAGAGAAAAGAAAATCCTTCGAATTCTGATTTGTTTATGGTATTGCTTTACAGAAGTCTTAATACATGTTTATTGCAGTTGCTAGTCTCTAATGTCTTGAGTAGCAAAGCGTTACAGCAACAAGAATTATAGTAAGTATTAAATATAATTAGGTTCTATTCTAGCTCGAGTATTGCCTCAACGACCTTGAATGTATTCCCCTTAGATGCCGTACTGTAATACACGATATACATTGTTCTTGAGTATTATATTAAAAGTTATTTATTTACTACTTTTGGACGTATATTTATAGTAGATATTTATTCCCAATTTTATTTTATTTTTTATGTTTTTGAATATTATAGATTAATTAAAAGCATGATAATGACAAGAATTTAAATATTATTTTTTAATATAGAATAATAATTATACAATTTTAATAAAAAATTATTTTATTTCACTGAAATTTTAAAACAAACAAGATATGTTTGTTGTTAAGAAGAATAGTTATTTTATTTAAACAAGCAGTTCATTGATTTTACTGCAGAGAAAAGAAAAAATCATATATTTAGAATAAGAAATAAAACTCGTGGCCATTTTTACACACATCGGTTTTCATAACTCATCCTCAATCGATCCAGTTATATCAATGTCATCGCTAGTCACATAAATTTATCAAAAATTATTTTATAGTTTTTTTAGAATTTTCAACATATTTAGTGGGTTTCATTCTTCAGCCGTCAATCGTTTTAAAGCATCCTCGAATAATTTCCTCACATCCGTCAGTTCAAAATGTTTTTCCTGTGCTCCGTTTATTTGGGGCCAAATTAGCTTTATAGGATTATATTTGCAATGACGGAGGGATAACTTTACTAGTATTTCATGTTTAATTTGTGCTGCAATTTCATCCAGTTCATACATTCTGTCGGTTCTTATCAACGATCACCAGGAGCACTGAGATTTTATGATATGTATTTAGTGTTGATTTAACCAGGCTTTAATTTCTTATTTATTTTTATATTTCTCGAGCCTAAACATTCTCCAGGACCACAGAGTGGGACTGGTGTTACTTATAACAACTACACATCCCAACTACCAAACTGCGCAGAAAATTTATAAAATGCCATATAAATATAACATTATTTAACTCCTTATGGTAAACTCCATAACACTTCTTTGAAAGACCAACTAGTCCTTCTGTATGATCACCTGCTTGGAGGATTCGGCATGTCAGAAAATTAATTCAGATTCCTTTTCGACTGGAACTTGTAAATTACTGTTACTTATATTATTCTCCTACATGTAATTTCTGGGATAATTTCATTCACCCGAGTTTCGTCAAAGTAAATCATGGGTCGAAGATATTTTTTTCTTACTGAATGAATTTTTTTCTTAAGGATTATGTTCGTATAGTAATAATTCCTTTCTTTTTAATAGAAATTTTCTTTCATCATCTTCAATATTTAACCTGAGACTTTTTGAAACTACAAGCATTGAGGTCCTAGAGTGATCGAAGTTTATTTTATATTACTTTGTTTTAGTGATTACTTTTTTCGTAAGGTATTCTCCACAGTCATGTAACGCTAGGCATGTATAGATACACGAAAAGGTTTATTTAAAAAGGGTTCAGAACATTAACTAATCAAAATAATTTATCTCACTTCTTTCATATTTCTATGTGCGAGACTATTTTATTCCTAAATTTCCAGGTATGCTACCTTACACTTTTTAGTAATACATAGCTTTAAAAAAAATTATAGAATAATATTTATTACACTATAAAATTTGAAATTGTTTAAAAAAATTGAAGGTAATGTATTATACCGCACAACTGTTTTGGATTTAATGAATTAAACTATAAGTATTTTTTTTAAATTTCAAAAATTTTAAAACTGTGCGTTTTACGTCTTTGTTTTATAAAAATGTAACCGTCTAGGAAATCTTGGAGAGCCACATCAAACCAGTCAAATGACTGAAGACAAAAAAACCGTCTAGAATATTTTATTTGTCTAAACAAACTTTTATCGATCAGGCACTATTAGTTTTTACCGTTTTTTGTGTTCATAATCGCGAAGAAAATAGTGATAAGCGTTTTGCTTCAAAACTACAATACATATATATATATATATATATATATATATATAGAGAGAGAGAGAGAGAGAGAGAGAGTTTTAAACGGCCTAAAGACGCTATAAATGATGAAAAAAATAAGAATGAAGATATAATTTCAAGCACTAACTATATTTTTAACGTAAACGTTGCAAAATAAATGACACTTTTTTTAATGTTTATGAAATATTATGCGTATTTAACATATTTTAAATGTATATTTAATGATTATTATTATAGGTGGGATACATTTTTAAAGCAAAAAGGGTGAAATAAAATCGTTTAAAAAATGTTTTTAACTCAACCAAGAGCAGGAGAGTAAGAATTGGCAAATAGGTGGGAACGAAGCGATGATAAAACAACCTCAACCCGCCTATATTCGTCATTATCACATTCGTTATCGTCCTTATTTTAAAGCTCTATGGTTTATACTTTTTCTAACAGACAGAATATACTGTGATCGTACAAGCCTGATATTTACTACATTTTATAGAGGACACCATAAAGCAACTGTAGCCTTTAAAGCATGAATTAAATAAAAAAAGAAAAAAATACAACCATATTTGTTTGTCAAATTCTTAACCTCAAATATTTTAATCAATAGATTTCAATGTGTGTTTCCTTGGTTACTCTGCAAATGTCGAACCGATATTCATTTTCTTTCATACACTATATAACACATTTTTTTTATTGTGGTTCTAATTTTCTTCCTTAATCATTCCTTTAAGTGAAAAAAATTTCAAGAGGGTTAGATCGGTAATTGTTGATGGCCAGGTTATAAAGCCGCTACATTAACTTTAATCTTGTCGCGTGCTTCCTCAAAAATTACCCGTCGGTTTTTATATTCCAAAATTTATGAATGTTTTCATAAATTTGAATGAATGTTTGTTTAAAGAATTAACGCATTCATTAAGAAAAAGTAAAAAGAACGAAAAGTTGCTTTCGTTCGTAAAAATTTGATCATTTATAAATGATTTATATTTTCTTATTCTGCTTAAAATTTCAACAGTTCTGAACACCTTTTTTGTACTAGATGGTCTTATTACTTGCAGTAGCTAAATTTTATAATTTTACAATTGCAAAATTTTACAAAATGATAATTTTTTAGAATTTGTAACTGAAGGCTTAGACGAGCGATGGATTTATTATGATTTCTATTTGCAATACTTTATTTTCAGCACTTTATTCTGACTGGTGGCCTTCTAGGTGATTTTTCTTTAAAAACAGATCCTATTTCTTTGAAATAATTAAAACATCGTTGTATTTTGTTCTCACATGGTAGCTTCTTTTCTTATGTACGACGAAATGCACGTTGATCTAAAATTATTGTCTACATTTCCGCATGCCTTAAAAAAAAGAAAAAACTGTATTCTTTTTTCTTGTACAGAAAAAATAGTAAACAAAAAACAGACTCAGAAACAATACAGAATCTGATAAACTGATTAAATTGACAGTACACAAACTTGTCGGGTGGCAGCTTTAATACTCTCATTGTAAATTCTCAAAATATTCCTAATGACTTGATCTGAGCTATTAAAGCCGTACTATAAAAGAATGGTGGAGCTTTAATTACCCTGATTCAAACAAACTTCATTCACTTCTTTAATCTTTACAACATAAAAATTAGAAAATAAATAAATATATATATATGTACAGACTATTTCATTTTAATCGCCCCAGGCGATTTTCTCGTAAACTACGCACAATCCAAAAAATTACCTTAACAAAAGTTACTCAGATTGAAGAGATACACCTCATGGCGACCTTTTATTTGATCTTGACCTTGATCTTACTTCAAGATTAACATGATTTTTTTCAATAGAATGACCTATCTTTAACCCCACCAAAGAAAAGAGAAAAAAATTTTACATTGAAATATGTAGCCACACATGACCTTGGACCTTTTTTTTAATATCATACGGCTAATCATTAGAGATAATGTTATACGGGTGATAATGTTTTACGGACAGGGTCGAACTTAGCCTTTGAACCGCTCCGTACAAAAATAAATAATTGCGCCCCTATGGATCTACAATTCTAAAAAAAAAAAGTATAGGGTCTTTATTTCATTATTTAGCGAACGTCCAAACAACAACACTGTAACTCAGTAATTGACACAAATACTTACAACTTTTCACTTAAAATACTTACTTCATTAAAAAAAAAAAAAACTGTGTAATTTAAATAGTTTCATTTTTAAAAATAGTATAATTCAAACGAATTTTTTTTTACGAACTTTTAGTTCAGAGAATTCTCTAATTAATTCAGAAACATCTAAACAGTTACTGAGTTCATGCTCAATTCCTAATATAGTGAGGTCTGACAATCTTGTTTTTGTTCGCAAATAGTTCATGATTATTTTTAGTTTGGAAAAACTACGTTCCCCAGTTGTTGGAAGACTTATTGGAAGAGTTAGTGAAATTCTTATAGCAATGCTCAAGTTTGGAGATAAATTAATTTTTATTATCGATTTCAAAACTTCTAAAGGTAGTAACTCTTTTTCCAATAGAGAACACAATACACAGATATTTCATCACAAAGTTCCAGACTGTTTATATCCGATGATTCTAAATCTGTAAAAATGGTCTCCAGATCTTTGAAATTGACCAAAATTACAGAAGAACTAACATCTTTTAGTTCAAATATATGATAAAAAAAACAGTAGTAACTGTTATGATATTATAACTGAGAAAATCTTTGTTCTAAAGAATTGATTGCAGTGTCAACTAGTTAGTAAAAGAATTCAATTTTGTATTTTTCCTGTCCATCCATTATGGGCACATCCTGATTTTCATAATCAAAATGTATTTTTCGCCGACGAACTCGATGTCTAGGTATTGATTCAAAATTTTTATCTGCATCTATTTCGGATTCCATTTCGCCAAGGATGGCATTAAAGTGATTGTCCGAACTCAAATTCCTAAAAAAAAGATTGGAACTTTACAAAAGTTTTATTGCCAATGCAATATCATAATTTTACCCTCCATGAATTTGGTAATGGGATTGACATGATTTAATACCACATCATGATAGAACAAAGGAATTTGAATTGTTTTATTTGAGTAAGTAGCCGTGATGCTTCATCTCTTATTGAACTATCTATATCTTTGTTCTCGTAAATGCTAAGCAATCGTTTATATTTAAACGATTTGATACCTCAGCGGCTTTATAGCATCAATTCGACTTTCCCACCTGGTGTCGCTGAAAGGATTTAAGGCTAGTTCTTCAACATGCTTCAAAAAAATGGCCTACCTGAAAGTCGATGAAGGAAAAGTAAGTACAATTTTTAGACAGTGAAGATTGCTCCTTTTATTGATGATTTTCCCATATCATTTACCACCGTTCAAATCCATCAATCCATGTTCGAGCTAACAAATGCAAACTGCCAAAATCAAAGTAAAAAAGGTAAATAACAAAATTTACTAACGAAAAAGAAGATTAAATATTGAACAATATTAACAGCACAATTAGGAAGTAAATAATCTTTATGAATAATCTTTCATAGAACTCCAGTGCAAATGAACGGGGTTAATTTCCTTGGCGATTATTACAGATGTTCATCTCAGAGAAAATACTTTCAAACGGAATCTCCTGGGACAGAATATATGTCACAAAGTAAACAAAATAAAAATATTATTGCAATATATAATCGTTATCCAGTTGTTCTAACTTGCTAAGCAGAATATATGTTACAAAAAATATATGAACCAAAATCAAAGTAAAAAAAAAAACATAATAAACAAAATAAACAAGTAAATGTTCAATAAATAAATGCATGATGAACTTCAAACGGAATTTCTTGGACATCTTGTTACATAAATTTTCAGATGCGGATGTTCATCACAGAGAAAATACTTTTATACAGTGTCTAAATAATGTATGTTTGAGGTGAAGTATTTTATAATCATATCTCGGTATAATCATTGTCCAGATTGTTCTAAATCGGCAATTCCAACGGTTAAAAAAATTAAACAATTATAAACAAAAACGGTTAAAAGTCTTACCTCTGGGCAAACTTCCTTCAGGAGACCTGTATAAAGATAAACTTAATAAAAAATACAATTATATAATATATATTATTTTTCTATATATTATATATTTTAGGTTAAATTTTCGTAGGGGTAATTTTCGCACCACTGGTATCTTATATATATATTAATAATGAAAGTTCAGCTTACCAGCAATTATAAAATGTTTAAATACATTCTAGCGCTTTCGTACCTTCATCCATCTTCAGGAATATCCATGTAATTAGGTTTAAAAATTTTACAACTATTCACTTAAAATAGTATAAAACAGAATAAAATGAAAAAAAAAGTTATATATACATAATAACTGACTGTCATTGTATTAAAACAGAATAAAAAAACAGAATAATAGTTGTGTTTTAAAGTAAATACATCTCAATTGTTAACAATTGAGATTCTTTTATCAACAGGACATGGTTTTACAGTAACGTACAACTTACTATACTTTTAATGTAATTGCCATCAATTGTTATGCATATATAAAATTTTGATTCATTTTATTTAATTTCATTTTATTCTGTTTTATACTATTTTAAGTGGATAGGTGTAAAATCTTTTACCTAAATTATGGATATTCTTGAGAATGGATGAAGGTCGGAAAGCGCTACAATGTATTTAAACATTTTATAATTGTTGGTAAGCTGAAAATTCATTATTTATATATTACATACTTTGTTTGTTGCTTAGGCCTAGTAAAATAAAGTGGTTTGGTCACTGCTGGAAAAGGTTTAAACAAATTAAGAAACCGCTGCAATTCGAATCGAAATCACTCACCCGCTCCGAATGAAATCATTCATTAAAAAATTTCAAAAATACGTCATACTTCCCGGTAATAACTTTTTCTCCCCCTCCCCAAAAGCGCCAAATATAATTTGCTAAATATTTCTCTCCTCTCTCGCACACATTCCTTCTTTCTCCCTTCCATTTCTCTAAAATGAAATAGAGCGTTTTACTGATTTTTACAATGAACCGACTAAAAAAATAACTGAATTCTCTTTTAATTAAAATTTCATTACTTCTATTTTAGAATATTTTTTATTTCAAAAAACTAAGCATTTTTGAAATACCATATTAGCAACTTTATCAAACTTTATATAATCTCATTCTTTATTAGGGTTTTTAAACGGAATTTAACTAACTATCCCAGAAGTTATTTTTTAATATTATTACTTTACATAACGTATAATTTTATAGATGGGTTGTAAAAATAGTAATTACGACTATATTACTTTTATATTGTTGGTATGTAATCCCTAATTTTAATTTTTTTTTTATTAAAATTATATATGTAATATGTGATGTTCATAAAGAATAAAATCATAAAAGCAAAAATCTCATTTTCTTTCTTTATAGAACAGTTTGAATTTACCTAATGATGTGGAATTGAGATTTAAAGTTAAAAATGAAATTATGCATGACTAACACAAACAGAAGTAGAAAAATACAAATGTTAAATAAGGTGTTTTAAAAAGGCTAGGCTGGTATAATTATTTATATTATGATTCATATTTTTCTATCTGTCATTATATTTTACAATTCCTAAATTATAAGAAACACACTTTCCAAAATGTATTAAAGGATTAATAAAATATGTACATTTTTTTTAAGTCTAAAAAAAAATTACAACCTAACAAGGAATAAAAATTATTTTATACCATAGCTGTGCCCGTTCATTCATAACATAAAAATAAATAATAATAATAAACAAATAATTAGCTTATTTTTTTTCGACTTAACTTGCTAAAGTCTGTGGGATACTGCAAATCTCATTGTAGTTTTCCCTACGTTTTAATATGTTCTTACACGATATCTTTTCTTAATTTTTGGTAATAAAAATATTTTCTCAATATAAATTTAAAACTTTTAGAATGCGAATTCAATTTCTTTTTTATCTAGTTATATTGTAAAATAACTTATATGTTTGTATAAATAACAAATAACTTATTTGTTTTTCAGCTGAAATACTTTTCTCGTGAAAGCTTCCAATTTTGCGAAATTTTTCGCTAACCTTAACTCGATAACAAAGCGTTTTCGGACATATATTAGTGTGAAATTTGTTTCCTTATTTCAAGCTCTAGAATCAGTTTCCTGATTATTTCCGTTTTTTTTTTTTAATCACCTGCATATATATATATACACACAAGCATAAAAGCAAAATAAATATTTATTTTGCCTGTGACACTACGTAAAGTTCCCAACGCGGGGTTATTCGTCTAAATCGTTTCGCAACGTTCGAGTTGCTACGGTGGAAGAAACATAAATACATTCGTACACCCTAAATACATTACACTCCTTTTTGGGCAATCGTGTTAGAATGTACTGTTATTTTCAGTTCATGAAAAAATTTTGTCGGACAAAATCAATGGAATATTGTATATTAGCCAATTTTCGTCAACCATCATTATTATTTAGTTTTTCATTAGGGTTTATAATAAATATTTTTCTGTTTTTTAATTCCTGTTTTTTCAGTGAGAATGATTGTTATTTTTGTTTAGTATTGAAGCGGTGTGAATATATTGATGTAGTATTGAAACAATGAAGAATTCAGTATGACACCGACATTTTTTCCTTTCTATCCGGTTAATCCTTAAAATCAGGATCTAACCGCTTTTGGTTTCAAAGCGGTTTTCTGTGGCTTCTCACCAGAGTAAAACTAATTAATTACTGCGTATAATTTACTAGATAATGATTTTTTTTGCTGTTTGTTGATCAGTTCCTAGTGCAGTATATCCTCGATTTATGGGAAAACTCAGAACATTCACGTTTGTATATTTTCAGTTTGTGAATATGCGTTATGTTTTTCATTCAGCTTTATCCAAAAAATTGTTACATTTCTTAATTTAATTTTCCCGCGATTTTGTTTTTACATTGATGTAGGTTTATTTTTCCGCTATGATGAAGTTTCTTTTTAAATTCCTCATTATTATTTCTTTTTTGTTCTTGTACGTAACTTGAAATTGTTTAATCACCATTTCTTTTATGGCATTTCCCCATAATTATTTCAAAGACATTGTTTCATTCATATGTTATATTAATAAACCTTTGTAACTGAATAATAAGCCGTTCGCCATTCTTCAATTAAAAAAGGTGTGTAATAATAGTTAACTTGTATCCTCCCTTTTTGATGTGCTTGCACTTTTTTTCCAACTTCCTATTAAATCTTAATTTAACTCTTCAAATTTATCAATATAACAGAATGAAATCCTCATAAAATATAATATAAAATAACAGAAAATATATTGTCAAATAATTATATCACGTTAATGATACAATTTGTTTTTTTTTCTTGGAGATGATTAATTCACCATAAACCTTGAAGCTTGTGAATGGAAATATGAAATGGAAATGTTTTAGCGTAAGAAAAATGCCGTGCTGACCAAGATTCGAATCCGGGAACTGCGTATGAAAAGCCTATACGCTACCTCTCCGCCATGTAGATCAACTGAGTGGTAATTATTTTATATAGTTTATAATTATAATTACTTTTAATTATTTATTATAGTAATTATATCACATCAAACAATTTTTTTTATGACAGTTAAGTTGTTGTAGAGGCTGGACGGTTTTTACAAAAATAAACTTGTGAATAAAAGGCAGACATACAATTACGTTTTAAATTGTTAAATTGCTAAATGCCGACTTACAATACCATCGTATCTCAATGAAAAGTCAGTAATCACAGAGATCACTAAGAACTGAATAATCTTATTGAGTTTTATTCCAATTACAAATTGAATAATATAGCAAATTGACCAATTTTTAACTTCATCTGTGCATTGCCGATTAATTTAATCAGCTTACCGAAACTATGAAAATACATTAGTAATTTTTGGAAGTTTATTTTAAATAGACTTAGATGGGATTAGTTGAAAAAAACAACCTTTTTTTTTGACCAACCTTTTATTTTTATATGACCATTCATGAATAATTCCATTATCCCTGTTAAAGTTGTATTTCATTGTTTGTTTATTTTTTCATCAGTACTAAAGAGAAAAAATCAAAATAATCAGATAATATTTTGTTAAATTTCCATTATAATAAATATAAAATTTATACTAGATGTATGTAAATTTAAATGACATTTCATTGTATCATCGTATTTTTTAATCCAAGTGCACAAAAAGGGAAGCTTTAAAAAAACATTTATTTTTCTACTGGATAATACGTTTCTGAGGTAACTCCATTATATTTATATATTTAAGGCGTTTTATTGGCTTTTCCACTCAATGATTAAAAATTCAAATTACTTAAAAAAAACTTAATCCGTGAAAAGTTTTATACTAAATAAGTATAAATAAAAAAAAACTTGATAGCTTGTGTTATTTATATGTAACAATAAGTTTTATTTTTGTAAAGGATAAGACTAGACTGCACTACTTGTACAAACCGAATGATTGCAAAGTAAATTATTTATACCGTTAAATTTATTTTTTATTTTTAAGCTACATTTAATTTTACTGGAACATTAAGTTGATTTTTCATGTATCAATAAACTTTGAGAATTCTTGCAGTCTATGGTCGATGGCACCTATTTTCCATGACTGAGATTTGGGGGTTGAAACGTTCCTCATGCTCGTCACTGACGCGCTGATATTAAACGGAAAGATACCCAGGTATGAATCCAAGAAATTAATTTTTAGAAACACGTTCCACCCCATATATTCGTGTGAAATTCACCCAAAACGTCACGGAAGTTGGGAGTTTTATAATTCCTAAATGGTTTTGCCTAACACTTTTAAATGATCTCCACATTGACTTTTCAGCTTGGTTTAACGGTTTTCGGAATTGCCCATCTCTAATCAAAGTTATTATTTGGGCCCACAAAAAATCCTTTCTTAATTTTAGCATCACATTAAGGATAGTTTTCTTTCAAATTGAATGAAATCATTTTTATCCATCTCCTTATAAAGTTTTTGGAAAGCCTTATTTTATATGAAGAGTAAATAGAAAAATCATTTTGGAGTTAACAAGTGGGGGTTGAGCAACATTTTTCTGTCAAGGAATAAGTGCTTGACGCTTTGGCCATTCCTTCTTGATAAAATGATTAGTCATGATCCCGCTATCTCATTCCACAAAAAGCAACAAAATTTAGTATAATCGAGATGGAAGTCAAAAATAACGGAAAATTTTAAATGCAGTTTTTTAATTGTAACCTTTATCCAACAGTACTTGTGCTGAACGTTTCTAACAGGATGTTCATATTGTCATATGTTTCTTTCATGTTAGTTACATAAGTTAACAACACAGCAGGAAATTTGTTGCCATTTTGCAAAAGGAGAGTCATTAAAATTGTTTTCGTAAAATCAATGAACAGTCTTTATTCTGAAGAAATATGTTTATGGTGAAGTGCATCCACTACAGCACAAATATTACAGTACACTAAACTATTTCCTTCAGAATATAAATTTTGATGCTCTTCCTGACGAAAGAAACGCACTTGTTAGTATAGAAAAGGCTCCAGTCTTTCCGCCTAGATCCCAGAAGGTAATCGGGGACAAGTTCAAATCCCCAAATATCTCGGAGTATGGTTCGATCAAAATGGGCTATACAACCGACACCTCAATGAAGTATGCAGTAAGTGGAGCGGATCGTCAACGCTCTGAGTAGACTGATGGGTGCCAAGTGGAAACCCAGGGCAGCTAAAAGAAAGCTATTGGTGATAGCAGCGACTTCTATAGTATTTTATGCAGTGCCTGCCTGGTTTTCGGCACTAAGCAGCAAGAGAAATGTGAATATGATGACAGCACTGCAGAGACGAATGAATTTAAGGATCGTGGCGGTATACCGAACGGTATCGGCGGATGCGACGGGAGTCCTGGCCGGGTACCGCCGATCCAGTTACTGGCTACCCAAATGAAACGGATCTATGAGGGCATGGAGAGGGAAGATGCCACTGATCTTTTGCTACAAGAATGGCAAGAGAAGTGGAACGCCGCTACAACTGGGGCGTGGACAAGGAAGCTTATTCCTGAGATAGGACCGTGGCTGAGGAGGAAACACGGCGACGTGGGGTACTACCTGTTACAATTCCTCTCCGGTCAAGGAGGATTTGGTGTATACTTACACAGGTTTAGAAGGAGTTCCCTAATTGTGTGTACTGCGGTCAAGAGGACACTCCCTGCCACACCATTTTTGAATGTGCACGCAGAGAGAATTTAAAAGCAAGATATAACATACAAGATATTACCCCGTTAACCACAACAAAGTATATGCTGAGAGGTAAAGAGGAACGGCTGACAATAGAGAAATTCGTAGTTGAGGTTATACGAGCAAAGGAAGTGGATTACAAGAAGTGGGAGCAGTTACTTTAAGAAGAAGAAAAAAAAACGACCGAGACCCGACTGCTGGGGCAGGGCCGGGAACGGCACAGCCAAGCCCGGTGTTCCTGGCTTTAGCGGTTAGAGGCAGAAGCAAGATGAACATAAAGAAAAAATACGGAACTGGTGAGCCGATCTGCCATGCCGAACGTACTGCCTGTAGGCCGGGAAGCTCATCTGGTCTGAGTAAGTTCAAATCCCCAACATGGTCGTTAATTTACCTTGAGTTATCAGATGAGATTCACAGGAAGACTCTGCTCCAGAAGTAGGATTATCTTGCTCTTCATGTCAAACTTCAATGGCTGTCTCATATTCAAATTCATCTTCTAAAGGTAGATGTATTGGTGGATGCGGTACAAGTAAGTCCTTACCATAAGGCACTGGCCTTATAGTAGACTAAATTTGGGTATGCATTTACTACTTGTTTCTTTTATTTTTCTAAAACAGGAGAAGCAGTCCGACAAATTGTATTGCGGTTCACGCCATAGTACCGGCATAGCAAAAATGATGTGCCTATTAATCCTAGCCCAGTCTGTCAGATGTTAGAGATGCCCAATTTATCTCCAGAATTTCGAACTTCAAATCCCGAATATTGTCCTTAAAATGATTAACATTAAGAACTAGTGGACATAAATTTTTTCGTTTTTCTTTAAACGTTAAATCCCCACATATGAACAGAAATTATCCGTATCATTTGCGCACTCCTTTACCTGATTATTTACCAAAATACACTTGACACAGTAACTGTAAATAACGAATCAGAATCAAATCACAGTACTTGCATACACAGTGAACGTTTAAGCAATACTGTTGGGTTAATTGAATAGTTTAGAAGACTGCTCTGTACTAACATGTCAAAACCTACAGTAAATGAACTATCAAACTACGCAGCTATTGCCTTCATAATCGTATGTTTGTACCCTACCTTCTGTTATAAATTATTTAAAATATTGTTTATGTACATAATATCCCCTAAAAAATAAGTAGAATTTCGAAAAAGCAATAATTCAAATTTGTTATGTCACAAAAACTGTAGACAATGAAAAGGTTTTGAATAGATTTTTGAATTTATCGTAAACCTTAATTTAGGAACATAGTAAAATTTTCATACGCCAAAATTGTGTTTATTAGTGTTAACAGCAACAAATTAATTAAATTTATTTGTGATGTTTGATTTAAAAATTAATAAAAATGTTTCAATTTCAGAAAAAGGAAATGATTTTCATTTAAATTAAACAATTTTCAATAGCATTTTAATGACTAACAACATAAAAAATATCAATTCTCAGCTTTTGCCGCTGAATTTTTTATTAACTATTACACTGAAATGATGTGTCATATGACCATAGTGCTATTTAAAAATATAAAGTTAAATTCAATATGTCAGAAACAAGATGGCGCAAAAGTTTTAGAATTGATCAAAAAGTAGTATCTATTTAAAAAATAGATAAGATACTGGTCATGATTCTCTAAATTAAAAATTATAGAAAAAAATAGGTTGGATATTACTTTATTTTTATCCCCTGCATTTATAACTGTATTTATATATATATATATATTTATACATGTACTAGCCGGTCGGGCGAACTAAGCGATCCCCGAGTAGCCAGATGGCTCCGTACCTTAGACGCTCATAGTATTCGTTAATCTCATGGTTGCGAGAATAATACTGATAACATTATTTAGACTTTGTAGAAGCCTGAAAAAGAAACTAAATTACAAAAGATAGAATAATAGTAACTATGTTGACTAAAGTACACACACCTTTGACGACAAATAATTCATAACTTATTTCTGTTGCCATGGTGACAGAAATATAATAATGAAGTAAAAGGGTTAATATAATTTTTCCTTTAATGAATATCGTTAATTCACAATACCCCAAAAGAAGTTAGACCCGCATTCTATGGCTTAAAACCATCCTGAAATAACACAAATGTATCCTGCAGATTTAAAACCAATCGGTCGGTTGGATTTCACGTGATATGAGAACCCAACAAACAAACAGAAAAACTTTCGGATTTATATATAATATACATATATATATGTTTTCCATCACATTGTATTCTGAAAAACGTTACTGCAATTCTAATGCAATATATTGAGTTCAGATTTCACGCTACACACTTTTCTTTCAAACATCGACACCTGTTTACTTTATTTCGTATTTGTCCATAATTTTTTTGCTTTTCTGGAATTTCTTCTCATCAAATTACCTACTTTGCGCAGTTTAACTTTTTCTATTTTTCATTCTGTTTGGGGAAATAAATATCATTCTAAATGATTTATTTTTAATATAAGATCATTTTCAAATAAGTATCACTAAAAAAAAGGAGTTTTAAATAGAATCGATGTGTTTGAATTTAATTATAATGTAATAGATAAAAAGTAATAATATATATTTTATTTTTCAAATTATTGTAACTGACATTGCTATCCAGTATAATATATAGGTAGCAGAATATTTTCACACATTTCTTATACAAGAAAATACATTTTTTTAGGTTAACATTAAAATATTCTTAATTAATTAATTTTAAATATATTTTTTCAGTGCCAATTTTAATATGTTTCTTTAATGAAATTTTAATAATTAAATCTCATACATTTTTAAATTAGTTATTACTATACGTTTCTTTATTCATTAAATGATATTCAGAATTATTTTTAACTATGTTTATATTTTCATGATTTTAAAAAAAGTTATATATTTTTAATCCTTAAATAATTACTCGTATTATTAATAATAAAATAGTTACTGAACTGTACACACTTATTACGACACACACCCACACATACTATAAACGTACTTAATTGAAATTAACTTTTCATCATTTTTATACACTTGTATTAAATAGATTTCAAACAATTGCTTTACCGACTGAAGAAAAATGTTGAATAAAACTTAATTACATTTCGTTCACTTTCTTGCTCGTCTAGTTGAAACAAAATAATTTATGTACACGTTATGAAAATTGGTACACGGTCACGAAAAGATAATTACATCATCCACATGTCAGATTACCCCCTACCCTGATATATTTAGACCAAAAAATAAAACTAAATGATTATTCACTCGTATTATTCCACACAGAGGCAAAGAAAATACGTTAATAGTTCTGGATGAGGTATAAGTGGCTGTCATAAAATATTAACATTTCTCTACTGTTTAGACTAAATTTTATATATAGATTAGAGCTAAATTATAATAATCTTCATGTGTATTATTTTATCGACGATGAGCTCTTATTATTCACTCAGTTTATAACTAAGATTTTTAATAAAAATAACAACAGTCCATTTATTATCTAACTAGTTAAAATGGCTCACATTATCAGATCACGTTGAATAACGCGGTATGTAGTCTAACAAGTAATCAGACCTGTATTACTGATCTAATAAGCCTAGTGGTACCCATTACCCAAGTAATAACAAATATCAGATTAACTAACAATACCAACCTCCTTCCATTTCTATTCTACCCGGTTATACATAGTAAATAATCATTTGGGTTATTATCAATACTAGTCAACTTTTAATAAGAGAGATTACTATCAATTATTAAATCTATAAACTTTATTAGTTAGGAAGATAGGACATCCTTGAACAGGGCCGCCTGCAGATGTGAACGACTGCTTAAATTTGTTAAAAACGTCATTCATAGATTAACTTGAGAGTTTATCCCCTTCACGTAAAGGCGGTTACTCTTTATGGAAAGCCACACAGAGCTTTCTACGTCCTCCACCCTCATTTCCTAATTTAAAGGCTTCAAATGGGTTGTAAGGTCGGAGTAACGCAGAAAAGGGTGAACTATTTGCTACTTACTTTAGAGAGGTTTTTCAAATGCAGGGTCCTTGTGAAGAGGAGACCTTAGAATTCTTGAGCAGCCCGATTCCTTTGGTTCTACTTATGAAGCCAATTTTTTCAGCAGAGATTCTACAAGTAATCATGAACAAACTCATAAATAAAACTCACAAAAGAGCAATGGCTTACACTTGATTAGGTGCTGTTTATGCTTCCTACCAAAGCTTCTCTATATAACGCACCTCTTTAATGATATCCTCCGGTTGAAGTGGAAATTTTCCACACCGTGTAAAAATTTCACAAATAGTTATAGTTCAGAAACCGGGTAAACCTGTTTATAATGTATCCTCGTACAAGCCAATAAGCCTTTTGCCTACATTGCCGAAGGTATATGACAGGTTATTTCTTCGGAGGATTTGGCCTACTTACTCTGGAGTATAGCCACGTTATCCCATTTCGGTTACCGTAGTGGGCTCTCCACTACTGAGCAAACGCACAGACTTGTTAATGTCATCAGCAGGAGCTTAGAAGAGAAAAGGCACTTTTGGTGTCCAGAAGAGGCATTCCTAGGTGTCCAGAAAGCCTTTGACAAGGTTTGGCTGAATGTGGTTTTATATAAGTTGAAAAATAATCTTTCTCCTTATTTCCTTGTACTTCATAGCTACCTGGATGGGCGTTCCTCCCAGGTAAAATATAATCAAACATAACGCCAATAAGTCGGGGGTTCAACAGCTCAGTTTTGAGTTCAACAGCACCAGTTCTATATTGTATTTTCACTGTCGACCTTCCGGTTGAGAACGGTGTCGCTTTTTTGCGGATGACATGGCTATTCTGGCTGTTGATGATAATCCAACTGAGGCCTCAAACTATGATCCAAATTAAATCTTATCTGCAGGTGGCTGGGTACATAGAATATAAAGGTTAATCAGCTAAGTCGAGTAACATGTAACATTCGCAATGAGAAGAGAAGGCTGACTGTCCCCGAGTCTAACTTGATGGTATTTTAATCCCGCATAAAAAAGTCCAAGATGATTTTTTTTTAATTATCTTTGTCTAGTAAGCTAAATTATACTCAGCTATCTTGAAACCAACATGGACATATGGAGTCCAACTATGGGGCACGGCAAGTAAGACAAATGTTGAAATCACACGGCGATTTCAGAAAAAAACTAGCGAGGTGAATAGCTGAGGCGCCGTGTTTTGCTAAAAACAGTAAAATCCACCAATATTTGGGTCTAAGGTACGTCAAGGAAGAAACACAACGTTTCGGTTACAAATATGAACTTCGGCTGAATGACCATGTTAATCTCTTGGCCGTAAATCTCCACAACTGTGAGAATATTCGAAGACTTAAGCGGCTACACTTCTGAAAGTAAGTAACTCTATAGTGTAATTACAGCTTCTGAGGGTTGTGTATTAATCAATCCTTTATTCCCTTCCCCTTTTTTTCTGTTTTCACTTTTATATTTTTAATCTTTTATTTTTTTATTTTATTTTATAAGTGTTTTATCAATCTGCTGTTTTTATGATTCTTGTTACTGTTATTGTTTTCTGTTATACTACTTATAGTACAGTTTTTCAAAATTACCCTCTGTAAGTTTTACGTTTTACGCTCAGAAGTAATACTAGTATAATTTTTGAGGAAATTCAATGGGATTCCTTTTTAATGTGAATATATGTGATATAATTTATTTAAGGTTTCTACAAACCTTAAGTTTGTTCGTAAATAAAAATTTTAAACAAAAAAAGAATAAAATAACTATCGAAATTGACCTAGTTGTTTTAAAAAATTAGTTCATATACATCGTGTCAAGTAGAAGAGACGACAGTAACAATACATTGAATGTATTGTTTAAAAATTGTTAATTGCTGTTAATCCTATTCACCTTATATAAATAAACTTTTTCATTTTCGATTCTCACGTACGCCGCATCCATCATAGAAATTTTATGATTCAAATATGGAATTTTATAGAGATAGCAAACCACACAGTATTCTACAATGCGCATATTACGTCGTAAAACGCTAAGAGATATACTAAATCATAACCAAACTGAAGGAATGAAGCTTATTAATCTATTTTATTACTGTAATCATAAAAATGAGATAATTAATATGGGGTATTATTTGAGTCACTCTTAATTTTGTTAACGATTTTATGTACTAAATATGACATCGTTATATAATTACTAAAGTAATTAATCTGTATTAAAAATTAAATCTAATTAACTTATTTTGAGATAATTTTCATTGTACAAAGGTATTTTTTAATTACGGTATAATATTAATAGATTAAAGCACAGTTTTGAGGTGAAAAGTCCAAAAATGGTAGTTTTGAAAAGAGTCTTCAGTATTAATATATATGTATCCTTCTAGAGGATTACTTCCAAAGTAGGGTGAAGTAGTTTAAAAAGCATTACCAGGTGCGAGAAATATATGTTAAACAGCAAGTTGGTAATTTTAAACAATCTGAGAAAGGACAAAATAATTTTATTTCTAAATGCTTAGAATTAAGTCAAAATCAGGTGTATCATATTTATTTTGAGCAATAAAATGAGTTATACGATACAAGACCGGTATCTTGTTTCTTTTTTTAACGCGCGCGCGCGTGTGTGTTAATTTCTGTTTTAACACGAGTTCTAAATTATTTCTTTTATAACAAGACAGCTAGTCTTGGTAAAACCTCACACTAACTGTTCTTAAACACGACTTTTATATTTTTAAATATACCTTTTTATACATTTAATGCTACGTATTTATCTGGTTTTAATTACAGAGTTACACTTAAAGTACGTTTATAATAAGCTGAGAGGAGTATTTCAGGTAGGTTATTTAATTTCTACTTGCTATAATCACCAGTCTTGCATAAAGCGTACGCTTATATTTTAATTAATGGGTAAAGTAGAATAAAATTATTTATTTCACCTGCTATATAGCTGAAATAAACAATTTCTTCTGTTACATTTAGTTTGCACGTTTACGAGCATAGTTTTCCCACTTCATCAATGGTTTAATAATAATTTGTTGTATATAAGTTTCATTACTACTTTTAGTAAAAAATAAGAAATAAGATGTTACTACCGTGATAATTTTTTTACTTGACATTTTAGTAATTTATATAACGTTTCAGTATCTGTGGATCCAACTTAACGAATTAAAAGACGCTATGAATTCATGCGCACGCGAGTGAGCGTTTTAATAAATTGGTGTAATTTGTCAATGTTACGGAGTGTTAAAACATATTAATTGTACTTCTTTGCAGTAGTATTTAACTCCCTGAAGTACTTCTGCAAAGCAGTGCTCTCAAACCACGTTGAATTATATTATTATCAAAATTAAGAATTGTGTACGCATTGAAATTTATTAATTACTGTGAACTAAAATTAAAATTTTTTCTAGTTATTCAAAAAGATATAAAGAGATTTAAGTGAAACTTTGAATCATATTTTTCAACTGAAAATATAGTTTTAAGGCGTGTTACAAAGAATTAAACCATTTGATACTTTTTCTTTTATATTTAAAAATCAGTTCTAATATTTTTAAAAGTCAATTTAAGTTTTGGTTTATGAAAGTATTTTTTTCGTACAAATAAAAATATTAAAGATAAAATTTTCTTAAAGAAAAGCCCATTTATTTTAAAAAGTGTTTCTAAAAGAATGATATTTTTCAAGAAAACCACGTAAACATTCCTGGAAATAAGAAATTTTATAATTTAGATATCTCTGAGTGTAAAAAAAGTTTTTATAAAATGTTTTTATTAAAAGAGATTTGCCACCTTTGCTTAAACTATATTCCAAATAAAGAAAACTAAATTTTAAATTAATAAAATATTATATTATGTTTCAAATATAATTATGTTTTAATAAAAGCAGCTATATATAAAGACCTAAAAATTAAAGTAATTTACAATTTTTTTCTGTATCTAAAATGTAGTAGAAAAATAATTAACCTAGAAATATTTACTTAATCGCGTATATGTAATATATAATATATATATACCTTCACACCATAAAGAGATTATTATTATTAGTTAGACGTGTCATGTATTATTTTACAAGAATCTACTATACTCTATACTTAAAAAATAATATTTTTTAAATTTATTTTGTCAAACATTACAGGCAGGTTTGCTATGTTATGTAAAATCGCTTGGAATTTCCTGCTAGTCTGAAAAGGTTCGCTGTTAGAAAATATTTTTAAAATGTGTCAACCGATGCTACCCCATTTTTACTTATGCTTAACACGTACGTGGTTTTTATATCCTACTCTGTTTTACTATGTTATAGGGTTCAAACACTTTTTTTCGAATATAGACTACGTCCAAATAACGTTTTTTCTTTGATAAGAGAATATTTTAAAAAGGATGAGTTCATTAATCGTTTTTTAGTTAAGAAAATTAATATTCTATTTCATTGTAACATAGTAAATAAATTTGCGAAATGGAAAAAAATTCCACTTGTTCATGTTAAAAATCACCCGAGTATAAATTTTCCCTTTATTATTATGTATTGCTTAATAAAAAAATTCTTCGTACTTTATCTTATTAAGCTTTCTGCATTAATACTTGAATTAAAAAATAATTAAATGAAAAGTTAATTAAAAAATATTTGCACTGTTTTAAGAAATTGAATGGCATCCATTTTTATTTAATATTTTTATTTTTTGTCATATTTTAAAACCTTAATTTTTTACGTTACTGTATAATAATAAACCTTAAAAAAACGTATTCACCTAAGTGCAATACTGTAACAATTTTCTTCCTATCGTCTGATAAGCTTAACGATATCTTTGTTGAATATCACTTAACAAAATCTAACATTACAACTAGTTCGGAATATATCCTCCATCAAATCGTTTGATAAAGCGTATCCTTTTTCTACTTTTAATTTCAATGAACTGTTTTAATAAGAAATTATTAGAAGAATTTCCATTGCCCAGAAAACTTCCACTATTACTTGCTTTATTTTTACTCGTAATGTGTTTTCAATTTTTTTTTCATGTTTGTCCTTAGATATTGAATCATTAATTTAACATACTTCCTGACATTGCCGATAGATGAAATTTGGCACTTACTAAGGTCGGGTGACAATACACTATTCCACCATTACTTTTGCAAACATCCTCCCGTACAAGGGTAAATTAAGGGGCGGGTATAAAAACTGAAAAACGGCTATGTGGGGGTTTTTGGGGTCGCAGATGACAAATCCAAGAGCGACAAAAAAAGTTTTGTTAGTTAACAGTTGTATTTAAATAATAAAAACCTTCATTACTTCGTTACTTTGTCCGGTAAATGTTTGATTGAAAATTTGTTTGATATTTTATAAATATAATAGGAAATCCAAATCCGTTTGAAATCCAAATTAACTTACTAATTAAACTCATACAATGTATGATAATAATTTGAGTAAAGTATGACTAAAAAGTATAAAGCAAGTTTTTAAAAATTTTTGTAATATTAAATATTCGAATGTTTGCGTAGATTTTACAAATATTTATCAATAAAGTACAACATAATCCATGTATACAATACAAAAAAAAATCATAAAGAATTTAAGAAACAAAAAATATGTTGAAATTTTGTAATAGTAATTAAAATGAAATATGTAACTACGGTTATTCTAATCCTGGTCCGCAACAAAATAAACACTTTACCCAAAATTTGTTCTCAATATACGGATCTGCTAATAAATCGTAATGGTGAATAGTTTTCATCTATTTGATGATATATATGAAGGTTAATAGCATGCATTAAAATAACGTTTGATTAAATTGTTTGAGAGCTCACATCTAAAATACATATACAGGTTTCATAAAACTTTTATAAATGTTCAGTTAAATAAATCTAGCTTTAGAATAATTCAGATAATCATAATCATCTAAATACATTTTCTTTTCTATCTCAAATCATATTTACAATCGGTTTCATAGAGTGTAAACCGTAAGTAAATTTTACGTCAGTATAAAGAAATTTTCTTTGAAACACCTTAATTACATTCTTGATATCAACAGTAGCATAATCATCGATAAGGTCTAGCCAGTAATAAACTAGAAATCACAATAATTTCCAGTGTTATGAATAAAACTATAATATAAAGAAAATCGAAGATAGAAACAAATGACATTAGAAACTTAAATGATCAAAAACATAACCTAAACACTTTGATGACGCACAACTTAAGAAGAGAGGCCTCTACCTAAGTTAAATTCTTAATAAAAAAAGAATTTAAATGGGAACCTCAAAAATAGAGTTTTATAAATTCCATAACATTTTAATGTAATGTATTCTACCTACAAATATATTTTTACCTAATAAAATAAATTGTTAAAATCCTAAATTTCATAACATTATTAATGGATTTGGAAAACGGGAATTATTTTGCTTAAACAAAAAGAAAAGTTGGAAACCAAAATATTAATGTAACATTTCAAATAAAAGATTAGCTATTTCATTTAAACAAAGAATTTTGCTTTTTTATTTGAATTGTTTTTTTTTTTTATTAGGTACAGAAAATACATTTAAAAAGAAGTGAAACCGACTGCACAAGATAAACCGCTCAAATTATATTTTTCTTTAAATTTATTTTATTGAGTAGATGTTAATTTATTTTTAAACATGTATAAGGCCATTTATTTTTAAACATAAATAACACTGCCTAAATAAAAACTAGTTAATCGGAAAAACGGCGTATTTTTATCTTAATAATCGATTCATAGTATTCTGCCATTAGGGTTGGTCCTGTCATGGCTGCTCCTCTCCATCTTGTTCTATCCTTTGCTAACCTCTTTGTTTCTGCATATTTTCCCTTTTTCTTAATCCCAACCGTCATTTGAAATCTCTTCCTTTTTCTTCTTCTTTTTTTTCACTCACCAAGCCTTGTATCGCATCCACTAATAAACTCATACAATGTTCTAGCCAGTTCCTTTCTCTATATTAAATCACATTCGGCGTTTTCCTGTTCACTTCGATTCTTCTTAATATTTCTTCATTTTTTACATTGTCTTGCCGTCTGACATTTATCATTCTGCGCCACACCCATAATTTCAAAAGCCTCAATTCGTTTTCTGTCTGTCTTTCACATCGTCCATGTTTCAGCTCCATAGAGCAACACAGTCCAAATAAAATATTTCATTAATCTCTTCCTTAACGCTAACTTTAACTTTCCACACAGTAGTCTACCCTTCTTATTAAATGCCTGCTTACTCCTTCATATTGTTGTTTTAATTTCTACTATGCAATTCAGGTCATCAGTTATAAAGCACCCTAAGTACTGGAATTTCTTCACCTGCTCTTAAACGTTATTCCTTCTATTAATCTCAATCCTCCCATCTTTTCCACCTAATACCATATATTTTGTCCTTTTTTTTTGTTTATCCTCGTACCCTGACTTTTGCAAGCTTCATTTAAGTCATCAAGCATTTCATTTAGTTTACCTGGACTCTCCGCCAATACCATCATGTTATCAGGAAAAACATATACATTCTATTCTTCTTCCTCCGATCTAAATTTTTCTTTCCCATTCAGACAAAATTTAATTATTTCTGTCAAATATATACTAAACAGCGTTGGTGACATGCAGCATCCCTACCTCACTTTCCTGCCAATCCCTACTCTTCCTGTTATTTCGTCTCTTACTCTCACTTTTATTCTCTGGTTACAATACAGCTCTTTTATTAGGCACTTCTCTTTCAAGACAATTAATTCCTTTCTTTTCCAAAATTAGCAGTAATTTATCCCATCTAACTCTGTCTAACTCTTTATCACTCTTAATAATAAAGAGTAATAATTAAAGAGTGTACAGAAGCAATATAAAGTAGAATGAATTTGGTACGTTCGAAACTTCTTGAAATGCAGGAGTACTTATTACGTTCATTTTTTAAGATTTCCAAGCAAAAGAATAATACAAAAATGGTTCTTATTACGACCGAATTAATTTTAAAATTCATTGAATATAATTACGTTTATCAGGTTTATAAAAGAAGGAAGAATGCACTGGTACGTAAAATATTAAAGAATATTTTAGCTGTTTTTAACAAAGCGTCTTCTTTGTTTGTCTTTCTCTTTTTATTAGTTTTTTTATTAATTTAATGTGAAATTTACATAAAAACTTAGATTTTTGCGCACATTTTTTACATTGTTCTCATGAGTCTTTAACGATAATAAAATGAGTAGTTCTATGCATTTCTCAACGTTGACTTCTGGCAAAGATAAATTCCACGTATTCAATATAAATTACCCATCCCCATTTATTTTTTATGATAATTCTCATGATGAAAAATCATTATCTATCATCATAAATAGAAATTCAATGGTTATATTATATCAAGGAAGTAAACGATTTCAGAGAATACATTTACTAAAATATATTATTTTTAAATAATGAGAATGACAAGAATATATAAATGTTAACAATGAGCTCAAATTAATAGGATAACGCCGTTGTATGACAATATATTTGAATATTTCTAAAGTACTTATTAGGAAATTTCAAAGAAATTATGTTAAAACATAAAGTCTGATTTGTTTTATATAATTTGAATTCTGATATTAGCAATCACAAACATTTTTTGAGTATTTTATTTTATTGTGTTTAATATTTTAGTATTATTTTGTGTTTTACTTAAATTTCAGGGTCCTTTACATCCTCTATGTGTTATATGTGGTTATATGTATGTATAACCGGTCAAGGGGAAATATTTATCTTCAATTCATTATCATTATGAAGATCTGTTACGTTGTAACGGACTACTACAACGTTAACATAATTTTTTTTTATCTGCAATATACACAGATAAAATTTACTTGGATCGATTAATCTTCTACTAGTGAAACTGTCCCGAACTTCAAGAGTTTATATTTGTGTGTATCAATATGGAAGAAAACTCCAGCCTAATTTTTTTCGAGCTCCTTATTACCATAAAGATTTGAATTTGTGAACTGAAAATAGAATCTGTTGTACCTTATATACATTTTTATGCTTTACTATTTATTTATTTACTTTTATATACATTTTATGCTTGTAGTCTTGTGTGCAGTTCATAAACCGTATAAATCTTTTACGCAATTACGTTACTAGTGAATTTAATTCTGGTGTATTTAATCGCTGAACAAACATTTTCTAGCCAACGAAGTCAAAGTTTTGTTCCCTAAAGGGAAATAAATTCGGTAAGCACGTGGCTCGGCTGTGTACTTGCGATTACTTGCTCTCAAATTGCACCAGATTGGTATGAGAGTTAATGCTGATTTCTAGTTGCGAGAGATAATGTCAAAAGAGTTTACTGTGTCAGCTGATTGAGCTTTGATAAACTTTAAGCTTTGAACTTAAAGATGGTGGTGGTCCCCAATCGTGTCTCGCTCTTAATATCTTGGATAGCGGCCTACACTTTGCGTTTTTTGGTTTGTGTTTTTTTTTTTTTTTGCAAAGCTGAGTAAATAGGAAGTGTCTTAGAAATGGTTTTATAAATATACATCATATTTTAATTTTTTGTATAAAAAATCACTAACGCTGAGAATATAATTTGCTGTTACTTCTTTAATTATTCATTGAATATTGAAATCACATGTATAATCATTATTCTAGACAATAAGCCAAATCTGCCAAAATGTAATTGTTATACATGATGACATTTTCTTTGGTTATGAATTTTGTAGTGAAAACGTGAATTTATCCCATAAAAGTGTCTATTTTAACAAATATTTTTTTTTTTAATTTCACACATACTTTGTCTTAATACTTAAAAATTTAACTGAAAATTTTATTTAAATGGATTAATCTAGTACAGAAATAAAATAATAATTAAATTCAATGAAAAAGACTGCGCATCAAATAGTCCTAACAAAAGGATAAAATAAACCCCCCCTCACTCTCTCACTCCTTCTCTCTCGCTCTCTCTCACTCTCTCTCTCTCTCTCTCTCTCTCTCTCTCTCTCTCTCTCTCTCTGTGTGTGTGTGTGTGTGTGTGTGTGTGTGTGTGTGTGTGTGTGTGTGTGTGTGTGTGTGTGTGTGTGTGTGTGTGTGTGTGAAACAAAAGAAATTCCACAATTCTATTAAAAGTGGGTCGACAGAATTACTACAGCGGTGCATACTTTATTGAAAGTAACCCTCATTTACAACCACTGAACAATTAATTTACTATTGCTTCAGATCATCAGTCATGTTTAAATTTTAGTATTATTACTGTTAAATTTTAAACGTTATTTTATTGTGGTGTTCCGTTCACAAAACGTTATATTTTTCAATAGACTTTGTGTGTTTTGACATAATTTCTTTGAAATTTCCTATAATTACTTTGAAAATATTCAAAGGTATCGTCATAAAATGGAGTTATCCTATTAATTAGAGCTCTACTGTTATCATTATTATATTCTTGTCATTCCTTTTTTTTTTTTTAAATATATTTTAATAAATCTATTAGTTCTCTGAAATCTTTTATTTTCTTGATAATATAACCACAATATTTTGATTTATGATTACAAATAATGTTTTTTTATTATGAAAATTATCTTAAAAATAAATTAAGATGGGTAATATATATTGAACACGTAGAATTTATCTTCTCCAGGAGTCAATGTTGCTAAATTTATAAAATCATTCGTTTTTTATAGCTAAAAATTCATGTGAACATTGTTTAAAATACACGCAAAAATCTACGTATTTTATATGTGGTTAATCCTTACATTAAATTAAGAGAAAAATAATAAAAGAGATAAGAAAATAAAGAAAGCCTATGGTTAAAATATATTGATACTTCAATACTTTACGTACAAGTTCCTACTTCTTTTGTAAACCGAATAAGTTTTACTATTTTTGATTTTTTAAATGAATTCGATCGGAATAATGACCGTTGTATTTTTATTTCGCTTGGAAATCTTAAAAAAAATAATGTAATAAATACTCCTAATTCAAAGCATTTTGAACAAACTGCAGTTCATCCTCTTTGCATCGATTATGTGTACTCTTTTATTATTACTAAAATTATTCTGTTTATTATCAGGATAAAAATACGCCGTTTTTTCCGAATTGTTGTTTTCATACAGGCAGTGTTATGCTTAAAAAATGCCGTGACCTTATACATGTGTAAATATAAATTAACATTTACTCAAAAAAACAAATCCAAAGAACATAATTTTCACTTATTTGAACGGTTTATCTTTTGAAGTCGGTTTCATTTCTTTTTTAATTTGTTTTTGTGTCCAAAATAAAAATGCAAAATTTATTGTTTATATACAACAGTTAATATTTTATTTGAAATTTCGCATTAATATTTTAGTTTCCAATTTTTCTTTTAACTACTTTGAAAGCGTTTTTCCCAGTCAGGTACAACCACAAGTTATCAAGATTCTTTGCAATTAGATCGGAGATTTCATAGAGCTATGTTTTTGACCAGTCCTGTACTCAATTTCCACTTGGGACCTACCGGCTTCGAACTATACAACTATCGCCTCGTTTGCTGTGACACAGCTATGTACGGAAGATCCCCTAGTCGCTCACTCGCGAACCTGTCCGCCCCCACACTCTCCGACGCCGGCTATTGTTTCGTGACTTCTCCCATGCTTGGAGGTCATGATTTTCACATACGTATTGATCGCCTTCCAGTATTCTTTCTTTTCTATCATTATGTCCATCAACTCTTCAAACTGGAACATCACTTCCTGCCTAGTATGTCAGGTAGCTGTATCCTAGGTCCTTCGTATCTCGGACAGTGGAAGAACACGTGGTTTGCCGTTTCCTCCTCCTCGGATACCGGGCAGTTCTGGCCGGTCGAGGCCATACTTATGAAGGTATGCTCTGTATCCCCCATGGCCCGCCATAAACTGGGTAAGGCAGTAATCAAGCGAGCCATGAGCTCTCAGCTCGCCAGCGTCTTGCATCTCTCACGAGGCAGTGTGTCCATCTCCCATTTGTGCTGCTGTCTCACTGTTCTTGCCACTTGTTTTCCATCTCCTCCGTCAGTGTGCGTGTCCATCTTCTTCTGTCTGTGGGAGAAAGGGCCCCAAGCTCACGTAATCTTATTCGTATTTCGATTACCAGATCTATCGGAAGGATTCCCGCAAGTACTTCTATCGCACCCTAAGGATACAGGACCGTGTCCTGTATCCTGCCGTGATTCTTAGGCAGCACCTCCTGTGTAAGGACTCCATCATGCCTTTGTACTTTTGGTACTTCGTTACTCCCCCCCCCCCCATACCTCTGCTCTGTAGAGTAGCGTTGAATAAACTACGCTTACAAGTAGTTTCCTCCTTCGCTACCTCGGGCCATAGCAGTTCGGGAGAAGGGCAGCAACTAACTTTTCAGCTTTTTCACATGCCTCCTTTACGTGTGTGCCAAAACGAAGCCGGGCGTCTATCCAGACGCCTAGGTACTTAACCGCCGGTCGTGATACTATTCTTTGTCCTTCCAGTGGTATCACTATGGTTGGTCTTCATTTGGCCTTTGTGATCACGACGGCTTCTGTATTTTCCGGCACCATCTGCAGCCAGAACTCGTTCATACACCCGTTTATTGTGTTAAAAGCATTGGTTATCTTCTTTACTGCCTCTCCTGTTCTTAGGTTCAGTTACTAGGGCCAGATCATCAGCGTAACCCAGTAAGGAAACTTTTGCGGGGAGCGGTAGCCGGAATACCCCGTCATACGCGATATTCCATAACGTCGGTCCAAGTACCGACCCTTGTGGAACATCCCTTTCGATAATTCGCTCCACTTCACAGCGCAATTTACGCCCAGTCAAATACGACATCATAATTTTTTTTATATATGGAGGAACTCTGCGTGTTATCAGGCCCTGCCTATTGCAGCGTGCGGGACACTGTTGAAGGCGTTTTAATTTTTAATTCTTCAAAAAGACATTGTCCGAATCAAAAATTACAGATTTGTATGAAAGGCGAGATAATAATTGTTTTATATATTTTTCTACTTCATTTTCTCAAACACAAAATTATACACCGTTAAATAGTTTCTTCCTGTATACTGAATATTAAATACTCATAAATATTTTATTCCTTTACTAACATTGTAACTAAATGATAGAACTTTTAAATAAAAAAATGAAATCATACAGAAATAATTGAAGGTAAACAATTTTTTTATATACTTTTGTATATACTTAATAACACAAATTATATAATAAAAAATTCGTCAAGTTTTCTCAAATATGTAGATTGAAAATGCAAAAACTTTTGCCGGCCGATTTCATACTCCCCCAATTCCCTTTTTCTTTTTTCTTCTTTCCCTTTTCCATTTCCTTTTTCCTTTTCCCCTTTTTCTTTTTTCCATTTTCCCCTTCTTCCCTTATTGCCTTCTTTCTTTTACCCTTTTTTGATTTTTCCTTTTTCCGATTTTTCCCTTACTTCCTTTTACCCCGCGCGTAAATCGGTCCAGTAGTTCTTTAGTCTATAGCGGACACACATATCGGAAACACTGAAATGGAATCGTAAAATATTTAGTATAGCGTGTGTTGCTTTTACGTCCAACAGATAACGCTGTTTTTAAAAAAAAAGAATGTTTTTACCGGTCAAAGTGTGACCTCTTAGGTATATAAATAGTAGGTATATAAAAACAGGCGCGAATTCGAATGCACTGTCGTATCAAAATTTCAAAGCAATGGGTGAAGAACTTTCGGACATTTAAAATTTTTAACAAACGAACATTTGCATTTTTCTTTCTATAGATATTGTCTAATGTTTTTTTCTTCTTTATCTTGTAATATTATTTAATTTTTCGTTTTAGTTTTGCCTGTTTTTATACTTTATATGGAGTGAATCTCTGCAAGTTTATTTAACAAATAGTAATTCTATTTATTTATGGTTCCATTTTTGAACCGAGTGTAAATAAACGAGTTGTAATTAAAGAAAAACTTTCTATTCCCTATTTCCAATTTATTTTATTAGGTAAAGATATATCTCTAGATAGATACAAAACCTTTCTGAAGAACGAAATTGATTGAATATTATAAAATATATAAAACTCAGTTTTTGAGGTTCCAATTTTATTTTTTTTATTGTTATTATTAAGCGTTTATGTGATAATCTGAATAATAATTTTGAAGCTAAATTTATCTAACAGATCATTTATAAAGGTTTTTTAAACCTGTATATGTCTGATAGTTGTGTGCTCTCAAAACATTCACAATCAACGTTACCTCAATACATGCTATTTGTATTCACGAATACTATACTCTTATTCGACATATAATGGGAGAAAATATAACTTAGTGATTTTTAAATCAGTTAGTAAATTTTGAAAAGAAAAAAAAATTGTTTTATTTTAATTATAGAGCATGATAGTAAATGAAGTCAATATCTTAAACGTGATATTGACTTTATTTAATAAAGTCGTAATATATCTTAGCCGGCCTCCGTGGCGCGAGTGGTAGCGTCTCGGCCTTTCACCCGGAGGTCCCGGGTTCGAATCCCGGTCAGACATGGCATTTTTCACACACGCTACAAATCATTCATCTCATCCTCTGTACAGTAATGCCTAACTGCGGCCCCGGAGGTTAAACAGAAAAAAAAAATATCTTAAACGTGTTTCTGTGTAGGCGATACCTACCTATAATCTACCCCAATGCAGACACAAATACTTGGAAGTGTAGCTGGATAGAGATCGAACATTCTCCATAAATTTGGAAGAGGCAATCAGAAATGGCGAGAGGGTGGGTCAGGCATTCAATAGAATCATGGCTAAGAAAGGGGGTCCAATGACCCATGAAAACCGCGAGCAAGTGTACTCTAGTCAGTGGTTTTATACGAAGTGCAGATTTGGCAGGGAGCTCTTTCCGGAGCTCGAAATGTGAGTTCACTGATGAGACTGCAATGCAGACTTAACCTCCGGATAATCGCAGGATACAGAACCATAAGCACAGAGACGACATCAGTGATGGCGGTGGATGTACAAGCTAGGATGAGGATCCTCATTGTGAACGGTAGAAACTGGAAGTCAGCAGTAGATGATCTGTACACAGAGTGGAACGGAAGGAGGCAAACGATACCCAAGGATAGATGGACAGACGAGCTCATCAGGGATGTCAGAAGTTGGACAAAGAGGAGCCATGGAGACACGAAATTCGATTTTACCTAATTCCTGTCTGACCACAGGCGTTTTCGTGATTACTTACAACGGATGGATAGGAGCATCACCAACCAATGTCATGATTGCAGGGAAGGACACCGTGGAGCATGTGGTGTACTCCTGCCCAAGATGGCGGGATTTGAGAGTAGGACTGGTGGAGCAAGGAATAGTGGACGCGAGCAATATCATAAGAGTAATGCTTAGCAGCAAAGATAAGATAAGTATTGACAATGGTCTCCATCTTTATACGTTAAAAGACGCATGAGGAGAGAATTCGACAGAATATGGATCAACGGACGGACCGAGGCACGGAGTCCGAAGACGAATGATCGTGGGACCAGCCTCTATGGGTAGGCGGTGGGGGCTCCCTGGAGTCGCCGTCCATCAATTGCCCCCAGGGGACGCCACGGGTTCGTTTCGTTCGCCCGGGTGATTACGCGTAGGCTGAGTACATGCCGTAGGGATTAGTTCCGGCTCATGCGTTACTAGAGGGAGGAGAGGTTTTTTAGCGGTTGAGAGCCCCGCACTGCCGTGAGAATGGGCCTAGCGGCGGCTGGCAGTGCTTTTTCCTCCCCCTACGAAAAAAAAAAACTTAAACTACATTTGCATTACACACTTCTATTATAGCTACATTTACACGCTTAACATTACTTTTTTTTATTATTGGAAAATTGACATATGAATATAAATAATAAAAAATAATTTGAAATTAAATCAAAATAATATATTCTATCTGTTTATTTAATTCAATATAAAGTAAAACAATAATAAAATAAGAAAGTTTAAATTAAAAAATTGTAGCCTGTATAAAAACTACTGATTATAGTTTAAGTATTCTCTTACTTTTTGTGTTAGAAAAAAAGAAAACATTTTTTAATTGTTGAAGTGGTAACTATTTTTGGTAAAAGTATACTCATATATAATATATGAAAAATCTTTTCCCAAAGAAAGTTAAGTAGAAGATTACCATTAGATCAGCAGTCTACTATTTGGCATGTTCTTCAAAATTTTGTAAATTTCAACGTTTTATAATTTTGTTTCATTCATGAATTCAGTTCAGTCCTTTTATCGTTTTTCACTGATGCATCTTTATTATTATTATTTTTGTGTGTGTAATTACGAACTCTTTGATTCTCTTTTACAGAAGACCTTCCTTCTACAAATTTTCCAGTTGATTTTTCACCAATTATTTTTCAAAGAGATACTCCCATTTAACTTATTCATTCCCTGTAGTATTTTTTTTTAATGGCATTCTTCGTTCAAATTATTCACCTTATTCGTTCGATATGTTTTAAATGTTGATTTAAAAACCATGTAAATATTTTTAAATTTTAAATAACGTATCAAAGTCTACATTTCTCATGTACAAATGATATTTGAAATTTAAATGTTGCAAAAAAATTATATGCCCATCTAGTTATTTTAAAACCGTTGTAATCATTCCTGGTTAGTGAAGTTAATAAAATTGTTCAATTTTTTTTGTAATTCAACAAAATATTACAACTCGTAGTAACCGGTTTAGCTGTGTGAGTAAAATCAGGAAAGGATACTTAGTTATTTTAACATACGTTCATAACTGTGAAATTACCATCATTTATCATTATACAGTTAACTAATAACAAGATGAATTTACTCAGGGTTTAGATTTTATTAAAAACATGTTGTAAACGGTTTTATCAGTGGAATTTTTTTTATCAGATTTAAAACCCATTTATTTAATCTGTATTATTATATGATCGTTTATATTATGAAAACAAAAAGAAAATGTTGTTTTCGTTTACTAAAACAGGTTTAACAGAATGTGAGCCGTAAATATGGCACACATTCTGAATATACAGGAATGGTAGAAGAACAGTGCCTATGGCACAAACCAAGGGAAGTACTTCTTTATGGTTTTTTTTTTGTGCAGATTGTCAGAAAATAGCTAAGTATAGCTATTCAAATTCAAATTTTACTTAACATTTTAAAATGTATTTTAAGGTTTAAAAAAATAAAATATTAAAAAGTGATTGAGAAGTATTTATGTTACGGTCAGATTTTTTTCCTCCAAATAGTTCACCTTGGAACACGTTAGGCCATTTATTTTATTATGTTGTTTCTTTTTTTCTGTTTTTGTATCTTTCCAGTACCTCTTCATTCTTTCTGATATCTCTTTCCTTCGTTCTTCAGAAAGTTCAGCTTTGTTATTCTTACGTTTCGGCGCCTTTTGGAACCTTTTATTTTAATTTTTTTTATATTCTCTTTAAAATTTATTTTCCTCTTATATTTTTTCAATTATCTTAATGTTTTTTTCGGTCTTTTTGGACTTGTGTGAACCATTTTCCTTTAGTTTTTTACTTAAGAAAAAATTAAAAATTTGTTTAGTCAGTCTACTGTTATTCATTATAAATAAATGAGAGTAATTTATTTAGAGTAATTATCGTCTTTTCCTTATCGTGTCTGACTGTTTTTCAATTTTAATATAAAATTTATTATTTATAACTAATTTTACCTGATTATTTTGAAATTTAAAACCTAACACGTTTCTTATAATTTTACTTTTTATTAGACTTTTTTTTAGATTTTTATTGGTTGTTAAAAAATAACGTTAGAATTATTTACAGTGAATTTAATAAATTTTTTAATAAGTTCACGAACCATCTTCCGATGAATAAAAGAAGTAAGATCTTGGCAAACGTACCGGCTAATAACATTTAGTTTATTCTACATGTAAAATTAAATATCACCTCTAAAATAAACAACTTCATTCACCACTGAAAACACGTTTATATTTTATTTCACTCCTTTACGATCTCATGAAGAATTCATAATCTTCGTGACTATACTAAATTGAATATATTTTCCTCAGTTAATAAGTTAATCGAATTTTGGCTATTTAAATTCTACAGATTTAGTTTTATTCTTATTATCTTGAAATGTATAATTGCATCTCAGTTTACAATCACAAAATAAAATGTTAATTGAAAATTCATTAAAATCTAAACGTTTCTAATTGATTATTGTATAACAAACTAATGAATTAATGGTGATTTTAAATCAAAAAATACATTTAACAAACATGCGATGTTATAATTTATATAACTTGCGTTATAATCTAGGTGTAGGCTCTACAAGGTTGTTGCTAAATAATAATTATTTACTGTATCATGTAAAGATATATAATGTAACTTATTGAACGAAGTTCTTGACCATCGTGTTTCAGATGACTCGTATCACGAGTATGCTGTTGAAGTGCTTTTTACAAGCTTCATTGTTCAAGAAACAATTATCGATTAACTCCTCTGTACTCCTTAAAAGATTGAGATTGGTTTAGGAATAATGTAACTTATCTTTTTACATTATGCTCCATTTCAAAAACGTTTACGTTTATTCAAAAGTATTAAGGTTCTAAATTAGAAAACAATTAAAAAAGTTGGTTGATACAGCAGTAATTAAGGAAATACGTTACCTTTCTTTAACATTATCCCTTCTCAATTAATATTATAAACATTTTTAAGCTTCCATCTTAATAAAATTAATTTTTAAAACAAATATCAGTTAATATTCATACTAAAATAACACTTTATATTTAGAAATGAATATTCAAAAAATATTAATGGAGGAGCTTTTGTACTGTCTCTTATTCAGTGGTATTGAAGCACTTGACTGTTTTTATAACACTATTAACAAAGACGCTATACAATAAAGATAATTTCTTATGATATTTTTATGTTTTTATTATAATCTAAACTCTTCTTCTCAAGTTAAGTAAACTAGTTTACTTGATTATATTAAAATATATGTGATATAACTTGATAATTCATTTTAAAAATAAATCTAACTTTTTTCGTAAAAGTTATACTTTTTAACTTATATCATTTTATTATTTGAAAAACTAATTATTTTATATAAAAATACTGTCCCACAAAATATAACGGATACTATTACTGTGCGATGAAAATACAATTAGAAATCGGTAAACTGAATCGATAATGAACTTTTAATTACTAAGTGATAAAATTATTAATTACGCGATACTTAAAATTGTATTGATTATTCTTCTGCGTCCTAGCAGAAGAATATAGTTACTTATAAAATTTATCTTTTTACATACTTCTCTATATGTTTTCTTTCATCTTTAACAGTTTTGCAGAGATTTCTACTTTAATAGAACGTTTTAATTGTGAATAAGATTAATTAAAAATTGTCTGATATAAGATTAACTCTGATTCAAACAGAATTAATTCATTTAATGTCAGTGACAGGTGGTAATATTACTATCTACTTCTAATATTTTAAACTGTTTGTAGTTCAGTTCTTTAATAAAAATTCTGATAGATCTCTACTAAAGTAGTAAATGTGAGAGAAAAGATTATAGAATTAATGAAATAATTATGGATAATTTTATAAATACGAGTAAATCTCCATTATCTTGTATATCAAAAACGTTATAAATTAGCTAACATTTAGATTTATTTATTTATTGTCACTAATAAAATACATTAAAATATAAAGTACAAAATAAAATACAGTACAAATATTAACATTATTTTAAAGAAATACATTTTTGTTAAAGCTTTAGTTAACAAAATTATTTTATAATTTTTATTTATTTATAACAAAAATATACATTAACTGAAATGAAAAATTTTATATAATACAAACATTATACATTTTTAAAAGAAATAAAATTTGTTAAATTTATTTAAGATGAAAAAAATTAACAGTGTTTTATAAATTAATTTAACAAAGATTTAAGAACGATCGAAATAGTCGCATCAATAACTCAGATTACGTAATAATGTATACAATTTTTTTCCGCCTAAAATTTCGTCTTTAATTCTAAATTTCAAATCATCTGTGATATTTTAATTATTGAAAATCATAAAGAAATTTTATTTTTCCAAATAGCAATCATCATATGGATTTTGTCATTTATACACAACTAACTAACTACACAAGTTAAGATAAGTTGAAAGGATACAAGAATCGATATGTGGGAAAAACATAAATTTTTTTTTAAATTGTGGGAAAAAATAAAAACAAATTTTAATACTAGAAATTAATTGTTGCTAAAGTGTAAACATTAGAAAAAGTCTATTACTATTTTTATTTATTTACT
This sequence comes from Lycorma delicatula, assembly GCF_047948215.1. Classification (NCBI taxonomy): domain Eukaryota; kingdom Metazoa; phylum Arthropoda; class Insecta; order Hemiptera; family Fulgoridae; genus Lycorma; species Lycorma delicatula. The sequence continues at coordinate 116,172,678 of NC_134457.1, read as the reverse complement.
TATTTTTAATACTTTTATTTGACATCATTAACATGTAAAAACTACGTTATTTCTGACATGAAAGAGAAAAGCTTCCAGCAACCGTTTCTAGTTTAATTCTAAAAGCAACGCGGTTTATAAATTTGCATTAAACTAGATTAAGTACAAAGACGACTTTAGAATAGACGAAAATTTACACACATACCCACTGTTTTTTGTTATTTACATCGCTTCGCGAATATTAATTATTTTCATTCTAACATTCTTTAAATTTAATATATTTTAGTTTACTGTAAATATTATTTTTAAAATTTAAATATAATATATCCTAAAGAATTGAAATTTTGTGGCTTTTTAATCTTTCTTATTCTTTACCACTGTAGAAAAAATTAAGAGCTAAATGTTTGGAATGACTGAGTGGTAGGTAAAACTTAAAAGTCGTATGTCGTCAAATAAATTTGATATTTGAAAGTATTGGTGAAAAAATAATCGTTAAGAATATATTTTTAGAAGTAAAATGTATCTTTTAAATTGGAAGAACAGAGAATTTATTAAAATGAAAGCTGTCACCACTTTGTTACAATTTTCCCAGACCTTTTACATTTCAGAGAACTATTTGTAAAGATTTCATTTATAATTTTTAAAGATAACAGTTGTTAAAACCAATTTGTTACCTAACTGTTTTAGTATTGATGAATAAAAGTTTCTATCGGCTTTAATAATGTATTTAACTTGGTTTCGTTCCTGTAAGTTTTTATTTCAATGTTACTGTAAGAATTATGTAAGTAGAGAAATAGTTATAGAATAAAAGTTGGGCTATCAAATGAAAAGAAATTTGAATTTATTGTACTGAAGTTTAATTCACTGGATTCTTGGAAATAATGTATTACATTTCTTGTATTTTTTCTAGATAAAATCTCTTTATATATAAATTTTTATAATTTTCAAGCATACAAAAAATCTCTGTGTTTATATTAACTTTGTATTGTTATAAATAACATGCTATGATGTAAAAATCATTTTTTTTGATATTATACTACAACACAAAAAATTCACGATTTACAAAAATTTACAAGAATTACAATGCAACCGATGGTGTGCTCAGTTTTAGTAAAAATATTATCTTTAAACAGAAAGTATTAACTTTACTACCTTTTTGCTAAATATAACATTTATAAAAAAAAATTATCAATGTCTTTAATTTTTTAATGCGATTTACATTTACCGTTATGAATCATATATATTAGTACAGCAATTAAGTGTTCACAATTACATTTTTAATGCCAAAAAATCTAGTTCTGACTGTACTAATTTTTTTTACACAGCTAAGTAATTTAATTTTTCCTGTTCACGGTACATTCTACCCTGGTGACCTAAGAATTTACTATTGCTATAATTACAGTATGTATGGTGAGCAAATGTTGTAGCTATTTACTGATGCCGACTAAATTAATGGTAAAATCTACGACAAAAGTAATTTATACGTACATTCTTTAATATCGTAAATGATACCAATAACTTTGGTAATATAAGAACACAAACGTAATTGAACGGTTTTAGAGGTAAAGTAAATTTTTTTTAATTTATCTTTGATCAATGCAGATGAAAATAATGCTTCTTTTTATGTTTAGAATTGTACTGTAATTCAAATATTTAAATTAGAATATGATTATAAATAAAACAACATGTACCGTGTTTATTTGTGCCAATAACTTTGATAATTACGTATGAAAACTTATGTGCTGATCATTATAATAAAATGAACGAAAAGAGCTTATAATAAATTAGAAGTTACAGAACGGAAGGAGGAAGATATACTCGAAAAGAAGGTTAACATAAAGAGGGGAAATATCGATTTCAGCTGGCTGGATTAGATAGATAAGGTAGCAGGTGGTAGAATAATCACAGTTTCAAATTCTGTATTGATGTGTGCGCGCGCGCGCGTTTGAGTGTATGTGTGTAATCACCATTATATTCTAGAATAAATTCATATGTGTAGTCCAATCCAGCTAGACTTAAAAGTTATTTAACGTTAACAATACTTAAATCTGAAGAAAAGGTCGAAAGAAATCCTTACGCAAAAAAATTCCTGTTCAAGTTAAATATATTGTTTATAACTTAAGTTATAAACAAACTCAACGTAAAAATTACAGACATTCTTAGACTTTTTCATTTTATGATCACGTACAAGCTTTGTCAAACTAAATATTCTTGTTTTAGAATTTTTTTTCATATGGTTCATTTGCTTTTGGTTCATTTTTTCATGTAAGTTCATATGGGAACGCTTAAGCTAGACGAAATAAGAACAATAATGAGAATGACATCCTTTCATATGCTGAAAGAATTAAAAGGTAATACTTAGTAATATTATTACATATTACTAATGGACTTTCGTTTAGTAGTTTGTAAGTTCTGTTATATACATTCAGCATTAATCATTGACAATTGTTGGAATTAATATGTTAGTATATTGTACTTATTTTCTTCGGGTATTCAATAGTCGATTTTGTTCAATTCTTGTTTAATGTAGTTCTAAATCTCTTCTCAGGAATTGTGCTCGAGTGTCAAAGCAGCAGAGCTTTTTAAATATTCACTAAAAACTAATAAAAAATTCATGGTCAATGCTTTCAAGCTTGACAAGGTTATGAAATTCGTTGAGTTTTTTCACGATTTCCAGTCTTTTTCACGACTTTGCTCATCCTGTACTAAATTTAAGATCATGACTTTATTGTATTTCATGATATGTTAGGATATGATATGTTTCATGATATGTGCAAGATGTACAAGGTTAAAAATATCTAAGATAAGTAAACATAAAAAGTCCTTTAAAAGATTTATTATTACACGTTATTTTGTTTTTATTAAAGTATTTAGAGTACTTTGTTATTAACTAGTTCATTCTCAAGGTATAAGAAGCATGTAATGCTTAATTTTGATTAAATGTAACTTTTAAGTTCAGAATACCTCCATTCTTAGCCAGTGTTACTTTTATTCAGTTAAAAAAGTTTTATTTTATTTTTTACTAGTAAAAAGACAGCAATTTTAAAAATTTGTTGTAGTTACTTTGTAGTTATGTCAATGGTATATAAAAGACAATTAAGATTACTTTGTACGAATTGTTTAGTTGACCTGATTATTTTATGACACGTAAAATCAGATTTTATAAAAATTTCAATAAATTGTAAATGTATGAAAAATGAGATGTTATATATGCTTGATTAGTAACTGCTTGGTATGCAGTGATAAGGATGAAAAGGAGAAGGGATAATATTAATCATCCATAGTTGTGTAGAAAAAAAACCTTTAAGAATGGTATGTCAGTATGAATGTTGTTATCGCCATAGTGGAATTGACTACAATAGAAAAATAGTACACTGAAATAAGTGGGATGAACCAATTTAACCCGCTATGACAATATCGTTAACTAGAATCAGTGGAGCACGTAGACAATTCTCTCCCCAAATCTCAACGACCACGTACAATTCAAAACCGACTCAAGATCATGCATGTATTTCTTCTGTATAAAACTATTCGGACAGTTTGGGTAGTATTCATACTGCGTATTCATTTGAATAATTTTTTGTCAATTATTTTTATTAATAAGAAAAATGTCATCGACCTCAGTCATACAAACCTACCACAGCAGTTAATATTGCTTGCTGCCTCAAATTTAGACGTAAAAAAAGGTTGCCTCAAAAGGTTTTCTAGTTATAAGTATAAGTTTTACAAGTTTTGTAACCTTCAAATCATTTATTTTAAATGATTAATTAGGCCTTGCAGAGTCCAGTAACAGTGTAATTTCTCTAATAATGGAGTATATTTCATGTAATTCATAAATTACATACTTATTTACCGCAAAAAAGATTAGCATTAAGAAAATTTATCTGGATGGTTGTTCCTCCTAAGTAAAGTATAATCAAATATTTACTGCGTTCTTCAACACTAAGGCGGGGGTTTCGTAAGGCTTAGTTTGACCTGTCATATACTTTTTCTTCACCGGTGACCTTCCAGTTGTGAATGAAGTCACTATCACTTCTTTTGCTGTTGACACAGCTATTCTAGCTGTTCGTGACAACTCAACTGTGGCCTCAACTTATCTACAATCCGAATTTAATATAATCTGCAGGAGGCTAGGTACATGGAAGATAAGAGGTAATCAAGGTAAATTGAGCCATGAGACATTCGCAATGAGGAGAGAAGACTGTCTAGAAATCAGTCCTTGATGGAATTTTAAACCCGCATACTGAAAATGTAAGATATCTGGGTATGAAGTACTACTTGCTTGGCAAGTGGTCTGAGTTATCTTTGTTTAATAAGCTAATTTCTTGCTCAGATACTTTGAAACCAATGTGGACATATGGCGTACAACTGTTGGACACGGTAAGCAAGTCAAATGTTGAAATAATGCAGTGGTTTCGGAACAAACTAGCGCTATGGTTTGTTAAAAACAATAAAATCTGCGAATATTTGGGTCTACAGTACGTCAAGGAAGAAACATAACGTTTCAGTTTGAAATATGAATTTCGCCTAAATGAACACAATAGCCACTTGGTCGAAAACCTCCTAGACAACGGTGAGGATGTTAGAATACTTAAGGGGCTACACTCCTGGACCTTAGTAATTCCACAGTGCAAATACTCCTGCTGAGTGTCGTGTATTAATCAATCCTTCATTCCTTCCTCTCTGTTTCTGTTTTCATTTTCATTTTTATCTTTTGGTATTATTTTCTAAGTGTTTCGTCAATCTGCTATTTTTATGATTATTGTTGTTGTTTTCTACTGTACTACTCATAGAACAGTTTTTCGAAACTAAGTTGTGTATGAACTATGTTCTACCCTCAGAAGTTCTATGTAGTACTAGCATTTTTGACGAATTTCTATAGGGATTCCTTTTTACGTTATATATGTGGTATAATTGACTTAGGTTACTACGAAAATGTAACCGATTGAAAAAAGTTAGTTAGTGATTTGAGAGAAAACTATGTAGAAATATATAACTATTAATTAATTCCAGAAAATAATTGGCGTAATTAAACATCTACATTTGATGCTTCTATAAGATCTTAATGAAGAGTTGTATTAATTATTCTGTTTGGCAGTTTCTGATACGAGTAAATCATATTCTTTAAGATGATTTGTGCCTCTATGGCAATTTCCACCAAGAATTAAAGAAGGTAATGTACTCTCTTTGACGTTTTAGCAGTCTGGAAACAAGTGATCTAACTAGCAACTTTTCTCTATCCCCACAACAATTTTTGTATTTCTCTTTTGTTTCCTCAATTTAGAAAAAAATACGATTCTTTTTTTCTTAGTAAATGCTGAGTTTAAGCACTGAGATGATTGGAATTAGTGAAAAAATGAGTGATTTAACAATACACTTTATAAAAGTAATGTTTTTTAGTTAAAAATAAGTTGTCACTTTAAGACATTATTAAACTGATTTCAAAGTATAACTGACTCTAAATCATCTTAATTTTAGTGAAATAAAAATATTAAGACCTAATTAATATTAAAAGAAAAAATTAGTAAGAAATAAATAGGGAAAAATATTTATTTTAATGTAATATTTTCCATCCAAGAATGCGTTTCTATAATGTACATTTTCTTCTATATATACATTTACGTAGTTGAAAAATGGACACAAAAAAAAGAATGAAAAAGTTATGGAGAAAGGACTTTGAAAGATGTTTTACTTTAATGTTTTACGGCAATTAAAATTTTAGGTTTATATCTGTTAATTTTATCAATTTACATAAGTACATAATGAATAATTTTTTATTACTTTTACTGAAATATAGTTACAGATAAATGCTGTTAAAGGTCGAGGTTTTGTACATCCTCATATTTCATTATCTCCTTTCTAATCAAAAAACATATTTTATCCTTGAAAATTGCAGCAGAAAATATATGTATGCATTTGTTGTTTCTTTCTTGCTTGATATCTCCAGACTAGGTGTAACAATTTGGATGAAATTTAGCACGATGATTATTATTTATATATATATATATATAATGTATTTTATAAATTATTTATATATATATATATATATATATATATATATATATATATATATATATATATATATATTATATATATATATATATATATAAATCATCATCATATATATATATATATATACGTATAGATGCCATTTAATTTTGGTTTCGATTGGGCAAAGGGGCAGGGAGGATGTAGACACTTTACCTCAAAATTTTACTCAAAAGGTATACTTTCACATTAATAAATATTTCTTAGATAGTTATTTTCTAATATTGTTTGGTCTTATTCAAAAGAATAAGACCAATTAAGGGTAGGAGCAAAAATCTCTTTGTTATTTCTAGACTGTCACACTCTTATACTAATTATCCTAATTTTATTATCCTAATATATTAGTATTTTCAATTTTGTTAGACAATTTCATTTGTACGATGGAAAGTAAGCCTAATTTATTTTTTACTTTTTGGTGAGTTATCGTTTTGCTTCGTATCAAAGTTTAAAGTTTAAACTTCGTTTATTAAAGTTTAAAAGATACATTAATAATATTTATTTATTAATAAATAAAGATAATAAGAATGATAATTAGTGAATTGTTTAATTTAAATGCTAAAATTTGACGAGAAGTAAAACCAAGCGTTTAAAAAGATTGAAATTCATAATTTATATAGGCTAAGAATTGTTAGAGGTAAGCAGAGAAATTAAGTTAATGTTATTTTTATTTCATCCCGTTTCACGATTACTATTATTCTATTTTTATTATTTAGTTCAATACTATTTCTACTGTTGTTGTAGGAAAGTACATCTGACGCTGTAATATTGGTTAGTAGTTTTTGTTTTTACTGGAAACCCTTCTCAGATCTCCGTCTAACTACTAACCTCTATTGACTTTACCTTAGGCATATAACGGAAAAGTAATTTTCCGTACATTACTTACCCATGATGACGTAAGATTAACATAATATATTTCGTGTATATAGTACGCATAATAATTGTAATATTATTACCATAATTAGTAATAATTGTTAATAATCATATAATGATTATTAACAATTATTACAGACTACTAATGTCATTTTAACTGGTTTGCTGATTTGTATATAGTATATATATATATATATATATATATATATATATATATAAATTTCATAAACCAATTAAAATAACATTAGTAATCTTTGTAATTTCGATACTCACAGCTTTAAGGAAATAAATTAAACTGGATATAAGAATATTACTTAGTAATATTCAACGAAAGCGTTGAACATTATTGGTGAGACGTCTGACTTTTATAGATTAGGTGTAATGGTTTAATTCAATTATTTTTTTATTTCGAATTATGTATATATATATATATATATAATTCGTAGACTGACAGACTCGAGTTTCATTCAAAATTATTAAAAATATATGATATATAATGCAAAAATAAAGAAAAAGTTATATTTGTTTCAAAGAGTGCCGATTAACTACCAATATAGATGTATACTTTAAACACAACGCTTATCTCTGGGCTTTTTATTTACCCGTCGTTCACTCTCAAAAAGAAATTTTTTAAAAACATTTATTTCACCGACTGTTGGATTACAGATACCCGCACGTACGCTGCAAACAGATATTTATTGGGTGGAATGACTGACACACAATCTGTCCTCCCTCATTCCATCAAAAATTTTAGTTTTAAAATTTAAGTATTTTTAGTTTTAAAATCGCAGAAATTTTTGCTGGCAATAAATGAATTTTTATTTTTTATACTTTTAAAAAACTGTATTTCGTAACTGTAATCGTTCTGCTTTTAAATGCTTAAATTTTTATTAAACTCTTCTCACTTTGGCGTTGATTTTAATCCCGAACAAAACGAGATAATTCTATCAGTCTGATGTGATAAAACTGAATTGGAAAAAATTAAAAATTTAAAAAATGTTTTATTAGAGTTTGTTTAGACTATGTTTAAAATCTGAGTAAACAATGAACTGGTGTAAATAAACGATAAATTTGTGTAAATTTATGAGTATAGTTGTTAGATGTACGAAGTAATATTTTATTAACGTATAACATCTAATAATCTAAATGTACATTTAATACAGTCAGTAAAACATGTATAAACCTTTATACTGATCAGTCATCCACTCGACATTGCTGCCCACGTAATGATATTTATAACGTAAAATTGATATTACAACTAAACATAAAATTTAATATTTGAGTTAATGTAATGTTTGAGTAGTCGGTTATATTATAATTTATTGCAAGTTCTACTCATGTTAATAATATTTTGAGTACGAAATGTCAGCCAAAATTAAATTTTCATAATTTAACATAGTTTACAACTTTTTAACTTCATTATTTCGAAATTGTCGGAGATAAATTGTAATACATTATCGGTGAAATATAGATATTTATGGTTTTTTAAGAAAAATAAAACCCGATTTAAATTTGATTAAAGCTACCCGATTTAAATTTGATTAAAGCTACCCGATTTTTACTGTATAAAATTTTATTGCGACAATAAGTCTCGTAATTATATTATAAATAATTTGATTAAATTTTCTGTCATACTCAAAAAATTTGATCTCTTTTCATTTTTTTAAATATTAACAACAGCTCAATATAAAACTGGAAATGATTGTGGAAAACAGTATTCGCCTTTATTTATGCTTTTCTACTAAAAAAAAAAATCTCTTTGATGGATGGAAATACTACTACCAAAGAGAATTATAAGTATCTAGAGTTACATAAATATATCTTTTACATAAAGAGTCCTTTCGAACTTACAGATAAAAAATTTTAAACTGAAGTGGTAATTTTTTTAGGTTTTATTATTCTTTCGTTTAAAAATATTTGTTATTTTACTGTAAATTTTGTGGCTACTGTAAATTCTGTGTACTAAAATGGTAATCTTAGTTAAGTTGCGTTGCAATTTATTACTTTTCACTAATTCTACTTTGTTATGTTGTATTATGCTAATCGCTTTAACCAGCATCTAAATCAACAAAACATAAAATGAAACCTGGTGTTGGTCTACGCAAAACAGAATTAATATACAGCGTGATATTAAAGAAATGAAATGGCTTAATATTTAAAAACTAAGAGTTACTAGGAGGTAGATACAAGTACAGATTTATTTAGTTACAAAATTACTACTTTATGGTGTGTTTGACATTTTTATCTGCATTCTTGGATCCGCCGTATAGAATCAAAATTTATTTTTTTAAATTAAAATTGGACATATGATTCATGAATGTAAAATTCTGTGATAAAAACGATGGCAAAAACTGTTTCGTAAACTCTCTCGATAAATGCTTTCGTTTTCGAGTTCTAAACAATAAAGTTGTGAAAACGGAAAAATCGTGGTTGTAATAAAAATAGGTAAAACTCCCGTAATAACTTTTTTATTTCGTTTAATCTTCAGAATTACTTACAGAAACAAACTTAAAAACAGTATTTTTGCAATTAATGGCCCAAGTACAAATAATAACAGTTTTTACAAAAATAAATACACAATAACTAATAATTTGCAACACTATTACAAATTAAATGGCTAGTTCTACTAATATTATTTACTTTATTTATCACGATATTTAATTTTAGTTAACAAATTTAAAAAATTTTTATTAATCATGGCAAATTTAAGATTGTTTATAAAATGTTTAAATACACCATAAAGTAGTAATTTTACAACGATGTAGATCCGAACGTGTTTCTACCTCCTACTATCTCTCCGTTTAGAAATACTAAGCCGTTTCCATACCTTAATAGCACCTTCTATAATATGGTCAGAATGTTTGAGCGAGATTTAATGTCGCTCAAACATTCAGTGGCCTTTGGCCAACGTCGAAACAGTACTCATGGAATGCTAACGCTGGTCTTGACGGCTGAAAATAATAACACACAAAGTATGCAGTTTTCTTCAAATCTTTATTGAGCACGAAGCAGTACTCCCTTCGCTGACTGTGATCGACACAACTTATACAAATTATTTAAGTGCACTGCTTGTCTTTAATTAAAACAATTTCTTCAATTTTACACAGATTTTTGAGTAATTAGATGTAGCATCACTTAAGAAAATAATAGGGTAGTAAAATATTCCCACCATCGATTCGTTTCTCTTATTATGAGCCTTCAAATTCTTCAGCAAAGATATTACATGGAAATTAAAAATGTGTTTTGCGTGTTTGAAATCTACAACTTGTATCTTCAACTGCGATTATTTTTACTTACAATTTTTTTCAGTTGATGCATTATATTCGTAGTAAATACACAGAAAAATGACAAACTCTTTTAAATAGCTTGATTATCAAATTTATTTCAACATTTTATGCAATTTTTAGTTTCTTCAATCTCTGTCCTTCATCTATACACGGTAAGGCAATAGATATTATAGACAATTTTAATATGAATAAATCAGTAAAGATATTGACATTCAATATTTTTCAAACGGAGGTCAGAGATTCACTTTCTTTGTTATAACGAGCTTATTTCAAATCAATAAAGAATCTAATTAGATTCATACTTACAAATATCATTTGTAATACAAATATCAATATTCTACTTAGAAATATCATTTTATGTTCTAAAATTAAATAAGAAACAATGTCCAATAAAAATTAATGCGTCAGATTTGGAAAAGATTTTTTTGTCTTTCTGTTAGCATTTACAGTTGCTACCTCATAAGAGACCATAAGTAAATTTTACTTATGATAATAACGTGTATAAATAGTTAAAGTAAAGTTCAATACAAAATAACTAGAAATAAATCACACGTAGAAAAAATAAAAGCAAGTCATCAAAACCAACATACGAAAACAACTCTATAAATAAAATAAATATTAACCGGTAATAGAAATGCTGTAATTTGTAGACTATCAAAGGTACACAGTGGCAGACTCACCCTGTTTTCTAACTCATAGGTTCCTTCTCCCGGTCACTCCAGAGTTAGAGCTCCCAAGTCCACAACAAAAAAATGTTTTAGTCGCCTGATGTCATCGTTGTTGTACAATAGATTTACTGTCTAGCCTCTCTTTGAACCGCGAGCTAAATTTTTTAATCTCTTCGTAAACAGAAGGTAATCCAACATAGACATGAATTTCTCTACCTCCAACAAACCACGGCGCCGACTGTTATGGTTCTCACCAATTTATTCTGGAATCTTTCAATTATTTCATTATTGCTGTTACTCGTCGTACACCATAGCTGGATCCCATAAGACCAGATAGGTTTAAGGATAGCTCTGTAGATAAGAAGTTTATTTGATAACGATAGCTTTGAATTTCTGCCCAGCAATCAGTTTAGTTCTCTTTACTGTTATTAAGCTATTTCCTGTTTTTTATCACGTGGTTCTTCCACGTCAGGCGACGATCCGGTTACTGTACCGGATCCATGTGATGAAGACGTTACTCAGGTGACCACCCATCCCTTTTCAACGTAAACGCCCTATGGCCCAATATGTTCTGACTCACCCTCATTTTCCATAGTTGTAGTTTATCAGAGGCTTCATAATATAGCTCTACAATGATCCTCTAATATTAATGTCAAAATTTAAAAGAATAAAATATTTTACAAAGGTTTAACGCTTATTTAAGGTTTATTTTTAAGGTTTTTATTTTTTTTTTAACGCCATTTTGTTATGAACACCTTGTTTATTTATTACGACGAAAAATATAATCTGTTTCATTTTCTTTATGGACGGAAACATGCGTTCAAATACATTTAAACAATAGCTTGATAACCAATCAAATTATATGAAAACTTATTTGGAAATCCATCTAAACCCCCTGTGGGTAAATATATTTGGAACCAATTGTAGCGATTAGAATTAATAGTGAGAGGTATGTATTTGAAAATAGACAAAAAGTTTAAATTTTTATTTAGAGAACAAACTATTTTTGTACCGAGTCATTTTAAGATGGGTATGAGCTTACGGGATATACGAGTAGCTTTTGGGATAAACGAATAACTTAAATATTGCAATTACTTAATGGTTCCAACCAAAACTCTTCAGAGTTTTCAGAATTATTACAAACGCAACGTAATAGATCACAAATAACAATAAACAACATCAATAGAAACTTGTATGTAAAAACAGTAAAAGATAAAATTCGAGTTTCAAATATCACAGTCATTTTGGTTTATCTCTCATTCTCTTAGATAGTAGAAAAATCGAAATTCATGCTAAATAAAATCATTTTATTTGATATTCCTTTAAAGTACAACGAATTATTTCTCAACTGATTTATTCTGGTTCATTCTATTTAAATTATTGTCTCATACATTCTTCATATTTCAACTGATCTTGTATAATTTTATCATCTCTAATTTCCATCGTTATTAATTTTCTTTATTACCACGATTATTGTTATTTTTTACATTTTCATTATTTATAACTCACTCAACCGTTAATTTCACAAATTTATTATGATAATTCAGATTGTTATTTTTTTTAACAATAATAGAAATTAATTAACATTTTTTTTATAGTGTTTACTTAACGTAAATTTTATTAGGATATTTCCTGCTCTGTGAAAAATCAAACTTTATAAAAAATCATGAATATTCAAAACATGGTATTTTAATAAAGTGGCATGAGAATTTATAACGCTTGAATGAGTTGCTATATTAGATAGAAAATAAATTTAATGTCAAGCGTTTATGGTCATGCACGTAGTTGATAAAATATTCATAAAGTATTTTTGAAATATTAATTGTTTTATGTAGTACTTTTATGATACTTACATTCAAGTACTTCATAAATAAGGATTACTTACACTTGATATAAATCATGCTGCAATCAATGTATTTCTTCTATAGGGTGTTTTTATAATTAGTAATTATTATTATTCAACATTATGAGAAAAAAAATATTTTTCGTGTTAAAGAAAACAATAATATGTTGTTGCCATGTAATTGCCAATCTCCGTAGCAAAGTGATAGAGTCTCGCTTTTCATCCGAAGGTTCCGGTTTGGATTATATGTTAGACATGGCATTTTTCATACGTTATGAAATTAATAATCATTTTTTATAGTAACTGTTTTTGCTGAATGAATAAATAAACAATGCAAACAAATGGATATATATATGCACTCGCGGGTGTGTGTGTGTGTGTGCGTGTGTGTGTGTGTGTGTTTGTGGAAAGAGTGAGAACACCACAGTATTTTTTAATTGTAATAATGTATACAAGTTTTTTAAATTGGAAAGAAATATATATAAATCGATTACAATGGTAACCCTCTTTTGAAAAAATAAAAGAATTCTATCTAAAAATATGTATTCTGTCTAATCTAATATAATTATTGTCTACAAAGGTGGTCCATTAGGGCGGAAAACGTCCTTTTTAGCATTCTAGAAAGTTAAAATTTGATAGGTTTTGTCTTATTAAAAAAAAAAGGTTTATCTACTCAAAACATCCTAAATATTATATTAAAAATAAAAAAATTAAGATTTTTTTAAAGGTAACTTAACCAGAATTTAGTTTATTTCAAGTTTTTAATTTTCATTTTTCGGGAATTATACGTGATTTTTAATTTTAAAATAAATTTAAGAAATAATTGATATAATAATAAATATGCTTTAGCGTATGAATTAACTGATCCCAATTAAATTCTCTTCTTGATCTGATATTGTATAAAGTTCTTCATTGTCATAGGATTTATCTCATTTTTATAGATAAAATGTATTATAAAAACAGTTTCAATCATGGTATCATCTATCTTCAATAAGAAAATATAGAAGCTTGCGATTTCAATGGGATATTTAAATGTTTTATGGGGTTTAAATGTTTTACCATTAGTTAAATTGACTCCTAAAATTGAACTTTGACATACATAGGACTACATTCAATCTTTTTTCTATGCAACAGACCAGTGTAGCAATTAGTACATATTTATTTCACCTACAAATTTTCTTTCAGTTTTTAGTTTTTCTATAATAAATTAAGTTTATTAATGGAATTTAGATAAATAAGCAGATTTTATGATATTTTTAATTTTGAACAGTAATTCCAGCAGAATGAACTTATTTTTTGGATTTACTACGTGTATGATAGAAGTAATATTTCTTAGTGGTCTGTATAGTTACTAAATTTAAATTGTACTTCTTCCCTTAAAAGAAAAAAAAATATATATATATATATATATAATAATACATCAAAAACTTTGAGGACAAAATAAAAACTAATATTTTTATAAAACATAAAAAAAGTTATTTTACATTTATATTAGTTTCAGTTCCAAATTTAAAAAAAAAAAAATGTAAGCAGCTCAGTGTATCTTTATTTGTACAATACATGCACGGTAACCCGAGACATTAAAATTCCAATTTTTAATTCATTAACATTGACTTATGCCTACCTTTATTTTAGTGTGTGTCTTACAAATGTGTATTTATGAAGAAAAAGAAAGTTAATTCCATATTTCATTTAATATACTCGAAAAAAGAAAACAATGACAGAACATTTGTTATGGACCTTTACGCCTGGAGTGGCAGCGTCTTACTGTTTCATTCTGAAGGTTCCAGGATCGGAACCCGGTTAGGTATCGAATTTATTATACTCTAAGAAATAATCATTACATATTCCCAAGCTCATAGTTAGTTCAATTTGATATGGTGAATTAATCATAAAACAAATTTTTTTTTTTTAATAATTCTATAATAGGAACTTTTCATTAAATAATAATAATCTTTATTCCACAAAATAAACAGATTACAAATGAAAATAAAATTATTTACAGTTATAAATTCTTAATACATAAGCTTAGTAGACATACAACCTAACAATATAAAATAATAAAAGTAAACAATTATTATATAATCTTGTGGAACTAGGCAGTATTGGAGGTTACCATCCATTATTTTTCAATGAGCAGAGTAGTAAACTAGCCATTTATTGAATAATGGTCTAGTGTGGATTTCCAAGTGGATATTAAATATAATTACACGATACAAGTCTTGCAGTACTAACCTTTCAGCTAGTGACAAGATTATATATACATACATATAGATTAAATAAATCAGAACCATAAATACAATACAAGAATACAGTGATAAAATTGAAAATTAAATTAATCCTAGACAAAAATTTGAAAAATAATGATAAAAATAAAAAATAAAAATATGAAAATTTTAGTGATCGATTCCACCCACAATCACAGCGCAACCTATTTAAAAAAAACTCTCTACATCTTCAATTGACAACTAATCATAAATTGATAGTGAAAACCTTTTAGAGTCTTCTATGGATTTATATTCCCTTGGTAAGTGATTAAATATTTTTGAACCTAAATATGAATAAAAACGTTTAAATAATTCAATCCTTGACCTAGGAGGAACTACTCTTTCCGCTTTCCGTAAAGACCTCGTAACCAAAGTACTATAATTATAATTAATATACTGAAGTAAATGCACTATAATTAATTAATTATAATATAACAATCAATTAATTAATATGATAAATATTTTCTTGCTAATATCAACAAATTATTTTGTAAATCCTTCCTTTAAATCTATTTTAAAAAAAAAAGAAGAAAATAGTAATAATAAATATTAGAGGATAAGTGATAAAAAAATAAATAAATAAATAAACATCGTGTACATTAAAATTCACGCAATTTATGGAACTTATTTAAATAACACAATTAATTACATAAAATGAATGAATTTTTAGGACTGAAGAGTTTTTAATGAAAATATAAACGATTTAAGAAAAGAAGTTTCTCTTAAATTCTGAAGAACACCAAAACAGTTGCCAAAGTTTAAATTATCTGGTTTTAATGAAAATTGTTTTTAGTTGCTGTTTAAAGTATGTTTATAGTATACTGAAAAGATTCAAGTATTTGTATTGTATAATCATTTTATAAACTGTTGTTTATCTATATGTTTATAGATTCATTTACGCCATTAATAAATTTATTAAACGGTTATTTAATAATTCAATGGAATATAAAATAAAAATTCCTTATGTATTAAATCAATGCTAATTGTTTTTACTATTTACAGTTGTGTAAGCGTGATGAGTTAGTTTGCTTGCTCTAACGTCATTTTTCTTCAGATTCGGTTTACATTTTATCTTCCTTCGTAGAATATATATTTACCACGGATTCTAGACAATAAATAATTAACTAAATAAATGAATTAAAATTACTGTAAAGTAATTTCATTTTTCAATAGTGCTCTTGGTGAAAGTAATAGCTAAAATTATTCTTCATAATACTGTAATAGGATGTACATTGTCATTTATGCTGAAAATAAAACAAAGATAGGTGTTATCATTTTATTTAATTCAATTATGTCCGAGAGAAATGTAAAATTTCTATCCACACTTTCATTAATTTTATCAAATCTAAAACGAAAAAGATACGTTTTTTTTTGTTTTTTAAATAGATTACTTATTAAACAGTAATTACATTGTACTTAATTTGTAATTAAACTGATACTTGATAATTATCTACATTTATTTATATATTTTCTCAATTCTATTTGACGAATCCAATATTTCATATTGCTGATAGGAAACGGTGATGTTAATCAATAAATAAATATTACGTAACCCTTTTTTGTTTGTTTAGCAGCGAAATGTTTTTGCATTTCAAAGCAGTTTTATATTTTTGGTTTTTATTTACTAAATAATATTTCTGTTTATGTAGGATGTTTTTAAAAACATGCGTATATTCTCTGTTTTCTTGTTTAGATCTGTAGCATTAAAACGAGATTCCTATTTAATGTAACTAATCCACAAACTTTACTTCATACAACAGTGTAAAATTAAAGGAAAAATACAAAATAAAATAAAAATTAAAAAAAACGGTACAAAATGGGAAAAGTATGAAAACGTTTTATTAGAAAATTATGTAAGAATTATGACTATAATATTTATGGTACATTTAATTGATATTCTGATCTATATGAATTATCTTTTAACTTATAAGTTCATTAACATTTACTGGCCTCATAAATAAGATTTTTATTGAAAATGTTACAAATGTTTTATAAGAACTTTTTGGATCAGCGTAAGAAAACTAACGAACAAAATTTAAAAATACACCAATACAAAGTTTCAAATGAAACTTCGATAAAAACAAAAATTAAAAAATAATAATTTTCGGATGCTTAGAAATGTGATTTAGAAAATCTTTTCAGAACTACGTTGCAGTACCTTTCTCAAAACAGTGAATCATTTTTTAATTTATATTTTATGAAAAGAAGTAACGATATCAGTTTTATTATTAACTATTTTCCAATTATCATTTTAATTAATCCTTATCTATTGAAATTTTGTTATCTTTTGAATACGTAACTTCTTGAGCAAGATTTATTTTAGATAATGAATAAATTATGTTAAACGGGAACTCGGTATTTCATGCAAGAATGGAATTAGTTATTATCTTAAGGTCGTTTGTTGTTGTTATTTTATGCCCACTAGTTTTAACTGGTTATTATAGTGATTTTCTTTCTGCAGCTAATGTAGCAGTTTTTAAAAAAAATCTTTTAATATCATTAAAGAACCGGTAGTATTAACGATTACATTTCATTTCTTTACCCTTTTATTTATTACTAATAAAAACGTGCTTACCATTTCTTTTTTATCTATAAAACTAACTATTCCTGTCTGAAACAATTCTTATCATGAAATTTAAACGAGAGCTGAAAAACCTTTAATCCTAAAACAGTTACTACCCAATAAATAGTGAAATTTTTTTATTCATTTTTTTATACTGTTTTATATACTATCAGTTTCTCAAATAACGAAACTATAGGTAAATCATAAAAAGCAAAAATGACGTGAAAGAGAGGTATCTGGTGATACCTCACAAGGCAATACAATAAACGTTTAAACAAAAAATAATATAATTAAAAGTACAATGAATAAAATATAACTAACAATACGCTCAAAGTCTGTAACAAAGTACACATAAATCAACAAGTAATAAAACAGAGAAAAAAGGTCAACACAACAGTTAATGTTAATAAAACAAAGAAAGTACAACATTCTCCGCACAACAGCCTCAAAATTGAATACATGTAAATTTTAAGTCGTCTCACATACTCATTGTTATCTAATACGTTAACAGCCAGATTATCTTCAGACGTGGTAAGCTTAAATATATACTTTAAGCTAAATCGGTGAATTTCATCATGACTGCCATTCCTAGGTAATTGTGGATTTCCTAATTGTTCTTTACAGACCATGAATCTTGAATCCTTGATCTTTCACATCAGACCTTGAATCTGAGATCTTTCACATGACGTCTCGGATACGTTCCTCAGTACTTTGTTCTGGAACCTTTAGATGATATCAATATTGATATTGCTTGCCGTACCACAAAGTTGTACCCCGTAGACCCATATTTGCTTTAAAAACGCCTTATACAACAACACTTTGTTATTTAATGGCAACACGCACCTCCTTCCAAGAAACCAGTTCAACCGCCTAAACTTGATATTTAATTGCTTTCTCTTTTTCTCTCGCGTGATTTTTCGCGTTAGGCGACGGTCCAAATGAAGTCCTAGGTATCGGAACACTGTCCGAATGATGAGTAACGAGGAAGATTCGCGGGCAGACTCTCCTCCTCATTGCAGTGTCACATGATTCGACTTTGCAGTATTAACACCTGCCCAGGTGCAGTATTGCACCTTCCATTTAGCTAGTCACTCAATAAAAAGGTCTAACTCCGATTACAGTTTCTCCGACACTACTTTTGGGTTATCGTCAACCGCCGTAATCGCCGTGTCAGCAGCAAAAAAAGGACGAGTGATATTTTCGGTGCTAGAAAGATCAGCAGAGTAGATTAAAAACCAAACTGAACCCAAGACTGAACCCTGCTGAACCCCCAATTTCGTATCAAAATATCCTGATTACTCTTGACCATAATTAATCTGTGAAAACCATCCATCAAGGTAGTATTATGATTGTGACAAGCTTATTTTAAATTGGTACAGCAGACCAGCAAACATACCTTATCGAAATCCTGTTGAATACAAAAGTTCTCCATCATCTACAGGTTTGTCCGGTTTTGGGACCACGTTATGGACTTTCCATTTCGATGGGAAATGCGTCTTCCAAAGGCTGCCATTGAAGAGGCGTGTTATATATTCGATGGACCTAAATGGAAACATAAATAACACCATGAGTTAGCAATCCCAGGGACCTTGTTTAAGCTTCCTATTTTTCGGAACGTTTGTGATAGTTTTGCACATGTGATATGCAGAAAAGGTAAACATAGAGGAATCGGACTATTCAAGAAGTCATAAATCTCTCACTCTCTATTCCCACTATATCATTCCGCCGAAAGATCTCGGGTAGGAGTTCAGTAAACAGTTTTCTGCCTTCTCACCGTCACTACGAGTTCAACCAGTCGGTATCCTTGAAGGTGGAAATAAGAGCGGAGGCTGAATAAGTCTCCTCGTGATTTTCCACAATGAATAACCATTTCTATCCGAAGGGGAATGAATTTACATATAATGTTTAAACGCCTCGTTCTTGATAGCCTTTATCAGATTTATATTTTACGAGCACGCAGGTTAAGAGCTGCCCTATTTTCAGGCCAGCTGTATAATTTCCATGTTTTCCGAAATCTTCTTTTAGTGATAGTAAGATTCATTACTTCTCTTGGATAGTATATACATATTGCTGACATCGTGTGAATTGTGCTATACCAGGAGAACTCCGTGGTCTTTTGAAGAGAATACTTCAGTTTTTTGTATTAATTAACCATCAATACTGAAATCGATATTGCTAAATTCGGTTGTAATTTGGGAGATAGATTATCTTTTTTTTTTGAAAGATAACAAGAAAATTGTAGTTTACTAGCGCATGATTTAGAAGTTTGAAATAATGATGATATAGGTCATTCAACAATTTTATCACCATTTGAAAAAACCACTTTAATTGGTGATGATTAACGAACTCAAACTGTATATAATGAACGCATTAAATTTCCAGAAAGTCCATTTAAACAAGTTTCTGAGATACAAGAAACAATTACAAATGTAGATTATGAGGCTATAAAACTATTCTTAGAAATGTTAAAAACCGGACCAAAAGTTTCATTAGATCATGCGAAAGGAGTAATATATGATATTTATCAAATATTAAAATTAATCGGAAATTTTATCTGTTTTGCTATACCGGTTATTTTAGAGTTCTTAATTTATAAAAATCAGTAAGATCTTCGACCTTTGGTTGAAGATCTCCCTGATGTTACCTTGTGATTCAAGGTTGACAAAGAATGTTGACAGAGCCTCTTTTGTCACTCAATGTCTGGCGTTAACAATACTCCGCACCCTGTGTCCACGGCTTTCAATGTTCACCCTTATAACATCTATTAGGATTGATTAATATTAGAAACCCTCAGAACCTACGTTCATCCTTCATTGAAAGTGTATAATATTAAGCCTTGTCTTCGTATCAAGTCAGTATTCGAGATTCCAATTTATACTGCTGATAAAAAACGGTAACGTTAATCAATAAATAAAATCTAACGTAACCCTTTTTGTTGTGAATACACTTGTTAATAGACCATAAAATTCGTATAAAATAAAATGCAAAATTTGACTTGAATTTATTTCGAAATTGTTTTAATAGTTTATTTATTTGACCCACACATTTTTTTGTTGAGCTCTAGAAAATGAATAAAAGGATTCTTTTAATTTTTATCGTAACTATCTTCACTGAAAAGCCCAGTAGGAGAAAAAAATTAAAAATTTGCAATAGATTTAAATCATGAGTTCATTGGCTTAACAGAAAAGTTATGGTGATATAATTTCTCTACCCCATCATAAATATTATAATAGAAATATTAAACATAAAAAAAAACTAAATAAAATATTTAGAAAATGATTACCATTTTATTAACCTCATTCTTTACTTTAATTAAAAATAATTATTGTAAGATAATAAGTCTTTGTAGCCATTGTAAAGGTCATTTTTTCTTAAAAAAAAAAAAAAACGTGAGAATTGTAGATTATGTTTTTTTAGTTTTTTTTTAAATATGCTGTTAATATACATGTCATATCAAATCATTTTTTTAATAACTATTTACCTCTGCAATTCTTTTATACATGAATTAATTGGTACTCGGACAAAAACAATTTTATATTTTACGTTAATTTTTAATAAATCCTCGTAAATTTGTAGAACTTTAAACTACGATTACTCTATCTTTTATTACATGTATTTAAGAAGAAAAGATTACGTAAAAGTTATTAAGAGCAAAAATCTCTGAAGATCAAGCGGGTTGGGTTAAGAATTTCGACAAAACGCTAATGGTGCTCGTAAGCTTCCACCCGATTCCTAGGAAATAACGTAGTCAAAGAGTTAGATAGACAAAATTCATCTATTTCTACAATAATATGTATGTTGTTATACGTTCCCTACTTACATTGTTAGGTAATATTAATAGCTCTAAATTACTCGAGAATATATGTTATGAAACTTCGTGATATTTATATTCAGAATTGTTTCATAAAGATAAACGATAAATTTTCCAAGATCTTAAAGATAGATAAATTTTCTACTTGTTTTTTGTTAAATGTTTTGAACTTATCCTTTAATTTCAGCGCATATAAAGAGTTAATTAGTAACCTGCAAAGTATGGATGACAGACAGAATTAATCTCCTTATTAATATGCGATTTGGTGAGTGAGAATTTAACATTATGATTGATCTTGTGGAATAAAATTAGTTTAAAATATTATAAGTGCGATGATATATTCGTATTCGTATATATTATATGTTGATAAGCGTACTATATTTTAATCGTCAAACTAATAAAAAACTAAAATTATTAATTACTATTATTATTTTATATGCAAATGATAGTAATATGTACATTATTATTTAATATTTTGTTAATATTATTATTAACATATGGAAAGCAATCGTACATTTCACCTATTTAAAAATCTAATGTGGACATCACATGACTTCCTTGTACGCCTATTAAACTGCATACACACATTAAAATGGAAATTACATAAAATTTTATTTCATTAATAACTTCTGATATTTTTTCATTTTTTTATTGTTATTATTGAATTATTATTTATTGGATTGTTTATTACAATCAGAAGTTAACAATTATTAATAAATCAATATATTTAAATTAAAAAAAAAGTTAAAAAAGAAAAAAGGATATGAAGATGGATTTAAACTGATGTGCTTTCCCCATGTAAGATCCAAATATTTCATTAATTAAAATTTTTTTGGCTATAACTCTGGAACCAATGAAAATAAGTACAACTTATGATTTATCGTTGAAAAGCTGTCAATGAGGGCTTATTACTACAGTTGAATACAGGAAGTAAAAATTATAAATACTCGTCACGAAATTAATTAATGAGATATTTGGATCTTATAAGGGAAAGGGACACCGGTTCAAATCTAACTTCATCTCTTTTTTTAATTTTTTTATTTTTTATTTTTATATTTTGATTTATTAATAATTATTAACCACTTATTGTAAAAAAAAATTGAACTGATTATAATGAAATTTTGTGTAGAGACTGGTGGATATGGAGCAATTGGATGTAAAATTTTTGGATTTTTCAAACACATTTTTTATGTCTTTCTAGGCGTAGTAGTAGTGTACGTGATTAACTCCAAAAAAGAAATAATACTTTGGGAGCAATATTGGCGGTGAAGGAGCCGATAAAAACTTAAAATTATGGATTTTTTAATTCAAATTTTTTTTGTTTATTTTCGTGTATTTTAAGAATAGCCAATGCCAGGAAAGCATTACAAATTTGTTGTCAGCTTTTTTTGCTTTTATTATTATTATTTTTCTAATTAAGAATAAACATTAAGTGAAGAGAAATTTTCGCTTTGAATTATTACTTTTTTTAGAAGAACAGTATTCTGTATTAATTAATTAATTTCTTTTCTATTCATATTAAAATTATATAATATTGATGACTTATTTTACTCAATTATTTTTTGTTCATGACCAAAATATTTATTTGTTAGTTTTATTTTGCAAAAATTTAAAGTTTTCAATTACAATCTTCTGATTAAAATTTTACTCTAGGTTAATAAAATTCTTACGATTATCTCAGAATAATTTTTTTTTTTATTTTTTATTTTTATTTTTACGAGCATCGACTGCTAAGCTCATTAGCCCTCGTCACATTCTTTAAAAGAAATTATTATCTCCATCAGGATCGTCATATGTAAGGGTGTAAAGGGCCCTTACATTTTATTTAAAAACACAAACTTCACAATAAACATTAAAACATGAAAGACAAGGACAATCACAAACACTTACGGGGTGTAAAGGGCCCCAATATTAAAATTTGAGATAGGTTCTCAAAAGACCATGAACTTAAAATTAAAATTAATCTTATCAATACCATATCTTTCTTTCTTTTTTCTACGAAGTATCATTTATAGTTTGTTTAAGCACCCTCGGGGCGACTAGAACCGCCGTTGGGCAGTATATCAGTCGTGCCAGGGTGCCGTGGCAGTTGAATCCTTCTTATATCAGGCTATAGGCATGCACGGCGTACACCCATAGCCTCGCGCCCTCAATCCACCCTTGAGGGTCCCACATGCCATCATCGGACACACCCCGACTCACTGCTCTTGAATGCAGGTGAGCCAAAATGGCCTAGGCAAGAGGGCTACCTCCCGTCACTATACGTGCCACGCTTCGAGACTCCCTTATATGTATATATAAAACTACCGCTTAGAGTATCTTTTACCACAGCTTTAAACTTCCATTTTATAGACTTTTAAGAAGTCCACTGGCGTGTAAAAATGCAACTATATTTTCTTCATTTCCATTATCCAGATCAGCACTAATATTATTTGTAAGACGGAACCTCTTTCTGAGGTCCTCATATATGGTACACTCTTCTATTAGATGCTTGATTGTCAGTGTTTTATTACAAACACCGCACATTGGTCTCACTTCGCCGGTTAACAAATATAAATTTGTTAATCGCGTGTGACCGATTCTAAGTCTGGTCACCGCTACTTGTTCACGGCGAGTCAACTTAAAGTCGCTTTTCCATTTATAAGGAGAAGTTTTAACTGAGTTTAATTTTGTATTTAAACTCCTCCATTCAGCGTTCCACTTGTTTCTTACTATGTTTGTTAGACGGTTTTTAACATCTGCCACTCTTACAGGAAATGCATCCAAATCATCGCAGACTGTTGCCTTTCTGGCAGCTTCGTCTGCGATTTCATTACCTGTAATACCAGCATGCCCCGGAGTCCATACAAATACGCATCGCTGTCCTCGTTGTTTTAGTACGTATAAAATGGACAGGATGTTTGCAATTAGGACATCCTTAATGTTCTTGTTCCGAATTGCAACGAGTGCACTTAATGAATCGGAACATATTAGCACTCTCTCTTCGCAATAGTGTTCAGTGTAGCGAAGAGCTTGCTGAATTGCAGTGAGTTCTGCCGTGTAGACACTGGCCACATCTGGCAGTCTCCAAAAGTGGGCTTCTTCATTTACATATATCGAGCATCCAACACCATGTTCGGTTTTAGAACCGTCAGTATAAATTCTAATATGTTCTTCGTAATTACTGACGGTTGCCAAAAATTCCTGCTGGATGAAATAAAAAAGAAACCAGCAGTGATCACTGCTGGTTTCTTTTTTATTTCTCCTTGAGAGAGATCCAAACTTATATTTACCGCTGGCAAGAGCCATGGCGGTATTTCTCTAGTAGAAATTGCTAGAGTCTCTGGTATAGCAATTTCATATTTTCTTCTTAATTCGTGGTACCTAATTCCGGCTGGTCTGGAATAGGTAGCACGACGTTCGTATAATGCAGCTATGGGATGATTCGTAAACAATTTATTATTTATATGAGCAGGGAAAGCCCATATATTTGCTGCATATCTTAACAAGAGGATCTCTCTTCTATAATGTAGTGGCATTATTCCGGCTTCAGACATCAGACTAGCCGCCGGACTTGTGCGGAAAGCACCTGTTGCGTATCTTATTCCGCTATTATGAACTACGTCTAACTTTCTTAAGTGCGACTTTCTAGCGGATGAATATACGATACATCCGTAGTCTAGTTTAGATTGAACCAATGCTTTATACAATCTCAATAATGTCTCTTTTTCTGAGCCCCAATTTAAGTTCGATAAACATTTTATAATGTTTAGGGCTCTTTTGCATCTATCACTCAAGTCCTGTATATGTAATCCCCATGCAAGGGATTTATCCAATACTAGTCCTAAATACCTTACGCTGTCTTTATATTGTATTGGATTATCGTCAATTGTCAAAGCAGGACTTTGATGAGGAATTCTCTTCCTACAAAAGTGTACACAGCACGTTTTTTCTGGTGAGAATTGGAATCCTGTATTCCTTGCAACTTCATTTAGAGCATTGATCGCTCGTTGCAATTTGTACCTCACCATAGCAGTCTTGTTGCTGGCATATACGATTGCCAGATCATCAACATAGACGCTTTTGCTGATTTCTACTGGAATGGCTAATATCAATTTATTAATGGCAATGGTAAACAAGGTACCGCTCAACGGCGAACCTTGCGGTATGCCATTTTCCAAGATTCTTTCACATGAATATTCATTGTTGACGCGTACTTGGAAGGTACGGTCATTCATGTAGTTGCTGAGCAGTATAGGCAGATTGCCACGAATGCCCCATTCATGTAACTGGAGCATTATACCAGGACGCCAGGTCATATCGAAAGCCTTCTGAAGATCAAAGAAGACTCCGACACAATGTTTCCTTGTAATAAAGCTGTTATATATAATGTCCTCTAAGCTGATCATTTGATCAGTGGTAGAATGGTATTGTTGAAAACCTGCTTGATACGGTGATATCAGGTTTTCTTTCTCCAAAACCCAGACGAGTCGATTATTAGTCATTTTTTCCAATATTTTCCCCATAGCACACGTCAAAGAAATAGGACGGTAGCTATTGGGGTCTGTTAAATTTTTTTTTTTTCTTTGGTACTGGAACAACATAAGCTTTTTTCCACTGCTGCGGGTACGTTCCATCCCGCCATATTTTATTATAAAGTTCTAATAATCTACACTTTGCAGTGGTATTCAGCTGCCTGATCATATTATAGTGGATTTCATCCGGACCAGCAGCTGTGTTACCTGCTTTTTCCAACGCTTTCGCGAATTCTTCCACTTTAAATGGTACATTATATGAGTAATTATACTCAGTTCCAAAATTTAGTAGACCTTCGTGTACTTCTTTTTTGGTTCGAAAACCTTCCTCGTAGTTGGCCGTTTTGCTGGCCTTTTCGAAATGATTGGATAACAGCTCTGCAATTTCATATGGAGTATCTTTTATTTCATCTTCATCTTGAAGGCTAGTTATGGGAGCATAATCATTACGCCCACAAATCGCCTTCACTTTCCTCCAAACATCTGATGCAGTAGTAGTTTTGTCGATGGATGACACGTATTGCTGCCAGGATCGTTTTTTGGAATCTATCATAAGACGTTTTTCTTTAAGACTGTATTTCTTAAAGGCAACAAGATTTTCTATACTAGGACGCTTCTTAAAGGCGTTATACGCCCTTTTCTTTCTTTTTATAGCTTCACTTATTTCATCGTTCCACCATGGAACGGGTTTCTTTGTAAGTTTCCCAGATGTTTTGGGAATATATCTCGATGCCGACTCAATTATTGCATTTGTTATGGCGTCGACATCGTCTCCGATAACTCCAGTTGTTTCCGGGAGTATCGTTCTAGCTGTGAAGCTCGTCTAGTCTGCCTTTTCAAATAACCATCTTTTAGGGATGGGATATATTGTTCTTGTAACATCAGTTACAATTTGCACCGGGAAATGATCGCTTCCATGCAGATCGTCTATGACATGGAAGCTGTACCTCGGTGCTATCGATCCGCTTATAAGTGCAAGATCTATACAGGACGTCGATCCATCTCTGGCATTGAAAAAGGTTCCTGATCCGTCGTTTAAAATAATAAGTTCTGAATTCATCAGGAACCCTTCCAGTTCTCTTCCACGGGGATCTACTCGATCCGATCCCCAAAGAGAATTATGGTGGGACGACGGACATGGATCGGCGCCGGTTTCAGGCGCCGATTGAGAGGCGGCAACCTGGCCACTCCCCGACACGGGGATAGCACCGGTCACCACCTGTGGGAGGGGGACACTCGCCCCCCCTGTGTGATTTTTTGTGGCCTCTGAGGCTTAGAGGCCACTTCAGTTGCAGGAGGCTTGGGAGCCTCCATAACAGTCTCTGTAGGTATTATCGTTTTCTTGTCATCAAGAATCTCACTAAGACGGACTTGGCATTCTGCTCTGGCGTCCGTTTTCTTCAGAGCGAGAGCAGCTTTCGCTGTTTTATCTTCGGGAGGAGGCTGTACTAATATCTTTGGCTTTATTGGATCTTTAATATTGAAAGATTTCATTTTATTGTCAATAATTCTTTCAATCATGTTAGCCAAGTTCGGAGCAAGTTTACTGATGAGCTGACTTTCATCTACAGCAATTGGAGCAGGAGCAGGAACAGTAGCCGCAGTTTGAGCATAAGATGTTGTTGCTCTGGGTTTGCGGGCGTTAACAATCTTTTTGGCTTCGATGTAGCTGACTTTCTGCAGAGTTTTAACTTCCTGCACAGCTACTTCTTCTTTGTAGACAGGACAATTCCGGGATCTACATGAATGCTGTCCCTTGCAATTGATGCATGTAGGGAGCTCTTTACACGGCTCTCCCTCATGCACCTCTTCGCCGCACACGCATATTTGCGTTCTCTCACATTTGATGGCGGTGTGGCCAAAACGTTGGCACTTGAAGCATCGCATTGGTTGCGGGATAAATGCCCGCACATCCAATCGATGTATCCCCGCTCTAATCTTCTCCGGCAAGGTAGGCCGGTTAAATGTGAGAACATGAGAGGCTGAAGGTAGGACCTCGCCATTCCTCCTCATGTTCAATCGGCGACACTCTATGACTCCCTGCGTTGACAACTCCTCAACAATTTCTTGTTCCGTACAATTTAGAAGGTCCCGACAGACGACCACACCTCTTGAGGTGTTGAGCGTACCGTGGGGATCAACATGCACAGCCAGTTCTCCAATCTTTTTTAGCCCTAAAATCTTTTGAGACTGGACATGATTTACAGTCTCAACATGAAGTCCCATGAAGGTCTTCCTTATTTCTTTTACAGGGCCACCAGCGCATTTGGGTATCTCCCGAGCGATGAGAAAAGGACTCACCTTCGAAAAATTTCCATCCTCCTTGGTAATAACCAAATATTTAGGTTTCGGTGCATTATTGTTCTTGAAAAAGGCTTTTTGTAAGCTTTTTCTAGCCTCAATCTCTATCCTTTTAGTTGTTTCCGCACTTTTTCTCCGTTTTGCCTCAGGCGAAACGGCTGGTTCTAAACGAGGGTGTTTGCGTGAACCCTCTGCCACGTTTAATTGTTCAACTTGCATGAACAATAAATCCCTTCTGTAGTAAGGCTAGCCGCCGGGGTACACCCCCACTCCAGGGCTACCAACCCTGGAGGTCCGTTCCGGTACTCCGGTGGAACCGGCATATGTCCTGGCAGAGAGCGGATGCGCAGTCTCTGCACTGACTCCAGGCCCTTACACACCGAGGCTTTCAGGGCTCCCATGCTCCGAACAACATGGGCACCTTAACTACATGCTTGCCATCGCGGGGGGCATGTGGACAACAAAAGGTCTCCGTTACACCTGCAAATAACTTCGACCGTAGCCGGCACATCGCCAGCTCTAAGTTTGGTATATGTCCACTTCCTAATCCATAAATTGTTCATATCCTGCAGGTGGCCAAAAAATCCAATCCATGAGGGGACCTGAAGATGGAAACAGGTCAAAAGAAAAGAACATCCGAGGAATTTACTCGGAGCCCCGTTAGCCAGCTATATGTATTGTACATAAGTACGGCTGTTACCGCCCTGGACGTGGAACGTAGATGTTGTGTTCCGGACGTGGGGATTACCTACCTCAGGGCAAATCAGAATAATTATTAGTTATCGTATTCATTGTGATGTCTAAAATTATTTTATTTATTGCTATAATGCTAACTTAAGTAATAAAAAAAAAAAAAAAAAAAAAAAAAAAAACTTCGATGAAAACATTCTTTTTTTTTTAATGAACTTAACTACTTAATTTTCAGAATCAGATATACTAATAAGAAATGTACAAAATAAAATAATATTAATTACGCACTTTCATAACCACCTTAGTTAAATAAAAATAATTAATCTCACAGAATTACTTTTATAAGACAGTTAATTTTACATATCTTAGTTGCAAAAATAAAATACAGTAGGAACGATCTACTTTAACCGTTTCTGAAATAAACAAAAAGTGGTTACTTAAGTGAGGTGCTCAATAAATAGAAAGAAGACGGATGACTTACGGTAATACTTGTAACGTTTTCAAGTTTCTGTGATTCATATTGTGATCCAGTAGTGCTACAAATATTCAATATAAGAAACAATAGGAGCATTTACGTTGCTAACTGCAATTAGCATTCTTAATTTTATTTTTCATTAGATGTTTCTCAAAAAAAAAAATGATATAATTTTCATTGTATTCATAATTTAATATTTTTCTGTAATTGAGTAGAAACAATGTCAATAAGTAAGTAGTAAGTGCTAGTATTTTTTTATTATTATAGTTGCGCTCTGACAACTTGTATTGCCATAAACATATAAAAACTTTTTTATATGTTTATGTCAAATGAAACTTTTAATATTTAAATTTATAATCTGAAATATGGATTTAATAGAAAATTGTAACAAAATCTTCATAAAAAAAGTAAATTAACTAGCACAAAGCGTCAAATTACCAAATTAACATATTCAATATAGTATAAGTTGTTTTATCAAATAAAACAACATACTAAACAATGGATATTAACAATGTTACTAAACGTATTTGACTGAAAGCTAACTAAATTTTATCTTAGATAGCATGGATGTAAATATAAATTGGTGATTTAAAATATAAATTTGTTAATAATTAATTTTTATTTGTAATAAAGTGATATTACAGTGAACTGTCGTGTTTCTTTTAAAAAAAAATTTAGATCGTTTATTAATGGGTACTATAATTAAATCAATACAAAAAATGGAGTACAGAAAAATAATTTTTTTAAGCAGTTGTAGGTAGGATTAAAACAACATCACAAACAGATTTACATCGCTGGACGTTCAATATGATATAAATGGGATTTTTTTTTTTTTTTTGCAGCAGCAGCAGTAATTAATTTACAATCGGTTCCAGTTTACCGGAAAAATAAGTAAATCTAAATACAAAAAAAACAAAATTGACTTGTATAGAGGGGTTTCCATTGAAATCCTTCAAAGAACGGTATAATGTTTACATAAACTAAATAAGTAGATACAAAGATGAGTACAAAGAACACTGTTCAAAGTCCAAAGATCATATAACACCAAATCAAAGAAAACTCCAGAAAGTAGCCTTATTAAACACACAAAGAATAACTAATCAAACAAAAAAAAAAAAACCATTTAAACAAATCAAACGAAATGAAGAATTCTGACGACGCAAAACACCCTACGGTTGTTGAATCACCGCAAATCTCAGAAAACTTACAAATCTAATACTGATATAAACAGTCGTTTTAGGCGCCTAACGTCCTCGCTGTTATTCATGAGGTTAATTGCGAATCAGTTCAGATCATTTTCAGTCTCATTTTATATCTTGTACTAACTCGTCATATCTCCTCTTGAACGGGTGGAAATCCCAGATTATCGTGTATTTCATTGTTTTTCGCAAACCACGGTGCTTCTGGTATATTTCGTTATAGTTGCAGCCTTTTTCCCTGAAATGACTCCTCCACGTCAGACGGCAATCCAGATGCAATCCTAGGAATTGCACCTGTTAGCGTGCAGGTTGAATATGCTATTAAGTTGAACTCGCGGGCAGTTACCCGTTCTCATCGCAAAGGAAACATGCATAGACTTACCCAGATAACCTTCATCTTCCATTTAGTTAGCTACTGGTCAATTAGATCCATTGCAGTTTGAAGTTTAGCAGAAGCAATGATAACGTCTGTATCCACAGTCCGGATTGCCGTGTCATCCGTAAACAAAGAAACTGTGTTCTCTGAAATCGAGAGGTCCGCAGTGAAGACTGAGTATAGAACCGACCCCAGAACTGATCCTTGAGAAACACCCGACCAGTATTAAAGAATTCAGACAAGTATAGGTAATTCATCTGGGAAAACCATCCGTCCAGGTATCTATTGTGCAATCAAGTAATACAGTTGAGGAAGGCTCCTTTCAGTTTATAGATTAGACTAGGAAGCTAATTAAAGACTTGCTTCCAAAAACACACAACTCTGTGTTTTTTTATAAGACTTGCTAATCAGAAAACACAACTGAGGAATACATCTTTTCTAGGCACTTGCTGAAAATGCTGTGCTTTTGTTCGATTGTTGAGTTACCATATCTAAATCCGAACTGATGGTCAGGAATAACACGTCCTTCCTTCAAAATCGGCCATAATCTCAAAAGAAGTAGTCTTTCAAAGTAGATAACAGGCTTACCGGCTTGTTACCTATTAACCCGACATCATTGGTCGACTATCCGGTTTCAGGACCTTTACCATCTGCGACATCTTCTATTTCGTTGAGAATCTCGTAGTTTGAAGAATGCCATTAAAGACATGAGTTTTATACTGGATGGCCTTGAAGCATAAAAGGTATTTTATTTGTTATTAAGTCATACCCGGGAGCTTTCTTTGAATTCATTCCTTTCCTGATTACTCGCAGAACATCTGCTGACGAAAAAGGTCATATAAAAGACTCACAGGAATTGAGATCTCAGGAATTTGATTATTTCTTCTTCACTACCATCTTGTATGTCAAAAGGCTGAAAGGCCTTCTCAAAATGATTACAAATACGCGAGATTTCTCACTGTCATTTCGAGCCCACGACCTATCTAACGTGTTCAAAAGTGGGAATGATGGTGGTGGTCTATTGTAATTATGACCGTCCATAGTGAGTAATCATCCTTTTGCAAAGGGGAGAGATTCTCAAGAAAGGTTCTAAATGTCTCATTTTTAATAGACTCAGCAGCTGTTTTAACCTTCGAGCAGCCTTGTTTAAAGATGTTCTAACCTTTTATTATCCTTTTTTGTTCTAGCCTTTTGTAATATTGTCACCTCCTCCTAACTCTCCTCTTAGTAGAAATAAAATCCATAACCTCCCTCAATAGGTTGCGCCTCCCTTTCTTCCATATCTATTCTCTGGTATCGACCGCCAAACTGCCTCCTGCAGGATTGTGGTCAACTAATGCGTCCCGTTATCAATAATATCAGAACTGCTTTTCAACGGAACAGGCAAACTTAGCTTATCCTCAATCCATCTCTGATAGGAACCCCAGTAGGTCCTTTTATTGTGTAAGATAGGCTGTCTGTTCTCTTTTACCACTACCGTGCAAATGGTTAGAAGTACGACTGAATGATCAGACATCGAATCAAAGCTATTGCTAATTTCAGTGTACATCGGCGAAATACCTGAAGCGACAAAAAATTCTAACAAGTCTGGGACCTTCGTCGGCTCCAACAGCCGGTACGTGGGTTGTACTCCAGAGATGATGATATACAGGCGCATGTTGGTAATGCAGTTCCTTAAAGCTGTCTCCCCCCCCCCCCCCGAGTAGTGATGTGGACGGAGCCCCAGAAAGGATGTTTCGGATTCTAATTACCTCCTGCTATAAAACGGGTATCCAGCGACAAAAGGAGTTCAGAAAACAATAATGTAGATGGAAATATTTACGGTTAGTGGAGTGCATTTCGGGGATTAATATAGCCTGTAATGATTCGGTAAACACAAAGTCGTTTCTGGTTCCTGATGTCGACAAGCGAGACCATTTATATTCCAGCAGCGATCCTGAGGAATCTAGCCATTAACGGATTTTGGAAATCACCGTGTTGAGTAGGCTTATCAGGTTACCTATATCCAGTATAAGGAACTCTATATTAAATGTTAGCTTCTCCAGTTTATCCTCAGCAGTATCGCAAATATTGCACTCAACAACCGCAGCATATGTTCTCGGACGAGTGTTAGAATTGCTGTTCAGATTCCTATTTGTCTTTTGACCTAACATAAGGAAGAAGTTGGCGTCATCCAAATCTAATGCGGTTCGTTTCTCCCGATTCTTTAGTCGTGGATTAACAGTCCTTTTACCATACTAGGCCCTTTGCCTCTGGTTCTTCTCCAGAATTTTTTTATACAGCCTGCACCCTTGTTAGATAGCAGCGTCGTCGGTTTGGCAGATCGCACATGTGACTGGGTATTTCTATCCTGTCTAGGACAGTCAACAGTTCTTAGGCCCTCTGCATACTCAATACAACGATAAAGCCACATGCAAATATTTTTTGGTGCACATACTGATGGTAACTCACGCATTAGACGAAACTTGGAGGATTCCTTGGTGTTTCGAATCGCCCCCCAGTTGGCAATATATTTTAAATCTCTTTGGTATTTCATTCGGGTGCAAATTGACGAAAATCGTCGGTAACGATTCTTCAACCCCTGCGGCGTGCATTAATTATACTTCTTAACTTGTGTCCATTGCATTCTTTTTCCTCCTTAATCACCTCGTTCGAGATCAAAGCAGATTCCTCAGCACTTCTCGGAATCCCCTTTCTTCCTTTCTCGAGAACGTGTGCCCTATTAATCCTTACACACACAACAAATCAATAATCTTCTTGTAAGTGTCAACATCCTTTGAGACAACTGGTAGATGCTTAGCATTAATTACCCTTATGCAGAAGTCACTCTTGGTCACGACCGTTTCAAGCAGCTCGTAAAGCCTCACTGCATCTGTTATGCCGTATAGCACAATCTATTAGGGTTTAATACAATACTCATGGCTATTTTCAACGATGTCATCCTCCATCGGGAGGTTGTCAAATTTATTAGACCGAGATAAATAATTTGCAGCGTCTTTTGGACATCGCAGTTTTGGAATATACAATATACTGATATTGTTTGTCATGACATTGGAACAGTCTGAGAATCAGTAATCTCACATTGGTTTCGCTTTCAGATTTGTCACTCATATTTAACGTTGTACTATCCCTGATCACTTTTCGGTGAGAAAAATTCCTGGAGTCCTTGTCCAAAGACACCAACGGTCTACGCTTTCTGTTAGGTAAGAAATTAACACCACTAAAAGTTTCGATTTCATCGCTTTGAAAAAAGCTGATCGCACCCGCCAAGGCAGGCTACAGGTTAACCCGTACAATCATTTAAAAGACCTACTAAAAGAAAGCTTTATTAAGCGTCAAAAAATAATTTTATATCACAATACCCATTAAGTTTGGAAGATATCGATCCACAAACAACTCACTGTTTATCTTCTCACAAAAACACAAAATCACGGAATATTATATAAAAACAACTTAATTAATTTAACAGCAAGTAAAAGTATTAATTAACGCAATTACTTTTACTGCCAAATATTTCTACTTAAGAAATGAAAATTTATTAAAATACTTTGTTATACGAATAATTTTTATCCTTTTGTTATAAAAAAAAGATAATACTCTAAACCTAAGGCAAATATTTAAGATGAAATTACACAGAGTTAGTTTTAATACAAAATACATTTAATTTAATACAAAATAGGGTCCTCAAAGATATTGCTCTTTATGATTCTGATAACAATTATGACACTAATTTAAATAATCTTACAATTATGACACTAATTTAAATAATCTTACAAGGTTTCTGTCAGCTAGAGGTCTATTTAAATTCTTAATTATTTTTAAGAACTTTTATAACAGTGAATACAGGGTAAATGTAGAAAGTGGATACAATTTGAGAGCAATGAGTTTTATTACATAGATATAATAATACTTACTGTGAACGATTAAAGAAGTATGTTGTTCCTGCATTACTTAATTCTTTACCGAATCACCTCAATAATGTAAAAATGAAAAAAAAATGATTTAAAAAAACTTCTCATTGAGTGGGCATTAACTATAACGTAATAGGTACTAACAGGATTCATGTTGGATTTATACTGGCAGTCCAGACAATTATAATATGATTATAGTTATTATTTTAATGTTGATAATTATTGTAAATCAATAAATAATGTATTGTTGAATGGTTAAAGCTTAGTTATTTATTTTCTTTATGTAATTGTTGCAACAAGATATTAATTGTGTAATTCGTTGTTGTAATTAAGTATAGTTTTGTTTCATGAATATAGTTTTAGTTCTAAATCTAATACATAACAAATATTAAAGAAATAATTTGTTCATTAGTTTTTAAATATATAGTTAAATTTTGTTAAATTAATTTTTATAATTGTACTACTATTATAACTATTATAAAACTAATAATATCTTTAGTTGTTACATAAAATTTGTTATTGCATTAACCACTTAATAATGTAATAATAATTCTTTAGTATATCTGTCGACAGACTTAGGTCTGACGGATGATCATGTAAGTTTTAAATTGTAAATAAATAAATAAAAAAAATAATAAAATAAAATAAATAAATAATGAAACTCAGTGCAAATAGAAAATACTGGTAATCCAATTCCACATTTCTTTTGATATGATATAGCTACTGCTTTTTAATACAAAATTAAAATGAAAATTAATCAATAAATTTAGAAAATTTTTAAATAATAATTTCCTTACAATTTTGAAAGTGATGTAGTTAATTAAATAAAAGGACTGCTGGTTCTCATAACAATCAGGAAATGCTTGGTGGTACTGTTTACAAAATAAACATCTGCTGATAGACCAACAAAAAACTCGTTGAATGCAGGTCAAGAGTTATGAATCGTTCACCTACAGACAATTGATCCAGGCTAAGAATTACTTAACATTGCTATGTGAAATGTTATATTTGAAAGTAAGAGAAATTGCAAGTATATTAAAAAAAACGTATCTAATAAAGGGAGCTAATTTTTCATCCTAGAGGTCACAGCATGGAATCCCAGTCAGGCATGGTATTTTTCATATCCACAAAATGTACGTTCCATATTTCCACTTATATTTTCAACGTTAGTGAGGCATCATTACTACTAACTGATCTTTCAACAACAAAAAAATATACAAAATACAGCTTCCAAAGTAACATTTAATTTTATAAATTAAAAGTGAAATATTAAATATTATCTTCTTTATTAAAAAGATTCTACTCAAAAACTAAAATTAAAATTTATTAAAATATAAACAAATATAATAAAATTTAAATGGACTATTATTTTAAAAAGGAGACTTGAAACATAAATCAATTAATAATTAACTAATGTTGCTAGTTTGGTTAAACTAAAAAAAATCTTTGATTAAATTTTTCTGTAATCAATTTTACGCCAGTTAAAAAATCTGGTGTACTTGTTATATTTCCCTTAAGATCAAAGGCGATGAATGTAATGTATTGTTTATCAGAAGAAAGAAACATATAGCTTTCGTCTTTTTCAATATCTTTTCTAAATTTTATTATTACTGTGATCTATCTAAGGTATTTACTTAAATCTTCTGCCCAGTTTGGGAATAGGAAATCACTTTACTCTTCACTTTTCCTAGTTAACCATTTATTAATTTTTTTATATTCTTGAATGTGTACAGTTTTGGAGAATGGCTTGAATCTTATGTAAAATCCCCTGTAAATTTCAATTAAAGAGTCCGTGGTGCGCGTACAAGTATCCTTTCATATTAATTTGTTTTTTAATTTATATCAGTTTGTAAAATCATATCGATAATATATTTGAATTCTAAAAATTATACTGCACATTACTAATTTGTCACTATAAAAATACTAAGAAAAGCATTGAGAATAATTTTTAAAAAAAGTCTAGCTTTAATAAATGACCATTTGAAAAGTTTGGATTTTAAGCAATTATTTTTTAATTTAATTTTATTATTTCTGTACTTAAGATTTCTAACTTTTCTTAAAGTTACTTAATCTAATCAAATTACTTCTATAAAATAATATATTATAGTGACAATTGTATTTGATTTTGTATTTTGATCATCACAAAAGGTTTGTGATGATCAGCTTCTCTTCTAAATCTGTAAATCTATCAGGTAAAAGTGAAATGATTAAGTAAACATGCAAGCTAATCCTTGTTTGACACTGATTAATTCAAAGAACTTGATTAGACTTGCGTTAGTAAAGTTAATTAATCCAATTACCAACTGTTATCCAGTTCTTTATGATAATAAAGTAATATTGTACCCACACTGGAATCGATATCAGGACTAGTAGATAAGAAAATAGTGTACTAGTCATTCCAACAAACTGTTCATCAAATTGTTAATATAAGCTGTTTTTATTAAAATGAATAGAAATCAAGGAATACAAAAAAAATAAATAAAATTCAAGGAATTGAGGGTACATAATTTTTCTTAAGTTCATGGAAAATTCTTGCTAATTTTGTGTATTCTTTTCATCACTCATGCATTTAAATTTTTGAAATTTTTTTTAAAAACTGATTTTGAAAACCTGAGGTAATGAATTGTAACAATCTTTAAAAAAATGACTTCCTATGAACTATTAAAACACATAAACTAATAAAAAAACGGTGAGTAAATTAAAACTATGAGATTGAATAACATCATTACTTAATTGGATTCAACTTTTTTTCCTGATAAGTATGAGAAAACATACAAAAAATTTTATTTGCTTGACTGAACGTACCGACTAAAGAAATTGAAAACTAAATCAGACACTGATATGGATATAAAAGTAACAAATCAAAAATGGTATTTTTTAAAGATATATACTAAATAGTTACACAGAATTTTCAACAAATTCATATCAATAATATATGTATAGTAAAATTATTCCGTATTTTATTATACATAAGGCATAGTTAACGTCTTCAGTGTAAAGCGAAATAATTAAAAATATCAAGTTTTAATCTAGATATAAAATGAAGTGTAACTTCGGGAAATAACTTTTAACAGTATTTACTAAAATTTAAGAAAAGTAATTTGTATTACTTTGAAAAGTATTTAAAGTCTTCCTTTTCTAACTTTTCGCTACATTAATTATTATTGTTACCATGTAGCCTATTTTTAGTTCTCTTAATAACTTATACTTTGCTCTAAATTATGATTTATTATTTATATAATTTTCAAGTATTTCTATATTTATCAAGTTGTTACATGAAGTTTGAGTGAGTTGTTTTAAATAAATTTCTATTCCGGAAACAAAAGGTTGCTTGCAGGTTTTTATTTTGTAAAGAGCACTGGAAATGGGGTGAAACATCTTGGAATTCCTTGTAAAATTTTCAGGATTTTAAATGATTTTGTGAATAATTTTTTTAGTGTTCAGCGATTGCAATCTTTAAATATTGTTATTTTAATCAATGTACGTTACTTAATGTCACGGTAAAGAAATTATAGTACTGGTTCACAAATACATATTTTTTATTTCTAAAAATATTGAACGGTGTTAATTTTTTTTAATGATATTTACTAACAATAATTTGCAAATATGTTAAATAACAAACCTGATGTCTTTTTATATGAATACTGGTTATACAATATTTAGATTAATTAATTTTTGATATCTGTTTTGAACTTTATTTTAAAGGGATAAATTCAAAATTAACAATTTCGATTTAATTTCATTACGTTACCTTTCGTGACACTTGTATTAAATAGCTAACACTTCCTGTTAGAATTATTTCTATTTATACCACTATTCACATCATGCTATTACGATTATCATTTATCTACAAAATATATTTAACAAAAAACCCGCTTTTTTTTAATTTTGAATGATGTAATAATTTCTTTTTAATAGTAAATTTTAAAACCAGTATCATCTATAATATAAAATCGAATCTTTTTCAAAAGGTTTGCGCTGTTGAACACAGTTCTCAAATTTGCTTCTATTACATGGAACAATAGTGCCATGTTACTTCTCATCAAATGGGTAAGATGGAGAAATTTATTTGTTTATAATTAATTATTTGTCATAGTATATTAAAAAATAGTAATAAATTAACTAGCTAAAATGAATAGAACTTACTGTAATACATACAGCTTATCACATTAGAATATATTATTATTATAATCTAATTATAAAATTATATTAAATTAGGATTTAAAAAAAAAAAGGATTAACTGTATAACGTATGAATAATATATAATAATAAGGTAATAATGATTAAATAGCAAAATATTATAAATTTTCCACGGAGTTTTTTAATGGAAGAAACTTTTTTCATTTACTAATTTTTACGATCAATCTCATCAATGCCATCAATGGAGATCAAATAATCCACCCTGTTACTTTATCGTTAGGGTTATATGCAAACTATTTTGAAACTGTCCAAACAAGCCAAACAAGTAAATAAGCCAACAAGTAAATGCAAAAGCTATAGCAAGTAATATTAGCAGATGACAAATATATTAGAAGGGACATATTTATAAAGCTAATTATGAAGGTGACGCTAAAAGATATATTTTTCAAAATATATCTTTAAGTACTTAAAGAAAATAAATATTTAAAGTGTAGAATTTGTTATTGAATTAAAATTTTAATTATAATAACAAAAGAAGAAAAGTTTTTTTTTTGTACTTATAGCAACGGAAACAGTAAAACTTTACTTGTAATTTATTTAAGACAAACGTATTTTTTAGTTCTTAATTGCTAATTTAAATAATATATCCTAATAATACACCTTTTTTTTAATTTTCTACGAATATGAATTATTGTTTCGAGTTTACATACAAGAGGAAAAAAACAATCTAATACAAATTTTAATTAATATTCTTTTAATATTTTTAACTGATATAGTTGAAATCAGTTTAATCATTAGCATAATCAATCTATTAATATTATTAATAAAATATTGTAAATTTTTATATTTTTCATTTATATTTTTATCAAAAACCGTTTATAACACCAATTAAACGTATTTTATTTTTTGTTGAAAAAGTTGTTTAAAACGTTTAAAGGTAATCCTAGGATATTATTTAATTATTATGATCTTACAACCGCATTATTATATTTAAGATATTTAATCCTCTAGAAAAATAATAATTTTTAACATTTTTACGCAACGCGCATTTCTTTAACCATTCATTTCAAAATTATGAAATGATTGAACATATATCTTGTTGAAATATTTGACACAGATTTTTTTAAATAATCATAAAATCATGTAGAATCTATTTTAAATCAATAATTTTCAAATTTATTATTGTTATCTTACTGGAAACGTAGAGTTATAATAATTTTATTGATGATAAACGATTGTTTAATTCTGAATTAACTCCATATCTACGAAGGTTATTTTGGAACTGGTTAGTTATCTTATTTTTATACTTGTTGTCAAATTAAATTTTTTGTTGTTGTTAATAAGTTAAAATCTTGAAATATTTAAACCAAAACGAAGACTACTTATAGAGTTCATCATGTTTGATGCGTAATTACCTTAATAAAACAAAATTTACATCTTCATCATATAAATCTACGCCGTTTCAACTTTGCCAAACAGACTATATGTAAAGAACAGCTTTCTCAAGTATTGATAGCTTTCATTTTCTTCTAGCCCTCCAACTCGTAAAGCGCTATAAATTCGGCTATCTCTCTTCATCTGGTAAGTCAATCTTACTCTATCCCTCCAAGCCGGATACACTATATTCCATTTTCTTCTGTCCTTCCAGAAAACTACTTATTTTCTTTTCATGTTTTAATGTTTGATTTCTGATTATACTGATTTTTCACTAATTAATTTCATTATTTCCTTCTTTATGTTCTGTCTGTTTACAATGATTATCTGTTATCCTTACAATGATTTTTCAGATATCATTCATTAAATATTTATTTTACCTTATTTACGAGTCATCCCATATCATCCTCATTTCGTTGGGGGGGGGGGGGGGTTTCTCAATGTTCATTAGTTTAACAGATTGTAATGAACACATTAAGATATGTCTTAAATATTTAAGACATATCTTTTACTATCAATATTATATTGTTTAAAGTCTGTATCTTCAGCTAGTCAAAGACATAAATGAATGTTAGTATTAATTTCTACATTTCAAAAAAGATGTTTTATAACTTGTGTTTTCTGTTGCATTTAACAAATCATATTTATTAAAATTAAAATCCCACATTGTTAATATTACTCATAATTTAATACAGTTAATAAGTTATAATACGTTTAGAAATTATTATTTATGTTACTTTAAGTGTACAGTTTATTAATTTTGTAAAGTTATTTAACTGCATTTTATACAATTATAACTGAATTACATTTTACGCTTTAGGTAGTTGATAGTAGGGGCAAAATGGACGCTTTATAATCATTTAACTAACTACAAAAATAAAAATTATTTGAGAATGACAGTAAATTACAAAATTTCATAAAAATTAATTTCGGCCAGTTGCTTAATATATGCTAATGATCTAGAGTGTATAAGAAATACACCGTTCTATACCTTCGTTATATTGACTGCTCAATAACAAACAGTTTCACTCAGTACCGTTTCAGATTGATCACATTTTCTTAAAGTTGTATTCTGAGCACGCACAGTGAAGAGCAATACTCTTTGTTCTAGCATAGATTTTGAAGAACATAAACGTTTTACTGTAGGTTTGGAATTGGATGCGCGTTTACAAACTCGGGATCTTGATGAATAATACAAACCCTTGGCTCGCAACATTGTGGAATTACGTTTTTTTAGATGAACGTTTATAAAATATGTCTTTAGAATAATTAATATGCAAATCTGCGCAGGCAGCCAAATTTGTCTTGCATGTATGTTAATGAAAGTATCAATCTTATTACGAGCCGAAGCAGTTAATCATTAATAATTACAAATTATTTTATTAGTTATTGAGTATATTATTAGAATCAGAATTTTTTTTAAAGTTATATAACAAAGCGAATATCTAAATTCAAGTTAATATTTTTCAGTAACGTAGTAAATAAAATATATATATGTATATTAATTATATATTCAAAGTAAATAAAATAAGTTTTAAAAAATTCTGTAAACAGTTAATTTAACTTTCTAAGATATATTTCTTCTCTAATAACAACTTATATATTATGAATTATCTGTTATTTCCACTCATCAAAAACTTCCGCCTTTACATGTGTTATTAATAAATAACAATAATAAAATAATAATAATGCAGATGTTAACCAAAA
This sequence comes from Lycorma delicatula, assembly GCF_047948215.1. Classification (NCBI taxonomy): domain Eukaryota; kingdom Metazoa; phylum Arthropoda; class Insecta; order Hemiptera; family Fulgoridae; genus Lycorma; species Lycorma delicatula. The sequence goes on along the minus strand of NC_134457.1, from coordinate 116,130,594 downwards.
TTTACTCATAAAATTTTACAGTTTAAAAGCTACCTCATCACTAATTTGGGAGCGATTCTAGGTTTTTTAAATTATCTATTCAGATTAATAACTTAAGTCAATTTATCTGACCAGAAAACATTTTTTTCAGCTATACAAACATTAAAATAGATAAACCTTTTATACGTTTTGAAATTACTGCGTAAATTTTAAACCTTCTTTTACAATCTCATCTCCAACAAGGAAGGTAACTAATTTATTTTTATTCTTGATTATAAAATAATATGTTTAACTTCTCTTACGTAACCAGATATTTTTTCATAAGAATAAGAAAAATATAGATATTTCTACTTGTATAAATACACAAATTTACCCATAAATTTAATACTTCATCAAACATTCCGAATAAAGAATTAAAATAAAAAGAGTTGTACCTACACCAAAACGTTTCTGTATTACGCGTATTTAACTGATCAATAAGAACAAATACCTTAATTCCACTCATTATTCTCCACTTTACCTTATAGCTAAGAAATAAAAATCGTTGGAATACTATCATTTTTCGCTTAAAAATATCCCAATTAAAATTTTATTTTATTATTAATGATAATATTACCTTTAAAGTATCTTTGCTTATACCTGAAAGGTATCATATACTCAATCGCAGTCTATCTTTTCATATGTAAAAAAATTTAATAATTTATAAATTTCTGACAATGATCTATGAATCAATTTTGAAAAAATTTATTCAGATTTTTACGAAAAACTAGTGACTTGATTGTCTATGGGTTTTTTCATCTTCTCAACGGTTACTGATATGCAATTAAAAATCGATCGGTATTGTATCCCAAAGAACCGTTGAACCGATTTTGATGATTTATTCAAAGATCCCTTGCTATTCAGATCCCTGTCAATGCCAGCTTGGTGCAGCGTACTGAACTAGAAAAATAGAAGTACTTAAGCTCTTTATGATATCATTACAAATGTCACTGTATTTTGAATTATTTGTGATTCCGTATACGAATAATATCAACCGTCTATTTAATTTATGTTTCTTGTCACGCAACAAATCTTGTAGTTAAGGATTGGTTTTCCCTTACAAAACTGTAAAAATGGTTGTAATTTCTAACACAATTATTCTTAGCAACAATATATTCTTGTGTTTGAAAACTGAGCTACTAAGTTTTACTACCAAACTTCTACGTTCTCATTTACTCCACAATTTAAGTACATTTTTAATTTCACTTCAGATCAGCAATTTTTCCGTTTTTTCTATTATTTCATGTTGTATACCGATTTTATGTCGTGAAAGTAAGTTCTCAGGAATAAGACTCATTCTACTTGCACTGGACAAATATGGTTCCTTATTATGTTTTTGTCTATAATATTTTTTTAAAATCATTTGATACTCGTAAAAAATTTAAGTTAAAACACGCCTACAATTAAGTCTAAATATAAAACATTCTGTTTACATAAATTTTAGTAAGACACTGGAATATTACAGTAATCATCGTAGGAAAAAGAAATTGTTTTAAAGGAAGTGTAATGATAGAAACATAAAATTTTTGTGGTCACTGAATAATCAAATACCAAAATAATATTTTGTGTGACTCCTTAAAATACATTTTCAAATATTATTTTATAACACCTCCACTCATTATTTTTTTAACAGTGCTGTATCACCTACATATTTTACTTTTACTTGTAAACTTTAACAACAATTTTTTTAAAAATAAAATGTGAAACTATCTTACATTTAGTTAATTTAAAAATACATCTCATTCTTTTTTAAACTGTTTTATTTAGTAGTTGTATGCAAAGAGCTACTAAGTAATTATAAGGGGAGTAGTAGTAAATCAATAATTACTGATAAAATTATATAACTTAGCTTTTAGCCAAATTCAAGTAAGTTATGTATAAATTATATAAATAAAAAGTATAACATGAAATTACACTTAACTTAGTATAAAAATGCGTACACACGCACGCGCGCGAGCTTACACGTGTGCAGTTACTGTTAATATAAACAAAATATAAAATATTTAAGCAAAATATAAAAGGTATATTGATATCTTTTTTTAATCTGAAAACAATTGATACTCGAAATGTACAAATAAAAACTAAATTTGAGTATTATTTATACGTTATGTTCATACAATATTTGTTTTAGATTAGTTGTACCTGTAATATGTTATACATTGATGTTTTAACGTTACTACATCATGATAGATAACACACGATCCCTTGAGTATAAAACTAAATTGTTTTCTTTCATGATTGCACTAAGGTATTCTTTAAATTATATGAATGAACCAACTAAATAACTTAACGACCTCAGTCAGAAAAATTATACATTTTTACTTTTTTATGTGTAATAATCATGTATTTTTTTAATATTATTAATTTTTTAACCCGTTACAAAATTGAAAATAAAGATTGTCTTGCATATCAAGATGCTATAATAATCGATGTTGATTATTTTTCTTAGATTATTTGTAATTTTACTCAAACTTAATACTTTAATTTATTTTTTCGTTTGATAAATTTTATAATTTTCAATTAAAAAATTAATAATTTCATTGTAAACATAATTCTATATATTGTAATATACGAGTAATTGAGTAATATACTCAATAACTCCTAATTTATAGAAACAAGATTATATATACGAGATCAACTCGTAACTCAGTGAACCAAGGGAGGTCTCTGTTTAACTCAACATTTCGTTATTTCATTTGTTTTTTTGTCACGCAGTTACAGCATTACAGATTTTCTGTTTTTTTATGAAATTTCGCATTAAAATATCCTTACGATTAGATGGATGACGTTCATGTAACGATTTTTCATGAAATTTTTTGTTTGAAAATTAAGACCTTCATTAGAAAGTTATTGATGTGTCAGTGGAAAGTTTTCCTCTCTATGCTACTAATGTTGTTGACTGACTGGTATTTTTCCTCAACTACTAACCTGACTTACGTCTGCCTACATTTCAGTCCGATTCTCAGTGACTACACTTTAGATGTTTCATTATTTCGCGTTTTACTTCACCCTTAAAACGCCTAATTTTACTTCTGAAATCGTTCTTCTACTTTTGTGCATCATCTTGTCTCTCACATTCATAAACACCAAATTTTACGTTGGTTTTCGCTAAAAATTAAAAAAAAAAATAGTTGAATCTACAATATTACAATAAAAAATAATTGGGATATATAGAAAATGTACCTCCTCGACAGTCATGAGTTAATTATGTGACAACTGTTTACGATTGAGCATATACAACATTAAGGTTACTTTTGATACCGCTAAAATTTCTACAGATCATTCCATTCAACTATTTTTATTTTTATTCTGTATTTTCACACATTTAATTTAATTTCATTCCGGAGCTGACTTTGTTAAACCCAGTAAAAAATGTATGAGATTTATTATTCACAACTCAGTATGAAAAATTTAGTCGTTTTGATCAACTCCCCAAATCTTAAAACTTTTCTTATGGCATTAGGTAATTTATATGATATTATTTTAACTTATTCCTATTTCTATATGTCTTAGTAGTATAACTTAGAGGTATTTCACGTTTTCATGTAGTCTTCGCTAACTCCGATAGATAAATCGAAAAAATTTCAGACAGAAAAAATTTTGAAGATTTAACAATCCAAGTAGTACAAATTCGGTTGTATTCACAAGCTTTTTCATTACTTTTAAAGTAGTAAAAACTATGAAGATTTTTTTATAAACAGTCATTTCAGCGAGCCCTCAAGGATACGGTAGATCTCCAACAGGAAATCAATCTGTTTGCCAAACACGATTTAATATATAGGGCTGTGTACATTTTAAACTGCAACGCGATTCCATTTTTTGAGTTTAACAAAGGGTTTAATGCTTTAAGTTAATGCGCTACACCCATTTCATTTTTTATGAACCCCATGAAAAAAATTGAGTGACATCAAATTCGGGGAACCTGGTGGCTAAGGTCTGGTCACCTCAACCTCACCGCCCTGAGAAAAGGATTATTTTGAAAATACACGACCTATGTGCAGTAGTGTTGTAGTCTGCTATCTATATGAAGGCGTCCTTGCTGATCATTTGCATCCGATGTGGAATAAGAAAGTATTCTATCTTATCCATGGGTAGCATATAAAAATAATAACGGATGAATACACTCCGTTTATCATATTCTTAATGAAAAAGAATGGATGGTGTACTTTTACTTAATTAAGAACATAAAAGACATTTGAGCTATGATAAGCATGCTTCAGAGATTATGTAGGTTCTGCAGCTTTAGGTCTTCACCTATTCGCTGACGTGAAATTTTAACTCAGAATTTAAGATAATCATCTTCAGGAATTTCCCGTTTACCCATATTCGATTTGTCATTTTTACACGGAATAGACAACGAGTTGTATTGTCCGCATCAATTATTTTTTGCACAGTGGTAAATCTATTTGGCTTGAAGTCCAAACGTTTGCGCAAAACACGCCAAATGGTCGTTTGTGCGAGGCCTTTTTGATAGAAGTATATCACGTTAATTTATAGAAGCTACATACGACATTTTATAATGTATTATATAATCTAATGTGACAAAAATTTAAAAGTACTGAATAATTTTTCACAGTTTATTACATAAGTTTCATTTTACAAATTTATTTTATTTTTTTGTTATTTTCTGTGTAAAATATAAGTAATCCTACAAATTAAACACCACCCGCATAAAGAAACTTTTTCCAAGAAATGTAGCATGAAACTTTTTTAGTAAAAATATGACGATGTGTTTATTTTTACGAGAATTATTAAATACAACGTAAAATATTGGAGAATACGATAATATGGAGGCAGTTACTTGCTTTCGTGTTAATTTAATTTCCATTTAAAAAACATAAAGAGAGACGATAACAAAATAAGACAGAATGAGAATGAATAAAATTACAGTGAATAAAATTATAGCGAGATAAAATCCAATAGACCATTAATAAACAATTCTTAAAAAAAAAAATAATGCAATTTTTTAGCAGCAAGGAGAAGAATCTATTTTTTTTGGTTTAATTCTGTAAATTCATTCAAAATCTTACACGCCAATTGGTTTTCTTAATTTAGTTTTAAATATAGGTTTAATTTAAATTTAGGCCGTTTTTCTTAGTTTAATTCTAGGGCTTATACTTTATATAAAAAGAAACTTCTTATTTATAAGATATTTTTTGAACACAATGTTGCTGTTTTTTATTTTCCATAAATTAATCATCAAAGTGATTAACATTCACGTTCCCAATTACCACCTAATTGGAATAAACACGAGCTCATTAAAATAAAATCATCGTTGATCACAAAAAAAATCGATAAATCTTTATAATCAGTTTTTTATAGAGTTTGTCTAAGTTACTACTAAAAAGCATAATGAAGAAAAAACTTGTGAAAGGATTTAAGTAACGGTAAAACTGTGATGACACACTTCAATTTAATACAATTGAAACAATAAAACTTCAGAAGACGGCTCAATTATAGTTGTTATTTGTCGCGTTTTTCAATTTTAGACTCTTAAGTGTATCCAGTATGAATGAAATAACATTGAATTGTTGCAAGTGACGTGAGGCTACATGCTATTCGTTAACATATTACAGACATCAGTTTTCGCATCAAAATGTTTCTTTCAACTGATTTAATTGGAAATGACTTAAGAAAATTAGCCCGTTCTTTTAGGGAATGAGTGAATCAAATATATAATAAGGAAATAAATTGAAATTGAAATAAATAAATTGGAGTTGAAGTAAATAAGGAGGAAATAAATTGTAGTTTCAATAAAGAACGTATAGAAGAAGAATGATTCTAGATAGAGCAGCGGCTGCGGAGCTCACATGTAACTCTAAATCTTTCCTCTCCCGGAGTAGTTATCCGCATTTAAACATTTTTCTAGGACCTACGCCTGGAATTATCTTCGCACTTCTTTAAAAGCCAGTAAAAAATAAATTATTAAAAATGAACAATCGTTATTTTTTTACAACCGATATTTTTCAAATGGGAGTTTGATGTGAACCGTTGATATAAGTTGTTGCTACAAACTCTGAAATATCGTTCGGAACCAACCTGATATTTCGTATTAACTTATATTTTGAGTTATCTGTTATCAGATTATACAATTTTCACTGTATTACAAAACATTTATTATGTGCGTATTCGTGTATAATTTTAAATTTACATAAGATATGTAAGAGTCTCCATATTAGTAATTTTTTTCACTTCTAATTTAAAATTTTTCAGGTATAATCGGTACTTTTAAAAATAAAAATCGTCTTGTTTTGGGTGTTGGTTATAACCGAATTTTTAACCATCCCATAAGGAATTTAAATATTCGACTTAAGGTAAGATTCTGATATATTTTAACGTGACATAATTACCTGTCAAATATATTTACTTCATGAAGATGCTCTACCTCAATGCGAACAGGAGTGAGTTGGCCCACGACCTCCTGTGGGAGACATCTGCTGCTAGGGATTCTGACTACATTCTTGTAGCCCAATTTTCGCATCCTTAGTGGTGACGGATGGATGACTGATTACGCTTCCTTAGGAAGCGTACAGTAACAACATCATCGGAGACAAGAGATTATGTGTTTGAGATGAAGGCAGGGGTTCCTCTAGTTTCAATGCTGGGGCCCCTCCTCTGGAACGTTGCGTACGATGGTGTTTTAGGGTTGCAGCTTCCAGAGGGGGTAGAGGTGCTCGAATTTGCGGATGATTTGGTGGTAATACTCGTACGAGGTACTGATGAGGATCAGGTGAAAATGAGAGGCATAGAGACGTTGGAAGCTATTTATGGGAGGATACTGGCTCGCTGGCAGATGAAGTAGGCGGCTGGTGTGAAGGGCAGCTGAATCAGGCGTCTTATTCCGGAAGTGAAGGACTGGTGGGGCGACGACATGGGTGGTCGTCTTCCGCCTCACTCAGTTTCTGACTGGGCATGGAAATTTCCTCCGATTAAGCCACTCATGGCTAGGAGCGGTAGGGGTGTTGTAGCGACCAGACACGCTGCGAGGTTGGTAAAAATCACTTTGATTTTTATTCTCCCTGGGGGAGGGGGGAATTGAGATGGGCATGGAGATTTTAGTTCCTATCTGGCGAGGTTCCGACACAGGGAGTCTGCGGTGTGCCGGTACTGTGGCTCTACTGATACACCGCAACACACCTGGTTCGACTGTAACAGGTGGATTACTTTCCGGTCCCGGCTTTTGATGGCGATCGCGCCCAATATGGTCGTAGGCCACATGTTCCGTCTCCAGAAAGGATGGGCCGAGAGGTGGTAAGGTTTTTTGTATCCTCCGGGACCACCGTTAGTTATTTTTTCAGAGGATGAGATGAATGACAATTTTTGTAGCGTGTGAAAATGCCATGGCCTGGGTGGCCTCGAAGTTGGGCCAATCTATGGTGATCAGGCTGCTGCCACGACACCCTGAGGCAACTGATTTATGCCTAACCGGCGGGGACCGGTTCCTTTGAGAGGGAGTTTAAAAAGGGGGAAAAATATATATACATATATTTATATATATATATACTTAACAAAAATGATATGATAGCAAAGCTTGTTTTGGACTCCTATTTGTATAATTATATGTATAGGTTTTTTCATAGTAAAGCTGAGATCATTTTGGCAATTTTTTTAACTGTAAGTAGTATTAAAACTCAGTCTCTACTTGTAAGACAAAATTTATTATATATTTATCATGGTAAAGGAGTACTCAATTGGAAATCTACAAAGTCTACAAAATATACTGCAGAAGACTACCTGTAAGTTTCTAAGTAATTCAGTTTTATAATTATACTACGAAAAGTACTTAATTATAGCTAATTTGAGCGTAGCTTATACCACCTTAATTGTGTTACATGTAGCCTTGACTATTGAATAATCAAGCAGTGTAGTAGAAAAATGTAAGATGATAAAAATTAAATTTTCGTAGATAAAATGTACAACTAATTAAAACCCTTACATTGTATTACTGCTTAATGAAAAGTTAACAAAATTAAATAAATTGGAATACTGGATTCTCAGTTAATACAACCAATAATTTCAGTTTGGTAAAACACGTATGAATATATAAAAGTATATGAAACATTAAAAAATTACTGTCACTGTAACAGAATCTATTTTTCTTATAAAATTTCATAATTCAAAAAACCTCATTCATTTAAACAATCAAAATAATTCTCTTTTTAAATCCATTACTTTCCAAATATTTTTTAGAAAATAACCTAACAGAAATATACTTAATAAACATGACTAGATTCACGTCAGTTTTTATGCACTGAGATTTTTTCAACTTTTGTCGCTGAATACAGGCTTCTCAGCGTTTTATCAGAAAAGTACATATTATAATATTAGTTCAGTATTTTTTAAATGCAACAAATAACGTATTCTAAAACACGTGTCTTCAAACTTACTGTGATGAAAAATTAATTATAAAAAATAATAGCATCAAATTTTAATTTTTTTTTATGCGACGACTTAACTAATCTAAATTTATATGTTGTATTTTTTTATCTTAAATAGTTAATGATTGCTATAAAAATATGTATTTTTTCTGAAGATCATAAAATGTTCGAGTAAATAATAAAACAAAACAAAAAAAAAATTACCGAAGTGAAAAGAAAGAAAATATATCTAGATGACCATTAGGCATCATACGACATTAAATTTTAAGTTTCAATGTTAATCAAATAAATAGACTAAAAACAATTTTTTACGTAGCACTGTTTATGTTAAAATATAATATTCTATAATATGATAATGCATATTCTGTTTACGTAAAAATATATTGTAAAATCTAAACAGTATGAACGCATGCATGGCTTTGTAGGTTTTATAATCAAATTTGCTATATATCCAATTTGAAATATGTAGTTAAAACTCAAGTGATTATGATCGGCCTACTCTACTTTATGGCCGATTGATTTTCATTTCATTAAAACTTTAGTAATCAATTCGTAACTGGGCTCTAACGTTCTATTCGAAAAATTAATCCATTTAGAACACTAATGATATTTCCCGCAATATACAAGACAATACATAATCATTTTATTCAGTGAATTTAACGAGCATAATACAATGAAAAAAATTTAATTTATTGAAATTTTATGTTTAATTAAAGGTAACATGATTTTCCATATGTTCCTGCTACATTTTATAACAAATTGTCGTTCCTTAGTCATCAAATACGATGAAACTCTAGTCGTATGATTATTGGAACATTCTCAGACTACATTTTAAACAACTCCAACCATCATTCTGATTCGTGTTTATCTTTTCAAACCCATCTGTAATTTTTATTACCATCTGTAGATTCGTTTTATTCAATCTCATTTTAATATTGTTTCTATGTCCATCATTTGTACAAACTTGCAAATATGTGTATTTGCAAATACACATAAATGCTCGTATAAAATGCAAATAATAGTAATGTCCAAATTATTTTAATGAATTCCTGTCAATCTGTAATTTAAATACATATAAAAACAAAAACGTAATAATATTGATTTAATTGTGTTCAAAGAATTACAATCATTTTTATTTAAATTATAACATTTTATTACAACAATTTTCAGCAAAGTTTTCAAAATTTATGCCATACAATTTTATATATATATTTTTTAAAAATTAAACAAGTCTTTTCTACTTTAATTTTAAAAATTGACACATCTATTTTTATGTTCATATTAGACTACCAAGAAGAGTGTTTTTATAAAAACAAAATCAGTTATGAAAAAAATAATTTTTGTGATTTAAAGTGCTAATTTAATAACAAGTTACTTAAAAATTTTCTCTTGATTGGTGCATTTTCAAAATCCATTACATCTAACAGGTTTTCATTAATCAGCGGTAGGAGGCCTATCTAAATTCAGTGTTTGGGTGCAAAGAAATGCATTTGTAATCAGGCAACAATTCAACGAACCAATTTACATCACGCCAGGGCTTTCATCCTTAATTATACAAAACCTTGGGTGGTTAGTGAAGAGTAATCGATTGTTTTGGAAGAAATAGATCAAAGTTATCCATTCGGTAGAACACTGTACTGCAAAGTGACCCATTAAATAAATGGCATAAAAGACTTTTATGTCTAATTATACATTCACAGCATATTAATTGGTAAAATTATGAAATAGTATTTATTATTATCCGGTTTAATCCTATACTCAAAGAGAAATTCTGTTTTCACATCCTTCCCCTTCTTCTTTTAACGCTTTCATTTTCATTTAATTTTTTGTAAACCCATGTTATAAATAAAGCGTGTTTTTATCCATGCCTAGATTTTTATTAACGCCTCAACTGTTTTGCATTAGATTTGCAAATGAGTTGAATTTCATTAGATCTGCCAATCTGAGTCTACCTTTCTTCTTAAGAGACTATATTAAATTCAATCCGTATTAACCATACACATCACTGGAATACTTTTATAGCTGAAAAATAAGTTTTCTTTTTAAGCAGTTATATCAAATTTATAAATCAATAATTTAAACAAATTATTGATTCCTGATTTCTTTACATTAAATAAATAACAAATTAATTTGTAAAGTATGAAGCATGCTTACCAGAAATTATAATATATGTTCTATATTTAAAGCTATTTTACAACAACAAAATTTTCTTAAGAACATCTGTTACCAGAAATTATAATATATGTTCTATATTTAAAGCTATTTTACAACAACAAAATTTTCTTAAGAACATCTGTTATTCGGCGTATCTGTCTTATAGACAGATTCGCCGAATAGAGTTCTCAATCTTCTGGTTATTATACTGTTCGAAGATTTGTTTGTACAGAATAGTTTTCGCTTTGTAACAGTTAACCACAGCTGTTGAAACTCTGTTACTAACCCATACTAACAGTCATTTATTTATCTTCGCTTTCTGTTCTTATTGAAGTTTATCTTATAACTGATCAATAATAGTCCAATCTGATGATAAATATACCGTAATACATAATATTCACCACAAACTGTTTTGAACTGTTTTTTTTGTGGTAATTTAGCTTAGTTATTTAGCTCTCAGATTGTATTTTTTAGTATCCGAAATAATTTTGGAGATATTAAATTCGTATGTAACACTGTAATTAATTATATTAATATTTACAAGCTAGCCTGGCTGTAAAGTTATACAATGCTGTAATTAATTTTATACGTATGTACAAGCTAACGTGGGTGTAAATAAATGCATACGAAGAACAAAAGAATATGTAGCATATTTTTGTAGCCTGTCATCTTCTTTTGAGACTATTCTTAAACACGACGAGGAGAAAGGTATCAAAAATTTCATTAAAGTAACAAAATCAAAGTTAATGTTTTCCTCACTTAAACACACATACACACACACATGATGAATCATGAGACCTTGCCGTTGGTGAGGGGGCTTGAGTGCTCAAGGATACAGAGTAGCTGGACCGAAGGTGCAACCATATCGGAGAGGTATCTGTTGAGAGCCAGACTAAGGAATGATTCCTGAAAGAGGGCAGCAGCTCTTTCAGTAGTTGTTAGGGGCGTGAGTCAGGACGACTTAAACGGCCGTATCAACATCACTCAGTCCTCTGAGTACTGCGCAGCTGAAAGCAATGGAAAACTACAGCTGCTTTTTTTTCCAAGAAAATGTGGCTCTGCATTTTCACATAACAATAATGGAGGCGCCTTCCTTGGTAAAATATTCCGGAGGTAAAATAGTCCCCCGTTCGGATCTCCGGGTGGGGACTACTAAGGAAGGGGTCACCAGAAAATTAAAAAATAACATTCTACGAGTCGGAGCGTGGAATGTTAGAAGCTTAAAAAAGGTTGGTAGGCTAGAAAATTTAAAAAGGGAAATGGATAGGGTGAATGTGGATATAGTAGGAATTAGTGAGGTTCGGTGGGAAGAGGAAGGCGACTTTTGGTCAGGTGATTTTAGAGTAATTAACTCAGCGTCAAATAACGGGCAGGCAGGAGTAGGTTTCGTGATGAACAAGAAGATAGGGAGGAGAGTGGAGTATTTCAAAACGCATAGCGATAGAATCATTGTAATAAGGATAAAATCAAAACCTAAACCGACAACGATTGTTAACGTTTATATGCCTACAAGCGCCCATGATGATGATGAGGTAGAGTGTGTATACGAAGAGATTGATGAAGCAATTAAACACGTAAAAGGAGATGAAAATTTAATAATAGTTGGAGATTGGAATGCAAGCATTGGAAAAGGCAAGGAAGGAAATATAGTGGGTGAATACGGGCTGGGCAAAAGGAATGAAAGAGGGGACCGACTTATAGAGTTTTGCACGAAGTATAATTTAGTAATTGCCAACACCCAATTTAAAAATCATAATAGAAGAATATACACTTGGAAAAAGCCAGGCGATACTGCAAGGTATCAGATAGATTATATCATGGTTAAGCAAAGATTTAGAAATCAACTCGTTGACTGCAAAACTTACCCTGGAGCAGACATTGATAGCGACCATAATTTGGTGATAATGAAATGTAGATTGGGGTTTAAAAACCTGAAGAAAAGGTGTCAGATGAATCGGTGGAATTTAGAGAAGCTTGAGGAAGAGGAGGTAAAGAAGATTTTTGAGGAGGACATCGCAAGAGGTCTGAGTAAAAAAGATAAGGTAGAAAATGTAGAAGAAGAATGGGAGAATGTTAAAAAGGAAATTCTTAAATCAGCAGAAGCAAACTTAGGCGGAATAAAGAGAACTGGTAGAAAACCTTGGGTTTCAGACGATATATTGCAGCTGATGGATGAACGTAGAAAATATAAGAATGCTAGTGATGAAGAAAGTAAAAGGAACTATCGGCAATTAAGAAATGCTATAAACAGGAAGTGCAAACTGGCGAAAGAAGAGTGGATTAAAGAAAAGTGTTCAGAAGTGGAAAGAGAAATGAACATTGGTAAAATAGACGGAGCATACAGGAAAGTTAAGGAAAATTTTGGGGTACATAAATTAAAATGTAATAATGTGTTAAACAAAGATGGTACACCAATATATAATACGAAAGGTAAAGTCGATAGATGGGTGGAATATATTGAAGAGTTATACGGGGGAAATGAATTAGAAAATGGTGTTATAGAGGAAGAAGAGGAAGTTGAGGAGGATGAAATGGGAGAAACAATACTGAGATCTGAATTTAAGAGAGCATTAAAAGATTTAAATGGCAGAAAGGCTCCTGGAATAGACGGAATACCTGTAGAATTACTGCGCAGTGCAGGTGAGGAAGCGATTGATAGATTATACAAACTGGTGTGTAATATTTATGAAAATGGGGAATTTCCATCAGACTTCAAAAAAAGTGTTATAGTTATGATACCAAAGAAAGCAGGGGCAGATAAATGTGAAGAATACAGAACAATTAGTTTAACTAGTCATGCATCAAAAATCTTAACTAGAATTTTATACAGAAGAATTGAGAGGAGAGTGGAAGAAGTGTTAGGAGAAGACCAATTTGGTTTCAGGAAAAGTATAGGGACAAGGGAAGCAATTTTAGGCCTCAGATTAATAGTAGAAGGAAGATTAAAGAAAAACAAACCAACATACTTGGCGTTTATAGACCTAGAAAAGGCTTTCGATAACGTAGACTGGAATAAAATGTTCAGCATTTTAAAAAAATTAGGGTTCAAATACAGAGATAGAAGAACAATTGCTAACATGTACAGGAACCAAACAGCAACAATAACAATTGAAGAACATAAGAAAGAAGCCCTAATAAGAAAGGGAGTCCGACAAGGATGTTCCCTATCGCCGTTACTTTTTAATCTTTACATGGAACTAGCAGTTAATGATGTTAAAGAACAATTTAGATTCGGAGTAACAGTACAAGGTGAAAAGATAAAGATGCTACGATTTGCTGATGATATAGTAATTCTAGCCGAGAGTAAAAAGGATTTAGAAGAAACAATGAACGGCATAGATGAAGTCCTACGCAAAAACTATTGCATGAAAATAAACAAGAACAAAACAAAAGTAATGAAATGTAGTAGAAATAACAATGATGGACCACTGAATGTGAAAATAGGAGGAGAAAAGATTATGGAGGTAGAAGAATTTTGTTATTTGGGAAGTAAAATTACTAAAGATGGACGAAGCAGGAGCGATATAAAATGCCGAATAGCACAAGCTAAACGAGCCTTCAGTAAGAAATATAATTTGTTTACATCAAAAATGAATTTAAATGTCAGGAAAAGATTTTTGAAAGTGTATGTTTGGAGTGTCGCTTTATATGGAAGTGAAACTTGGACGATCGGAGTATCTGAGAAGAAAAGATTAGAAGCTTTTGAAATGTGGTGCTATAGGAGAATGTTAAAAATCAGATGGGTGGATAAAGTGACAAATGAAGAGGTATTGCGGCAAATAGATGAAGAAAGTAGCATTTGGAAAAATATAGTTAAAAGAAGAAACAGACTTATAGGCCACATACTAAGGCATCCTGGAATAGTCGCTTTAATATTGGAAGGACAGGTAGAAGGGAAAAATTGTGTAGGCAGGCCACGTTTGGAGTATGTAAAACAAATTGTTGGGGATGTAGGATGTAGAGGGTATACTGAAATGAAACGACTAGCACTAGATAGGGAATCTTGGAGAGCTGCATCAAACCAGTCGAATGACTGAAGACAAAAAAAAAAAAAAACACACACACACACACACAAGAATTTTTTCTAAAAAATAAGTATAAAAAAACAATTTTATTTAATTATTAATATTTTTTTCCAGATAAATAAATTTTTTAAATTCATGCAAAACTATGAGTTTAAAATGTTTAAACCAAGTAGTTAGTCATTTGAAAGAAATTATATTAGTATAAATACTTCCCTACTTATTTTTCTGATCGAATAAATTATTACTTTATTAAATATGAACAATAATAACTACGAATTATTTAACATTAATTTATATAAATGGAAGTAAATGGCTTATAGCATAATTAAAAATTAAATTAAAGTATATAAAACACTGAATATGGAAATAATACAATTCATTTATTAAATATTAACATAAATTTCTATAATTATTATAAAAATATAAAAGAGTTCTAGATATAAATTATTGAAATAATATAATTATTCAATCACATAATTCATTTACTATTTATATCATTACGGTTTTCGTTTATGTGAATATATTTTAGAATACCAGTATACCATATTAAAAATAAAGTTCTACGTTTTTCGCAAGCGTAAAATATACTAAAAATCCTGTAAAAATAATTTATCTGAAGTGCAACCTTCTTTTACAAAAAGGAGGATTTATAAAATTTTAGATATTTTATATCTATATAATGTCATATTCAACAAACAAATAAGGCAACGAAGACAGTATTTGTTCTCCATTAGTACGTCTGCAATAAGATTTTAATCGTTGCAAACAGGAAATTGTTGCTAATATGAGATAAAATTCATTGAAAACATAAAATACTATCTAAAACTAAACATAACTGAAAAAGCTGGCTTTGTTTTTCTACACTAACTCTGACCTTTTCCTCAAGGACATTCTCTTGAATCCATTTCATGCTATTAAAACATTCCTGTTCGACAATTATAAGTTCGTCGATTAATGTATAATTATTTTTCACACTTTTACATTTTATTTATTTTCACTTAATATATTAATCAAATTTAGCTTCACGTTTATTATTTTCAGTAGATCTTTCTTTTTTCGTTTTTTTTTTTTGTTGACAATATCCAAGTGGATGAAATAATATTATCTTATGATGTTGTATGGAACTTTATATCCTTGAAAATGTAGTAAAGAAATCTTATTAGATGTAGGTAACGCGTTATACTTTTCGGTTTGCAGCAAACAATGAGTTCAAAACTTTCTAGAAATTCAGTTACTTTTAAAGTATTTTACAGTCTATACTCTACTGTTTACCGCTTCTTTTAACTTCAATAATTTGTATTTTTGGACTAAACAATATTCAATAACATCGCTGTGCGAAGTAGAAAATGTTAAATATTACATTAAAATCCTCAGTGCAGTTCAACAATGGATTATCTTATCCCGCGTAAATATAAAGGATTCTCATTTAATAATTTTAATTATTTTTTCAAAATTATCTAGTGACGAACAGCTTTCACTCAGAAACACGTGCTGGCTTACGTAAACTATTATAGCCACTAAAGGTTTTTGCACTTTTCTAGATATAAAAAAATAATTGCATCGTTGATTTTTCAGTAAAATTAAAATTTTTTAAGAGTGTAATAGATACCCTGATATGTGTTTTTTACAACTATGTACCATAATCAAATTTAAAACTTCATCATTCTAATGGTAGTACGCAGGTATAGGATTTTCACGTTGAATCCTTGTTGCAGTCCCCTTGTAGAGCCACACATATATTCGCTAAACATTGAGCACATACAATCCAAATATTCAGACCCAACCAAATAAATGACTGAAAATTTAAGGTGACTAAATAAACTAGATTAAGGTGACTAGTTATTTTGCTTATGTGCAGAAATTCGAAATGATTGATTCTTTGTGTAAATGTAGGCAAATAGAAATTATCAGCCGGTGCAATTTTTAAAGATACCTTGCACTACAAAATATTTGGGAAAAAAAGATTTTTTACACAGTAATGATGCTTTTTACTCTAATAGTTGTTATATACAAAATATTTTATGTTTCATAAAAGAGTATGATAGTTAAGATACTAATAGCGAATTAATATTCGATTTTCTCTGTGTGGCTCTTATTTTAATAGAAAAGCCTTTATTATCAATTACTACCACACACACACACACACACACACACACACACACACACACACACACACACACACACACATATATATATATATATATATATATATATATATATATATATATACACACACACACACACACACAACACCTTTGACTTCAAATTTCTAAATTATGATGGGAAGATTGGATGATGTGAAAACGACGATTTACCCAAACAAGGCTCGTAAGGGAGATACACAAACCCAGTTAAACACTCCCGCCCATAGTAGGAATAGTGCATTGGCGATCTACAGTCTTGTGCTAACTTTCTCAAACGCATTGCTGTAAAAAACGTTTTTCCTCCAAGTACTGAAGAATCCTCCAAGGACAGGTTCATGCTGTAGTAAAGAAAATCGTCAACTATTCCAATAATTGTGTGAAAGTATCCGACTGAGTTAATAAACCCCTCCTCAGTCATATTCTCAGTAGAGGATCATCTTATAAGGAAAATAAGTGTATAATGAAAAATATACTTTCTACCAACTATTTTACCGTTGAACGTTTTATAAATAAATAGATTATAATGATAAATCTTCCTCTTTCTTTTTTTCTAATGTAAGAGTTATTTTAAAGCCTGAGTTTTGTTTTTATCAGTTAATTAACACAACTATTAAAGATTAAAAGTACAGTAAATTAGATGATAGAAGCTAACATGTAAAATATGTATGTATTGTATTAATAGCGTCATTAAAATTTTAAAAAAGTCACTTTTAATTATTTTAACCCTTATTCCGAAGTGATGTTTAGGTACTGTGAAAATTTTATAAAAATTCAGTAATTAGAATCTTAAAACATGTGCTATTATAGTTTTTTAAATTAATAAAATCCGTTTACTAAATTATACTATTTGTTCATTACTAATTATTAATTAGTATTTAGTTATTATTTGCTTATTGAATTAATTAAATCAAGTTACAATAAAATAACATCAATAAGCAGTAATAAAATTACTACTTATGTGATTGAGTTTATAATGAGAATTGCTACAATCAACGATTATTATAATGAAAATAAGTTAAATTATATTTTATTAGACTGAAAGTACCTTATAACCTATTTGGGTTGTCATCCGAAAAATTATTAAAATGAAAATTTCATTTTAAATAATAAAATAGTTAATATTTTTTTTTTGGCTTTTTGCTTTTTGTATTGATAATATGGTTAAAGATAATTTAAGTTTCCATAACTTTAATCTAAAAATAGTATTGGCTTCTTTAAACACTTTGTCTTTTTGCTTTATCGCTTATTATTATCAGAGCCAGTCTCTTAAAATTTCTTCATCCAGTTTATAATTGAATTCCTGTTTTTAGTTCCCTTTCACTAATTACTTAAATACTTCTATCGTACCGTCTGCTGTAATAAACCTTATAAATTTAAACAGATTAACTTCTTTGTATTTGAAATATTCTTTATTATGTCACAAATCGTTTCATAACGTAGTTAGTCATAGAACACTTGAAGCAAATAGAAAAGTTTTGTTGTTATAAGGTGCATCTATAAGACAAAGAAACTATGACTACACTTACTACAAATTAAGGAATACTTAAAAAGGTAGAACTTTTTTCTTTATTTTTCGTAGTAGCTCTTTAAATATAAATATTTTTTGCCCCCACCTTTTCTATTCCATCAAAATAAAAAACTACCATTAGTTTTCTGGGCTATTTTTTTTTACAAGCTTTTATCATATGTTTTATCTTGTTCTTTAAATATCTGAGTAGCATATCCATAGTCGTAACAATAAAATTGAAAAAAAATATATAAAAAATATTACCCTTTTTACACTCTAGATGACTGTTCCGTGTTTAATAACCTTAGGAATTATGTAAGAATTTTACCTGAACATATCTACTGCACACAATACGTAATTATTAATATTCCTCCTGTATATTTTTTTCTTTATATTTAAAATATGGAGTAGACTTGATTTTAATAGGTGTAATGAGTAAAATTCAACCCAGAAACTAACTATCTGGCGTTTTTAATTATTATTTTTTTTATATTTGTAATTTTGAAGTATCTCCTATGATGCACTAATTTTAATTTCCATCTCTTTTAATTAGAAAATTAAAGAAATATAATTTTTTTTTAAAATATCGTTGATTGGTAATTTCTAATCAAAATTTATATTAAACAGAATTATACAGTACGTTCAGAGTTCTCATACATTTCACACCTTTTTTTATTGAATATATAAAATCGAGTACTGCAGCTGGTTTATGGATTAATTCCAAAATAATTGCAACTAATCATATATTTTTTTAAGTATTTGAGGAGGAAAATCTCTCATTGGGAAGCAGTTTTAACATCAGTTATTATGATGCATTGCAGAGTTTTTAGTATGGTTAATAAAGTGTTAAAGTGTAAGAAAATATTTAACCGAGAAGCTTTTTACTGTATATTACCGAAGAATTCTTGTTACTAAGGATGAGAAGCACTTGTATTTCCTTCAAGAAAATTTTAAATGCTTTCTGTCATAGGAATATTTTTGTAATTCCTGTAATATTTATGAATTTATATAATTCCTGAAATAGATGCTTTCAGGAATTATATCCGATAACGTTGGCTGACTTCATTGCCAATCTGTTCATTAATAGGCAGGATGAACAGAAAATAAATTAATTTTACCAAAACTTGTTGCATTTATAACAAATAAGATACATTTTATATAATAATACTCTGTATTTTCGTTCAGGATATTTTAATATTTCGAACAACCTTTGGCTAAAGTTACCTACACCTCCAGTTAAAAGTGGGAATATTTCATGACGTTAGAAATTATTCAGTTTATAAATAATGAACAGTTATAAATATAGATATATTTTTAATTTGAGCCAGCAATGGTTTGATACTAATTCAGACCGACAGGTATGTCCTTTAAAGTCCAGAAAAACTGCTTTTAATTAGCTTTAAAGCCTATAGAGTTATTTAATAAAAAATTTAATTGTTGAATGTTTTATCGCAGTATAAATTATTTTATAATAATTAAAAAATAAATATTGTTAAATTGTTTTATAATATATCTCTTCATCTTTAAAAATTTTTCGTTAAGTACTTCATCACTTAGTCTCTTAATGTCAGAACATTCAGTCTTAACCATTCGGTCGTAGACGGCTTGACACGAGATACAACCCTTTCTCAATATGACATACCAGAAATAACACGCATCCAATTCTAGACGTTATAAAAGTATGAAACTTGAAATAATACCCTGTTGTCATCTTCACAGTGAACGATTCACATAATACTACACGTTTGTATGTGAAGCCCATCGAAACACATTTTGTTGTAGCTTTGCCTTTTCTTTCTTTAAAATTCGTACATGTAATAAATATTACATATACTACGATACTTACATATTACTACCAACCCCATCTCAGGGTAAAATATGTAGTAGCCCAGTATTTACTTTTATCTTTTAAAACAGGTTTACATAAATAGGATAAACGTTATCAATTAAAAGATTATTTTCTAAGAGATTTTTTTATTGAAAAAATATTTAACAAGTATTGGATTAATACTTTATAAAACATATTAGTGAGAATAATCCCAACTAACAGCTTCTTTTGTTAAACAGCCTTGGTTTAAACCAAATATAATAAAATCGGTTTATACAATATAAGAAGAATTTTTTCCTATTTATTTTCCAAAGAGATGGGATAAGCCTTCGTTTTATTTGAAATGTCTCTCTGTGTAACGAAGCTGGAAAATAGAAAACACAGAAGACCCAATTCTAAAGAGGAAATGAAAGGTGTAACTTATTCAAAAAGTCTGGTAGTTTTAAATCTCATTCAGACAGAAATATCATCTTTACATTTTACCTACTGTACAGTTACTGATCTTCTGTTCAACATACGTTTTTTTACGGGAACTTCAATTAAAGGGTTTAGTCTCCTACAGTATTTGTCTAACTTAGATTTTTAAATTAATTTAACATTATGTATATATATATATATATATATATATATATATATATATATATATATATATATATATGTATGTGTGTATTATGTGGCACTAATATTGCTTATACGCAGAATGTACTTCTTATATAATATCTCATTTTTCACTTGAACTGATAAAAAGTTTATTCATACATTTGCTATTTGTATTCATGTAAGATGTAGGTCTATTTTACGATTTCAACCGAAAATTGAGTTTTGTATTTTTTTTTTAAATTCATATGCATATTGACAATTACGTGTTAAATTTTTAATGTACTAATACTATTTCTCCAGTTTGATAGAAAATATTCTGATAAAATGTTCATTCCGTATTCTGGTTTTTAATGTTTTTTTTTCTTTCTATTTATTGAATTTTTAAGCCGTTTTTAATAATCTGATAAGCTTTTCACATTACCTTAACAATTTTCAATTTTTCAGTACCAGGGAATAAACTGAAAAACGTTTATAACACATTGCTACATAAACCTTTTGTTTTTTATTTGCGGTTCATTTTTTGATAAATTGATTTTAGAAAAATCATTTCTACTATTATTACTATTGTTTTCTTTTTTTTAGATAATAGGCAATGGCTGTTTTCGTAGTTTTTCCTATGAGAATGGAAATTTGTAGCGTATGAAAGATTCCATGTTTGACCGGGGGATTTGAACCCAGGATCTCCGGATAAAAGGCTAAGACGCCACCAAAGTTAATGTCAAGTTATTATTTATTTTAATTTTTAAGTGTTTAGTAATTTCTATTACTTCAAACCCAAAATTAGTTAAATCTGTTATATTTGTTAATTTTAATATCATATCCATGGGGAGATAAAATAGAATGATTTTCTTGATATCTCACGAATGATTATTAAAATCCTGTAAGTAATATAAAAACCCAGATGCCAAACCAGTGTCATATGTTGTCAAATAAATACAGAAGAAAAAGAAATTAAAATTCTTTACATAAAAAAAATAAATTCTTTACATTGTAAACTTATTTTAAGTTTTTAATTTAGAACAAAAACACTCAAAAAAATCATTCAGTGTTTCATCTTTAACTTATTAATAATTCTAATAAATTTAACATGAATTCAAAATATATATTGCATATTCTGAAAGCATATTCATATATGTAATTTTTTTTTTAAATATCGTAAAATTTCAAAATCTTATTTTAAATTTTCAAATAATTATAATTCTATAAATAAAAATAGTAAATCAACGAAATTCAAGAAAACATTATGTAATGAAATATGTAGAAATTATATATATATATATATATATATATATCCAAACTGGCACAAAAACGGAAATCAACTTACCATTTTGCTTGACTGAATCGTGACTGTAATTCTTAAAAATGACATGTATGAAATTATTCATGCGGATAAAATCTACTTAGTTGTGTTATACAATTCATTCAATTTAATTAAATTTAATTTCTAAAATTTCAAAGAAACATAAAAATAAAGATTCTATCTTTAGTTTTTATCTTTAATATAAAGATAAAGCGTCCGATGAAGTAATCGGATACTTGATTTCCTTGATATTACAGTAGAAGTCGCTCATAACGAGGTCGTTTGTAACAGAAATAAACATAAACGAGCAAAAATTAAAAAAATTGGTTGGTTTCTTATAGTATTATTATACAGTAAAGCTTGTTTTAACAAGCTAATAACGAAGTTAGAAATCGGTTATAACGACTAAATTATTTTTTTTTTAATAATGAATTTGTTCCCTAAATAAATAAAAATTTGAATGATTTTAAAATACAATTGCAGAAACTAAATTTTAAAGTCTTTAGTACAGTATATTTGTAATACTAAATTATTATAAAAACGTTGTTCAGTTGGACTAGGGATGATATGACCCTCTTCACAATAATTGAAATCGGCTAATAAGAATAAACCAGATGCAGTAGTACCAGTTTTGTAATGGTCATTTCTAGAATCTGGAAAATTTCATTCCTCCACTATTATGAAGTTTATGCAAGTAGTTTGACGATTGAAATTGTCAGTAATTTTACAGTCGAGTTCAGCTATTCGAATCTTAAACGGGTTTGTGACTGCTTTGTATAGTACAATCGTGTGTTTAACTCGGGCTGAAGTCAGTGTATTTTCTACAAGTGTGTTGTAGTGTTTTCTGATAATTTTTCCATTATTCCAGTAATATTTTGGTCATCCCTTCCCGTAAGGGTTGGTCATATCAAAACTTGTTTCAGACAAACGTTTTAGGTAATGTTTAGAAGACTAACGATCACTTTAAACCGATTGGATTCTGTGACTATTAAGGGAGGGATGATTTTTTTGTCTTCAAAACCGCATTTTTTCCATCCTCTGGGCCAATTGGTGTTATCAAAAAAGTTTACTTATATACGTTTTAGGCCCTTATCGAAAGAATAGTAGTAACTTTAAACGAATTCGATATTTTACTTAATAAGATAGTTTTAGCGATTTTTTTTTTCGAAAAAGTCCTCCCCATTTCCACCTCCATAGTCCAATTTGCCCATTAACGAACTCGATCGAGATTTTGGGGCATTGTATTTTATGTATCAATTTGAAAGTGATTGGAGCAAAATTACGGCAATTATCGTGTTAACATGAAAGTGAAATATTACATAAATGTTTATATAAGCCTTTGTACTGACGGTGGTTTTGGGGTCTGGGGGATGTCAAACGCAAAGATGTGTCAAAATTTTCCGGAAGTCGATTCATGGTACCCATTACAATAGGTAGCTTTCTTATGAAATCTACCTAACAGACATCCAAATCGATTTTGTCAAAATTTTTGAGTAAGAATTCGGAGCTGTATGAGGTAATATTGATTCATGATATTGGGCATTACCGTCAATTAAAAAAAAAAAACCGGAAGATAAAAAAATAACTAATATTACTATTAGTTTCGGGGGAATTCAAAGTTAATAACAACTGGATTAAGGCGAAATTCATACCTGTCCCCTACGGAGATAAAAATTAAGAAATGAAGATTTCTTGACTCATATCTCTTTCCTTTAATTCTTAATTGCTCAAGATCTTTTTACTTGCAATATTAAAAAAGTCAAGAAAAAGTTTTAAAAATGAGACAAGTTTCGTCGTAATTTTTGTCTAAAACTATTAAAATTAAAGATTACAATTTTAAAACCAAAGCATTTGTTACTGAGTATAAAAAAATTAAAATAAATTTTGATTCAATCAGTATATCAGGATTGATATTTACTTTAAAATAGACTTAAACATTATCAATAGTAATTCTGCTGGTAAATAGTTCAAACGCAACAAAATAAAAAAAAAAATGAGAAAAGACTTTTTATACATTAAATTAATAAATATGATTTTAATATTGCTTTTACATTTAAAAGTAATATTAAACATTTTTAAATTATCTTAATTATTAACCATATTCATTACTAAAACAGAAATAATAAAATTTATTTCATAATTTCAACCTTCTACGATTTTTAACGATATATAAGTGCAAACACAATGATTAACAAGAGGTATTATTACCCCCAAATAATAATAATGTCTCCTTATTGATTATAAATTGTTACCATTTTCAGCGATCAATATTTAGGTAAATGTTTTACTTTGATATAAGGCTAGATTTAAATTTCAATTAAAACTATATTTATCAATATTCTCTCTCTCATTCTTTGTGTGTATGTGCGCGCGAGAGTATATATATATATATATATATATATATATATATATATTCATTACATTTGCATTGATCAAATTTTTTTTTGTATTTTTTATCCAACATTTTTTAATAATTATAAATAACAACATGGGGTTTTAATATGTTTAGGCCAACACTTTTAAAATATTAAAACTGATTTAATTTTCTAGTATCTTGATAACAGAGCTCCATTTATCTTCAAGCAGACTTTTCCATACATTTTCACACAGTATCTTCAACGATTGCTTCAGATATAGATACTTTCTTTATATTATGACATATTGCTTCATTTTCTAAACTTGAGAAAACTGAGCGTTATCCGTTCGTATTACAATCAACCAAACCATAAACGCTGTCGATTTTTCTAGAATGTCATATCGGCAGATAACATCATCATTCTTGTCATATTTCACAAAAGCAATCTTTATTATACATCACCATCTGCTTTATCAAAAAATATCTCTGGGTCGTGAATTGAAAAATTAAAATATAGAACAACAGTTATGTGTCATTCTTTTTTAATTATTTATTATTATTTTTTTTTCAATTAAATATTAATTTGAAAAGAGAAATAATACAAACATGAATTATTGTGATGATTTTCACAGTTTTAACCGCAAAAAGTGATAGTCATATTATAAAAATTTTATCTGGGAAATTGAACTCAACCTGTTACATTTACTCGTATTCTCATAAATAACTAATAACAACCAACCATTTCTTCACTTCTTTTTCACGTCCTGGCTATCGAACAAAGTTGAGTCTTCGTTGAGCAGCGTCAATGTAAGACCTGTACAACAATGTTTTCACATTTTTACCGTCTTTCCATTCCGTTATAATAAACTATTAAACTGAGAATCCTAGACCATTCATTTTTTTCATAAATTGGGCAGAAAAAGTATAGACATATTTGAAACAAACTCAATGAAGTATGAAATGAGTCGCTTATTCTTAACTGAAATTCAGTTTTTATTTTAAAAATCTTTAGACTCATCCTAAATTTTTGTACTTTGAAAAAAAACTATCATATGATCTCTGGCATCTTAAGGTCGAAAAGAGGTACTGTTTTTATCTAGATGTTAATTTTATTCTAGTATTATTACACATGAAAAAAGTTTTTCTATTAGAGGAACGCCGAGAGAATGGAATACTGCAGAAACATGAAAAGGTCGGCCGCTAGGGACCCAGATTTTATGTCTTGCGTCGTAACAGGTGATGAAACATGGTGTTTTAAGTATTTCGAGTGTTCATCGTTTCAACACGATTTCAGGAGGGCTACGACCATTTTATTCTAGGTAATTTCAAAGGTTGAGTAGCAGAATTGATTCGAACAATTTTTCAAACGCTTCCACTTGTGTATTGATTCACTGGGAGCCAATTTTGAATAAAAAATCATATAAACTAAAAATAAACAACGTCTTGTATTTTATTTCACATGAGTCACCTTTCGTGTGGGATGGAATGTGTACATGCCAGAAATGTACGAAACAAAAATGTTTGCATATTAAAGGGAAAAATAAAATATTTTTTAACTGAATTGAATTGGATTGGATTATTATTATTGTTGTTGTTGCCGTTGGTGTTTTTTAATTATTATTATTATTTTTATTATTATCAAAATCAGAATATGAATTGGCCCGCCGCCACAAACTATCTGTTGGATGAATTCCACTTATTTGGTAATATGACAAAACTCTTACGGCAGCCAAAAAATGACAATTGTTGAAACTAATTCACGTATCTTGAATATTATTCTTTCGGTCAGCATAGTTACTTTTTTTATTAAATTAAAATTATATTTAACAGTTAATAATATTTTTAAAATAGAATCCGATTATAAAAATTATGGATCATTTTCAATAACGTTTGTACCAAAGTAGAATGAATTAAGTTTTAACCCATTTAGGTTTGGACCGCCTGGGGGAATTCAACACTTCATCTAATTTTATCTCTCTTGATAAACTTACGTACTACTTTGTGACTTTATGGTGTGGAAAGTTTATAGCCTTATTTACAAAACTTAACCGTTCTCCCCGTTTCTGAATACCGCAACCCTAGATATTGTTTGAAAGTTACCGATTCCTTAAGTTCTGTACAAACAACCAACTCCTTCAAGATTTACCTTGACAACTTCTCTGCTCCGTCTTTAAAAAAACATATTTTTTTATTATTTATTTATTATTTTTAATTTATTTAAGGCATCGGCTAACAGGGCAATTAGCATAATGTACTTCATGATCTGTCTTACACGCACGCAAGCGTTTTACACAAGCAGATTTGTACGCAAGACAAACTGCATACTTACAAATGATCATTAATTGAGCTGTACTTAATATTTTACAACACAGAGTAAAACTTAAAACTTCAGGTATGCGTGTAATCTGGTTGCGATGTACTGCATATAATGTAATATGATCCATAAAATACAGAACAACGCAGAAACAAGTAAATATGACAAGTGAATTAATAAAAGTTTAGATTTTAAAACTAATTAAAATTAATCACTCCGTAAGGAGGAACATGCCTTATGGAATACAGTACAACATACAGTAAATAAATGTCACAGACTAAAAGACTTGGCTACGCCTTAAAGACTGATAAAATAATTTAAAAATCATCGCATAAGGTGGTAAAAGGTATGAATTTTTATGCCCATTGATAGGTAGTTACTTATTAAATTCTATACCTATTAAAGCCTATCTTACCTCAAAATCCTTATTCATGCAGTTGATCCAGTATTCTCTATCTTCATGTCATATCAGATGCTTTCTTTAGATAAAGGTAAATAATCTAAATGTTTCTTTAGCGGGACTTTTGCTTTCTTTTGCACTGGGAATATGATGCATCCTTCCAATATTTTAATAGGACTTTATGCGATATCTTATTATACAGGTTCAGAGCTTTCTTATTTTGCACTTAAAATTAATTATTTCGTAATATATTAAATCATCCAGTCATTCAAATATTCAATATATAGTATTGAATATCAGGATATTTTACTTCTGGTTGCAGAATTAGCGAATTCCGACAAAGTATGCTAAGTGCTTTAGTATTGAAAGCTTAGTTTTATGACAACTTTGTTTCTGTTTGTAAGTCGTTACAATAATTTTCGTAACATATTACTCTCTGGTAACATGAATCGATGGATTCGTGATCCGCATTTCCACGTAAATCATCAATCATGAACCAAGAGAAGGGAGGTAACTACCCGCTTGAGAATGTCAAATTATACAGGTTTTGTAGCCAACCCTGGCGCTAAAAAGTACCTAAACCTATAATTAGAGGTGTTAAATCTGAATTAGTCAGGAATTCTTCACTTCTCGGCAACCAACGTATAAATGATCCAATCCTGAAACTGAATTATGGGCGTTGAAATCACCTGCTAGTAGTTATGGTTCGGGGTGCTAATCCGAAATTTTAAAAAGATGTCCAACTTCTGTTTGGCATGAGGTAAACAGATCCCGCAGATATTGTGACATCTACTGGATATCTAAGACGGACTGCGATTATCTGGTGGCAAATATTAGGATCAAATGCTTGAGTAGCATTTCTATGTGGTCGGACCTTAAAGAAGGAGAAGACGAGGACGGATTATGGGCATCACCATGGAAAGATTTCGAGCCAGAAGGAGGAGCTGAAGAAATATCCGTAGTTTGGGTAGTTCCAACCCTGATCTCAATGACAAAAGTAATGGCTTCTACGAATCATTTTTGGCGACCTCTGCTTTTTTAGAGGAGGGTTCATTACAGAATTAATTTAAATTAAAGAACTTTTTTAAGGTTGCTCTGACTTTTTTTTATTCTTTTTAATGAGTATATCAAGTGAGTTCTGGACCTGTACTTGAAGTTTAGATGTTTTTAGCATTCCTGATTGATTCGGGGTTGATATTATCGTATTTTTCTAAGTTTAT
This sequence comes from Lycorma delicatula, assembly GCF_047948215.1. Classification (NCBI taxonomy): domain Eukaryota; kingdom Metazoa; phylum Arthropoda; class Insecta; order Hemiptera; family Fulgoridae; genus Lycorma; species Lycorma delicatula. Next base: position 116,102,350 of record NC_134457.1, on the reverse strand, counting down.
TAATGGTGCTTATAATTTTTCTAGGGACTATTTTATAGTTTTTAGAGCTGCAGGTTTCATTTTACTTTTCATTATTCTTTCTACCAAGTGACTAATTTTTGCGCTAGACGATTGAAGAGTTTTATCTCAAAGTTTTTCGTTTACAATTTAGTTTGATATCAAAATAGTGACCTTCAGTAGTGTTTTCATTTCTTGAATAGGTATTTCGTCTTTGAAACCGGAGATTTTCTTGGCCAGATTATATGTTGTCATTTGCAGTTAACACGAACGAGAGGATCATGGTTCCTTAACCATGTTCGATTTTGTTTCAGCGAAGTCAGTTTGATCACCCCCTAGAATATCTATAATGTAACAAGAGAACTAGAAATTTCAAATTTCATAAACTGGACAACAAGTATCCAAGTAATAATTATTAATATCTTGTGTTCCTGAAACAACAATGCAATGGATTTATTTATATTTAGATAGTTACAAACAATTCCTCAAATAAATAATACATGAGGGGATTCAAAAATATAATCCGAACTGCAGTGAACATCGGGTGTATTTTTGGTATCATCTCCAAAATTACTCAACATTATTCATTGAAAGAATTTATTGAATGCAGAAATTTTGTGAGGAAACTCATAAGAAACGTCGTAAGCAAAGTCACTGAATTCCGACCGGTCGTTCTTTATATTTTGTACAAACATTAAACACAAGCAAATATTTTTAAGTACTATCTGTTTAACTAAAAATACTTTTACAATTTCAACTTAACAAAAATTTTATCTCGCTTAAACAATCCCAATTTATTATTTTCAACATTCATATAATAGGTCTAGGTTAATAAATAATTTAAATGAAATTATTGTTAATGCTGATATATATTTAATCATTCACGTTTATTAATATTTTTTTTTAATTTCAGTTGCATTACATTTCAGTAATTACTAAATTAATGGTGAATTAATTTATCTATTCGAATACCTGAAACCTTGTTGAACTAGATTTTATTTAGAGCTAGTTCAAAATCAAGATATTGAAAACTTCCTTTTAGTAAATTTATCACTTTAAACCATATTTAATTTAATCTTATTTAATTATTTTTTGTATTATGACTCACCAAAAAAATGTAAGCTCAATAAAACTTTTCGTACCGTCTTTTTAAGTGTTAGTCGAATATTTCTGAAACATAGTCGTAAATTGAACCACAGAAATCATTGTATAATGGTAAAGTTGGTATTAAATCAGTGTAAAATAAATAAAATATTTTCAAATATTTACTACTTCCAACATCCATGAAAAAACTTTAAGTAGTAAATAGATTTTTTTTTTTAGTGATGTGAAAATGTATTAGTTTTAAATCCGCAAAGAAAAAATGTATGACGAAACATCAGTCAGTTTAAAAGTGAATAAAAATACCAGTGTAACATAATTTTATATATAATAACTTTTAATTCATAACCGAGTAGAAAGATACACACATACTGCTGAAGAAATTGTATATATATGTTTGTGTGTGTATTTGTGCGTGCGCGTGCGTGTGTGCATGTATGTGTGTATGCGTAAAATAAATTTCTCAATTCTTCATAGGAACAAAAAATTCAAAGATTGACTCAGTATATAATGTACTGAACGAGTCATGTTGCACATGTGAGTACATGAGTACCGAACGAGAATCTGTTTAATTCACACATTTTTTTTTCGATTATATAAAAAATTTTATGGAATTTGAAATTTTATTTTATTTCTCAAAAAGAAATCAAGTTGATCTTTGATTTTTTCCAAAAGTCTTGAATAAATACTTGTTTTACAATTAATAACCTATGTTGTAGAATTAAACTGTTCGTTTAATTCTCATATAAACCACCCCATAAAATATATTGAATGAAACCGATAAAAAACTCGCATGCATAAAAAGGGTCTAAGCAGAAGAGGTATATTAACATTATTTAACAGATAGAAACTGAAAGAGAATTGCATAGGTTTAATAAAAATGCTTATCACAGACTTCACATTGCTGAACAGAATGGTAAAGTAATTATAGCATTCCAAAAGACATAAATAACTTTAAAAAAATTAAACAGCACAATGCAGAAAAATTTACCTCCTTAACTTTTGGGATAACATATCATGATTGTTAAAAATAACTAAAAAAATTATTTTTTTTAAAGAAGTAGGTTTTAAAGATATGTATTTCAGTAAAATCTATCAGTTTTAAAATAATAATGATGACTTTTTTATTCACGGTGGAAAGTAAACTGGGAGACAGAAAACATGTCAGAGAATTGGTTTTATTTGATTTTAGTTTAAAAAGTAAAATGAAAAAATATTTCTACATCGCGTAAAAATTTTTAACAAGATAATAAATAGTAAATCATCTGAATATATACAGGCTAGATAAATAATAAACAAGGTTGTATTCTAAACGAGAGAACTTAAAAACCCATCGCATGATTGAAATTAAAAAAAGGATATCTAAAAAATTTTCAAACTACTATACATAATACACGTCTAATCTTTGATGCTAAACATTGCTAAATATTGACAAAAAAATTAGAATTGTAGTTTTTTTGTTAGGCTTTCACCCTTGGACAACTTTTAAACAGAATATATATATTCCTCTTTTTCGGTAGAAGAGTAATATTTATTTTAAATCCCTTCAGTTCATTATGTTAATTCAATCAATATAGATAGTGCACTCCACCTACCGATATAAACACACACACTCGCGCGCGAACACGTCTCCCCCACACATAACACACATGTTTATGTATACGCGCACGCATATACACGTACACGTGCACACAGAAAAACATTAAACAAATCTTATTTAAGTGTTCGAAGATATAAAAACTTACAAAACTGAAGATTTTTAAAATTATGCCTGTCTCTTTTTTATTTTCAAACAAATAAAATATATCTGGCAAATAGATCGAAACAAACTAATTCTAACACTTCTCTTCACTTTTGGTTCAAACTAAAATGTTTATGAGGCAATTTCTTACTTTGGTAATATGTAACTAAAAGCGACTGCCCAGTCGCGGTGAATTGAGAACGTGAACTCAGTCCCATTCATGGATGGCTCTTTACTTATACCAATCCAAGTTTAACATAAAAGCATTAAATTTAAGAAGATATGGCTATTTTTTCAAATATTTAAAGATGAATTTACTTATACTATTCAGATAAAATACAAATATTTTTATTTCTTCCTATAATAATAAATTTTTCTGTATATTTTCGAAACATGAGCAGGCTCAACATTTTTTTAAACTTGATTTGCTTCAAATAAGAGATTTTGTTAACAAAAAACTATTATCAGTTTCATGGATGCTACATTATTGGCTGCCATTTTATAAATATTTTTCAAATGGACTACATGTCATTAATGAAATTTCATACTTCTACTCCTACCCAATTTAAAAAAATAAGTATAAGAATTACTTTGCCAAATACTTATAATGAATAAATAGCAATGATGTAAAAGATAGTAATTCATCTGAAACTGATATAATTTTTAAAACTCAGTTTTCATAAGCTTTTGTACTTTTGCTAACTCCCTAAATTACAGGTGCTTCTCATGGTCGTGCTTAACAATTACAGTCTAAATGAAGGATTCCTTATTCCCCATTTTCTGTTAACCGCTACTATTGGGTAATACTTTCTACAATATGCACATTTAGTTTTTTTTATTATTTTATTTGATTTTCATTAAAAATAAATAATTTTTAATTTAAATACTGATTGTTTTTAAATTAAGTTCATTCAACCAGTTCAAAATTGTACCTTTTAAAAAAAATTTAATTAAATGGAATGAAAAATAAAATATATTTATAACCATCATTAAGTTAATTTAGTTGATATTTCATTCCTTAATATATTTTTCCGCTTAGAAAAAATTCGATTTTGTTTTTCACCGAGTTGTACAGTTTTTTTAAGTTTACATTTTCATAATATAAAATTAATTAAGTACTTTATTATATAATTTTTTGTTTTATGAATTAAATTGTTATATAGAAAGGCACAATAAATCTCCCACTACTGAATTAGCCCATCAGGAGATTTAACTGCAAATTTGTGTTCTTGCAATATTACACTGTTCCAACCCAACAGTACTACACTGTTTTAAAAGAATTTCTTCATTTATTTTTCCTACAGATCGTATAATACATTTACAACATTTTCTAAATACCTTGTTTTTAAATTTTAATGTTAAAAATTTCGAAGGAAAGTAGGATTATAATACAGGAAGAAAGATATTTATTTTAAATCGGCAAATTATCACTTATTTTATGATAATATAAATGTTGTGTTGCAGAAGATACCTGAAAATAACGTGGGTTAATAAAATTCAAAACGAAGAGGTGTTAAGAAGTAAAACGTGAGGGTATGAGGGAGAGGTGATATAATGTATAACCTTTAGAAAAGGTAAAATATAATTTTGAACCACGATGCGTGACATGTGTCAGACATCACAAAGACATTTTTGGCTTAATAATTTTTATTTGCTTTCATTATTTTCTTCCAAGAATATAATGAAATTCTGAAAGTTAATATACGAGTAATATATGTCAGTAAAAATCTAGTATATGTCAAACATCACGAGACTTTTTTTTCAAAATATAATAATACAGAAACCTTTTATTGATCAGTTTTGTTCCCCAATGAACCCGTAGACTCTATTTAACTGGGCATGCCAAGGACTTTTTATATTTTTTTTAGTAAATTTTCCTTTTAAAGTTTAAATTTTAATGAAAATTAAACAATTTATTACAACTAAATTATAGTAATTTAATAATGATAAATATATACTAGTGATTCAAAAAGAACTTCACAAATTTAAAAGAATATAAAAATTTATTGAGGTAACTTTCTGATTCGACTGACATCTCATTACATAGAAATATACATCAAGTTTGTTACTCAATATTCACTTTGGTTAGAAATGGCTTCCATTTGTAATGCAACATACACTCCAACTGAAGTCAGTTTCATGCCAGACTTTAGCCAGAGAGTCGAGCGTTACCTCTACAGCTGCGGCTTAATTCGAAGTCTTAGCTCAAGAAGATCAGCAGGCATTGCATTACATAAAGCCGATCTTTAATGAAACCCCCAAGAAAAAATTTAGTAGGGTCAAATCTGGGGAGCAAGGTGGCAATGCAATTGGACGTTCATGACCAGTCCACCGACCTGGAAATTGAGTATCAAGAGAATTTCGGACTTCTAGGCGGTAGTGAAGTGGTGCCCCGTTTTGCTGACTGTAATGGCGTCTATCTTGGTCATCATCGTCTGAGGAATTAAAAAACTATGAAGGATGTCCAGTTAAATGATACCATTTACGGTTGCCTCCTGGTAGAAGAACCGGGCGTACAGTCTGTTTGCTTAAGACACAAATAACATTGACTTTAGCGATATCACGAATGTACTGCAAAGTTTCATGAGGGTTTTTTTTACCTCATATTCGGTAGTTACGAGCAGTTACCTTGCCACTGATGTGAAACGTTGACTCATCACAAAAAATTATATTGTCTAAAAATTGTATCGTCGTCTGCAATTCTATGTATTATTTCCCCACAAAACTGCAGCCAATCAACTTTGCCGTCATCTGAAATGTGCTGAAGCAGGTTACTTTGTATGGCTTCAAGTGCAATCGTTTAAGTAATAGGCGCCAAACAGTCATTTGTGGAATGCCAGGTGACGCACGTCGAGTTGATTTCTTCAGACTACGTGCAAAGCTTGAGTTGTTCGGCAGCAGCTTCAGGGACACGTGGGCATCCTGTGATTTTGTCTGCTAATAGAACAATCTGTCTCAACTATGGTTTGCGGCCATTTTATGCCTACTAGGAGGCTCCCTACCGTATTCTCTAAGAAAATTAAGTTTTTTCACGTCGTGAAACTAAAACACATATCGAGCACCAAAAATGTATCCATTTTAACAACGCTGATGACAGCGCTAGTGACCGAATTCAGTACCAATGAACTACTTCTGTTTTCCTATGAAATGAGACCTCAAACGAATCTGTAATTTGTCTAAATAAATTTTTATATGCTTTTAAATTTATGATGTCCTTTTTGAATCACTCTGTATATAGATCCTTTAAACGATCTACTAAATATACACAACCATATATATATATATATATATATATATATATATATATATATATATATATATATGGTTGTGTGTATTTATATATATATATATATAGTAGATCGTGTATATATATGGTTGTGTGTATTTAGTAGATCGTTTAAAGGATCTGCTTTGTATCCTTAGTATTTTTTAATTGTTTTGTATCCTCTAAATAATCGAAAACTCAATTAAAATGATAAATAATAACCAATTCCGATAATTCTTTATTACGTAACAAAGCATTTTCGTTTGCTTTGATTAAGTGTAGCATAAATTAAAAGGGATTTAATGAACAATAATTCAAATGTGTACGTAATTAATGGAAAAAGTAATAATTTAAACCGAAATAAATCATTGGAAGTTACACTCGAATAAATGAAATCAACATTTTAATTAAAATTTGGAAGTGTTAACCCAGTTTACAAAATTATTATCCATATTTCAGTCTCATCAAAAATTCATAAATTAATCGGCAAGTCATTAATCATAATAACAGCAACTGATTTTTTTTTTTTCAAATTTTTAAAGTATTTGTCTTTTTATTAGAAATATATTTTCTTTTTAAAAATTTTCTAAAAATTTTTTAGTTTTTCTTTTCTATTTTTGAAATTATCTTTTCAATTATATTTAGCTTAGTGACCAGTTGAGTTACATTCATTATTTAACTAACAAAATACCATTAAAACAAAAAAATAAATAAGACGAATTTCAGAGTTCAGTATTTATAGTCTATGACAAAAGCGTTAATTAAATTCATTCTGACAGAAATCTTGTATGTATTAATTATTTTGTTATATAAGTTCCATTTTCTGACGCAGGTAAATATAATTGCTTTTATTTAAAACAAAAGTTTATAGTTGATACACATATTGAACAAATAACAAGTAAATGCAACATTCTTAGCAACATTTAGATTATTCAGAGATTTTACTAAAAAATAGTTGCATTATTACAAACTTAACTCATCTAGTACTTAACTAGAACCTTAATGCACACGAACGAACATCAACAAAATCAATATCCATAAAAAAAATAAACATTTCACTTTTCAATGAAACATTGAAAATCTAACAAATTAAAACTTTCCTGGTAACAGTGAAATATCTAAAAGGCTGAAAAGACGTATTTAATAGTTAAACAACCACCATTTTTGTATACTTTTATACATTAACAGAAGGATATCAGTGATTTTATTTTCGATCAAAACATCAAATAGAGTTGGTCTTTTGAGTCTCATAGAATGCAGACGTGTTTTCTACCATCTGTTACGAGTGTCTCGTTTTACGTGTTACTGTTTGTATTTTGTTCTTGTTTGTTTGTTAGTTAGTTCGTTTTTTCTGTTCATTTCGTGATGTTTTTTATGTTCCGTTGTGTTTCTGTTGCATTGTGTATCTATTGCATTTGGTGACTTTCTGTCGGTACTTTTTAGAAATGCCTGGTTTTAACGAAAGGGTGACCGTCCTCGACCCCCCCCCCCCCCCCCGGTGACGGGTAGGAAGTCTACTCAGAGTGGTAAGTCCAAAATTAGGTCATCTGGTGGTAATAAATCAGCGTTGACTAGGGACAGGAGATCGTCTGATGATAGGGGTTCTGTGAGAGAAGAAGGAGGAGCTCGTGTAGTGCAACCATCGTTGAAGTCGGGTGTTGATGAGCGTCCGACTGACTGCCCTCGAGTTGCTCCGGAGTGGGCGACCTCTGAAAGAGATTTGACAGATCGACAAAAGGTGGTAATTGTCGAGTCGGTGGTTGACTCCTTGGAGGATGAAGATTGCGGGGACGCTTTGGAGTGGAAGCTTCCGTCCCTGTCTCGGAACTCATGGATGGATTCTGGGATGAGTGTTAGCACGGAGTGGACGCAGGAGAAGTCTTCTGTGAAGAGACAGCCGTTTGTCTCTCCGACTGAGGGGGAAGATTCAAAGAAGTTGCGGGCTGGGTCTGCGGATACTGGATCGTCTGCTATGGGCGCTGTGGGGGGGATGTCTTTACTGTGCCTGTAGCGGACCAACTGGAATAAAAATTGACAATGAGGAGGTTGGTACGGACGTGGTAGGGCCGGACGCGGTGCCTATTACACGTAGAAAACGTTTCCGGGGTGTCGTAAATAGATTTATTGACCGCGTTAAGGCCATGAGAAGTTTTATTCATGGTCATCATAATGCAGATCCCGAGCTTCAGCGACAATCGCTCGAATTACGGTATTCGCTGGCTGCAATTGAGAGATATAAGGATGTTTGGAATCATGCAGTACCGGACACGTCGAGTGCGGGTACGTGTACGGAGGTGGTGTCACAAGAGGCGTCCACACAAACTCCGGTGGAGCATCATGATCTTTGTCGTGTGCTGGAGTGAGATGTAATTGATGAACTGATTGAGGCAGTGTCTAGATTCTGGCCGAATGGGGTTATGAGAAAACTTGTCTGTGTAGCAGGTCGTACGGATGTGAAGGTCCCTTCTTGTTTTATAGACTTATAGGAGCCTCATCCTCAGGATCAGGTATTGATCCTGAGGATGAGGCTCCCACCCGGGAGGCTGAGGTTCATGAGGTGAATGAACCACCCGGTTGAAGCCTGAGCTTCAACCGGGTGGTTTGTTGGAGGATACTTCGCGCATCTAAGGGAGGGACGCCGGTCCTTCTGTTGATCAGCGGTTTTGGTTGTTTTATGATTCTTCAGTGGATGTCCGCACTACATTGGGAGTGGCTTTGACGTCTCTGTAGCGGATCTATAGCGAGACTCTGCATCCGCTGTTTTTTTCTACCAAAAGGCCGGATTGGCTCATGCCTACGACGTAAGATGTTGTTTGTTTTTAGAAGAATGGAGCCCCTGGTTTGGGTGGTTTGCCCCAGATCTTTGTTGATCAAACGCGGAAGAGTTGTCCAAGCTTTGCAGTATTCCATCCCAGTGGTTACTGACAGTAGTACTCTAGTAGTTAAGAGAATTGGGCCCTCTTACGCCAAGTTGTTTAATATGGTTAAGGAGACACTAGGGACGGAGGAAGTGGATAATATGCTGTCAGTAAAACAGAGGTCGGCTGAATATTTGCGTATTCGAGTTGAAGGCGCTGATAAGCCAGTTGCATTGAAGACGGTTCTTCAGAATAAAGCTAAAGACCTATTGTCGACAAGAAGACGAGGGGTGATGGCAGGTCGGTGTTTCACCTGCGGGATATTGAAGGTACCACATCTGAGGTGGAGATAACTGAGGCGATGCGCCGGTTGGTTGGTGAAGCGGTAGATTTTCGAGTATCTTCAGTTCGTCCAGCTTGTGGTACAATGCAGTACACCACTGTTGTGATGACGTATGGTTGCGAGAAAACAGACTAAACCTGGGTTAGCCCACCGGGTTGGTCTAGTGGTGAACGCTTCTTCTTAAATCAGCTGATTTGGAAGTCGAGAGTTCCAGCGTTCAAGACCTAGTAAAGCCAGCTATTTTTACACGGACTTGAATACTAGATCATGGATACCGGTGTTCTTTGGTGGTTGGGTTTCAATTAACCACACATCTCAGGTATGGTCGAACTGAGAATGTACAAGACTACACTTCATTCACACTCATACATATCATCCTCATTCATCCTCTGAAGTATTATCTAAACGGTAGTTACCGGAGGCTAAACAGGAAAAAGAAAGACTAAACCCGGGTTATTGGTGGTTGGGTGAATTGTCGGGTTTCGATGAGGGATCCTGATGATAAGTGTAATCGGTGTTAGGGCCGGGCCACATGTCCTCGACCAGTCACGGGACCTGATCGTTTGGCATTATGTAACAATTGCGGGCGACCTGGTCATCAGCGGGCCACTTGTGGAATTCGTGGGTATGCATTATTTGCGGGAAAGCGGATCATCGCACAGATGAATGTGCTGCTCGAGGGTGAGTTGTTGTCCTGGTTCCTACAGGCTTTGTAGAGAGTGGCTGTTGTCCAGTGTCTGGCCTTCTGGTTTCTGCTACATAGGGGCATTCTTTTTTATTTCTGTACTGTGAAAGGTGGGATAGCTCTGGGATGCTGGACAGCCCCTTGTGGAGTCGGCGTCTGTCCACGCTTTTGTGGGTGACTGTCGGCGATGAAGCACGGATACTCTGGTCCCCTGGAGCTGATAACACCGACTCCCGGCAGACACGACTTGTGGGTCGTGCTTGTTAGAGGCAGGCGCTTAAAGTCCCGGCGGAGGTGACCTTCGGGTTGCCTTTGTTTGAGGCAAGGTAAGACCGAGTCACGGTTTCGGGGTGGGGTCGCTGGGCACGACTTTGTCGGACCTTATGGCTTTGCGTCGGGGGTTTGAGGCAGGGCAAGGAAATCAGGATCCTACAGTCGGACCTGTCTGTCATGCTGGACTTACAGCCGGTAGACGGGCGGGTTCGTTAGAGTAATCGACACTCCCGCAGGTTGTGTTTATGCTCACGCGGATGAAGAAGGTGCAGAAGGTGCATTAAAAATATTTAATTAAACATTTTATGCTATAGAATCTCAACTACGACAATATAATTTTAATACTGATATTCTTCACATCATTCATTATTGTGAAATATATTTTTTTGCATAAAATGTTTATCAAGAAAGAATATATGATAGTATTTTAACACATTAACCTGCACAAATACACACATCCGTGCAGACGTTATAACAAGAATCCTAATAACAAAAAAACAGATTATGTATTTATTCTTTTTAGAGAAGTTAAATATTCTATTTTTAATTGGGATATGCATTAAAAAACTTTTTTCTTACTTTTGAATGCATCGACTACAATGACTATTAGCCTTGAATACACTATAGCAGAATTACTATAATAACTAAGTACTTATTAAACTACACAGTGTGTAAAGCCCTTGTGCAGTTCAAGATGAAATCTGGCTTATAAATACGAACGAATAAAATCGCATGTAAGTTAGTTCACATACGTCTTTCTGCTCTCGATTCATGTAAATAACTTTTGTGTGACCAATGTTACAAGAGAATCAAAGCGACTTGTTCTCAACGATGCAGGGCAGGATTATTTTTCTACCTGAACGGAGTATTTTATCGGAAGGTTATAAACAAGGGTGTTTACGTGAACTCTCTGTCGTTGGTTTTTTCATTAGCGTTCATGATCTTTTATTACATTCAGTAATAAGAGTATCTTCCGGGGGTACACCTCTACTTCAGGGCACCAACCCTGGAGTAGGGCTACCAATCGGGAATCCCGGCAGAACCGGAATATATCATGACAGAGACAGAGATGCTCACTATCTGCACCGATTCTACCTACTCATCTTCTCCTCAGCTACCTTACTCACCGAAGATTTCAGTACCTCCATGTACCGACACTGAGGCACTTACTACAAGCTTGCCATTGGCGGAGACATGTGGATAACGAAAACGTCTCTTTTATACTTGCTATCCCTTCGACCCTGCCGCCATTTCGCCGGCTCAAAAAGTAGTGTAAGTTCATTTACAAAATCGCTCTCGTTATACATGATCAGCAGGTGAGATTGAAAACTTCAGTACGTGCACTTACCTGACGTTGAAGTCAGTCAGGTCGTAATCATTAAAAGAATAAGTCTGGATGTCCTGTCATCCATCTATATTTGTTGTACTTATATTTACACCTATTACTGCACTGGATGTGGAGATGATCTACCTAGGGTCAATTTGTATTATTATTATTATTTTTTTTTTAAGTTTTAGGGGCATCGACTGCTATGACCATTAGCTCCATCCACATTAAAAAAATAGTAAAAATATATTTTCCTTTCTAAAATAAACAGAACACAGGTGAAATAGGCAAGGACTAGTCTTGACAAAAAGAGCACCTAAAAAAAGGCTTTTTAATCATTACTAAAACCCCAAAAACACAATTAAACAAGGATGTAAAGACCCTTGTTATTTTAAAAACTTTCTAGCCATTTCTTACGAAGTTCGGTCAGAACTCTCAAAACAAAAACTTGTTTCTGAATAAAATTATAATGCACGTTAAAAAGTCTATTAAACAAAGTATGACAAGGGTGTCAAGGGCCCTTGCCATTTAACATCACTCTGAACACTGATATTAAACCTCAAAAAATACGTACCAATTTTCATATCAATAAAAAAAAGTTAAATAAACATTTAATTATAAAATTGTTGATTAAGATATCTGATTTTTCTCTTCTTCAATTCTATCGCCTTGGTATCCCTTCAGGCCATCCTTTTTTGTTCCTCGTCTCTATTTTTCTAAAGGCCTTGATGTTAGATTCTATGGCAGATATTAGAATTAAAATATTAATTATTTTTTTATTAATGCAAGTAATTTTAATTTGAAAAGTCCTTTTGTATACTAACAAAATATATAACTTCCCAAAAAAAAAAAAAATACATAATTTATTTTTAGTTATTAGAGTTCTTATTATAACGTCTGCACGGATGTGTGTGTTTGTGCACGTGAATATGTGAAAGCACTTTCATATAGTCTTTCTTGATAAAAATCTTAACGCAAAAGATGTATTTCATAATAATGAATGATATTAAAAATATCAGTATTAAAATTTTGTTATCGTAGTTGAGATTCTTGACATAAAATGTTTAATTAAACTCAATAATTATTTGCCTTGTGCTTTTTATTCACTTTATTAAGATCTACATATTTTGTTAATTGTCTTATTTTCAAAAATAAACCACAAATTTTATCAGTTCAAAGTCTTAAACTTTGAACTTATTATGTTATTGCTTAAAGTTTAATTCACGATTATTTTAGCCTAAAAAAATACTTGATAACTAGTTAAAATTTAATTGAGTTCAATCAGTCTTTAGATTTATTGTATAAAAGTCCATCAGTTTTATAAAACAGTACATTTAAAAAATTAATTTATATTCCATAAATTGAAAACTGTTTATTTTATTTCTTAATAAGTAATTGAATGATGTTTTGTTTTTACACATAAAAGAGGAAATTAGGACACTATTTAATCATTGTTTTATATTCTATCTTTTTTAACACTATGAAAAATCTTTTTCAGTTTCCAAAAAATTTTAAATCACGTTTTAAACTGCATGTATGATAATTTTTTCAAATAAAGTAAATAGGTCAATTAAACGAACTGATTTTAATTTTATCTATTTTGGAAATATTTTTTTATCTTTTACTTTCACTGTTTTTGGGATGTGAACCGTTTTTTTTAGTTTTTAATTTTTTTTACGATTAAGTGCACTTTCTGACTCCAGATTGCAATACACGCTTAAAAAAATAATTTAAATTAAACTGCAAACTGCAGTATATTAACTACTTCTATTATAAGTTTATTTTGTCATTTCGAACTTATTGAATGTTCATATCAAAATTGTTAATATGATTACCGTTAAACTGTTGAAATATACGTTATTCTTAAACACCTTTAGTGGCTGCTGATCTTTTGCAAACCTAATTAATTTTATTGAAAAAGATATATGAATTTGAAAAAAATATCCTTAATGCTATTATTTTCGGGTGGCAAAACGGAAAACTAAAACTGACAGAGCTATATTTTGATAAGTAACTACATCTTGTATTATTCTATCAGAATACGAACTTAAACTGATGTTTCATCAGCATCTTCAATACGTCGCGGAGAGGGCTTGCAATGCCTTCTTCGGTATTCGACGTGTAGTCATTCCTGATTGGGGTCTTAACTTTAAGACCATGAGCATCCTGTATAGAAGCGTGTGCGAGGCTATTATACTATATGGGGCGCCTGTTTGGATGGACAGACTAAAATATAAAAGTTATCGGGAGATATTATTAAGAGCTCAACGCCTAATATTTTTCACAACAGAATTACAAACGTATATTCCACAGGCCGAAGTTACATCATTAATAGATAGATATTAATAGATAATATTAGCACGATAATAATATTGTGTACGATTTCAGTTCATGCTGATTTCAACTAAATGGTAAATAATATTTTATATTTATGTAAAATTAAAATGTAACTAAATATTTAAGATGCCGTGTCCGATCCCGGTTAGGTTTGGAAATTTTTTGTACTAATAATTTCTTATATTATCATATAAATGTTTTCGTGTTTCATGTGGTAAGTTCATAGTAAAAATAATAAAAGAAGAAGGAAATATTTTTGTGTGATGGAGTCAATGCCATACACTACCTCTAACTCGTCCGAATTTTCTTTCCACGTATTTTTCTCAAAGAATGGACGGTCCTTCTGCATTGATACTTTCTGATGAGTTTTTAGGTTAAATATATTTTCTTATGGGATAATGGCAGCTGGTGGTTTATTTCAATAGCTACTCTATTAAAATTCGCTTTTCATATAACACTCGTAAGTGTTACGAAATTCATAAAGTAGGAAGAGAGCAGTAGGCTGCTATTTTATATAAAATTTTAGGATTACCGATTCCGTACCAATCGACCAAAATTACTTTGACAGCCTCTTTTTAATAGAAAAATCGTTACATAAAAGAGTAAGACGATTTTGAGAGCACGTCTGAACAAAAGTTTTTTTCTTTTTTAACGAACATGTTTACTATTTACTAGTTGGAATTTGTTTTTATGGATGGATTTGTTTACCAGTTTACCTAACTGTGATGTTTTTTAAAAACCAAAAACGTTTACTTCAACAAATAATTATGTCGTCACTACCCTTATTACAATATAGACTATTCTAAATATTTTCATTTTACAGATTACCAAAAACATCTCTATTAAAACAAAAAAAAAAATATTTTGAGTTTCAAAATAACGTGCAAAGACTAAATTCAAAATTACTAGTATGTTACTTTAAGAAATCAGCCAGAAAAAACTTTACAATTAGCTGAGTACACTTCCTGTAATATTATTTCACGGTTTTTTACAAATTATTAATTAAATTAATTTTTACTGATTTTATAATATTGTTATTAATATTGGTACTAAATAATCCTTTAGAAAATATTCAGTGCAATGGAAAGACTTAGATTTATTAATAATCTTCGTCTACGATGGTTTCTTTCTTACATATTTATTTTAATAATTATTATTTTATTTATTTTGTTTAATTTCCTTTTAAAAAAAATGTGTAAACTTACAAAAAATGATATCTATCTCAATTTTGAACGGAAATATTTATTTTATTTAATAACATTTGTATTACAATGGGCAATTTAGGAGTAAATATAATGCTGATTTGATTTTGAAATGTTTGAATCTTCCATATTTCGTATTTAAGAGTAAAAGAAAACTGATAAACACTATTTTATTTCTTTAACACTCTTATTTACGATTTTTATCATCGCTTATTTGGTTGATTTGTTACACACTCAATTATCATTGAGTGTGTAACAAATCGCAATATTTCTATAATATTTAATAACTGTTCACAAACTTTCTTGGTTGTTGTTTTATGTGCATGTACACATAATTTTTCTAACTTAGAAACACAGGATTAAAATATTAGGTGAGAAAAAAAATTTACGAGTAAATGTTATGATTTATGTTAGCATACAATTAAAAGTAAAGAAAAATAGACTAAGCCAAGAAAATGGCTTAGTCATTTTCTTGGCTATGACTATATATCATTTTCTATGATATATATCGAATAAACTGAGACAAATTTTAGTTCAGAAATAGTGACGATTTTACTAAAATAGTAATCCACTTTACGCGTTAAAAGAATGGAAAAAGTTCATCTACACATATGTCCTAAAATGCTTCGTTTTCGAGTTACGGCTAGTGAGATATTTCGCTGAGATTTCAGCTACCCCGGTGAAATGAGAACGTACAGAAATCTTTAGGACGTTAATTAATGGCATAATTAATGATTTATTATTGTTTTTAACCTGAAAAATTGAATAAAATAGGATCTCAGGACCTTATTTGCCATAATTTTGGGAAATTTGATGTCAAATCCAATAAATTGGGGTAAAAAGTATGTTTTTTTGTGTTTGACGTACAATAACTGTTAAACGGTAAATAAACTAATAAAACTTTTAAACAAAACTTGTAGAGAATTTAATTCGGAACAAAATTATGTAAGTTAAGTTGAATAAAACAAAGATAAGTTAGAATAATTTGAATTTTATTTAGAAATTGTGCACTAGACAAAAGTGCATTCATTGTAGACACCAATTTATAAAAATGTTCAAAATTGAGCTCGCCATTTTCAACCCATTGTTGGCACGCTTCTATATTGTTTTTGTTGCTATTTTTAGTTCTTCAAGGTCAGTCCTTAAGTTGCTCGGCCGCATCCATAATGCGGTCAGTTAATACGTCACGAGATTGTGTTTTTAAGAACAATGGGCTTCCCGTGGGAACACTCAACCCGAGTGAGGCTAGGGTGGTATGCGAGTATCTCGTGGGAGGCTAGACCAATCATCAGCCTCGGTGTTGACCTGAGTCCCAAGGGTCCAGGTTTTGGCTAGAAGGGCTGGCTAGTACAATATATTTATTTATTTATTTAGCGTATCCCACTAAAACATAACACCAATTACAGTCAAAATTATAAACAAAGATTTAACAAACTAATATATGCTATTGATTATGGAGTTGCCATCAGGAAATCTTCAGGATTCCCTTCATAAGCTGTCCTAGGGCAAACTTCTGTGATGTGTCTCATAGTTCGATTTTCACCACACTCACAAAGAGGAGTCGGTGTTTTACCCCATTTATACAGGAAACCTACCATGCTGAGTCCGTACAATATATAATAAACAATTTATAATACTAAATTATGAAATTGGTTACTTTTTGAAATAATGAAGTCTACTTTAGCAAACTACAGAAAATATAGGATTCTGTTAAATTTACATTAAGTTTGATCTTTTATAATTTCACATTTTTGAATAAAAATGTTTGTCTTTTTATCTTTATAGTCCAACATAATAAAATACAAGTATTATACACAATAAAATTTTAAAACGGAAAAATAATCACCTACACCTTTTTTTCGAAAGACTGTGAAAATACGTGCTTAAAATTAAGCCGTGCCAAAAATGCAAGAGTTTAGCGAAGCTTAAGAAAATTAAATCTCCATCAATTTTTATTGAAAAAGAACAAAACCAAATCTATCACTCAATATAGTAGCTGGAAATAGGATCTAGTACATGTAGTTATCTGAATGGATAAACTTACTTATCTATATAAGAATGACAACATGAAAATGTTTAACAAAACTGTGTTTTATACAATGCAATCGCTTCTTTGTAAAGGCGACAACTCCTCCTCTTTTTCCTCAATAAAAAAAAATAAAATAAAAGATGACAAACCTCATTAGATTTCAAATTTAGATATTTGTTTTCAGAGACCTGTTTGTTTACAAAGACAAATTATATTATAAAACTAGAAAATAAATCTGCACTTTAACGGTTAATGGTCAAACACTAATCTGGTCTTACATTTACATCAGATAAAGAAGTTGGATGAATACGTGTTTAATATGTATTATTATTTGGGTAAATTATTTAAAGCAATTGTAAATTTACCTGATTTTAGTTTTATGTATTTTACCTATTGAAATAATCTAATGAAAAGTTAATTTATCTTGATATTTTAAGATGTACCTATTAACATTATACTGATGTAATTTTTATTTTTACTCTTTTCGTACGTATTTTGTTCCACCGTGAAATCTAGTTCTCGTTAATTTTTTCTAGCTTTTGTTTTAATTATTTTTTTTTAGTATTATTAAAAAGAAAACGATGAAAATATTCTTTTATAAAAGATACTGCTATTTGATATTTTTTATCTTACCAACAAACAATTTTAGAGCAATCAGATATTTCATATATAATTTAACATGATTTTATCCCTCTCCCACCACCAAGTATTACTCGTATAGATTTTGTATTTTAAAATATAAAATTATAGGTACTGAAAACCCAAATCACCTAGTTTACAGAAATGATTGATGGAGATTGATTTTTGTAAAAATGTTGTTGAAGTATCCGTTAAAGCATTTAGAGTGACATACCCTGAATACCAGCTTGATATTCCGTTGTTGAAGTTATTGGTATAAGTTGCCGCGGGATGATGACACGACAAACTACTTGTCAGTTAACAAATCTTCAGCTCTCATATTTACTCTTTTTATGCTTCCGTTGATTCGGTTTCAAAAAATATATGTAATACAAAATTATTTCAGATATCGGATTTTTTTACAATTTTTGTCCCAATTGGAAAAAAAAGGAATTTAATGAATTGTACACTACTCGTATCTGCTTATTTTTTTTTTTTATGCTCAATAACAATTATAATTACAATCAGCTCTCCTGCGGAGCTATAAGTAAGTTTCCTGACAAAAGCACGTGATAAGAAGGCCCTTAAGGAACCCGCAAAATAGATAATACACAATAAACAGTGCAAGCAAACTTAAAGTCAAATATGAAATTCCACGCTCAGTCATAAATCACAAACCATTAATTTAAGCACCATATAGTCTACAAAACAAACATTAATAACAAATAAAAAAGAAAGAGAAATAATAAGAAATTAGACACGACACCACTAAACTTGACGGTGTTAGATTCCAAACTGTTACACGACCCTAAGTCGAGTACATGAGCTCGTTTCAACCGTCGGACGTCTCTGCTGTTATCGAGTAGATTAATTGCAAAGCGGTTTACATGATTCTCAAGCCTCTACAGGTATTTGACATTGCGCTATTGTGCAATCTCACAAACCGATGGGAGCTCCAGATAATCCTGAATCTCATCATTCCGCGTGAACCACGGAGCTTCGGAAATTACCCTCGCTTCCCACACACGATCTAGCGCCATTTGTAGGGTCTGTGAGGCTAGGCCAGGGTTTTCGTTAACAACCAGCATAGCAGTGTCATCAGCAAACGTGGCGACGATGCAATCATCCAGGACCGGAATGTCCGCAGCGAATATAAAATACAACACAGGGCCCAGCATAGAACCCTGAGGAACACCCGATCCAGTCTCAAAGAACCTTGAAAACTCGTCATTACATTTCACCTGAGCAAAACGCCCCTCGAGATAATTCCGCAAGACTAGAAAGTAGGGTTGAGGAAGCTGTAGCATTAACTTGTAGAGTAAGCCAGGTATTCTTACCTTATCAAAGGCCTGTTGGATGTCTAAGAACGCCGCCGAGCAGAATTTCTGCTCCTCCAGACACCCGCTGATAACTATGGGATTGTTCGATTGTGGAATGGCCACACCTGAACCCAAACTGATGGTCCGGAATTATCCCCTTACTCTCCAACACGGCCTAAGCCTGTGCAGTAGTAGCTTCTCAAACAATTTAGATAAGACCGGTAACAGGCTAATTGTTCTGTAAGAAAAAACTTCCTGTGCAGGCTTCCCTGGTTTCAAAGTCATCGCCACCTGCAACACCTTCCATTCCGCTCGGAATTAAGACGTCCGCAGAACAGAGTGAAACAAATTCCTGATGTACTTAATACCTTTAAGGGGTAGCATGACAAGCATTTTGTGCGTCACTAAGTCAATGCCTGGGGCCTTCCTTAATCGTCTTCCTTGGTTGACTAATTTCAGTATCTCCCTTGCAGAGATCGGTTTAATCGGGAAGCTGATTGGCATCGGGCTCTCAAGGATGCCGTTAACATCCACATCACCGGGGCCCTCTGCATCGTGGGCTCGGAACGTTACCTCTAGGTGTGAAGCAAACAGATCGGCCTTTTCTCTGTCAGTCCTCGCCCACGATTCAGTACGCCTCTGTAGGGCGGGGAGCGTTCCTGATGATCGTGTTGCAGTCCCTTTGTTGCCTTCCATAAGGAATATCTGTCCTCATTCAGGTGAGAAACATTTCCTATGCACTCCTTGAGTGTCTCGTGCCTGATAGTTCTCAACAACCTCCTCAGTCTCCGCGCCGTCCTATAAGAAGAGTCCTATCTTCTGACCTACTGAAACACTGCCAATTCCGCTGAAGACGCCGCTTCGAGACAATTAGTTCTGTCACTTCCTTGGATAGGTATTGTCTCTAGCTGAATGCAAATCATCAGGTGCAGACCGCCATGCTCCCTCCTGCATGACCGACGAAAAAAAGTACGTCGCGTAATCAATATCCCCAGGAGTATCGAGTGGAAACGGGTCAGTCAGTTTCTCTTCGATCCAATCGTGGTAAGAAACCCAATCCCTTCGTCTCGTATGAAGAATAGGCCTCTATTTCCTCCTTAACACCGACGTGCTCAATGTAAGTAGAACGGGCGAGTGATCCGACGATGAATCATAGTTGTTTTCCACCAAAGTGTATGCAGATGATATACCCGAGGTAACTAAAAAATTCAACCAAATCCTGGATCTTCGTCAGGTCCGTAGGCCAGTATGTCGGCTGGAATCCCGATATCCCGTCCAAGTGCAGATTTTGAACACATCTCTTCAGCGATCTACCCTTGCTGATAGTCAGTTGGGAACCCCAAAATGGGTCTTTCGCGGTCCAGTCTCCTCCGGCAATAAATCTAGAACCCAGTTGCAAAGAAATCAGAAAACAACTCATCGGTTATAGTATGCCGTGGAGGGCAGTATACAGCGGACAGCCTAATAGGCCCCAACCAGTCTGTAACTTCAACCGTGGTTGCCTGAATCTGGACAGTGCAGAAGCCGGGAAGTTTATAATGCCGCAGAGAACTCCGAATCAGAATCGCAGTTCCTCCATGGGCCCTCCCATCTGGATGATTCGTTACATACACAGAATAACCGTGAATCCTGAGGTAGTTCCGGTCAGTAAAGTGCGTTTCCGATATCAAATTGACGTCCAGAGAATTTAAAACTCCCATAACTCCTAAACTCCTCACGCCTAGAAAGTAGGCCGTTAATGTTCCGTGCAGCGATTCGTAAAAATCTGAACATCAACAGATTTTGAGAACACCTGGGTGATCAATGTTATCAGATTCCCAATCTGTTGAACCAGGAAGTCTATATTTGATGAACGCCTGTCCAGCTTGTCCACACTGCCCTCCCTAGCACGCCCAGCTGCCGCAGCATACGTTTTATGGAGAGATTCAGGCTCCGCGTTGACTGCCCTCGGCACACCCCATGACCCAACGAAGGGAAGTTCTTATCATCAAGCGCTTAGCCGGCCACCTTGCGGTCCTGATTCTCGGAGCAAGTTGCCAGTTGAAATTCGCCTTTCGCCTACGCTTCCTCTCCAATATCTTATACTCTACAGACTCGGCAGTTTGCCGGATGGTCGGACTGACACAAGGCGCAGGTTGCAGGAGTGCTCCTGTCTTTTCTGGGACAGTCAGCTGTCCGATGGCCCTTCCCACATTTCACGCAGTGAAAAGGCCTCATACAATTGTTCTTAGCGTGCCCATATTTCTGATACCTCTTGCATTGCACGAAGCCTGTAGGCTTCCGTGGTGTCTCGAATGACATCCTGCAATTGGCAATGGTACTCCAAGTCAAAAATGGTCTTATTGTTCTCCTATGGCTCCAGGTTCACGAAGAAAGTCGATTTGGGCTCCTTAGTTATCCTGTAGCGTGCATTTATCAAGTCCTTCACCGTATGCTCACGGCCTTCGATTTCGTCCTTTATCATCTCCAGTGGAATGGTGGTGCAGTACCTGCTTAATGAGAAACAGATTTTTGCAATTCGCTCTTTGCTAAATTTAGGAAGTTGATAGTACACAGGAGTAAACATAATAAAAATTCGAGATTATAGATTGTTGTATTTTTTATTTTTAAGTAAAATAATTACTTAAGCTATTTTCATATCATGATGTCTTTTATAATAATAGTTCCATCTAGATCAGTTAAAAAATTTTTATGGTCTCCATTTTGAAATTTTATAATAAACACAATTTGAACTATCCTAGAATAAATTTTGGTACTTCAAATAAGAATAATAATTTGTATTTTAAAAACTACCTTGTAGGTGATGAACGCCCCAATGTAACGAGTGTATCTGAACTTCATTTGTCAATTTTTTTCAATTAATTTTGTTCTGAAAGGCCTAACATGAATGAAGGGAATAGTGGTTCTCGCTAATAATATCTGTTCTCCGTGAGTGAAAAAACCATCTATTTTCTTTCTATAAAATATTCATAGAACTAATTTTTATAAATCCATTTCTTCTTATAAAGTAATAGAATTCGAATAACTCGATTAACTTTTACTTATTTTCAGTTCTCTGCTGAGCTAAGAGCATTTTTTTACTGTTTTTATATATTACTACTTAAAGAGGCTTTATGTGAACTTATTTTAAATTAGAAAGCATTTCAACCACTAACAGAAAATTCAAATAACTAAAAATATTATATTTTAATAATAAAAAATAATATAATTTAGTTTAATTAAAAAATTTTAATCAAATTTTCGTAATGTACAAATTATCCAAGTTAAAGAGATAGCTCTACAAGTTTTTATCATATTCAGATAGCAATTTTTTTAAAGGTAGCAAACAATAACCTCATCGTAAATACAATTCTTTTAAAAGAAATAATTCATTAAAAATCAGCTGCTTATTTATCAATATTAATATTTTGTCAGAATACATATAATCCAAAGTGATTTTGTTTTTTTCACTGTAGTTATAATAATTTAAGATATATTATTATTATTATTTAGAAAAAAGCGTGCTTCGATTTAATCGAAACAATTTTTTAACAATACGTGTACAATTTTCATAATTATAAATTGATAATTGTTGTTGTTAGTCATTGTATGCATGAAGCAATAAACAAAGTTCAAGTATTTAATTAGCTTTATTATGTACATTGCCAGTTGCAGGGGGGGAGTATTTAAAAATTATAATGAGTGGAATTTTGCAAGTGTATTAAGTAATGAGATCGCACCAATAAAAGGATCGAATTAATCTTATTACCATTGTCAGTTCTGAACACTATGGAGATAGATGTATAAAATGACATGCGTGTACCGAGAAGGTAACAGTTCAAAGATAGGAGGTGGTCTGGTAAATTTGCTCACAAAAAAAGCTGCGAGGGATTTACGTAAGAAAGCAGTAAAGCAGTATCGGTGATTTCAGGGTGTGTTTATGAGAGACGCGATCCCGGAAAAGGTACTCAAGAGTCGGGTATTGTAAACTTAGCGACATTAACTCGAAACGCATTGGGTGTGTTATCATGATAACCAGAATAAACTAGTGTATCCAACGACGGTATGCAAAACTTGTCTCCGCCATCGGAGCTGATCAGATATTTTAAGATTTTCACTGAAAAACCTTTAAATATCTTGTATAACTACGAAATTAAGAGAAATTAGATTCATTTAACCGCGAAAACTTTTGCTTAGATTTTTTTTAAGAAATAATGTTTAGTATATTGGGAACGATGTCATCCTTTAGTATAGACTTTTTCTTACCATCAAATTCGAAAATGGCGACTGGGAAATAGATCTAACTGATTTCATAACCTCTAATAACATATCTAATGTCGAGAAAGACATAAACGATATGTTTTCTTATGACGTCGACAAGGGTATCGAATTACCGGAAGGCATGTGCAAAAGCAATAAACACATGTTCATTGATTGAAACATCAAACCATCAAAATCATCTCATTTCATCATTGAAACATGAAATGACCAATCGAATGTGCTTTGAAAATAATGAGGAGAATCCAGACATAAAGTTTTTATTCCCGAATGATGAAAAAACAAGATAAAAATAAATCTGATCTGGACAACAAATGACTTCCTTTACCGCCTGTGAAATTACATTTACACATTTTTTTAATATGAGAAGTACATAAAATTTTATTTCATTAATAACTACTGATATTTTTTTCATATTTTTTATTTTATTTTATTATTATTATTATAAATGAATTATTTATCGTAATTTTTTTTACGATCAGAGATTAATAATTGTTATTAAATCAATATATTTAAATTAAAAAAAAAATTAAAGAAAGCTATGAAGTCTGATTCGAACCTCTGTGCCTGCCCCTTCTAAGATCCAAATATTTCATTAATAAAACTTTCATTTGGCTATAACACTGGTACCAATGAAAATAAGTACCACTAATGATATATCGTGAAAAGCTCTCAATGAGGGCTTATTACTGCAGTTAAGAAGAAGGCCAAATCCAGATTCTTTTGGATTTTGGGCTTTTTTGGGCACTTTTGGTTCAGTCGATTGCAATCAAAAGGGAAGGTGTACAACTAGATGTTACAACAATCCTAAATCAAAAATTTCAACACCCTACGGCTAATCGTTTTTGAGTTATGCAAGGTACATACGTACATACTTACGTAGAGACGTCACACCGAAACTAATGAAGCTGGATTCAGGAATTGTTAAATGGATATTTCCGTTGAAATCTGAAAACCAAAATTTTTCGCAATCACAATACTTCCTTTACTTCGTACAAGAAAGTAAAAAGCAGAAATTAGCGTATAATGAAAGAACTAAAATGTTTTCAGAATCGCCTGCATTACATATCTTAAACAATAGGAAAATTATGAGATGTATTCCGCACTGTTCTTTAAAAGTCTAGTTTACTCGATCAAACACAATCCGTTTGATATTAAACTTCGTTTCAGTCGTTTTAGAACCATATAAATTACATATGTTCGCCGAACCGATTTCCATTAGATCGGTGACCCCTCTTATACGCGTAACTTATTATATAGTTAGAGGTCCGTATATTAAAAAAAGGACACGTTTTCACAAATTTTTTCCTACCGATGATCGAGGTTATAAAATTATAGGAACACTACATATCGTAATTTATCTTCCTGTCAATACCAGAGGATACGCATCACCAATGCAAGTTGTGGATCAGAACGAATGTATAGTCAGTTTTAAAGGGAGAAATAATACGTTTAGTAATAATAATAGTTCGTTTCATCTGATAAAAGGAAAATAAAATTTAAAAATAGGGAGGAAGAGGAGTACAACAGTATTAGAAGGAAATGACAGTGACCGCGAGCAGCAGTCGAAAAGTAACTTTAAGTCAAATAACACTTGAAAACAGACGTTTTCTGCAGTAGTTGGGATTTTTACAGTTTTAAAATGAGTTACATAACTCATTACGGCGTTATTTATATCCACCATATTGGATGATTCATTCCTCAGTTATATATACCACACTCATGCGTTGTACGCCTATACAATATTAAACAACAAAGATGAAACAAGAAAATCTGTTCATCAACAAGACATCTACACACAACTACGATTCTTTCGTCATCTGCTGGATGAATTCACCTCTCATGTTTCGGAATGTCATCAGTTTGATGAGTTAGGTAATGATATTCACGCACATAATTGTGTGTGTGAATATATCAGAGATTACATCAAGGCAAGGTGGCGGAAGAGCGGGATCGAGGAAAGATAGCGTGATTTGTGGAGGGATGGGATGAAGATGGCTTCTTGACTTTTAGTGGTTAGCGGGGAAGGTGACCTTGGCCATAACATGGGGGGTGTGACGTCATCGCTCAAATTTTAAGGTTGTGTTTGGCTTCCCACTTCTTCACTACTAAAGTACATTATACACCTTTGAACTGTTTATTTTCTATATCATAAATTATTATTTGTCTTTTCTACTCTCATTTTCATAATCACTTGCAGAGCTGAAACAAATTCAGCAAAAACAAAATGAAAACCGTTTTTACATCTTGTATACTTGACGCTTTCTTCAATAAACTATTAATATTTATAATTTCAGTAACATATTAAAAATTCTTTAGTTTTGCTTCAACTAAGTATATGATTACTCAATTTTAAATGTTGATAAACTGATACGGGCGGAACGAATTACTGATTTAAAATACCCTCTGTATTCAAAATGTCCAATCTGTCGGTTACTTTAACAGTATAGTTATCTTGGCCACACTGACATATCATTTTGTTTGAAATTAAATTGCTTAATTGAAGATACAAATGTAAAATAAATAAATAAACTTATTATGTGAAATAATTTATGGTTATATCTCCTATCTGTATAGGAAAGCAATTAATTAATATACCGCTTTCTTGCAAAACAAGATGCGGTACGGTATGTACCGTTCTCTAGCGTGCAACAAACACTACCTCTATTAAAAAACTAAAAAAGTAAGTAAATGTCTAAAATTTGTACATGAACGTCTTCGAAAATAACATAATTGGTGGAAAATAGAATTTATCAACACAATTCTGATACTTCTTTATCATATATCCAAAGACGTAATAGAAAAAAAAGGAAGAACAAAAAATAAAGAAAACAGTTTACAAAAGATATTTCTGAGTTAAATAAATACTTTATTAAACTAAAAATTCAGTTGTTTTAAAATTAGGTAAAATATTAATTAAAGAAAATTATAACGGTAAAAATTTCAAATAACCTTTCTTATAAGGATATTAATAAAGAAGGATTCTTATTAACAAGGTGTCATAAACTTCACTAGAGTAAAACTTTATTTTCTTTGAAATATTCTGTAAACATTTGGGTTTCACTTCAACAGTTTTTTTATATCTTAATAATCCTTTTAATCAAAAAGATCTCGTTCAAAATATGTTTTGATAAAAAGTTTACATAAAATATTTATAATTTTTTTCTGAGTTTATTCCACTTTTCCTTAATGAAAATGTAATTTTTGTTTTTATATCTTATATCACTGTTACTTGATTTCACGTTAATGAATGTTTTTACGATTATCTGAAAATTAAATATAATATTCCACACATTTTTTTTAATTAAAAATTTTTTATTATTAAATTGAGCAGAAGTTGATTCCAATCAGTATAAGCTTTCTTAAGATAGTCAATTACTGTAGAATTACATATTTTAGTATGCTGTCACGGTCAGAATACCGAGTCATAAAATATTTCGAGTCGTAATTACGATTAAATCTTTATTAAATTTAATTTAACAGAACTATCTTGCTAGTTTTATTAAATTTGGTTGGACGGTTCAGAAATGACGCTCCAACAGACAATAATACTTTTATTAATGTAAATAGGAGGAGGAATAATCAGCCGGTAGTAAATTATGGGTCCAACCTTTTATCGTAACTCTAAATTATTAATATCTGATCCTGTTCTATATATCATCGTAAAAGGTAGATAAAAGATAGATTTACCTTAGAAAGGAAGAGGCGGCAAGATAAACTACATCGATGATTAATCTAGACTTTATCAAAAATCGGGAAGCAATAAATACCTGCATAACCCGCAAGCATAATAAGTTCGTTCATAATTTAAGGTATTATATAAATGAAACTAATGAAAAAGTAACGCACACTAAGTTAAATTATATTGTCTTTAGTCCATATATTTTGACAGTAAACAGTGGTTCTAATATATAATGATAAAAGTATTGTAAATATATATGCTCGTATATATTTATTTAATAATTATATTCGAAATATCATTTTAAGCAAGTTGGGATGAATTATTTCTATAAAGCCAAAATACTAAATGAGGCTAGAAGTGATGAAAGATAATATACATGTTTTTCAGTGAAGAAAATCGTTAGAAATCCATTACATTCTGCAGTCAATTGGAAAACAGCTATCAATTTTCTACTCGGTTGCTTATGAAGAACTCTTTTGTAACTAAACACAAGGTTCAGGTTACTATTGAAACTGCAAAAAGGCAGAAATCAAAAACCGAATTTTAATAATATTTCCTTTATCGTCTTTTATGATGACGTACTCTTTATAATAAATATCTAATTAAGTTTAATCCGGTTATTTAACCGGATAATAATAGTAATAACAATAATCTTGTAATAATTTTTGCCAATAATACTGTAACTTTGAGAATATCGGATATGATCTGTCCTGTAAATCCAAAATATAAGTAATTAAATCATTAATTTCATTATTTTTACAGTTGACTGCAAGAGTATGAGGGTACAACAGTTTTACTAAGTTTACAAAATTTCACAGCCGAATTTCATATCCTCTTTGCCTGATCGTTATGTAAAATATTCCGTGTGCGTACACTGCATTTATTTCATGCCAACAAAAATAAACACATTTATTCAAAATCATATTAAAATTTTACATTAAACTTTCACGTTAAATTTTTTTCTCCAATTTTTTTTCTTCCATTTTTATAAATAATAGATTACATTGGTAATCGACCACCATAATTTGTTATAATCATAAATAAGAATAAAAACGAAGTCTTTTTTGTGCTTATCACGAATGCTGAACTGGTGTAGAATTTACATAACGCGTTTTAATGATTTCTCTCCCTATCTCTCTGCCTTTGTATGTGTCTGTATGTGCGCGTGTGTTTGTGTATTGTATATATTAGATCTTTACACAAGTGCTTGCTTCCAGTATATATGAACTTCTGCTGTTATTATTATTTGGCTTCGGCCCAGCTAAATTTCCTGAAAATTTTGCCGTAATTTCTATCTTCAAATGCGCATCTGATACCGATAATTTTATTAAATTAACTTTCTTTTTACATTTATATTAATGGTAAATAAATCCAAAATCACTAAACTTTGTAGGGTTATTTGACATAATTGAGGAATAGTTCTCCAGTGATTTTCCAGAAACCTATTAAATTCATATCAAACATTATTTTACTTTGCACAGTCATAATTAGCTACCATAACACTGAACGCGTGTCTACATACATACACTCGTGATTACAACTAAATAACCACTAATTAATTTAATAACCAAAGTATGAAAGAGTGTCACATTTACGTAAGAGCTCCAATTACAGTGATTAAATAAATCGACATTTACCGGTGTTTTCGTATTGATTGTTAATTAGTAATAAGTAATCTAAAACAAACTGTTCGGTCAGCAATTAATTCCGTCAGTAATAATGATTAATGTTTTAGCTATTTTCGTTAAATAAATAATATTAACAAACATTCTCAAGTTATAATTTTAGCATCAAAGGAATAATTTTATTGAATTCCAAAACCCAATAATCTTTTAAACAACTGCAGTTTTGATTTTTATAAACGTCTTTACTAAAATATTAATTCTTCATTCAAAGATCATTTTCTGTCTGTCAGTCAATTAATTTCTTGCGTAAATTTTTTTCCTCTGTAACTGACTCGTGGTATCTTATATACTCCAATAAGATGACGAATTTATCATTTTTTTGTTGTACTGTAGTACTTCTAGTGTTTACCATATATTTAAAAGACTTTTTAAATATTTTTTCTAATAATTAAATTTATTAGTCTCTTTAGTTTTAGGCTGTAAAAGGCAATATGTTAGGATTCTAATAGATCCCCACCTGGCAGTCATTTTTATAGATAATACATCTCATAATATTTTTTTTAACAAAACTAAACAAGTCGACTAAGCGTATGAATTATGTACAGTATTTGCATCTCAAGAATGTATAATAGACGATGAGTGATAATTTTTTAGAATTCTAGACTATCTTAATACAAATTCATTCTACTCAACATTAAATTACATAATTATTTAATATCACGTAATAACGAAAAAAAATTAACAGGTGACAAATTTTCCTTATGACACAGGATTCTTAACACTCAAGAGCAAAGTAAGACTGAAAAAAGGAAATTCTAAAATTCTGCGATTATTGGCAGTAAAATAACAAAGCAATAAGGTAATTGATGAAGTCAATAGTTAAAAATACATCAGTAATTTACACCACAAAACTCATTACAATAACTCTGGACTTGTAATTTACAAGTGTTTCAAAAAAAAAGGTGACCGATTCTATCCTTCGACGAAAAACGTAAGTTTATCCATAAGTGGTGGTTCGGTGAAGTATTTTCTCTTAATTTTTATTTTCCTCACAATTTGGAGATAATTTGAGAGCTTTCTTTAAGGAAGCCTCAGCTTGCTTCAATATCTCTTGTGTTAAAAGGAAAAGTAATTTGTAACAGCGTATATTTAATCACATCTATTCGAAATTAGAGTAATATGTCGTTTTCATAACTGTTGTTCTTTGAACGTAGTCTCTGATACTTCATCGGGTAGGGTTGTACGTCTCACTTTTCTTAAGGTCATGAAGACCTCTTATAATTGAATTGCGTGTATGGTATTTCTAGTGTCTGATGGGTGCAAAGGTTTATAATAAGGTTTTCTAGGGCAAGCCTTTGAACTGTAATTGCTTTTGAGGTGAAAATAAAATTATTGTTGAGCATAATGCAATTCCTAAAAGGGAATAAAATATTTTTCGTTGAAAGTTTTTTTTTTGTTTATTGTTCAACGGCAAAAGTTTAGTTTTGTAACACTAAAATTTTGATGTTGGTTGTTTATAATTTTTACTTACCTATTATTTTGACAATCGATTGTTTACCAGAAATTTATTCCTCTTTTATACTTATACTTCATTTATGTTCTATAACGGAAATATAATAGAAGTTTTTTTTATTCGCTTCATTAAATATTAAAAATTCATTTTAAATATTTTACCTAGGATTCAGAAATAAAGGATTGTAAAATAAAAATACAGTTAATCCTATGATTATCCTTATATTATAGTAATATCCACCAAAATATTAGAATAATATTGATAAAATCTCCAAACGAAATCATCTAAAAGGCGCTGGTGTAAGATCTTATATTTCTTAGAAAATGTTTGGATATAGGATGTTTTTTGCATTCAAAGCTTAGGCAGTTCTTGAATTAGAGTAAAGGATCCTTCGTGACGCATAACATATCCGTTTTGGTTCTCCTTTCTATATCCGAACATATGACAATACAAACACACTTTTGTCAAGGCGCCAATATTTCCATGATCGGCGTACTTAATCTTACATTATAACTAAAGCCACTTCTAACCTTATGTGTCCATGTTAACTCTACAATGACATCAGTATGAACTCATGAGGAATTTAACTGCAACTCGCGTTGCAAATTTATTGCAGCTTGAACCTGGGCGTAGAGCTCGCGATCAGCAGCTAACCAAAAATCACGCTCTTTAGCTGTTTCAGAGGACTGAGATACACTGTCTTTTAGCAGACTGAATAATATGAAAGGTTACGTCTCTTTCTTGAAAGCAAATTTTTTCATCTTTGATAGTCCAATACCGACAGCTAAAAAAAGAATCAAAACCCTTAAAATTCGCTAAAAGTGCTAATTTTAGCTAATTACTGCATAATAATAATAATAATTTTTTTATAATCTTATAATACAATATTAAAATATTTAAAAGTTTATACAGTAATCTGATTTATTTCCTTTACCGTGGTAACAGAAGTAGAATGAGTAAAAAGATTTTTGTTTTTCTTTAATGAATATCTTTAATACGATAATCCATACTAGGAATATCGTGATAATTGTAATTCGAAATAACGACCAATCCTCTAAGATATAAATCTCCAAGATTTTATTAAAATCTGACCAGTAGTTTTTAAGTCATGTGCGCACAGGGACGATACTAGTTAACATTTTATTATTTATATAGATTTAATAATACAAAAACGGAATAAATGTAAAGAATTATTATCGTATTGAATATGTATTTTAAGAAGATGATTACAAGCAATTTTAGAAATGATATTTTATTTTATTCGATGTAATTAATTTATATCTTGAAATCTGTCACCCTACGAAAGTGTAATAAATATGAATGTAGCAAGTTTCGGGTTAAAAATATGATACAAAACGCACTAATGAATCGTACAATATTTAAAAATTAGGTTCAAATGACTAAATTTAATATCAAGTGGTTCAATTAACCTGAAAAGATTCTTTAATGAATTCATGTGAAACTGAGTCGTATTTCGTTTAATAAAAAGTTTCCAACACTGAACGCTGTGAATAAAATAAGAGTGTCTTCTAATACGAGAAATTCTAATGTTGTATTATATTTTGTTATATGTTTTATACAAAAATTTGGGGAAATTTTTCTCTTTTGACACATTATATATCCGCCTCCATTTAAATTGTTTACAATAAAGAAAAAAATAAGCTGAGCATCGCCGTATTTCTACTAATATTATTATCATAAAGTTTAATTTTTTCTTCTCTTAATTACATTTATATATCAGTAGATTTCAAAAATATTTGTAATAAAGATTATTGGGTATAAATCGCCTTCTTACAAACACAAAAACTATACTGAAAAAATAAACAAGTTTGACAACATACAGTTACAGTAACAATATTCACATTATCCATACTGTATCCGGAAAATCTGGAAACGGATTATAATTATAGAAAACTGAGTATGACTACGTTACCAGAATAAATTTAGTTGTTTATTATTTTAAAGAAACTATTCTGAGTTGTGTTTGAAATTATTGTCGGCCATCTTGGATCCGCCATATTGAATTTAACTTTATTTCTTTAAAGGGCATGATGGTCATATTACAGATGATTTGAATGTAGATTTCAAGGTAAAAACATTAGCGAAAAACCCGCATCCATAGCTTCATCCGCACTTTAGATTTTGAATATTAAAGTATCCAGGTCGAGGTAAAACGGCCGTCCACAACTTCCATTCAAGATAAATATTTTCGGTAGAATGGAGTATAATTACATATCATGCAACATTGCAATCTCATGCTGGAAGCGATTCTGCGAACCGTTTTCCAAAATCTCTTCTCGTTACTTAATTATTCGAAATTTATCATCACGATATTCGATAAAGAAATTCTAACGAAACAAGAAACCGCTGATTCGTTGCATTTATTTATTTCATAAGCAAATACTGTCCTTTAAGAGGTAGTATAGACTTGACTTTCTTTATATTATTATTTTACACAGTTTTCAAAATTCTATTTTCATTTTAAATTATAATCATTGGAATTTGTTTTGCATTTTTTGAGATCAAGAATGTGTTTTGCTTACTTTTCATTTAAACCTCGCAAAACATTACCGGCTATTTTGCAAAGTGTATTTGATAGAAATTGACACGGGCTTGGTCAAATCTGACTTCAGCAACAGCGCTGAGAATCGAAATAGTTTGGGACCTCTTCTAGGTACTACAAAGAATATGTAAAATAATAACCTTTCTTGTTTCAATTTCGATTACTCTCTCAGCGACTGTGTAATATTTTTTTTTACTTTTCATTTTTTTATTTACTTCATAAATGCTGAAATTTTGCATTTTCGGTTATTTGTTTATTTCTTTGAATGTCATGTTATTATATTTATGTTTATAGATTAATTGGTAATTCCATTACCTTTTGTATATGAAACTTAATTGTAATTTTGTTTTTTTTTTCCACGCCGTTTAAAGTTGCTCGTATTTTTTGTTTTTAATGTAGCTTTTTATTTAACACTAGATGACCCAGCAATGCTTTGATATGGTTAGATTTGAGTAAATATATTTTTTAAACAAACACAGATGAAAGTTTGATAAAACATTAAAAAACTGATCATTATAGAACATCACACAATTTAACCTTTCCTTTTTCCCTCTTTCCCTCTTCCAATCTTCATCCCTTCTCCTCTTCCCATTTTCCTTCTTCCCTTTATCGCAAAAATTATTTTTTTCACGTAACTGAAGATATTCTGAATATGAGCCAAATCGGAGCATAAATACAATTTTCAGAAATTTCTACACCTCGCGCCACCTAGCTGGTCCATACTAATTCAGAAACCTTCACGGGCATGCGCACAACTCACGATAGTTTCATCGCAGTCGGATGAATGATATAGGAACCCATATGAGAGAAGAAATAAACATTCATTTATATATATATATACATAAGAATATGAATTGAACTAAATAAGAAACAAAGTTTTGAGACATATATACTTTAAATAAATTAATTATTAAGAGAATAATTTCTTAATTTTAATAGCTCAGTTTTAAATTAAAATTAATGCGACATAATATTATTAAAATAAAAAAAAAACTTGAAATTATTGTAACTTTCCAATGGCTAGAATTTATTTAATAAAATAAATATAATTTTTACAGCCAATTTTATTATTTTTAAAATGCAATGTCGTAAATGCTTAATTTTTTACCCCTAGATTTTTCAGATTGTCAGCCAAAATAAAAAAGTAGATGATGAGTTAATCGTTGTAAGGGCATTCTCTCCATCAAGTCAATTACGGACATTCAACACACTCATTATTTCAAGGGAAAATGGATTGTAGATATTTAATTGTGTCAACAAAAAAAAAGTGCAATTCCCATTTTGAAGGAAAAGCTATATCAAATATTATATATATGTGGGCCTTCTCCAGATCTACGTCAACCTACTAGTATTAAATATTTTATTTAATGGTTGTCAAGAACCTCTTTGTTGGCAGCAATAAAATTTCCATTAAATATTTTGCAAATATTAAATATTAAACATTTTAAAAACATGTCATTTTTTTTGTAAAAACATTTTACAATAGTCCGCGTCTCATTTCTGAACAAATACATTTTAATTACATGGTGTTAGTTTAATATGCTGGTTTTGTCCATTCTCTTTCATTTTTAAGGTTAATTTTTAATGGTATTTTCTGGTATCATCCCTAACAATTTAATTTTTTATTTACTGACACGGTAATAGTTTCTATGTTCTTAAATACATTGTTACATAAATTTTTAAATACATTTTTTGTATGCATTTACACGCGCGCGCGCGCGCACACACACACACATTTAAATAAATGTTAATTGGCTAGTAAAACTTAAGTGTTTTTTTTTTTTTTTTTAAGTAAAAATATCATTAATTTTTTTTAAAAAGTAAATTATTTATCTGAATAGTTTTTATATTGAAATTAATGTAAGTAAAATGTTACTTTTATCACTTTTTTAGTTGATAAATTTTCTTTGTATGAAATATGCTAGTCAATTTATTTATTCATGAGAATTTACCAAAAAAAGTCTATATTTTAGCTAAGAGGACAGTCAAATTAAACAAAAATTGAAGTACAGAGTATATTATTTTTATCACATTTCACAGATCTCAACTAGGAAGGTGACAGCACAAAGGGTTATCACAAAGTATAAGATGCTTTATTGGTTATTAGGTAGGAACTCACACCTGTCTTTGTCCAATAAACTTTTGATATACAAGATGATTCTAAAACCGATATGGACATGTGGCATACAGATATGGGGCACGAAATGCAAAACTAACATTGAGATTACACAACGTTTACAAAACAAGTTGGCGAGATCCATTAAGAGGTACCGTGGTTCGTTCGAAATGGGGAGATTCAGAACTATCTTTGATTGCCATACGTTGCAAACGGTTCGCTTTAAGTTACAGAAGCGATAAGACAGTCAGGTGAACTTTGTAGGAGTTAATCTCTTGAAGGTTAATCTTTGAAATTTAATCTCTTGCTACATAGTGAGGACAATTGGAAAAGAATTGAAGGAACTATCAGGAATATCTTAACAGTAAAAAACGAAGACGAGAGGAAACTGGGCTTCTGAGTGAATAGATTAGGGTAGGGTGGATAGCCCCAGTGGTGAGGGCTGGCATGCTTAGGTGTGTCAGTTCCAAGGATCCACTGGGGACTCCGAGGGAGAATAGGTCTATACAAGTGTAAAAGACCCATCGATGCGTCACGACTTTCGAAGGTATGGCGTAGCGATACAGAAGGGCAAATGAGACTCAAAAGACCTGACCGGTGGGCCGACCTGCCTTGCCGGACATACAGCCGGTAGGAGGGGAGGCCCATTAGAGTATAACAGGCACTCCCCTGGGTGGCGTAATACCAACCAGTCGGACCGGCCCAGGGGAGCAGAGTCAAAAAAAAAAAAAATCTCTTGAAGTAAGATGTCCGAAGACTGAAACGCCAACACATGCTGGACTTGGGATATCTGATTTACACTAATTGGCTTGGTATGACATGTGATAAACGTCTTTAGTATTCCTTAGTGAGAAGCCTATCGCCCTTCTATTTATTTCCGTAAAATATTTAAGCTACTATTTTGTTTATCTCTATACTGTTTAATAATTTTGTGGATTTTTATTTGGTTTCTTTTTTCACTAGACTATTATGATCTCTGGAATCTTTGGGATCCCAATTAATGCAAGAATGTTTATTTATGTAGAAGTTTTATGTATATGTAGTTTATTTGTGTACGTGCGTATATATAGATGTTCGTTGGAAACTCCTCATCAAGTGCTTTCTGTAATGAAATTTACTTGTGGTTTCTTAATGGGAACTGATCTTAAATGGACGATTTGTGAGAAAAAAAAGATCGTTTAATGTACAGAATGTCATAAACAAATTAAATCAATTCAATTATAAATATTAACACAAAACCCACGCTTATGCTGTTTTGAAAATGTGTGCTCGTATTGTAAAATTAAAAATTCCTTCAATATTTCACATAGATGCCTGTATCGAAAATAAACCGTATGTAATATTTACGTAACTTTTTTCACGGGCATATTGCATATCATTCATCTCATCCTCTAAAGCAGTGTCTGCCGGAGGTTTAAAAAAAAATTATATATATATCGCATATCAGAAGTCTGCATGAAACCAATATAAATATTTCACAGTACATTTTAAATATTTTTTTCTCATATTTGAAAGTAATGTGATCCAAAATACTTTTGAATCATAAATGAAAAATCGCAATTTTTAATAGTGATATTTAAATTGAAATACGAAAGTATTACATAGATTTTTTGATCTATTTTTTTTTTCTTACGATATTGTAAAATTTCAACAATTTTTTTAATAAAATTTAGACATAACTTTCAGAAAAAAGTTTTAATATATTATGTTACATAAGATAACTTTTTCAATGTATCGTATAGGATGCGAGACTACTCAATATAAGTTGTACGAGCATATATGTAGCAGTCTGATAATGCGCTAATATTTATATATTTGTATTATTTCTTTTATTGGAGATAGAGAATTTTACTTATAAATATAAATTTATAAATATATATTTCATTATTATAAACTCACTCCATAATGTAAAATAACATGGTAGTTAGATTGTTATGAAAGAAAAAGATGAGAGAAATATTTTTAATTTATTCACAGATTTGTTAATAAACTTTTCTAATCCTTTTTTTTAAAATACATTATGTATACGTAAAAAAATTCATATATCATTTGATTTTATAATTTTTAATAGCAATAATTAATAAAAAATAAAGTGTTTACCCTTTTGGTCTGTCATTAGTGATAAAATATTCATGAAAAAGTTAAAAATAAAAAAATAAATTTTATTGATTATTATAATGACAAAGAAGTTTCAGCAGACTTTATTACTCAAGAGAATTTATTACTCAAGAAAAACGAAAGTAGCTTCAGTAAATCTGCAAGCGAAAATTTATGATACTGAAAAGCAATTACAAACGCAAGCTCTAAGGTTAAGATAGGATCATGGAAAAGGGAGCTAGAAGATTGAAGTGTTATTCATTTCGTAATCTTTTGCACGACTTTGTGGGATTAACTTTGATGTAACTAACATCAAATATATACACATGTGTATTTATATATTACCTTTTAATAAATATTATCACATGAAGTGACGAAGGGTATAGTAAAGTATGACAGTAATAAATAAGTTGATTTATGTGAAGTGTATTGCTTAAAACTGTTTTTAAAGCGTTCCCGACCTATATATTCATAAAATACACGAAGTAGAACAAAATTATTAAAAAAATATTATTTTTATAAAAAATTATTGTGACAGCTGATTCAAAATAAAGGTTGTGGGATCGGATTTGACACTGACTATTAAAATCAAAAGTTTTTCACATCGTGCAGCTTTACACCCGCATTTTATGATTTGTATTTTAATCAACGTTTAGTATTAATTATAAACAACTGATCAATTTTTTAATTCATCTTTATTTTCCCGTTTTATAATCCATTATCTAACTGTGATTACTTTTAAAACAATTTTTTTCATTGTCCAGAGATTATATGTGTTTGATTGAATACCCGTTTCGTTAGTAAAAATTATACAAATGTTTTACCGAAATTTAATTAAGTCTTTTGTTTTGTGTAAAGAAACATAGTGTCTCCTTAATTTTTTTTTTGTCTTCAGTCATTTGACTGGTTTGATGCAGCCCTCCAAGATTCCTTATCTAGTGCTAGTCGCTTCATTTCAGTATACCCTCTACATCCTACATCCCTAACAATTTGTTTTACATATTCCAAACGTGGCCTGCCTACACAATTTTTCTCTTCTACCTGTCCTTCCAATATTAAAGCGACTATTCCAGGATGCCTTTGTATGTGGCATATAAATCTGTCTCTTCTTTTAACTATATTTTTCCAATACTTCTTTCCTCATCTATTTGCCGCAATACCTCTTCATTTCTCACTTTAACCACCCATCTGATTTTTAACATTCTCCTATAGCACCACATTTCAAAAGCTTCTAATCTTTTCTTCTCAGATACTCCGATTGTCCAAGTTTCACTTCCATATAAAGCGACACTCCAAACATACACTTTCAAAAATCTTTTTCTGACATTTAAATTAATTTTTGATGTAAACAAATTATATTTCTTACTGAAGGCTCGTTTAGCTTGTGCTATTCGGCATTTTATATCGCTCCTGCTTCGTCCATCTTTAGTAATTCTACTTACCAAATAACAAAATTCTTCTACCTCCATAATCTTTTCTCCTCCTATTTTCACATTCAGTGGTCCATCTTTGTTATTTCTACTACATTTCATTACTTTTGTTTTGTTCTTGTTTATTTTCATGCGATAGTTCTTGCGTAGGACTTCATCTATGCCGTTCATTGTTTCTTCTAAATCCTTTTTACTCTCGGCTAGAATTACTATATCATCAGCAAATCGTAGCATCTTTATCTTTTCACCTTGTACTGTTACTCCGAGTCTAAATTGTTCTTTAACATCATTAACTGCTAGTTCCATGTAAAGATTAAAAAGTAGCGGAGATAGGGACATCCTTGTCGGACTCCCTTTCTTATTACGGCTTCTTTCTTATGTTCTTCAATTGTTACTGTTGCTGTTTGGTTCCTGTACATGTTAGCAATTGTTCTTCTATCTCTGTATTTGAACCCTAATTTTTTTAAAATGCTGAACATTTTATTCCAGTCTACGTTATCGACGTATCGACGTTTATCGTTAGTCTACGTTATGCCCTTTCTAGGTCTATAAACGCCAAGTATGTTGGTTTGTTTTTCTTTAATCTTCCTTCTACTATTAATCTGAGGCCTAAAATTGCTTCCCTTGTCCCTATACTTTTCCTGAAACCAAATTGGTCTTCTCCTAACACTTCTTCCACTCTCCTCTCAATTCTTCTGTATAGAATTCTAGTTAAGATTTTTGATGCAAGACTAGTTAAACTAATTGTTCTGTATTCTTCACATTTATCTGCCCCTGCTTTCTCTGGTATCATTACTATAACACTTTTTTTGAAGTCAGACGAAAATTCCCCTTTTTCATAAATATTACACACCAGTTTGTATAATCAATCAATCGCTTCCTCACCTGCACTGCGCAGTAATTCTACAGGTATTCCGTCTATTCCAGGAGCCTTTCAGCCATTTATATCTTTTAATGCTCTCTTAAATTCAGATCTCAGTATTGTTTCTCCCATTTCATCCTCCTCAACTTCCTCTTCTTCCTCTATAACACCATTTTCTAATTCATTTCCTCCGTATAGCTCTTCAATATATTCCACCCATCTATCGACTTTACCTTTCGTATTATATATCGGTGTACTATCTTTGTTTAACACATTATTAGATTTTAATTTATGTACCCCAAAATTTTCCTTAACTTTCCTGTATGCTCCGTCTATTTTACCAATGTTCATTTCTCTTTCTACTTCTGAACACTTTTCTTTAATCCACTCTTCTTTCGCCAGTTTGCACTTCCTGTTTATAGCATTTCTTAATTGCCGATAGTTCCTTTTACTTTCTTCATCACTAGCATTCTTATATTTTCTACGTTCATCCATCAGCTGCAATATATCGTCTGAAACCCAAGGTTTTCTGCCAGTTCTCTTTATTCTGCCTAAGTTCACTTCTGCTGATTTAAGAATTTCCTTTTTAATATTCTCCCATTCTTCTTCTACATTTTCTACCTTATCTTTTTTACTCATACCTCATGCGATGTCCTCCTCAAAAATCTTCTTTACCTCCTCTTCCTCAAGCTTCTCTAAATTCCACCGATTCATCTGACACCATTTCTTCAGGTTTTTAAACCCCAATCTACATTTCATTATCACCAAATTATGGTCGCTATCAATGTCTGCTCCAGGGTAAGTTTTGCAGTCTACGAGTTGATTTCTAAATCTTTGCTTAAACATGATATAATCTATCTAATACCTTGCAGTATCGCCTGGCTTTTTCCAAGTGTATATTCTTCTATTATGATTTTTAAATTGGGTGTTGGCAATTACTAAATTATACTTCGTGCAAAACTCTATAAGTCGGTTCCCTCTTTCATTCCTTTTGCCCAGCCCGTATTTACCCACTATATTTCCTTCTTTGCCTTTTCCAATGCTTGCATTCCAATCTCCAACTATTATTAAATTTTCATCTCCTTTTACGTGTTTAATTGCTCTCTTCGTATACACACTCTACCTCATCATC
This sequence comes from Lycorma delicatula, assembly GCF_047948215.1. Classification (NCBI taxonomy): domain Eukaryota; kingdom Metazoa; phylum Arthropoda; class Insecta; order Hemiptera; family Fulgoridae; genus Lycorma; species Lycorma delicatula. Next base: position 116,061,978 of record NC_134457.1, on the reverse strand, counting down.
ATCATGGGATCTTGTAGGCATATAGACGTTAACAATCGTTGTCGGTTTAGGTTTTGATAGGTTTTGATTGATTGTCTCCTTAATATAAACTTAAATATAAAACGTCTTAAATTTAAGCGATTTATATCCTAAATCAAACAAGTAAGCAATTGGCTATGAAAATCTCGCCTGCGAAATCATGGCTTTTAAAGGTAAGTGGCCAGTACGCTCGAAAATAATCATGGAAGAGCATATCTTGGAAAAAGTACTAGTTTTTAATTATCTTCGTTGTGATCTATCATACGACAGAAATACAGATGTTGATAAGAAGCTGAGTCGATTTGGGGGAGTCTGTGGTTTAATAAGCAGGACATTAGAGAAACAGGCCTGACAGGAGACTCAGTTAAGATTCCACAAAACAATGGTCTTGCATATTCTTACTTATCGTAGTGAAGTGTGGTTTTAGCGGATTTGGGATGAGTCACGTATTCAGGCTGCTGGGATGAGATTTTTTAGTAAGTAAAGTAAGTAAGTACTCGAGTAGACCGAACAAGGAATGAGAAGATAAGAAGACAGCTAAGTGTAATGCCACTATTGGGTGCATTATCGTAAAACTAATATTACTATTGGGTAATATCGTAAAGGATGGTGTGATCATTTAATGCGTATGCCGCTTTGTAGACTTCCTTCTCAAGTATGGAGATACAACCAAGGGAAGAAAAGTGAAATAGGACGCCCAAGAAAGCGATGGATGCCGGAACAGGCCAATAAGGCTAATCCATGACGGATGATGATGATGTAAAACGTTACCTTATGTATCTCGATAAAAGCTGTCATTAGTGGTTAATTAAAATTTATATGATTGGAAAGTGCTGCTGTACTGGCAGAAAAACATTTCATTTTTTTAAATTTTATTTCCAATCATGTGGTAACGCACACACATTCTCGAACGAAATATATTAGATATCGGAAACAATTCTCTAATGAAATTTATACTCTTAAATTTTAAATTTCATTAGCGAATTGTTTCGGATACCTAATATATTAAGTCAAAAAAATATATATTTCAGATTATAACAGATTTACTAATTTTTTTTCTGGCCATTTATAAATTTTATTTTATTTATACATTGAAAATGTATTTTTCTTTTTAACTATAAATTTATAGGAATAAAGTGATTTTCACTTTATTTCAGGGTTTTTCAATCAAAAACTTACTGTGAATATTAAAATACTAGATTGCTATTATTAAACTTGTTTAATGTTAGCCTAAATCATAGAATTTAAGAAAGTGTCAAAAAGTACAACGTATAATAAAATGTGGAAAAACACTACGTGATGAAGCTTTAATATTTGTGGAAAATAGGAGGTACGTATAGAACATGTGAAGATTAAATAGGAGGAAGACTGGATAGGTGATCTGTGAATGTACACTGATTTAATCGATAAAAATATGGATAGAAATGAAAAATTGTGTTAAGAAAACGAAATAAAAATGAAAAAACTCATCATAAAGGAGAAAAACGAAATAATGGGACGAAGATGTTTTTTTCTTTAATAAATCAATTTCCAGCTGACTCTGTATAACTTACTGTCTGTATACGTAATCACGGTATTAAAACAATGTATAAATTATAGTAGAACACTGTCTCCTTAGACCACTAAGCCTCCTACTTGTAAGTCCTTTCAAGTTCCTAATTCTCTTTCGTAATCTTGTCCGTTCACTTTTTTCTGCCTTTATTTGTAATGTTGCAACCATCTTACCGTCAGAATTTTCAATTTTATCCTTTTTCTTTGTATTGATCTTTTATAACAGTATATAGCACTTACTGAGCGTTAGTTAATTCCAATTTTCAAGAAATGTTTAATTTCTAACGTAATATTCCTGAGAAAATTAGATCGGAGTCTATCTTTTTAATAGTATTAAAATAGATAATATTTCATTAACATAAATGTAAAGATATTCTTCCATTCTATTTTTGTAGTTCCACAAAAATCTTTTATTATAGTTATTTTCACCAGATAATTAGTATTTATGAATGTACTGATTATTATAAAATAAACCTAAAATAACTATTTTTTATGTTCATCTTAAATAAACTGTATTGAAATATTCAAGCCACGTATTTTTACGTGATTGAAATATTAGCGAATTTTTTAATAGGTAATTAAAATACTTATGTATTTTTAAATACTGTGTTTACGTAACATTAATCTATATAGTATAACAGTTTCGACTTTTTAATTATTTAAATGAATAAATAATTTCATTGTTTAAACATTTTCTAATCTCAATCTCTGCTCGTTAATAATTACTCTAATTTTTAGGGTAGTTTGAAGTATAATATATAAATTTAAAAAAAATATTCAACTAGTTATTATTATACGACTAACCGGTCGGGGCTCCACCCCTTTTACTTCCGGGGCCTAGATCGGACCAGAGGAGCTCCGGAGTCCACCCAGGGGTTCCCAGACCCTCCTCGGAGCCCCTGTGGGGGCTCGTTCTACCTTCAAGCGTTGTCTTCGCTCTTCCTCTTATTCAGTCGCTCTTCTGGTAGTGGCGTGAGCTCGTTCAAATTCTAGTTACTGATCTCTTTCCTCTTCAGTTTCTTGTTCTCGTGAAACCCGAATACGCTTACCGGTTACCGATGATCATCTTAGGTTCAGTCCCTTCTTGGAGGCCATTATGAAAAAATACGAGAGAACTAAATCTAATGAAGAAGGATGAATTACGAAGAGGTACTTTATATGGAAAAAAAGAAAGAAGAAGAGGAAACGATGAAGAAGAATGTGAAAACTTTATAAACACTTAAAAAAAAAAAAATAGTTTGCAAAAGACAGATTAGTAGTAATTATAATAGTGAGACCATTATGTATTTTATATATTATTATTAAACAAAGAAAATTAGTCATTTTACCTCATTCTATTTCTGTCAACAGAAATATAATGGAGTAAAAAGATTTTATAATTTTTTTTTTAAAGCATATCTTAATCCATAACTTTACCGTCAGGGGGATATGGACTCGATCAAGAATATATCATGAAATTTTCAATCCAATCTGGAAGCTCCTTCTCGCACGATGTTGATTCAAACAAACTTTTACATTTATACATGCAATAGCATTTTTAATTTATTAAATAATCTGAAAAGTTAATGTTACCGAAAAATTTATTTCACTAGTATTTCGGTAAACAGTTTAGTAGTATTAAATTTTCACGAATGATTTGAAAACGGGTGGTCACTGAATGACTGCATGAGGCGGTTTGCCTAAATTTATATTATAATTTGAAATTCAGTAACCATATTACTATCGGTTTGGAAGTCAATCAGAATACATAATTTTATTCAAGTACTATGTATTTTTGTGACACATTATAAAGTACATAGTAGTCTGTTAGTTACATATAGTAACTAGTAGTTTTATACCAAAATTATTGATTCTCGTAAAACGATTAATTGTAAATATTAGTTTAAAACTGAATCTTTTAACTTAAAATTTGCTCGTATATAACAATTCGTACTCATTTACTCAATGAAAATAAATATTTACTTAATATTTTACAATTAGCATGTGAAAAAAGAATATTTAAAAAATTACTTGCCTTTTAATTGTAAATGTTTAATGGATTCCTTAAATCGATATAGAAAATATAACGACATTTAGTGTCACATTTCTAGAAAACTTAGTTTTCCATTACATTGCCTTAATGTAATAACGAAGTGGAGGTTAAATTTTACGTTGACCTAATTACTGCTGCCCTACCGGTAAAATCTTTACATTAAAAAAACATAATTGAGATATTAAATAATTTATTCTGTTCATATGAATTAAACTATGTTTAGTTTTCTGATTCACCACACATCATAATTCGTGTGCATGCGTGCGTAAGTTCGCGTGCCTACATCGATGTATTATGAAAAAAAGTAACAGAACTTACCTATATCAACAAACTAAAAACTTTTAGACTTATGCAATTTCGGAATATAGAACTATCATTTGAAAACAACTGTTATTATTTATTGATTAAACTGGAATTACAAAACTTTTAACAGTTATTCTCAATTGTATAAGTTTAGTATTACTAAATAATAACTATACTTATACCAATATTAATTTCCCGTTACAGTATATTTGTCGATGAACATGAGGCATAGTAACACGCTTCTATGATAAAAAATGGCTTTTTAATTATTTTATTTTCTGATCTTTGTCTTTTACGTTTCATTACTGATTTATATAAATTGTTGGAAAATATAAAGTAAAGTAGTCTTTTTTTTAATAAAGAATAATAATCTATATTTTTATGGCTTCTAAAAATATTCCTTAACTGCCTAAAAAATCATTTTTTTATGTTTTTTTCTCAATTTGAATGTTTTGGATAAATAGATTTTCATTGTTAACCGTACTTAAAGTAATAGGTATTTCTCTTATAAATTATTCTATTCATTAACTGCAAAAAACTCATTCAGTATGAACAAAACAAACATTATTACGTTTCATGTAAAGTGATGTTTGTAAATTAAAATTTTTAATATTTCGGTTCATTAGAGCTGATATATTTTCGAAAAATAAAAAGTTGACGCTTTGTCTTAAGAACAACAGCCCACACAGCAGCCGTGAATTTCAATTATAAGGCGTTTTTAATTAATTTTCTGTCCGCAGGAAGTAAAGTAACAATTACATTTTAGAGATTTTTTCAAATATAATTTTATCTCCATCGTAATTAGGTTTTTAAATTATTATACATTCTTGTTCAAAGTTTAAAAATTAAAATATGAATTTTTCAAAACCTTTAATCCAAACTGCACAAATTAGATGAAAACACGATTAGACAATGAAAACATGTCACTTTTTTCACTTTTGACTGGACGTAAATCGAGTAATGTTAAAAAGTACTTTTTTTAAATTGTTCATAGTTTTCAAAAAAAAGTTAAAAAATGAGATGAAAAATAATAAAAGGTTGTCAAATAATAAATCTAATTTTATTTTTTACTGTTTTAATGTTATTATAATGCTTAAAACTCATTAGAAAGCAATTAAATTTCCTTTTACTTACTTCACAACAAAAAAAAACAAAAAAATAAATTGCAAACTAATATAAAACTAAATGCATGAAGTTGTTAGTTAATCGTTATTATAAAATTAAGAAAAAAACAAATTAGTTTAGAAAATTGCTGTGTAATAATGTTGTATAATTTAAATTTTACTTTTTAATATATTTTTTTTTTATCTTTTCGTGTTTTTTTAAAATTTAACTTTCATTACATATAATTTTTTTAAATTAAGATGAAATAAAATACAATGTTGATTTATTGAAGTATTTTTTAAGATACGAGACGGTTTAATTAATTCTAAAAAATAATCCTAATAATAAATATGTTGAGTTTTAATTCAAGATATTTTATGTAAAGCAAAATATAAAAAATATGTTTACTATTTAAGTACATAATTATTTTCACTTAATTATGTAATGATAGTTGTTACATTAATTGAAATTGGAGACAATTATTTTAGGAAGTCTAATAATTATGTTTAATGAAAGGAACTGCAAGAAAGAAAGTGCAAAGTCAAACGTGTTTATCTCGTCCTTTATAGAAGTAAGTTGAATCGATAATGTAACCCCTTATTATTCACATCTGAGTTGTTTTCTTTCCAATTTTTTCTTTTTATATTATTCTTTTATGAAAATGAATTAGAAAGTTGTAAAACTAGATTATGGAATGATCCAAAAAGGGGCATGATATGCTAAGACGTACAAAATTGTAAATTAATACTACGTGTAAAGCATGTACAGGCCAGATATCATGAGTTTCAAGAAAGGGTAGCAGAATAGTCTTTATTTAAATGTGAAATTTACATTATTGTAAAATCTATAAAAGAGACTAAACTTCTATAAAATAAAGTTGGCAATATGCCACTTATGCAAAAAGTCACATTTATTGGCATAAAAATGGAAAAAAGGAAAGATGTAAAAACTTTTTTACTGTTAAACTACTCAAGACTCAATAAATATACGCATTCAACAATAACATTTTATTACTTAAAACTTAAAATTCTGTTCCCTGAAAAACATATTGTATTGGCATTTTTATAAATTATTTCAAGTATTTTATCTTCAGTACTTTACTTTCCGTTTGTTCTTTAAGTACCTACTTTTTTATATAATACAAAAATTAAAACTTTAAGGTCATAACCGGCAAATCTTCTGAACGCAAATAAAAAAATACGTTTATTATAAACGAACTATCAAATTACAAGGCTATTACAAATATTTATTTCTCATAGTTTTAAACTTTTGCTATTTTTTAAGGCTGTTAATTTTTTTGTGCAGTAAGCTAAAAAATCTGGTTTTTGTCCATAAGTATATAAAAACCACTAACTGCAGTTTATTTCCGAAACAGTAAAGAATAATATCTTTGGAAAAAATCATGTTTTTTTTTATAATTATGATTTCAATGAACAAGCAAAAATAATATCATAAAATTGCTGTTTTTCGGTTACATTGTCTGTAAGTTTAAAAGCCAAAACTTATATATTTGAATCTCCTAGGTAATCTCAAAAAGTACTGAACCGATGTGAAAAATTCCTTTACTATTTAAAAATGAATTTCTTCCTTATTGGTGTAGGATGTATAAGAGAATTAATTCATCCTTCTTATTATTGTTAATCTCATCGCCTTGATATCCTTCATGATAAAACCGTTCAAATTATATAATTAAATTTATTGTAAGAATTGTGAGAAAACCTTTCATCATAATTTTATCGGGTTCTTCGGTTCTGGGTCGAAGATTATCATTTAGTTTAATATCGAATTCTTTTGTGAACTCTAAATCTGCTAAGTACGATGGGTTTGATATGTGTTCTACATTTCGGGACCGCTAAAGAAACAAAACTAAAAATATTAACACTCTTATACCGTTATATTTCAATACGTTTATATTTTCAAACAAGAAAAATACTTCATATCGTTAAGAACTTTGAAGCCAATTATTCTCTAGGTCCCCCAGCCTGTAAATTAAGAAAAGTACAATAATATTTAGACCTTCTAACCGTATTTTATGTTCTGTTTTGGAGATCAGTAGAAAACTCAACATTGTCATAGAGTTTGGCCCTTTCACTAACCTCTGGTTGTATAAATGTTCTCAGACCTTAACATTTTAACAAAATTTGAAATATTGGAATTTGTGAACCGTTATTTTTTAAATCATAAATTAAATATTTATCGGGATTATTTACGCTTTTAACGATTGTTTTCTTTTACTTTTCCGTCTACATAGTGCTATAGCAGAGCTGTAGCTCTAGAAGGGAAAGTATTGTAATCGTTCCAATTTGGGAATATGCGGTTTTCACCGGATCTTGACGTTTTGACACCTAAGAAACCCAAAAAACCTGATGAAATTTTCTTAATGTTAATGTTCGTATGTACGTGTGTGTGTTCGGTATTGGCCTCTAAATTATCTTAAATATCCAGAACTACTGGACCGATTTTGATCAGACTTGGTCGAATTGTTTCTATATGTGGGGCATTGCTGCCATTAAATTTTCAATTTAAAAGACCAAGGGGGTGAGGCTTAGAGCAAAGTATCAGTATCTCAAGATTTCGCCTAATTAAGATCATATCTTTCTTAAGCATATTTTGTTAGCTATTAAAAGATAACAATATTTGCAAAATCGCACCCCTACCCTAAAAAATGCTCTAAACTATTGCAATGTTGTGACGTCAGAGTTGAGCGGTAGAATTAAATAAATTAATAATATTTAAGGTAACAAAAATAACTCGGTATGGCTGGGCCTCGTTCTCGATTGCCTGGTTGACTCGGTACCTGGTGCGTTAAGCCTCGTCATGACATAAACCACGGTCGGTTTATGATATGTACGGTTGCACGTGAAATTTGTTCTATGTAAATTGTAAAATTACATAAGTTTATTTAGTACCGACCGTCGCCTCTAGTACCGCCACACCCGCGTGAATTAAATACTGTATGCGCGCGCGCGCTTTAGTTAGAATCATTGAATTAAATAAACGAAAAAATATTACATTTAAATAAAACGATAAATATTTTTAATTAATTTGTGTGTGTAAGCAGAAGCAACACACAGTTGTCAGGTTTTTATAATAAAATCCCTTGGAATTCATTAAAATTAAGTACATAAAACGGAAAAATAAAATATTTAGAAGTTTCATGAGGGCTTTGCACCTATGTTAAAAAACCGTTTTGTGATTTATTCACTAATGGCTGTTTATACTAGAAATTAAACAAAATAAAGGCATTTAATCTAAAATAACTTTCTGAAGTTATCTTTTACTTACGAGTAAATGATCTTTGCTGTTTAAAATAAAAATTAATCAACATTGGTATTTGGTATCTATTTAGCCTCTTATAGTTTTATTTTTATTTTTTTATTTTGGAGGTGGGGGAAGAATATAATAGTTTCTGTTTTTTATGGATACTGTGGTATTACAAAACCATCTCTACCGCCTTCCCCCTCCGATAGGCGAGGAATATATATATTTATATGACATCTAAGTAATACTGATCTCATAAAATGATAAACTGAAAATACTTCTCGCACAAGTCTTCACACATCTCTCCATTATTAATCATCCATGTGTTTACACGCCAACCACTTGAAGTTATCGGGCCCGATTCATTGTCATTAATGTCAGATCTTCCATTTGTCATCTTATTTGTTAGATGCACTTATTTTTTCAGTAATGGATAATAAAAAATTAATTCTGGAAATCAGTGCACGTAATAAAGTTTTATTTATATGTAATAATGCAAGTATTTATAACAATTATTACTGTTATTTTATTATATTATAGAATTTTTTATTTATTAAGTTAGAAAAAAATATCAATGCAGACAAAAAGCAATTGATTCCAGATTGTGTACCGGGTCACAGCAAGTACTGCATTATACATCACTGTTGTACGCCGTAGAAAATGTATTCCAAACATAACCTAGCAATCCGTCCCAATACATACTGCAGATAAAAATACAGAAGTTATATCTGATAAGAATCTCAAAAGTTCAGCTTTAGAAAGAAGAATATTTGATGCTGTGTTATAATTTAAGACGTAATATAAAAAATACATAAATAAAATAATAACAAAATTCTATTTCATTGGTAAGATTTCCTTCAAACTTTTTTAAGAAAATTTTATTCCTACGAGTGCAAACCAAGAAAGATATTGTATCAGTTTATCAAACCGCCAAATCAATAAATATTTTATAAATCAAGTTTTGAATCTAATCCTTAATGAACGAGAAAAAAGGTTTTTTAACGAGAACAAGATAATTGGTAAGTAACCTACTTAACAAGTAACCTACGTTATTTACATTAAATCACTTTATACATAAAAGGCGTAATAATGAAAATATAATAAAGTAAAACAAAATAGATTAAATAAACTCTAATAAAATTTTATTGATATTAAAAATTACAAAACATCGTAATACCACAGTTTTTTTTTTTTTTTTTTTTTTTTTATTACTTTTAAGACCATAATGGATCACTTTAGTTCATTTTTTTTTTTTTGGCTAGTTCTTTCTTTTCTTGCTGATTTGTTGTTTTTCAGCTTTTCTTTTTTGCCAGTAATTTCTAAGGGTTTCAGATCTTCTTGCCCTTTCTTGTTCAGAGTACACCCGGCTTATTGTTTTCTTGGGTTTTGATAGGAATCTTGTTTCTTTATTTTTTTAATTTCTCATAGTTTCCGGTTTTCGTTTTTAGGTTTTCACGGGTTATGTCTAATTCCTCCATGTCTTTCTGTACTGCGTATAACCAGTTCGGTTTGCTTTCACAGAGTTTATTTCATATCATTTTAATTTATTTTAGTTTATTTCATATCATTTTTAACAAACTGAAAAATCTCTTCAGAAATAGTAATATAATTATCGAGCAGTAAATTTTGAAAAGTAATTAATAACCATAATAGAAAAATAATATTGCCCAAAAATGAAAATGTTTCGGCCTCAAAAATTGATTTTTCTTATGTATTTCCATCTGATGAATTAAGATGATCGATTAGCTCTTGCTTTGGAGATACAATGACATGTCAGTTTTTATTCGATCTACATTTTTAGTTTGGGGGTAATTTTTTTTTTGGAATTACCACACTTGTTAAATGACAAAATACAACGTTCTCCAGCTAATAATAATAATAATAAGTAATAATGTTTATAGGTTACAAACATTATTTGACTTTCTGTGACTTTGACTTTCATATTGTTTGTGTTGTAATTAGTGCAGAATTTTTGGTTTTCGAGTGCTTTGAAGTGAAAAATTTGTTAAATCAAAATACCACGAAAATGTGTAAATTCAGTGAATAATTTTTGTTACATTTGGGGTGAAATAACATTTTCGTCTTGGAAACGCAATCTAACCCCTCTTGTGAAGACTGCGTGTCAGTATTAATTTGGTATGAAGATAGGGGACCAGGATAAGTCATGGGCTCCATATATATGTTGCCACTCGTGTTCAGTAATACTACGAGAATGGCTGAAAAATAAAAAACGATCAATCATTGTATGGTTTGGTAGAAGCCTACAAACCATACAGATAACTGCTATTTCTATTTGACTCCACCTACAAAGACAGGATTGTCAATGAAGAAAAGAGGAACAGTTCAATATATTCTTCTTCCATCTGCTATTCGATCTATTCAACATTTACATAATTTACCAGTTCCTACTTCACCCCAAAATTATGAGCTTGAAGTAGAAAATGGAGACAGGTGGAAGAAGAAGAATCCAAGCCTTCTACATCCCATGAGTCTGATTTTGACGAAAAGATGATTCACAGACTGAGTCAAGCGGAATTGAGTGATCTCATTCGAGACCTTGATTTGTCGAAGGAGAAGATAGAATATCTAAGATCAAGACTACAGCAATGGAATCTTCTCCAACGTGATGTCAGGGCCTCACAGTACAGACATCGTCATAGGGATCTGCTTTCTTTTGCTGAGAAAAAAAAACAATCTTGTTGCTTGCTGCGACGTTAATGGCTTGATGAAATGTTTGAATTTGAATCATGATCCAGCTGATTGGAGGCTATTCATAGACTCCTCCAACCTTAGTTTGCAAACTCTATTACTCCACAACGGCAAACGTCTTCCTTCTATTCCTACTGGTCATGCAGCTCACATGAAGGAGATTTATGCCAACATGGCAATCCTTCTAGACTCAATAAAATGTGCTGAACACAAGTGGAAAATCTGTGACGATCCAAAAGTCATCCCTGTACTGTTAGGAATGCAACTGGGGTACACTAAATACTGCTCCTTTTTATGTGCGTGGGACAGAAAATCACATTAGATTCAAGTAGACTGGCCTGCATGAAATCTTATCTCTAGCGAGAAAAATGTCGTGCCGACCCTCTCATGGATCCAAAAGATGTTCTTCTTCCAACCCTTCATATAAAGCTGGGTTTGATGAAAACTTTGTCAAAAGTATGAACCGAGAAGGACAGACCTTTAAGTACCTAAGAGATAAATTTCTTACATTAAGTGTTGCAAGAGTTAAGGAAAGTATTTTTGTTGGGCCGCAAATTCAACAACTTGAAAAGGATCCTGCGTTTGACCGAATTTTGGAGAGGAAAGAAAAGGAAGCTTGGAAAGCGTTAAAGGGAGTCATTTATGAATTTTTAGGCAAAAAAGGAGATGAAAACTAGTCGGTGACAGTACTTCTGCAAAAACACCATCAACTCGGATGCAACATGTCCCTTAAAATCTATTTTTTCCATTCACACCTGGACTTTTTCCCTCCTAGTTGTGAAGTTTTCGGTGATAAACACGGAGGAAGATTCCATCACGATATTTCTGTAATGGAACAAAGATATCAGGGCTATTGGAATGAAGCAATGCTTGCGGATTACTGCTGGTCTGTGTGTAGGGATTCTCCGGAAGTCACTTACAAGAGGATTTCCAAAAGACAACATGTGTTGTTCCATCAGTTAAGAACTCTTAGAATGTAACTGTCATTAAAAAAATGTCACTTTCTATGTTGTTGGCATATGAAATTAAAATGTATCGTTTCTCCTATACCATTAAAATAAAATACTTCCACCTATTGTATATCACAGAAAGTAAAGCTAATAATTTTTTTCTTTCATATTAGTTTTTCTCAACGCAAAATTAGTAATATTTGACTCATTAAGTGAAGGAAACATACAAAAAAAATTTTTTTGTTGGGTAATGTAATTTCTCGGAACTCGGACTGAAGATTGATTTTCCTTTTTTTAAATAGTTTTAGTATGTATGAACAAATACGAGATCGATTTTTAATTATCAATCTAATTAATAAATTACCAAAATATACAGAAATTAATCGCTTAAAATTTTCTATCATTGCCTACTTCTGGGAATCCTGCCGTTCATCATTTTTCAGCAGTTATATTTTTTCAGTATTTCTTAACGGGTTAATTTTTCTTTTTAGCACACTCTATTTTCCAATTCATATAAATCAGATAAATACAAATAAATGTACTAATATAGTTATTTGTGTTTTATTAACGAATGATGAACAGAGGAGAAAAATTTTGATGAATAAAGAGAAAACCTATAGGAAAAATAAGTCAAAAATATGTACAACTATTTTTACGGTTAAATCAGTTTCAATTAGATAACACTGAATCACAGCAGAAGTTTTAGCATATTAAGTTTAATGAAAATAAAAATACACTCGTTACGTTCACTCTTCGAACAAACATCTGCCCACCTGTTACATTTAATTACCACGGTCAGATTCAGCAAAATACTTTGGTACTCACCATGATAAAAGACTCATATGGAAAATTCACAATGAACAAAAACAAAACATCCTGACTTCTAGATTTCTAAGAACTAAATACCCAAACAGGAGATAATTTCTGTTGGGCTTTTCTCATTCAAGACATTTACGATAATTCACCTATCTTTTCATTGTTCCGATGAAATAGATTATATAGGTATCTAATTGTGTTTAAAAAAATTTACTTTCATATACAGTAGAAGTCCATTAGTCCGGCATCCCACAGTCCGGAATGCCCGATAGTCCGGCATCGCTCCGGAAAATTGTAAAAATTTTGGTTTTCTCCAAAAGTGTGTCTTTAAAGCAAATAAAAACGCTCGAGAGCTATTTGGAAGTTTTCGGGGTAGTTCGTGATCATCCGGAAGCGCTCGGTATTGTTCGGAAACAATTAGCGCCCGGCTAGTCTCAGCTGTCACAACAAATTCAGGTGCAGTGCAGCTCCGTTAATCAATCACGAAGCGTCTTCGCCATTTTTTGTGCGTTGTTGTTTTGTGTCCTTTCACATCGCAGTAAACGTAACTTTTGAAACTGTTTATAAAAAAAGTGATTTTCGTTCTAACTGTACAGTGACCATGTTTTCAAAACCTAAGCCTTCGAGTTCAAAAGGAGAGAAACGAAAACACGTAACACTGACTCTCAATCAGAAACTAGAAATCATCAAACGGCTAGAAAAAGGCGAGAATAGAAATGTTTTAATGAATGAATTTAATATTGGCTCATCAACTATTTATGACATTAAAAAACAAAAAGATGAACTAATGAAGTTTGCTTCTCAATCGGTAACAACTGAAAAATTGGCTTCTAGACAAACATTAAAAAAACCAAAACTGGAACAGCTAGATAGTGTATTGTTCAAATGGTTTAGTACAGTACGTTCTGAAGGAAAGCCGGAAACAGGGCCAATGATTGTTGAAAAAATCAGCTGGGCAGAAGCTGCAGAATCACTAAATAATTTTATCTCTTTTGATGAGGCTAGTACTAGCTACAGTGCTTCAGAAATTATTGATTTCCATATCATTAGAAATATATTTTATACGAAACGCCAAAAGTCAAGAAAACAAAAAGACATTCGTGACTTTTTTAAATCTAAGTGAAATATGTTTTACAGTACGTGTACATACATTATATGAAATGTAAAATAAACTTTGTTGTATGTATTTGCATACTGTATTTGTAGTTTAATTATTAACCTAATTGTTCTTATAATTACCGCCCGATAGACCGGAATTTTCGGTAGTCCGGCACCGATCCGGTCCCGAACGTGCCGGATTATCGGACTTCTACTGTATCTCATTTAATTATTATTTAAAAATATTATGGTCGTTCAAATTCACGGAACTCTATGAATATTTAAACGGTTTTCAAATTTTTAGGCTGAAAAAACTTTTTTTTTTAAATAATAACAATTTTCGTGTATTTTCACACCATAAAACAATAGCCTGTCTGTAAATGATAGAATGATTTTACTCAAAGATATCTGCTTTGAAGTTTCAAATTAATTATGATAATAAAAGATTGTTTGGAATTGAGTTTTGCTTAAGTACAACTCCTTATAAAAGTTAATAATTCTCTTTAGTGAAACAAAATCTTCTTTTGAAATACTCCCACTGAATTCCTTGTAGTATTTTTCGAATCTAATTTTAAGTTAAAATAATAATAAATTCCTCTTTTTATTCCCAAGTATTCCCAAGTAAATTATATTAAATGTTTTTTACAAGATAAAGAATTTCTTTAAAGATTAATAGTACCTAAAATATGCATTGCGTAATGTACAAGTAATGAATTCCATTGTAATCGTTAAGTGCGATTATAATATTTTATTTTGAGCTGTTGGTCTTAATAATTTCTTTTTCTTTATATCACTTCTAGTAAGCATCACAAAATTATGCATTCTTGCCTTCATTTACTATTAGGGCTTTAATTTTCTTAAATACATACAAACCCTTCATAAAAATTTGATTAAATAATAAATAGCATACTCATTGACATCACTAAACTTTTTTCCCATTTTTTTCACTTTCTGGTTGAATTAAATGTAATATTTTTTAATTAGGTTATTTTGGAATAAATAATCATTTTTATTTCGTTTTTATCTTAAATTTTTGGTTACTGATTAGATTGTAAAGCATGTAATTTATTGTTTCTTACAGAAAGACTACACTTTATCTGTTCCAGCTTATTTATAATTGAGATACCTGTAACAGTAGTCTCTTAACAAGAACTGATTAATTGTGCACATAATACAATCGATTTTACCTTTAATAATTTAATTTATTTAGAAAGGACTTCGGAAACATTCTTTAAGTTTCAAATGTGGATGGTACTTAAATTAATTACCAGAATTCTTAATTATTTTTTTACCATTAACTGCTTTTTCAGGATATCTTAACCACTTAAACCACTGAATAGAATTACATTATTACATTTACTCTTGAGCTCTTTGCTTGTGTTTTTTTTTTATTTTTATTTATTCCTTTGCTAAAATAATGTGTAGAATATAATACAAATGTAAGTATTATGTCCATAATAGCTAGTGTTTTATTTGTTTTTAAACAATTGAGCCAGTTTGTACTGTATTAGCAAATTATTTTAGCGCTGATAGTGTCTTGTAGTGAAAGGCTACTTTCAAAAGACTTCACTGAATAATACAATAAATTCAAAACATATACCATGAACTCGTCATAGATTTTTCGATACACGAAAAGAAGTTATATTGCATGGTAATAAAATTTAACTTTCTATTTGAATTAGGTACTAGGATTTTTTCAGATTTATATATCCAAATTTCTATGCGAGATTAATCTTTTGCCTCATGATAATATTAAGGTATCTGTTAAACGTCGTGGTAAATGCGTGGGTTGTTAACGATTTTCTTACAATTAAGAAGAAAGAGAAGAAGCAAATAAAGAAATAAGAATCTAGAAGGAAATAAAAGGAACTCTTTTCTTACAACAACGGGTCTGTTTAACAATTTGTTCTGTAATACAGACAATGGCACCTCCACAAGCTCCAGTTCGACTTGAAGGATTACCGAACCGGAATAAGAAGTTATAGAAAAACGTAAGGACGCGGACAATGAAAATTATAACGCTTCAACAATTACAAGGATGAGTGGGATACTGGTTCTGCAGGCCAGGAGATAAAAATACTGTCAGGGACCAGAGGAAAGAGTCTGTAGTTTTACAAAGCCATTCGACGCAGTCGTGATAACGGCGATAACGGTAAGCGTGTTGTAAATAACAACGACCAAAGAGTGCATCAGGAGTATTCCTTTGTGGACGATGGTTAAATACAAGACGTTATTTGGCGAGTTATTAGTAAACAGTAGTGAAAGTGACAATATTCTATTCTTTCATAATGTATAGGGTGTCTTTTGTAAACAGTAAAAATACTTGCTAAAAGCGAATGGTTTGAACTTTAGACTTCTCTATATTTATCTTATTAAATATCTTGTTAATGCAATATCAGTTTCTATCAGTCATTATAACGTTTAGAGTAAACTGGACTATATTTTGGTATTTATAATTCAACTGTTATTAAATAAATCTTGTCATTTTATTTGAATTACTAATTTGTATATTACATATATTTATTTATCAGTGTTGTTATTATAATAATAACAAAAACACTGATAATAAATACATAAATTACATACAGAACAAACAACATATGTATTTATTCTGTTTTATTTGTTTTTAGAGTAATAAAATATATTTATAAGAAATTTTTACGTTTGTTAGTATCTTATTATCATGGTTGAACAGCAAATATGCGAAAATATTTAGGAAATTTATTTATAAAATAAAAAGTAAAAGGATATAATAAGAGAAAATAATAAAAGAAACAAATGGAGGATTTTTTTAGTACGTACCAGACAAGTAAAGTAAGTCCTGCTGTCACAAAATGCTACACTCTCTTTGCCATTCTGGTACCTTGTTTGTTATACTGGATTTGTACTTGTGAATTATGAAAACAAATTCCGATAATTCTGAAATACACTTAATTTTAATTGGGTATAAAACCAAAAAGGGATTTATCACCGAAAATAAGAAAGAATACAGCAGAACATATTAACTTCAGACAGATATTAATATAAATAGTGACGTTCAGAGGGGAAAAATATACAATTCTATGAGACCTGACGAAAGCGAAAACAAACCAAGATGGGTCTAAAAAAAATCTATCGTTAAAAAATTCAACAAAGGAAAAGGATTATGGAACAAATTAAAAATATAAATACAAAGCTATTGCATTTAAACTGAAAGTAATAATTGCATGGATGTGTAAGGTTTTCATTTGAATAGAGGAAAATAATGCATTAAAACTGAAGTAGAATTTATAAGTTATATGACAGCTTTGGAAATGAAAGGGTTAGTTCATTACAATCTCATCTTCCCCTATATACCCGTAAATTTTCCTTACTGTCATGCATTTTGCTGCAACACTGAACATCATACATAATCTAAAGGAACTAACCAGTAAAAGTATCCAGGGTGTTTGCTGGATTATCATAATACGACGATATGGAAAATCTACATGCGGACACATTTTTTGCACCCTAACTTCAAAATCTTGCATTTACTTTTTCTATCGCAATATAATTGAGGGAAAGTGTCTCTTGAAAGAAAATTACATAAGAATATATGTCTCTAAATATGTCAGATTGTGCACTTACTGAATCGTAGAAAAGAAGAAAATGGTAGTACGCATTCCACGATTTTATTTAATAATGGTAATTCGTAGGTAATGAATGATTAATGAAAATGCCTAGTTCGAATATAGAATCCATGAACTTCGGTTTATCAATAATTGTAATACCAAATGAGCTATTTAGGAACTTTAGAAATTTTATTATAAGATGTATAAAAATAAAAAAATGTTTACAACTTATATAACCAACTATAACAGATTATAATAACCAATTCAAAATTATGTTGGCGATAGATCAAATAGCTAGTCATAACAGCTGTGTACTATTAGAAAATATATATGTACAGCTAATTAAATATGAAATTATATATTAACTTTCTTAATTCCAAAATTTTAAAGTATTACCTTAAGATTTTTTGTGTAGGAATTAATTTTAAATAAAGATGATTTCGTTAAAAACAATTTCACTTCTGAAATAAATGATACGCAAAGTAATAATTACTCTCCAAGTAATTTTTTTTAATATGTAGTAATTTATAATATATTTTAAAGAAAAAAATTTTAAGTAACTTCTGTGTTACGTTATTAACTTACAAAAATGAGTGAAAATCCGAACTAATAATAAAATATGTATTACAAATACACCCAAAATATTAAAGCTAAGTTGTATTTACGTATTCATTGTTGCCACTGAATATTTTTCTCTCGTAAAAATTAATTAGCATTTTTTCTTGAAATCCTTAAAAATTAATTTAGATTGCTTCCTAGATGAAAGATATAGTTATATTATAGAAAATATAATATTCAAGATATAATTTTGTGTAATTTTATTTCGAATTACATTTCGCAAAAAATTTGATGTGGACACTACATGACTTCCTTGTACGACTATTAAATTACATATTCACATTTAAAAAAAATGAAAAGTACATAAAATTATATTTCATTAATAACTTATTGATTTCTAATTTATTGTAATTTTTGTTTACATTTAGAGGTTAATAATTGTTTATAAATCAAACATGAACTTTATTTATATAATTAACATTATTACAGTTTGTATTCATTAACTGTAAATGATTAACTTTTAACATCATTTTGTGTATTTGTTAATGATGAATTAAATAGTGCATCGAACGAATACTGTAATAGAACTTTACTCGACGAGACTATTTAGAATTGAATAATTCTGTGTATCGGAGGTAAAAGGCACTATGTCACAAATGTTAAATTTTTTGGAGAACCAGTTGAATGATTCTTTTACATGTTTTCTTAAATTTTGCACTTTTATCGAACGCTTTGTAAATTTTTTTACATACAGTCGCCAATCGCAAGGTATTAAATATGGTTAACTGTGGAAGTTTTTTTTGTTTTGCGTTCGACCAGAGCATGGACTGTGTCTGCTTCCATGTGTGTACGCAATAGAAATTTATGATTAATTACTTTAACCTGACTGTATTTATTTAAAATCCAAAAATAACACATGATAACCGGCATATTTTTATTCTGACCGAAATAGTTGTTCGTCCAAATAGTTATTTTGTTAGTCATTGTATTTTTTTTTTCTCTCAACTCCCCTGGGCCGGTCCGACTTGATGGTATTGCGCCGCCCAGGGGAGTGTCTTTTAACTCTAATAGGCCTTCCCTATTCGACATGGCAGGTCGGCCTACCGGTGCAGCTCGTTTGAGAGTATCATACTTTAATTATTGCCCAAGTTTTAACACCACACTATACCAAGTGTGTCGTGGTGTGGTGCCGGGGCTTTTCTTATATCACTTATTCTGATTTACCCTATCTCATACCGTCATTGTATTTGATATAACATTATCTGCCCATTTAAGTATAACAGAGGCAATCTCATTTCTTCCACGTCCTGCCTTCGATTCATCCCATATAACGCAATGTGCTGAGCCATCAGATGAATCGTACAATGTAAAGTTGAACGTCCACAACTTTCTTCGGTAGAAACTTTCACTGTTTGATAACATTGGTGTTGCAAGACACTTCTGAAGATCAGCAGTTATTTATTACTTTATGGTAAGCGTTTCTCTTTGAATCAGCAGTACCACTAAATTTTTCTTCTTCGTATTTGTTTTTTGCTTATTGCAAATGAACATTATAATTTGATGTGATCTTCTCTTTTTGTTCTTCAGATAAATTACATTTCAACTGAGAAATGAACGAATCACGTACATCGCAGGTATCACTTTCAACAACTTTAAAAGACAAATTGAAGTTTTTTATTAAATATAACAGAGTATAGCCATTTTTTTTTTTTGCAATACACGCTGGTCTTATGTTATGTTCATACAGAATTATAAATATAACTCGTACATTCGTAAAATGCTGAGACCTGGCCCTAAAAATGTTTTTCCCGACCTCTCTTTTGAGTAGTAACTGTGATATGAAGAAAACGCTGCTATATGATTGAAAACACATCAATAACTTCCTGTTGACTTTTCTTTGTTGGAGTATTAGTTCCCTGTCTATATAGTTCAACTATTCCTCCTTCTCGTCTCTTCTTGATTGTATTAATAACAACTTTATTCGATACACAGAGTGTGTTTAGAAACATTGTTTGGCAGATCCTTTCTTTTCTTTCTTTTTCCTGTTTAGCCTCCGGTAACTACCGTTTAGATAATACTTCAGAGGATGAATGAGGAGTGTGAATGAAAGTGTAGTCTTGTACATTCTCAGTTCAACCATTCCTGAGATGTGTGGTTAATTGAAACCCAACCACCAAAGAACACCGGTATCCACGATCTAGTATTCAAGTCCGTGTAAAAATAGCTGGTTTTACTAGGACTTGAACGCTGGAACTCTCGACTTCCAAATCAGCTGATTTGGGAAGACGCGTTCACCACTAGACCAACTCGGTGGATCTGTATGGTAGATCCTAACTTTTTGTTTATTCACTACGAAACTGTACCAAGCTTTGGTTTTTTTTTGGTTTCCACTTTCTCTTGGCCGTGATCGGTTTATTTTCTTCACCTCAATATAAGAACTAATATATTGACTTTTAATATTATCATATTTCCCTTCATGCCCGTATTCCTTAAATATCTCTATTTTTTTATTTTCTGGAATTTTTTCGCCACATTTAAATTTACAGGTACATGGAGGTTTCATTTTTCTTGCAGCAATGTTCTTCCCTCTTTTGTTTAGGTATTGCTGCCCCTGATGGAAGTATCGACTTTTGCTTGTTACACATCAATTGTAGTTGATGACGCTGACGTTTTCTACCTTCTTTTACAATTTTTGAGTTATTTACAACCGTTCTTCTTTGAAAAGTGTAAGTTTCATTAGCTGAATCTGTACTTTCTTCATCTGGGTAGTAGTTTGCATCTTCATCTGTGTCATCGATTTCACTTTCACTCAAATACAAATCCTCATTCAAGGTATGGTATTTTGTCACGGGTAATTGGTCATCAATATCTAAAGTTCCATCTTTTGAACAGGAATGCCTATCTTGTCCAAAATTAACATTTTCATTTGGTTTAAAGGAAGGACCACCCATAAAAGTGGGTCCATTTCATCTGAAATGGTTAAAATAATAATTTTACATTATGTTACAATTTAAAACAATCTTTACAATTTACTAAATCAACAAAGATTGTAAACAAAATTGACAAATTTGTAAAATTACAGTAGTTACAGATTATTTATGTCTCTTGGTGGTTAATCTGTACAAAATTATTACGCATTTCATAACAAAAATGCTACTCAGAATTCTGATAATAAAATTCCTTTTAAGTAGTTAACTTGCCTTGTATTTTTTTATTATTCTGGTCTAGAAAGTCATATTTTTTTTTAGTTTATATATTTCATAATACACATTGCTTCACTTAATATTATAAGTTAATTTAAAGCAAAAATAAAAAGGTATTTTATTCTTACTATTTTTAGATATAGCATTATTTTGTACTCCTACCTTTATTATCCTGTATATTATCTTTTGTTTCCTCCAAAGGAAGGTTTACCATCATTTCACGAGAGGTTATGACACATCTACGTAAATTAATTTTTGAATTCATTTTAATGATAAACTCATTTTAATAATTTAGGGATGCAAAAATATGTACACACAAACGTATTCGTAATATTCACAAACAAGTTGCAACACGAAACTGAAAAGACTAGTCGCACTACAGTGGTGGGGGTAAAGGGCACTGTCTGGACATAGTGGTAGCTTATTCTCAATTTTCTGCAGGTAAACAGCTACATATCCATATATTACTCGATACCTCGCAAGCATGTTAGTATGTAGTGCCATTTCCAACTGGCTAAATCTGTTATTTTTAGACTTAGGACATAGTGCTTTGTACCTCTGAAAAAGAAAAAAAAATGCATAGGAAACTGTTAAAACCTTAATTCAGTAAAAATATGGACGTAGTGCCCTTTTACCTCCGATCCACAGAATTATTCTGTACACTTGGTACGGAATGCAGCTGTATTGGATTCCATCATACGGTAATTTTTAAATATATATATATATAATTATAATAAAATATATATATATATATATACATACATATAATTTATGATATGAATGATTTGTGATATGAGTGATATAAAGCACCCGTAGCTTATGGAATGCAATGCGTCAGGATTTTATTGAAACATAACTCTCTCATTCCCAAACAAAAGACCGTGGGGTTGATTTTCAGGCCAGTGAGTTTTCCTATAAATATTTCAATATACAATACAATAATAAAATTACAGCTAATATACACTATAATATTATTAACCAAATCGATATATCACCTGACCATTTCTCCTGACCACCGACAAATTGTTTAAGTTTATTTTTTTTTTAATTCACACGTCTTATAGTCTAATGATAGTTAGTGTTAACGAGTGTTGCACTTCGTCCATATTCAATTCATTTTAATTAGTAAATTTCATTAGTTATACCCATAACTTTTATTCGTATACTGTAGTGGGCTATCCTTATACAACATTTGAGCATTATTTGAATTTATTAAATGTGTTCCTTGTACCACTTTAGTTACGCTTTCTTTTTCATTTACAATCGTTAACCTTTCTTTCCAAAAATAATACGATTCTAAATTATAATTTTCAATTAACATTAAATAATCATATGTTTCACCAACACTATTACATGTACACATTTGTAATAAATAATACCTATTAAATTATATATACAAGTTTTTAAAAGTACATAAATTTTTATTTCACTAATAACTTCTGATTTTTTTCATATATTTTTATTTTTATTACTGAATAATTAATTATTTATTGTAAAGTTTTTTTTAAAATCACGAGTAAATAATTATTAATAAATGAATATATTTAATTTTTTTTAAATGTTAAAAAAAAATTAGTTAAAAAAATAAAAAAGTCTGATTCGAACCGATGTGCCTTCTCCTTATAGATCCAAATATGTAATTAATTAATATTTAAATTGGCTATAACTTTGGAACCAATTAAAACAAGTACCACTTTTGATATATCGTTGAAAAGCTCTCAATGAGAGCTTATTACTGCAGTTAAGAAATTGTCCAAATTCAATCTTTGTTTTAGATTTTGAGCTTTTTTGGACACTTTTGGCTCAGTCGATTGCAATCAAAAGGGGAGATGCACAACTAGACGTTACAACAGTCCTAAATCCAAAATTTCAACATACTACGGCTAATCGTTTTTGAGTTAGCGAGATACGTAAGTACGTACATACATACATACATACGTAAGTACGTACATACATACATACATACGTACGTACGTACAAACATCACGACTAAATTAGACAAAATGGATTCAGGGATGGTCAAAATAGATATTTTCGTTGAAATCTGAAAACCGAAATTTTTCGTCATCATAATACTTCGTACAAGGAAGTAAAAATAAGATTTCTTAAAAAATTAAAATATTGTTATAAAACGAAATTCTGAAAATAAGAGTGCATTTAATTTTACGTTAGTGATTTTTATAATTATATGTTTGTATTAATGAAAAAAGAGAAAAGGAAAAAATTGTAAAAATTCTGTTCTGAACGTTATTTCCGCCGTGAATAATCACACTTCTCACTCGGAGACCAGAATATTAAAATACACAGTCTCACTGTATATTGGTGTGATTTTCTTCTAGTTTTGCTAAAAAAATGCAGTATATCATTTTTCTTCAGTTTTCCTGAGTACTAGTCAATATTTACTATCGCATGGGTTAATATTGATCTGATAATAGCCATATTAGGACAATAGACAGATTACGAGTCATAGCCGTTAGTGGTATATTTAATCAACCTAAAATATGACCGTAATCACCCCGAGGACAATTTTTTTCGTGTCTGAAAATTTGTCCCCTGAACGATCGTTACGGGACATTTTTAAAAATCGGTAATTTCTCACATATACTTTGAATTGCATACGTCGTTTATTTCAGTAAAATAACAAATATTCAGTTAAATTAATAGTAAAGAATATTTAAATACATTTGAGATAATTATATTTTTAATTTAACAACTTCTTTCTCGTTTTTCTTTCGTTTGCTTGATGATATCGTCACATAAGCTTGAAGCTTGTGCGTGGGATGTGGAATGATATTTACGGTTTTTGAGAAAATTGTTAGTTGAATCATTACAGCATTATGAATTTTATTCATTAGCAATTATGAATAATTTATCATTAAAATAGTACAATAAACTAAAAATAAATTTTACAATATTAATATTTCGTTATAGACAGGTATATTAGACAGGTTTTGTTATTCTTTTTACTGGTTTTTTTAATATTATTACATGTTATATAACAGTAAGTGTATGTTCATTTCCTTGTTGAAAACGGTCATTAACATTTATACTTAATTTCAATTTAAAATTTAATCAAATTAACTTAATTTAAATATTAATCAAATATTACACTTCATTTTGCTTTAAATAGATACAATTTTGGAAATTTTATTTTTTTAAAACCGATAATTGATGTAACTTAAGATTATATTAAATTTGAATATACAGAACTAAGAACTTCATTAATAACTGCTACGCAACATTGAGCAGCTCGACCGCAAACAATAATAGGAGTGTTAAATCCATCCAATATCCAGCGAATTCCAACGCTCATACCCAAAATATAGAAATTATTAACATCAATAATTAAAAGGAAAAAAATATTCAACCAGTTATGCTGTTTACTTGATCTAGTACACGTGATGCTGCTTGTATTGTGTGGCAATCCTTTAATGAACAGATGATTTGAATTATTCTTGCCCTAATTATCTGATAGCATAACTAAAAAAACAAATATTAGAGAAAAATTTTAAAGAAGATAAAATAATCCTGTACTTGCAATAATATATTATTTATTATTATTAATACCATTCCTCATAAGCCACTAACTGCGTTAGCTTGGTACACTATTAAACATTTTAATGAAAGTTTTTTTACATTTGCGGTAAAATAAAAGTAAAATATTTGACTCCTTATAAAATGAATGTTGCCGTGTGTATTTTGTATGTATAGATTGGTTAATAAATTAGATGTCCTGTAGTAAACATTTTTGGAGGGAGAAAAAATAAAAAACATTTTAAGATTTTGTTAATATTCCTTATTAGAAGAGATCAAATAACATATATATTAATTAATACTAATGGAAACAGTAAGAGAATAATTTTTAATCCATATTTTATTCGTTACAAAAGAGCAGACATCAACAGCTATAGTCATTAGCCAGGTGGAAATTGGTAGCGTATGAAAAGATGCCATGCCTGACTGGAATTCGAACCTGGGACCTCTGCAGAAAATGCCGAGACGCTACCTGCTCAGTCACGGAGGTTGGCTACCGATATTGTCGATCGATGGTCATTTTTTTACATACACACATATATAAAATAATACAAAAAATTTGTAAACTTCTGAGAGGGTTTTATAGTCGGTTTACTTTTATAATTTTATTCCCCTCGGATCAGTTGGGAAGGGTACTGCGATTCAACATTTATGAGAAAAGGATTTTTTTGCAAAAAGATGAAGTCCTCTTTTAAAGAAAAATAGACCTAAACGCTACTGGAAGTAGATCAGACCCCCGTATAAAAGTATTAAAAACTGCATAATAATCTTAATTGATTCTATAAAAAAAATTTCGTTTCATATAAAAATTAACAAAGGTTACGTAGAAAATTTATAGAATTTCATTTATATATGGTTAAGCAAATCACGGAGTATAAAATTAATCTCATATAAGCGGATAACTGCAAAATAAAAAATATTACTCTTTCCTTAAGAGAAAAACTCGCACGAAAATATTTTAATATTAAGAGAGATGTAATATTTCATCATGCTTCATCTGCAAGTTTCATAAAAAATCGTTAGGCAGTTCCTTCCTTGATTCGCTTTTCGACAATAAACAAATTCATATCATCACTGTACTCGCTTTACCTTTATAATAAGACAATACTCACTAACATTTAAGAAGGAAATATTCACAGTTTGAACAAAAGACGGCATAATTGTAGACACTTTAAGAACTGAACTTCCCCACCATTATAACTAAATGATTTTCATCAGTCGGATCTTGCAGCTGCTTTATTGTACAAGCTAAGTTTGTGAAAATGTAGATAGAAAACTGACTACACACACTTTTGACACCTGAAAAATGTGTAATCCGGGTTGTGTTATCCAGTCATATTTTGACTTATACGGCAAAAGTTATGAGGCCCGTCAAAGGTAAGCAAAAGTTTTTCAATCTCACTACTCTAGTGTGTAAACTGGTTTTAGATATAAGTATCTATAAACTAGAATACACACACGCACGCGCGAACACACAGATACAATCACAAGTGCACTCGCACTCGTGCACATACCATAAAGTACAATAAATTTACAACGCATTTTTCAGAGACAAATTTCAACTGACGATATTCCTGAACTAGGTTGATAATTAAAACAATTATAAAGTTAACTTTACAATATCAACTGCAAGTATGAAATACCTTATCATTTAATTAATGGTTTGGTGAAACCTTTCATTAAAATGTACCTAGCAACTTATCTGATTGCATTATGTTCAATAATAAAATACAGAAGAGAGTTCAATTATATTTTCATTTCATGATGCTGCTGCAAATTTTAAAAGTGATCTGTATTCTGTTTAAATTTTCTAGCCATCATTTTATTTTTAAATTGTTTTAGAAATATAATTAATAAAAGATTCGTATAATATTAAAACATTAATTAAATTAGAGTTTTTAAATTTTCTTTGGCGAGTTGCGTAAGGATGTGACGACCCATATAATAATAATTTTCGTTACTAAAAAGTCAAATGTTATATTACGTTGAAATATAAAATTGTTATAATCCTTTTTGTTCATTTACTACTTCTTTCGTTATATTTTACATTTTAAAAAACAAAAAATACACTGGATATAAGCACTTCTATTATTTTTTGAATCATTAAGGTAATAATAAAGTTCTAGTTTCATACATTTTTTATCTCCTTTTTGAGATATTAATTTTTTAACAGTTTTTGTGTTTCTTAATAATATTAATTAAACGTTGTAGTAATTATATCATTCATCCCATTCACAAAATAGGAATGTAAAAATTGGGAATTTTTATTTTAAGAGAAAAAAATCACTTTTAAAAATTCTGTCTACATCAGGGGTGCCCAACCCGTAGCTCGCGAGCCACACGTGGCTCGCAGCAACTTTTGATTTGGCTCATTTTATCTTCTCGGGCATGAAATGTGTAAAAATTATTTGCTCTATAATATACACTACCGCGGTTAATGGCTACAGTGTCTCAAACATTTCTTTAATTTTAATGTATAGAAAGAAAAAAGATATTAATTAGAGGTATTAATTTGGTCAATTATTTGTAACGTTTTTCGGTTTTATAAAATTATTACGCCGCTGACCAAGAATATTTTCGTTCAGAAAGCATCACCCGAAGAAGCGCTCTTCAAGATGCGCCGGTTTACTTCAGTTTATAGTGGCTGTGCGCTGACGCTGGCCAGTAGCTACCAAGAGGGCAGCATGGTAGGTTCGTTGAGTTATTTTGTAATACGTGTATATACCTAACTTTTATTTATCAGAAGTTTTGCATGAAGTAACAAGTGGTTTCATCCAGGTATAAAAATATTTGTTTGTATTTACCACAAAATAAATCATCATTATATATAAGCAATTATTTTGTAGTTACCCTAATCATGTCGGTACAGGAACCTGAGAAAAAAAAAACGTATATACAACTATAATTTTCACGAAGAATGGAAAGGGAAATATTTTTTTATTTATTGTAATAACAAATGTATTTGTTTATGTTGCGGTTCAACATTTACTGTTGGAAAAACTGCAACGTGGAACGACATTTCAAAACAATTCATAAAATATATAATACTGAATATCCTCCTAACAGCAATTTAAGAAAATCTAAACTGAAAGAAATGAAATCCGCATTAGTTGCCAAACTTTCTTTGTTTACCAGATCCGTGAATAAAACGAAAGCTGCTACGATTGCATCATTTAAGATTGCACATTTACTTGCAATGCACAAAAAACCTTTTGAGAATGGCAACACAATTATAGAATCAACGCTTGCTGCATCAGAAATATAATTTCAAGAATTTAAAAATAAGAAAAGTAAATTGTGTTGGCTATTCAAGAAGTTCAATTATCCAGAAATTCAGTCACTCGTAGAATAGAACCAATGTCTGAGAAAATCAGAGCACAATTAAATGATAATTTACAAAAATATATTTTTCTAAGTTTACAGTGTGATAAATCAAGAGATATCTGCAATGTAGCTCAAATAGATATTTTAATAAGGATGGTTATTAGCAATTGCTCAGCAAAGGAAGATATACTGTCAGTTTTGCCATCAAAAGGAAATACACGCGGGAGGACATATACCAGGTTATTAAAAACCATATTACAGAAATTAATCATCCGCTTCAAAAACTTGTGTCCATAACAACAGACGGGCGCGCCTTCCATGATTGGTTCTGCTGCTGGCTTCATCACGTTTTCCAAGAATGATGCTGAGTTTTCAATATTTTTTCACTACCACTGCATCATACATAAACAGGTATTATGTACAAAATTGTTGCATTATAAATACGTCATCAAAAGTTGTTCTAGAAATTCTCAATTCTATTTGTGCCAAACCACTTCATGACAGATTATTAAAAAAACTGACCGATGAACTCGATCCTGAGTATGGAACGTTAATTTTACATTCTGAAATTAGATGACTTTGTAAAGGAGAAGTCCTGCAACGATTTTTAGAGCTTCTTCCAGAGATAAAACAGTTTGTAGAACCTAGAAACGAAATTATGTAGAACTTAATGATCATAGTTGGTTACCTGATTTAGCCTTTCTTGCAGTCATAACTAAAGTGAATATACTCAATCTTGAAATTCAGGAAAAAGAAAATCTGTTGTTGAATTAATAGGAAGGATCAATCAGAATTAAATTTGTAAATGGCCCAAATAAAGGAATGTAGCTTTGGTCGCTTTACAGATTTGGAGTACTACGTTAAAAAATATAAGAAAATTGAAACAAATATTCTGAATCTCTCACCGATCTTAAAAACAATTTCGAAATTAGATTTTCTGATTTTCCTAAAATACAGCCAATTGCTCCATTCATTTTAAATTCATTTGCTGATACTAATATTCCTGAAATATCGCAACAAGCCTGGCAGAAGGAATGCAGTGTCAGGTTTCACATTAAAATATATTTTTCTTATATTTAATTTGTATTTGAATTCTTAATAAATTACTCATTTTCTTTAACATATTGCAATTTTTTGTCATTATATAAGTTTTAAATTGAAATATTAGAAGCAAAATATATATGTGGCTCTCCAAAGAATTTTAAATTCTTAATTGGCTCAAGCCCGGTTAAAAGTTGGGCATCACTAGTCTACATAATAATTATTCTAACTAATAATAATAAGAAAATTTGTTTTCTAGCTATTCAAAAATTCTGAATTATCGTTATTTGTTTACCTGATATATTTATCCTTTGAGGTTTGAGGTTTTTTTAAATATTTATTAACGGTTACCTAAATCCTAAAATGAAACCCCTTTAGCAGAATTGGGTTAGACTCTAACACAATTAATTTTTATTTAAATTAGATATGTTCTAACAGTTAGAGCAATACCTAATTTTATAATTTTAGCTTTAGAGCAATTCAAAAAGATTGAAGATGCTTACATATTCTTTTAACATCTCTGCGATCCATTATTAGAAATTCTTTTAGTAAAACAATAATTGAAAGTAATCGAAATAATCTATTTACTCGTACATTTATTGCCACCAAAAATACTGTTAAAACGCATAATTGCATCATTCAATCATTCCTGTTAACACCCTTTCAGTGGGGGTTAAATATTATTTAATAATTTTCTTTGTAGAAGATTGATTAGTAACTAAAGGAATTTGCCCGGAAAAAGATTTCAGTTTTCTTAAATGATAATCTGGAGGTACTGTGATAAAGCAGTGAATGAATGGACAAATGATATTTAGCTTTTATGTATACGAATGAGATATCTTGATAGAATGGTCATAAATACGAGATTTTGAAGTAAAAATTAAAAAAAAAAAAACATTTGTAATTACTGGGAATTTACTCTCGAATGATATTGACATTAAATATTAACATGATATTATATTAGTATAATAAATAAATATAGTAAATACTGGTATTAACATGATATTTAATATTAATAATAAACTGTATGTCATAAGTAAAAAATAGAAAAAAAAATTAAAAATGGGATAAAACACTTATTTGCAGCGATTAAGAGAGATATCTTAATTTTTAAATTAAACATTATTCATTTAACAAAATCTAACTCATGTGATATATTACATTCAAGATACTCGTTCTTTCAACAAAACTCCAAACGAAGCTTCATTAATAACTTTTTTTCATATCCCTAGACAAACGATTTCCTTGAGTTTCCTAAGGGATGCCATTTGTAACGTTTTCTGTTTGAATCTACAGACCTGTACTTCGTTGATAAATATGCACAATAAAATATTGTATTCTACCATTATCTTACAATGTTCATAAAATGTGAATTATTGGACCAAATAACATTCGCTGGAAAGACGTTTTTCAATTTTATTAAAATAAAAACCAACAAAATGATAAACTTTACAAAACCGAAAATTAGTGTTTAATAATATAAAGAATAAATAATGTTTTAATTGTAGCTGTAATTATTTTAGTGGAATAATTAAAAATTAGATATAATTAAGTAAGAGAATAATAATTTAATTGAGAATAAAACCAACTTAAACCGAAGGTTCTAAAATACATATAATCTGAAATGTGTTTAATTCTTATACCCAAACATAAATGGATTTACTAATTAATGAATCTAAAGAAATATTTTTGTAATATTTCATGTGACAAACGTCTTTACTATGCCTTAGAGGCTAGGCGAGGAGCCTAGCGTCCTTATATTTCTTTCCGTGGACTCGTTATTCTACTATTTTGTTTATTTCTATCTATTTTTTAATAATATCGTGGATTTCTTTTTTTGGTTTGTTCTTTCACTAGACTGTTGTGATTTCTTGAATCTCTGTGATCCCAATTAATGGAAGTGTGTTTACACAGACTTTTTATGTATATGTAGTTTATATAAATATATTTTTATTTACGTATGTACGCTTTATTGAGAGCGTTCGTTAGAAACCCCTCTTTACAGTCTTTTTTTAATGCAATTTACTTGTGGTTCCTTAATCAGAACCTTAATCGGAAAAAATGTTCACGCGTTTTAAATGTAGGTGTATTATGCAGCCAAATTCATCTCTTCTCTATTAAATTTAATTATCATATCCCAGATTTATATCTGAATTACATTTTCTGTCTATTTTACCTTTTCATAAAACCTTTCACTAATAGATTTTTCATCTTATGAACTGCTAGCATATCCTTTATAACATTAAATGTTAACCAGCCTTACAGTGAAGAGAGCATTGCTGGTATTCATAGACTTGACTTGCGATTTATCTATTTTATTATAAATTTTAATCATTCTGAAACAAAATTATTTTATTTATTATGATTTTTTAACATTTCCAAACATTCAAACACGTATTAAAAAATCATACTAGTAATTCTATATAATTGTTTAAATTCTATTTTTCACAAATTTTGATTTTTACAATTATTAATTTTATCAACTTTTATTGTAATTAAAGTAAAATAATTTTTAAACATGATGCAACTGCCGGTTTTATTTAAACTATTATTTAAAATTTCCTTTTCCCCTTCCTCTTTCCTTTTTTCTGTTTTCCCTTTCCATTTACTTTTCCCGTTTTTCTTTTTTTCCGTTTTCCCCTTTTTTCCATTTTCCCCTTCTTCCCTTTTTACCCTCTTCTCTTTTACCTTTTTCGATTTTTTTCCTATTTCCGTTTTCCGTTTTTCCCATTCTCCCTTCTTCCCGGCGCGTAAATCGGTCCAGTAGTTTTTTAGTCTATAGTGGACACACATATCGGAAACATTGCAATAGAATCGTAAAATATTTAGTATAGCGTATGTTGCTTTTACGTCCAACAGATAGCGGAGTCTGTTAGACTCCGCTATCAAATTTAACAAAAATTAAATTTTGTTAACACTAAATTTAATTTTTTATCATTTTGAACCCCTTAAAATTAAAATTTCGCAAAATCCTTTCTTAGTGCATGCATACTTAAAGATACGAAGGTACACTGAAAATTTAAAGTCTCTATATATAATAGTTTTGGTTGTACGTTGATTATGAGTCAATGAATCAGTTAGGACATTCTCTTTTATATATCAGTATTTTACTGATACATTATTTATTTCGTATTAGTTATATCAAATCAGTAAATCCCATTTTAATAAAATGAAATTTTAATGAGTTCGTAAATGTGCACGTAAAAATTATTCGAATTTATCAATGTGTACAGTTGGTGCCAGTTTTAATCTTTCTTTGTTATCACCTACTATGTAAAAAAAAACGATTATGAAAAATGATTCATCAGAAAACGAAATTCATAATAAATAAAAAACCTCTCGATTATTTAAAAAATTATTTAAAAATCATTTCATCAAAACAAAATGTTGTCACGTGGTAAAGTTTTACTACAAAATTCATACATTAAAAAAATTTAATATCAACCCATTACCATTTCGTAGATTTTTAATTGACTTTCTAAAAGTAGCTGCTAAGAAATTGTGATTTGTTTGCCCTTTTCCGGGCAGTAATAATAATTAAACTAATAATAACAATAATTATAGAGTAGTATTAATTAAATTAAGAACGGCAAATAATAGATGTTAGTTTACTGGATTTATACAGAAATGCTGGTAGATTTTACCGACCTTTATATTTTTTTCATGCAAGTTTACTTTTTAAGGAGGAAAAAAGTAATAATTGAAAAAACTTAAAAAATTAAAAAAACTTTAAAAAATTAGTAATATTAATTTTATTTTAAATTTTTATTTTATGGCATTGTGTTTTAGAAAGACGATTAACTTAATAATTACTATATTTATATATCTCACCAGACTTAAAGGCAGTCTTTACAAAAGTAATAGATTTGATAATAAATTATCCAAATTTATCACTTTGTTAACAAATTAAAGGTGTTTTCTTCGTGTAGTTGAACGTACCTATATTCATCTGCACGGTAGTTACACTGACGTTATTATTATTTAATAATAACAACGCTTTATAGGCTTCAGGTATTCGCACCTTTAAATACGTGTACCAGTCTTAATTAATTTATGCCTCTATTAAGTGCTAACTGCATAATTTGTTTAATATCTCGTACAACCTGCAATGTGAAACATTATAATATCATTTAACATTACATAAATCATTGTATTATTATTAATTATAAAGCATTATGAGTTATTATTATTGTTATAGTGTAATAAACGTAACTTTATGTAAGGTGTAGGTGGAAGCTATTATCACCACAGGCACTTTATTAAAATGGTCTTTATTTTGAATTATTACTTCTTTGTTATGCTCAAGGTAAATAAAATACAATACTTTTTACGTTAAAAACTATTTTTTATTTACTTAGGGTTTAATGATAAAAAATTATCCTTGAGACTTCATGTAAAACATTTCCTTCAATCTTCATGAATTGAACCTCAACTACCAAAGTAACCTTTAACACAGATTTTCACTTACAAATAAATTATAAATTTTCC
This sequence comes from Lycorma delicatula, assembly GCF_047948215.1. NCBI lineage: Eukaryota > Metazoa > Arthropoda > Insecta > Hemiptera > Fulgoridae > Lycorma > Lycorma delicatula. The sequence goes on along the minus strand of NC_134457.1, from coordinate 116,028,398 downwards.
TACAATTAATTTTGATTTCTATTTGGGTCTGAATTTATCAAAAAAAAGTGAATTGATTTAATTTCAATCAACAAAACTTAGTGATTTAAAAGTATTCAAAAAGTGATGCAACTTTATGGGAAAATGAGTAAGTTTCAATAGTTGTTGAAAGCGGCTTCCATTGTACGATTCAAATAATTAAATACGACGTCGCATCCTTTTAAAATGTTATAACATTTTTTTTTTTTTTTTTTTTTTTAAATGTTATAAAATTTTTTTTTATTTTTTATAAATTGCAGCGATCAAATTATCTTTGAAATTCGAGAATAGTGTGAGGATGAGTTTTGTAAGAGAATCCTTAAGATAACCCCACAAGAAAATTCAGGAGGAGATAAATCAGGAGACGAGGGGGCCATAACCCCTTCAAAATCACTTGTCCATAAAAACACTAATCCAAGAAGTAATAGTGTTGTTGGCTGTATGAGCCGTAGCATTGTCATGCTGAAACTACGTTTATTTTAGCCGGTCTGTAGATACAGTGTCTACAAATTGTTTCACCATCTGTATGTAGCGTTCATTGTTCACTGTGCCATGAAAGAATGTCATGAAGATTAGCCTACGTGACATTGCACCCTAAATTGTTTCCCAGTACATTAGATGTACTGGGAAACAATTAATATTCTCTGCTGCATTGTGTAACCCATTTTTCCTCAATTAAACCTGCAACAAAAGAAGGAAACATTCTTTCATAAGATTGCGTCACTTCTTTTAAAACCGTTAGAATTTATTAATTTAACTTTCAACCTTTTTTTTTTTTTTATTTAATTTTCTAAATTATCTGTCACGATTGTAGAGCATTCCAGAGATAAAATTATTTTAGCAGATGGTACGTGTTAAAAATAAAATTATATCTTTTTCTGTTGCTTTGTGTTATATAAATTGGAACGCAGGCGAAACCCACTTTTTGTGGAAGTATATATTAAATTATTACTTATTTAAATTACCAGTGTAATTAGTTAAAGTATGTGAGTACATAAAACTCCGTTTTCGTTTTCATAACTACGTTAAATATGATTACTCAAAACAGTAAAAAATTTTAAAAGTTCATTAGATTTAGTAATATTATACTACTATCAATTACTACCTAATCTTATAAATACAATTCCATTTAAGCTATTAACGTAGAAGATCTAGCTGTTTATTTTGTAATTCCTTTAACTGGAACATTGAAATTCCTTGAGTAAGCCCTGTGGCAAGTCAACAAACTGCATTATCGTGATGGTTTCATTTTACGTGATAAGCCTAGGGGAGTAATATTTCTGATAAAAGGAATATATTAAGGTTATGTGTTTGCCTGAAGTCATAATTATTGAGCATTCCTTCTTAGATTAACGACGATTTATAAATTGTCCTTTAGATAGATAACGGATACTGGCATATTAAAATTTTTAGTGATTGATCTAATTTAAAATTATACAAAAAGATTAAAACTTCCTGATCTTCAATTTTAAGTAAAAGAAGAAATGATTATTAGTCAGTATGAGCAAGGAATTAATAAGCAGCCACCACTGTGATTAGCATTCTGCTTATTTAAATTTAACGAGTAAACTTTTACTTTCATTCAACAGTGCAATTAAATAAAACTAGAAGTTCACGTCCGAACAAAACTCAATCCAGCTGTTCACATCGGCTATATCAAACATTAATTTATTAGAAAAAATTTTCACAAAGTAAATAACAAACGCTGTTATACCTAGCTTGCAACTCGAACAATATATAATAGTAGCATATAATTAATATAACACCCGAACTACAAACATTTTTTTTCATCTCAATTTAGGTGTATTTTCTACATAAAAATCTAATAATTTTTTACTAATGATTGCAAAATTGAGAAGAAAGGATTTCTAAAATAGATAATTAGATCATAAGATATTTAAACGTTTTCTTCTACATATTACTAAAGCATTAAAATAATTTAATGATTCTGAAAATAAAACTTAAATAACTGTTAAGATATTTATCATTTAATTACATTACCGAGTTATTCACGATTGTAATCTTTTGGTTAAATCATTTATGCTTGTATCAGAATTATCTTCATCAAAAGTAATCGTTATCTTCAGAATCGTTATTTATAATTAATACCTTTATCCTTAAAAGTTAATTCGTATTAAAACTTTTCTGTAGAACTTTTCCTATGTTCTAAGGGGTTTGTCAGAGAAATTTATTTGGCCCTTACTTTTTCTGTCTGCAACGGAATTTTCTTTTTACTGAAATATATTTATTCGGTGGCCCGTAGTTACGCTTAGAATGTTAAATTAATTTTTCTCTACGTCAAATATCAACTCTCTAGGATTGGATTTAGGATGGTAAACCGGAATCTGATCACTTTGACCGTACTTTTAAGTAAAGTATCTATCTTTTTAATTTCATTACCGTATGTTCCGTTTATTACTGAAAAAAGTTCGGTCTTAAACAAGTATTTTTCAAAAGGGATATATTTTTTTAGTAAATTAATTATTTCTTCCTTTATAGAATTCTATATAGTACTTTATGCTTCCCGACTTTTTTGATAGAATGCTTTGTCAAGAATGTGCACAAACTTAGCAGGAATTATTTGGGATTAACTAGTTTTTACTCACTTGAATCTCATGATTTATTTATTTGTTTTTGTTAGGCATCGCATGCAGTGCCTGTTTTAGAAATTTATTTATTTAAATGCGTCCGTTACAAATTCAATTTGTATGAATCGTGAATTAATCTTCGTTAGTTTATTTTCTAAATTCCTCAGAACTACAATTTTTTTTCTTAACAAATGAAAAAACACTATAACTCATTTAAATATGTAATTGATGTTTACGATTTCCTGTACTCTGTAATTTATTTTAGATATATAATTCATTTTTTCTTACTTCAAAATTTTCAATTAATATTTTTTCTATTGTGTATTTTCTTCATATATTTATAGTGTAGCGACGTGCGTAATGTAAGTTTAATCTCATGCACAGATAAAAGTGAGTGGAAATTAAAATATTATTCGTAAAATTGTTCTAAAGAACGGAAATAATTAAACACCTATTACGAAAATCTTCGATGACTAAAATTATTATATATAATTAATTACATTGTCTAATTTTTTAATTAATAGACTCATTATATTCAATAATGCATTAAGAATTGCAAACAGATGCATTAAAATTGTCATATTATTTAAAACGAAATGTACGAAGTCAATAAATTATTATGACGTCAAATAGAATTCTTTATCTTTCTAAATAAAATGGTTAAAAAGAACTGTAATTTTTTCGCAAAAAAATAACAAAATTAACTCAAGTAAATTACATCGTTTGCTAATTTTATAAAAAGAGGAAAGTGTTTTATTTGTTAATCAATAATATGTTTAATTTGAATAAACTAACAAGTATTGTTCGATAATGAATCATTGGAAATAGTTTGTTCACAGATATCACAAAATATGAATAAAAATAAATATTTATATTAATTAGGCCTTTTATGAATATAAATGAAAGAGCTGATGAATATCATTAATTATTCTTTTTATATTTCATCCCAGTGCTAATTTGATAACTTTTATCTCGGAAATATTTTAGTGACTACAATATTGCTTTATGAAAATTCATTAAATATTTTTTAACATTTTAATTCTTTTCATTAACATATTAATTCTTTTTTTACATTTTTATATATGTTGTGGTTAAAATTATTTGTGATTTGTATAACCTTACATGTATAATAGAGAGATTTTTAAATATTTAATCACACCCTTTTTTTTTAAATACATAATTTATTTTAGAAATAAAATGAAACATTTTTTAGAATATTTTTCGTTATTTAATGTGTATTACATACCTAAAAAAAAGTATTCTATTCCTTACTTTTTTATAGATGATTTTTAAAACATCTTTACTTCTAAAATGATCTACAACTCATATGTAGTTTCATGCACGTTTTCAATTATAAATTAATAATGATTGTTAATAAATTAGCAACATTTCTTTATAGAATTATTAAGAAATTTTAATACTTCTAATCCTGATTAAGATATTTTATTAGTTCTAATAGAATTAATAACCAATTACATCCTTTTTTTTTTAACCTCCGGAACCACCGTTAGGTATTGCTTCAGAGGATGAGATGAATGACAAAAGCGTGTGAAAATGCCATGCCTGACTGGGATTCGAATCCAGGACCTGCGGATGAAAGGCCGAGACGCTACCACTCGCGTCACGGAGGCCGGCAACCAATTACATACTTATTGTATATATTATGTTATATATTTTTTATTATATATTTATGATTTATAAAGTTCAATAAAATGTTTTACTTCTAAAACATAACACATATTCATTAAACACATAGAAATATTGCGCTGTATATGGACGAATAGCCACATTAAGTGTTTATTTGCTTAACATGTAACATAAAATCTAGCCTACAGTTATTCATAAGAGTAGTGCATAAAAAATAACTGAAAACAGGAAGATGTCTTTCCTGATTTTAAATACCTTCAATAATGCTAATATTGTATCATTTATAAAACTGAAGTAATTGACGCAGTTCATATTATAAATTATTTTCAGTCCTATCCAGATTATTGGAAAAAATTTTAATACTTTCACCACCGAATCGTTTAAAATGAGGCTCTACGCAGCCAGAGTCCATTCATACAGTAGAATAAATATACCTTTAAATATTTCTGTTGGAATCATTTCATATACTTCAGCCACCATCCTTGTACTGTGAAGGAAATCAATGAATGGTGTTATTATTTAAAATAGATCCGGGTTGCTCTTCTCGTACACATTTGATCCAGTTTAACAGGATTCATTATCCAGTGCGTTATCCAACCTTCCTTTGCATCTTTTAATTTCATCGTTTGGTGATTTTTCATCTGTGAAAAGTTTTTCGTTTAAACGTAACAAACGTTTTTAGCATCAGCAAACACTATTGATATAACAATAAATCGCTGTTTCTCTGAACCGTATCTGGGTACATGAACATTGTTTTGACTCTATACAAATAGCTGCTTCCGGCGTTCTGAAAAATACTGGTGTCCGATCAGCACTTCTTAGTTGGCTCATTTTTTTTTCACACTACACTAATGATACCTCCAAACTAAGATCGATCTCTCTTCCTGAGGATCCTGCAGCTGTTGACATTTGTTATCTTATTGATAGATCATGCAACTTCCTGAAACGAAGAAACTTATGTGCTTTCTTTAATGTTTGTAACTGATTCTTGCAGATCGTTTGCAGTTTGTTCGGAATCTAACTGTTCCATTTCTATAGACGCCGCAAGCCCTTGCTGCTTCGAAGATAGCAGAAGAGAGGAAAACAGAACTATCAAAACATTTATATCCGCTAAAAACACCCTTCCTGTCTGTATTAACGGTTTTATTTTTTCATTCTTCTAATTTCTAATACATAGAATCGGAATAACATGTTTACAACTACAAATACTGCGACTTTAAATTGAAAGTGGTACTGATTTTGCTTCCAAAAAAATTTAGTTTTTCTTCAACATTTAACGCAGTAAATGAACGTAAACATATTACAGTCCCATACAGAACTGGTTTAGAAGTTCTAATTTCACATTAATTTCCTTTAAACAGATAAAATACAAGTATACTATGCCCATATTAAGACATGAATAACTACTTTATAATTTATGATAAACCATATCTACGGAATTAAGATTTAATTGAAGGTTTTCTAATTACAATAACTTTCGATGTTATTCAATCCTCAGTATCATATGATTCATCCAATTAAGCATTTTATATGACGTTGTATTTAAGCTAATTAAGTAATTAATTAAAAACATTTTTTTAATTCCAAATATATTCACGCTGTTTTTTTTTTATTATCAATAGAAAATCCCGATATAAGTCGTGCAACCTATTTTTTTTTAATAATTATTTTGAAAAAACATAATGAAAGCGATATGTGGAGTAAATTACGTAATAAAATATATATTCGTGACACACATATTTTTGCTTTTTATATACTGAATTTGTATTTATATCATTCTAATTTGAAAATTTGTGTGATGAGAATCCTTCCCCGCTTAGAAACAATATATATATAAATTAAATTATTTAATTCTTCATTTCATAAAAAAATTTCAGAATAAAAAATGAGAGCACATAAAATATGAAAAACTTTGATAACTTTTTTTAAAAAGAAAACTCTATTCGTGATAAAAAGTTTCCTTTATTTTTCAGAGAATATATTTTAATTAAATTAATGAGTATTTTACAAGAATTTAAAATTTCTTTTATACTTTTTATGAAATATAGTTTTCACATATATCTTATTCTTAAATTTAATAAACATAAATTTATTGGAAATTACACTTAGAATCGTGTTGACGCTATTTGAATATTTCATGTAATAGTAATTATCTGTACCGTGAGATTTAATATATAATAGCTCAGCATTTAGCCCCGGGAAAAAGAGGAATATACGCAAATTGTATTAAAAATGAAAAGAAAGCTTACACATATCTCTTATTTAAATCATCCAAAACGAGTTTGTCATATATCGTAGTCAGCTGATTAAAATTTATCAGCAGTGTTTAGTAATAAGAATGTTGATGATTTATTTTTAAACAGTACTTATTGTTTAAAGAACAAATTACTTTTAATTCAATAAATAATCTTGTATTTAGGCAAACTAATACGTTATACAGAGGCGAATTCTACTTTATTAATCTCAGTATGTAGTTTTCGCTTATCCTTTTTCTTTTAATGCAGACTACTAATTAGTATATTATTTGTTTTCACATACTTTTAATACTAACTCTTTGATTTGTTTACTTTTTTCACTGTCAGGCATTGATTTTTTTACGCAAAATAAACTAATTTACTCGTATAGAACTTCAACTGACCGATATTGGCATGTAATCTACGTCATATTCTATCCTACGTTATTGTCAATTCGTGGTGAGGTGAAAAGTTCCCGACTATCGGAACGATCCTAATTGACTTGTAATTAGGGTGTAAGCATGTTACGGTAGACAAAATAAACGTCATCATATCCATTTTCATTGTTAATTAGTACAGCACAAGGGATATTATATTTTAACTCTTAAATCAGTATTAAAATACTCGTTTATCAAAAAATGTTTATATTTTCTTAAAGAATTAACTCTGTTATTAGTCGACTACTAATTTTTGAGGAAGTAAGTGTTTGTTTTTTTTAAATGTATTTTTGATTATGGTATGAGAACGGGGAATACTCTTTACATTTCAATGGACCTTTCTGTAAATTTACTTAAACGAAATGAGAAATGAATGATTTAAAAGATTTAAACGCGGATCATTAATTATATAAAATGACTATACATTACTTAAGAATGTGGAATTTTCACTAATCATGATTATCTTACAATACTAGAATATGTTTCTGTTCCAAATGAACTGCTAAAAGATGTCAGCTACATATTTTTATATAATTTATACATCTGTATAACACTCTTTTCTTACTTTTATGTCTTTCTTTAATAGATTTTTTTTTCAGATGGTAAAAATGATGCTAACTGTGGTTGCTGTTTTTACGACTTGTTGGCTACCGTTTAATATACTTTTGGTAAGTAATACGAAAAACTAATTTTTTTAATTCAATCCTGCAAAATTTTATAATAATAAATATTATAAAAACTTTATGTTCTTTATTGCTACCGTTGTATTAATTATGTAATTAAAATATCGGGATCTTTCAAACCGACAAATGAACGCATTGTGCATTTTAATACATACAAAATAAAAATTTTAACAAATGTTTCCTTTAAATTAATCATATGATTCTACTTTCCATCCATTGACTAAATGTATTACATTTCATTTAGATTCTTAGATTTTTTGAACTACAAGTTTTATATCATCGGAGTGTAATAAAACCTTTAAAAACATTACACAACACAATAAAAACACAACACATAAAAACATAGATATATGTTTTTTAATATATTTTCATAAATGTATCCTATTTTTCTCTTGTTTTTATTTACTTTCCCCCTCATTTTCTCTCTAGTTTTCATAGACTTAGAGAAAAGATATTAAGCGATAATTTTATAATTTATGTCTAATATGCTGCTAGTACCAATATTGTATGCTAGCATACAATTGAAATGATCAGTCGAATATTCTTATCATATTCAAACCGATACTCCGTAAGTCTTCATGGAATAAAGCATGATAATTGCCCATATTTTACGACTTATTTTCAAAAAATTAAAAAAATAAATTAATTTTCACATTAGATTTTAAATCTAGTGTAATACCTAAGTATTCTTGTGCATTAATATATTTTAACGTTATGATATTTTCTCAGGAAAATCATAATAAAATCCATCTAAATTCATTAAAATATTCAAGATAATAAGAAAAAAGAGAAACAACAATTTTTTTTTTTAAATTTGAAATCATCTCAATATTACATTAATAGAGAAAGAATATTTCATTTTATAACTTAAATTACTTTTATTTCTCAGTAATCAGTTTTTACCAAAAATATTTTTTTTCATCGATTCTTCATTATAAAATTTGTTGAGAAATATAAAAATTGAAATTTTATTTGGTAATTTTTATTTATAAATGATAATTTTATAATTTCATCTTGAATTATAAAAATATCATAAAGCATACCTATTTCAAATATTATAACGGTACAGGTTTTTTGTTGAATTTCAGTGCTAGCTGCCTCACTGTAACAATTTGTATAGAATTATTTGTAACCCAATTAACGGTACTGTTTGTAGAGAAGTAAATAAGCATTATAACTCGTAACTGTACTCTTGTTATATTAAAAACTGTAATTTAATAAGAAAAAAGAAAAAGATTTTAAATAATGAAATTTACTTTTTTTAATTAGAAAATTAGTACAAATAATAATAACTGAGTCATATCTAAAATTATTAGAAAATCGTATAAAGTACGTTTGGAATATTAATTTAAAAATACTTTAAAATTTGATTTTTCATTTTGATTTTTTCATTAGTGGAACAGGATTTTTATCTTCTTTTTTCTATTTGAACTTATTTTAACGCAGATTAAGTACATTATTTGTTTTCACATATGTTTAAATACTAGCTCTCTGATTTGTTATTTTTTTCAGTGTAACGCATTGAATTTTTACCCGAAATAAACTAATTACTCGTGTATAACTTGAACCGACCAATATTTGCATGTAATCTACATCATATTCTATCCTACAATATTATCAATTCGTGGTAAGGTGAAAAGTTTCCGACTATCAGAATGATTCCTGATTGACTTGTAGTGCTATAAAACGAGGTTTAGCCTTTTTTTTTAAAAAAAGGAAAAATATAAAGAATATTTACAAAACTGATAGATGACACATTTACGTATAACTTATTTTTTAAGAATTAAACAATATTTAAACTTGTTGTTTAAAGAGTTTTTTTTAAACTAACACGTTATTTCTGTCTGACATTTCGTCTTGTAGCTACGTAGCTGCAGGATGTGAAAAGGAATGTACAAAAGTAAATTATCACATCGGAAGATATCCCGGCCTGTTCCCCAGAATTAGACCCGTTGGTTCTAAAAATTTTAATTTTAATTTATTGTTATTTTTGTATCTTCTAAGAACATATAAATACAATCTCGTAATTTTCTTTCACTTGACATATGTACTTCTCCAGTCATTTCTTTCTGCTGCACAAACACTCTGTATCATGGTTAGATTAATGCAGCTGGATTAAATTTTAAGAAAATACTCATTAACATAACCATAACTGCATTAATGCTTACTTTTCCGCAGTAATCTAACAAAAATTTTAATTAGATTTGTCAATTTTAGTTATTAAAATTTATAATTAAGATAAATTGACATCAGTGTGAAAGATTCTTTTCTTCTTTCTAGATTATATAAGTTTTAAAAGTAATTTTATTGTAATTACTATTACAGCAATGTATGCAGAGCCTAATTTTTAGTATCGAAACAATTTTTTTTCTCTAAGCAGTCAAGTAATGTAATGCAGTAAACGTTTAAAATGAACTTTGAAAGAGTGCATAACGCCTTGATCCATCGGTAGCAGCGTTGCAGTAGTGTTTAGACGACTGCTAATATAAAAATACAATCATTATGTAAGCAGTAAAAGTTTTCTCTTCTTTTTTTCAGTTCTCAGTTCCAATTACGAACTTCACCTCAAGAATTGTAGAAGTCATCCACGCCTTTGCATTGGATAAATACTTAACCAGAAGTTTTTGACGTTCTTAAAACAACGAGAGTTTCTTGATTTTCCAATGACCAACAGTTTTCTTTCTTTGGTTCCATATTCAAACGTAGAAGAACAGTAAGCTTTACTTTTGAATGCATTTCGCCGACACATATTTCTCCTTTAAATTTAAATGTTTTATCCGGAGTTTATTTATAATAAAAGATCGTTTGATCAGCATTAAATAAATATGTCTTCCAGTTCATAACCCGATTTTATTAGTAACCATTTTTCACCCAGCCAACTGCTATCGTCAGAACTATCTACGCTTCATTCTTCACCGATAACTTCTGCAAAGACGATTTGATGTCTGTTTTTAAATCGGTTCAGTCAGCCGTTGCTACAAACAAATCCTGGCTGTTTAGCAAATTTTTCTGCTTGAATTTTCAAAATGGGTTCATTTATGGAAACGTTTTCACTTCTCTTCACTTTGAACCAGGTTATAAGGCTTTGTCCAAATCAATTCTTTCACATATTCATATCTTGTTTCCTTGAGATTGATTTTTACACACGTCACTATTAGATCGCCCGTTTTCTAATTTGATCAATAATTTTTAATTTTCCCAAACTGAAAAAAAATTTTTCTTTTAACTCCCGACGGTACTTCTGTGCAGTAAATATTAAAAAAAAACACAACAGGCTCGCAGAAAATACACTGACTTCAGCCCAAGTTAAACAAACGAAAGTACTGTACAAAGCTGCAACAAACCTGTTTCAGAATCGGCTACCTGAACTTGACTCTTAACTCAACCTTCCGATTGCCATGCTACTTGTATAAACTTCATAATAGTGGAGGAGTGGAATTACCCGGAATCCAAAAATAGCTAGTAAAAAACTGTATGTGGCTTACTATTACATCTGGGATGTAATAGTAGAGATGCCCTTCCTAGCCTAACTGAGCAACGTAATATTCAATATTACAAACGTACAGTATTAATGATTTTAACATTTAATTTCTGAATCTGTATTTTAAAATCATTCACGTTTTTAATTACTCAAATTTCTTACTCGGGAACAAATTTATTATTCGGAAGAAAAGAATCTGCTCGTTATAACCGAATTCTAACTATGTTATTAGCTCGTTAAAACAAACTTTACTGTACATTTATAGGAAACAAACAATTTTTTTATATTTGCTCATTAACAAAATGTTTATTTTTTAATTTAATTTGTTAATTTTTGTTAATATAATAATTTTACATTAAATATAACCGGATCCTGGTTACAAATGGTGTCGTTATAAATGACTTCATTTACATTTAATTTATTTGATCCAGTATAGTACGTTTACACCTTGAAAGTACGAAAAATAAATCGTAATTTTACATCTTAAATAGCGTAATATTTTATCGTTAATAATTAAATTAAAATCCTTTAAATTAAGGCCTTTAATTTTTATTAAGATTCCTTATCTTTTTATTAATCTCGACCTAATTGTTGAATATTTTTAGAGTTCTATACTAGTTAACAGCATTATTACTACAAAATAAATTATGCAGATAGCGAATTTAATTTTGATACGAAATATTCTGAAAATCCCGAACAATTGAGCTACAGTTACCGTAGTTTATAAATATTGTTTTTAACCTAACCCTTCATAATAATATAAATAAATGTTATAAGTTGTACTGATTACTTCTTTTTTAACTCTTGCCAATGAGGTATAGATATTTGAATTTAAAAGCACTGATATGAGTCTCATGATTTATTATTCTGAAAAGTGAAGTATAAACAATGATAGGGTACTTAATAGGAACGATAATGGGTATCCCATTTTGTGAGAGAAGGATGATTCGTATGACGTGTCATAGTTAATTTTAATGATAAACATGTGTCGATTTATGTTTCCACTAGATTTATTGACTTCAATATTTCAGCAGGCAAACAGATATGATGATTATTCATAACAGAATAGGTGTTAACAAATTACTTCAGAATTTATATTTTGAAACACGTCGATGATGAAATTAGAAAAGGTCGTCGCTCAATGATTTCCGACCTGACTCTTCTTTTTCCTGATGTTTCAAGAGCTGTTATTGGTCGCATTGTTCATGACCATTTCGGCTTCAAAAGGTTTGTGCACGTTGGGTGCCACACGTCTTAACGGAACGTCACAAAACAATCCGAATGGGATCTGCTTTGGAATTTTTGATGAGCTATACAGAAAAAGGTCATGAGTTCCTTAATTCAATTGTTACCGGCGATGAAACATACATTTTGTATTACATGCCAGAGAGAAAACGGCAGTCAAGTGAATGGCCTCATTCTCAATCACCAACAAGACCTACAAAGGTCAAGCCACAGCCATTTGGACGAAAACTGATGGCCACAGTCTTTTGGAATCGGTTTGGCATAATGCTGATTGATTTCATGCCACGTGGAACGACTATAAATGAAGACTGCGAAATTCTACGTAAGTTATGGTGTGCCATACAAAGTCGGCGACGTGGGCGGCTGACCAACGGCGTCATCCTGCTGCACGATAGTGCCCGTCGACGTGTTGCGGGTCCTTTACTGAGAACATTTGATTAGGAAATTTACGATCAACACCATATAGTCCCGACTTAGCTCCTTCTGAATACCATTTGTTTGGCAAATTGAAAGAATTTTTGAATGGTAAGCAATTCGCGGGTGACGATGAACTTAAAAATGCTATTAAACAGTGGCTAAATGGACTGGCGGCAGAAGAATACGACGAGGGTGTAGTGAATCTGGTGTATCGCTACGATAAATGTCCTAATTCATGTGGCGATTATATAGAGAAGTAGTATAAGGCATGTAGTTTAAAAGAAATAAAAAATATTTATAAATATTTCAGAATAAATATTTTAACAACGAAACGGTCTTTACGTTAGAGATAACCTCTCGTACATTTTTACATTTCATATCAATATGTAGTTATTTATAACACTTAACGTGGTTGTCTTTTTAGATCAAAAAGTGATTACATTCATTTTTAACATCGATTTTTTTTAAATATTGTATATAGTACCTAACAAACACCATGCTTTCCTGGCTCCAACTTTATTTATAGTGAATTTAAATTCCATTAAATATGTATTTTTATTCTGACTGCAGACGTAAAATGTATAATGTTCATTCTTCGTAATTTTTATTAAATAGTAGATTTTTAGCGAATCTCATAGCAAAAATTTTAAATAAAACAATAATTTTGCATAGAAACGCGGGGACGTGCTGCGTTAGTTTGATTGGAAACAACAGATTGTCGTCGAATTGCTCCGATGGCATGTGACACCTTAGAACCTTGTGCCCTGAAAAGGGGTGTTTGTAGTTTTTGAGTGGTGGCTCTGAAAAGGGCCGTTTGTGTGTTAGGCGAGGTGGTCCTGAAAAGAACTGTTGGGTCCGAAAGCTGGTCTCCGGCAATGTCGGCTGGACTGCAGTCGGAAATTTGCGGCTTGTCCATTGGAATCAGACCGAGATTCCCTTTACCAACAGCTGAGTCCCCTCTATAATGTTGCTGTGGTGGTCCCCAGAGCCGTATTGCGGTTCGGCGTCGGTCGTCTTCCGCCAGAACAGCCGAGGCGGTTCTTTCCAAGCAGTCTCACGTTGGGCCGGCTCCTGCTTAGTCAGCCCGCCAGCCAGGGAACTTCTTCTTCATCTTTTTGGTCTGCTCTTGGTGCAGATATGCGAGAAATTAGCTCTCGCAGAACGGACCGCAAGGATGTCGGAGTGTGCAATACCTTCCTACTTTTCGCAGTGTACGGACTTGTGTCCTTTGCTACTGAGTGATTCTATTGAACTGGCGGTTTATTAATAGTAGGTGGCGTTGATTCAGATAGTGAAGTTTGGATTGCGTTCCGATCCACTGGAGGGTTTATCGATAGGGTCCCGGCGGAACGATATGCTAATAAGCTTATCTTCCGTGAAGCGATCCCTTTCAGCCTTGAGTGGGCTGAAATCCTTTATTTAAAGAGTCGTCCTCTCTTAAGAAAAGGACGCCGGAAGCGATTTTGGGCCTGCACTTTAACATTTAATTTAATTTAATTTTGTTTAGAATTAAAGAAAATAAATTTGGCTGGATTGCTCTGAGACGTTGTGCCCCAGAGCTATCTCGGTCGGTAAGAAAGTGAATTCGGGATGGTTTGTATGGAATATGATGTTTGTTGTCGTGTCTGTCTCTCATATCTTTATAATACGATTGTGAGGCATCGTATACTCTCTAACCTATAAGATAGGTTTATAGAATATCCTAATGAAATTTTAAGTTAAATTTCTCATATTTATAATAATTCAATTTTTAATTTGACATTTAAGTGGGTAGATAAATGGTATTTAATCCAATTAATAATTTTAATATGCTTGAGTTTCAAACTTTTTTTTATTTTTGTTAGGTATGCGACATTAAATACCCTAAATTTCCATAGGTCTAATATCTCAGCTTTTATATAAATGTTTATAATAAAAATATCATAAAAATCACTCAGTAGATGAATCCAACTAATCAGTTAGCATCCAATACAATTTATTACAAATGAAAATAATTATGGAGATAAGCGGGACAGTATCAAACATAAATATTCGCACAAAAAGAAGTAATACTTATCAAATAAAATTATATAAATTATTTTGAATTAAAAACGTTGAATTAATTAAAATATTTAGCACATAATGTACGCGAATGCGGCCTGGTGTGTTCATAACATCCGCTTTATAGTGTGGACGAGTCCTTTGCATTACACAGTGTCTTTAGGCATAGAGTTATTTTAGTATATTAATCATATTAGCTTTAAATTAATAGTCTAATAATACCTTTGGTTTATCTAATGTAAGAAATTCCTAAATGTTTACATAAGATCTCTCTCCCTGCAACGCAATCTTTTTCTATTCTGAATTGTGTATGGCCGTAATATTTCCTTCCTTTATCACATATGAATATTTATTTTTAAAAAATGAATGTATCATAACCAAGTATAATACAGAGGCTTTTGTGCTATAAGACATTTAAAAATATTGAAAAATGGAAGCTATATGTGTAAACTTTTATCATTTCTGTAGTAAAACACTTCGATATTCAACAATTCCCAGCTAATTTTTCATAAAATAAGTTTCCCTGTCGTCATTGATATTTGTTCTTCAACTTTCTGTACGTTTTTTGTCTAATTTTACTTGGTTATTATACTTACTTTATCATACTATAGCTGAGATTGCTTTCTCTTTGGTAGTTTTATTACCTTTATATAAATGAATAATACATTTTTTTGGTCATGTTCGTTCTGATGCCAGCAGGAAACGACTTATGTTTATGGATGCGTTAAAATATAAATCTTTCCTAAATATTTTAATTTAAAGTTAAAACATTTCCCTTTAACATCATCCATACAAAAAATGCAGTCGTGTAAATACTATACCGTTGTCGTGTCACACCAAGAGCTTGGAATCACACCCAAATATTTTAGATATTTTTATGGGTATTATTTATATATTTATTTCAGATTTTTGTTTTGTGGATGTTAAAGGTAAAAAAATTTTAAATTAAATTTTCTTATATTGAGAAACCTTTACACAACTTTAAAACTTTTAATTCTTTTAAAGATCGAAATTTTGATTTTACAAAAATCCTAGGATAAGTCATATCTTCAAAAAAATTTAAAATAAAAAAAAATATGTTTTAGTTTTCATTAATGAAAATCAGACTTTTCGTTTTCGATATTGAAATATTTATTTTTCTATTCCATGATAAAATAGCGTGAGTGTTTACAATGATAAACTACTTTAAAAAGTAAATGGTAAAAACCGCTTTAAAAAGAAAGGTTTGCTGAGAATTAATTGAACGGATAACTAGTACGTAGAACATAAAGATAAATCTAGAAAATAATAATTTAGGTATGGAATATATTTCATCATTATCCATTAGCAAAACAAGTAAATAGAAAAGAATGTCGACTAATTTATTCTACGAGAACTGTTTTGTATTTTGCCGCACTTTTGTAGAACTTCTTTTTTTTTCACGTTGTCTGTTACATTAAAATTTCATGCATGTCAGTCTCATCTCAGAGCAGTTGAGCATTTGAAAAAATCACATAGTTCCTGCTTGTCCAAAAGTACTTAAGTAAAAATAAAAATATATTTTACTTAAGCTTAGTTGAGTTAATAGTTCCTCATTCTTACGGAAATATTACAAAAATGGAAATTCCTGTACACACGTGGAACAAGTCTGCACTTCTTACTTTTTCCAACCTAAATATATGTGTATGAATTTTCCGGCTATGCAGGTTAAGTCGTACAAACCCTTGCAAGCTTTTACATTGAAAAACGTTTTTAATTGAAACATTAAGGGACTGACTTTTATTTTTATAATAAAATAATTTCATTCTTTTATAAA
This sequence comes from Lycorma delicatula, assembly GCF_047948215.1. Classification (NCBI taxonomy): domain Eukaryota; kingdom Metazoa; phylum Arthropoda; class Insecta; order Hemiptera; family Fulgoridae; genus Lycorma; species Lycorma delicatula. The sequence goes on along the minus strand of NC_134457.1, from coordinate 116,011,813 downwards.
ACAGTAACAAAATGTACTAACACAACTAAACAATTATTTTTGGTTAATAAATATTTTAATCTTCTTAATAAGACATTATAATGTTAAACATAAAATTAAAAATGTAATCTTATAAAAAAAATAAAATACAAACCCTTAAGTATTTTTTTATTAATTTGTCTATTTTTTTTTTATTAGTTTGTTTGTTGTAATATGAAATTAAAGCCTTAAAATTAAATAATTTATCACTTTATACTCTTATTGCTAACTTTTAAAAATTTATAAGTATCGTGAAATCGAGACGTTGAATCTTTGTTTCTTATTTAAATTTGTGAAAAATAAATAAAAATTTACAAAGATTAATTTTTTTATTACAATATAATACAAAATTAAAATCAACTAATTATAAAATATAAGACAGCTTCAACATACAATAAAAAAAAATTTGTTTAAGGGTTTCGTTAATTTATAGGAAAGTTTTTTTTTTTTAAAGAAGAGACCATTAAAAATAAATTAATTTAAAAGGTAGGTGTTTAAAAATATTGAAAAAATAAAGTATATATTTTATGAAAAAAATTACTTCTCCTTTCGAAATATAATATAGGAACCAAAGCTAATTTAATTTTATATCCCTTTAAGTGACTAAGAAAAATATTTAAAAAAATTAATTATAAAAATTAAACAACAAAAACAGAACATGTATTTTATAGAGGTGGGGAATTAATTTTAAGAAAACGTTTCTAAAAATATTCATATGTAGGTTAAATTTAACAATTTTTTTTAAGTTTTCTCTAGATCTATCACCCCCTTCAATAAAGGCTAAGATAAAGAAAAGAAATTTTTAAAAATGTATTCAACATTTTAGGTTCGGGATTTACACTTACGAAAAAAAAAATAGTAGGCATTTCTTGATAGCTCTATATATTAAGGTTAAACTTACAAAATATTTATTATATAATTAATTATTAATACTAATATTGCTTATAATTAATAATATTTTCTTATTGTATATTCAGGTTTCAGGTGGAACTAATACTCGTATTTACTTCCCCATAATAATACCGAACCAAACAGTGCAAATATTATCACCACGTATAAGATACTACAAGATAAAAACTGTCTTCCATGAAAATACGTTGCAAGCTGGTTTTATTATCACGAAGTTTGCTAGAACGGTCTGCGGACAGTAAGAGTCTGCAGAACTGGATGGACGGCGAAGTCAACGAACTATGTTTACAGTTCTAAGCATGATCTAACCTAAAAGTAAAATGAAAATGAGAAAAAAAAGTAAAAATATAAATTATATTTCAGTTCATTAAAAAAAGGAGAATTAGTAACAAAGAATACTTTCAAAAAATACCTTGAATTTTGTTAGACAACGTTATTTTTCATTTGATCAACCGCAGAACTTGAATATGTCATTTTTAAGGTGACTTTATGAATCACGCGCTACATAGCAGTACTTGATACTACTAGGTAGCGTAAAAAAATTTGATAATGTAATTGAAATAATAAAATTTAAAAGAAAATGTACTGCACCGTGTTTTAATAGTAAATGCTCTTATGTAAATGGGGGGAAACTGAAGATGAAACAATTTTTTTAATTCCCATCACCTCTTTAAAAAAAAATAAAAGTATTAGTTTACAAGATATTATACTAGTTTTATTAAAAAAGGAAGTTTTATTAAAAAAAGAAACAAAAATTCAACGTCTCGATTTCACGATACTTGTAAATTTTTAAAAGTTAGCAATAAGAGTATAAAGTGTTAAATTATTTAATTTTAAGGCTTTAATTTCATATATCAACAAACAAAATATAAGTGTTTATATATATATGTATATTTAAACATTGTTTATTAAATCTATTATTGTATATCTATTGTCTGTTATATATATTTAACATGTATTTTTTTTAAAGAAAATTCTAAATTAATAACAGATTTTGATAATAGAAAAGTAGTGTCTTACCTTTTTTTGATATCGTTTCATTTTGTTAAAACAGTTTTATTTATGTTACAGAAATTTTTTATAAGCGGTAGAAATGCGGTACTCTTACCCTACGGTTTACAATTTCATTATATTTTTTTTTGGATTGAGTTTAAGTAATTTTTTACACCAATACTAGGAGTACTAACATGTTGTAGAAAATGTTTAATTTATTATGTTTTATATCTAAGTTCGTTCATTGTTTTTGAGATTTATTAGTTTGGATAGAGTTCGCGGTATATGAGATTACAAACAGCTAATCTTGTGCATAAAAAATTACTAAATACTTTAGAATAAAAAGTGTTTTATAAAAGACACAACCTTAAGATTAAAAATCGTAGAAGTCACGCATAGGTAGATTTTATGTCTCCGTACATGTCAGTTGGCAACAATGTACTCAAGGTTAGCAGCTCGTAACAGTTGAAATGTCCTTCTTATGCACTAGTGCTGCACCAGTATAAATTCGTCTCTATTATGTTAACTGTTTTCCAAAGACGAACTTGTGTTTATTATTGAGAATTATTGAGCGTATAAATCTTACGAACGAGTGAAAGACGAGTTTCAAATAAAATTTTCCAATTCTTCAGTTTCTAATAAGTCGACAGTGTCGTGTTTTATTAACAAATTTCGTGAGAATGGGAGTGTACATAATCGGAAAAGCACAGCTCGACCATCACTGTTAAGTAGAAGTTCTGGAGAATGTGAAAGAACGTTTGACTCGCTCACCCAGAAAATCGCTCAAAAAGTTATCTTCACAGGTTATGCTTTCAGGCCTACTAAAACATTACAATCGTATGCTTATTGCGTCGGTGTTGTTCAGTAACTGAAAGAAATAGACCACGGAAAACATTTACGGTGTTGTATTTGGTTTTATTCTCTTTTTGATGACAACTGTATTGAAATTTTGGATCGTGTTTATTTCAGCGATGAGGCATGGTTTCACTTGGATGGCTACATTAACGGTCAAAACTGCCAAATATAAAGCGCTGAAAATCCTCACGCATGTCATGAACGACCATTAAACGCCGAAAAATTGGTGTTTGGTGTGCACCAAACACCAATGGTGATCTCCCGGCATCGTATAATAGGGCCTTTATTTTTTGAAAATCTGTAGATGGTGTGGTTTATCGCAACTTAATCGAACAGTTTACTGCCACGTTAGACTTACACGAACGAGAATCTCGGTTCCAGCAGGATAACGCAACGTGTCATACCGCTAATGAAACGCTGGATATGCTACGGGAACTTTGGTATCAAAAGGGTTGTGGCCTTCAAGATTCCCATATTTTACACCAGCAGACTTTTTCGTTTGGAGCTATTTAAAAAGTATGATTTTTAAAGACAATATTCATACACTTGAAGAATTGGAGGCTAACGTTTTGAAAGTGAGATTTCAAACATTATTGAGCAAACATTACAAAAATGGCTGCAAATGTTATGAAACGTGTGTGATCACAGGAAATCATTTTGAACATCTATTGTAAAGTTATTAAAGGTAATTTGAATATTGTTGTATAAATATTTTATTAACATTAATATTTTTGTATAAATTTACGTCGTCAAACCAAGAGGTTGCGTCCTTTTTGAAGCACTCTTTATTGGTAAATAATCATTCTAATTGTCTAACTTCCTATTGTAAAAAATAATTATTAAAATGCATTAGGCACAAATAATTATTGGATAAAAAGAATTATTTAATTGTATTAAAGTTTGTTATTATATACTACGTATGATTTTATTAAAGCATAATTGTATCACAATGAACATAAGATGCATTATTATTACATAGCTACATCCTTTTGCTCAATTGGTTTCATTTATTCCTCATCGATTAATTTTGAAAGTAGTAAATTAAATTAAATTAGCTTTTTATTTATGGAATATAAAATTATATTTAGATATTACTCACAGTAATCATTACCATTACCTTTTATAATACAACTATAACAATAACAACATATGCTTTTTTTATTGGAATAAAATTGACTCTCAATATGGTGTCCTATTTTGATTAGGATTTTGAGATAATTTGGTTCATGCCAAAGACCAATAATTTTGATGATGTACTTTTGACGACGATAAAATATTCTAAGAGTCCTCTGAACCTGTTTTTATCTGGTTCCTTGATCGATTGGAGCATGGAGTTATGGTGATCGAAAGATTCAATTGCTTAGACCAACGTGATGATAGAGAGAGACTAACTGACGTGTACATACTCCGTCTTTATTATATTAATCGGACTAAATTTCTGCAAGGACTAAATTTCTGTAAGTATTTTTGTTTGTTTTTTTTTTTCACCTATAAACTTAGAATTCCATAGTAACGTAACTCCGCTCAGATCTAACTTCGGTGATACGCTTGTTAAAATTATATATTTTATTTATGAAGTAATATATACTTATAATTGACAATATAATGAACGGTATGTGAAGTTTATCATTTCCACGGAATTTGGTTTTGAACAATATAAATACAATGGATTGGATTCTATCTACATTAACCATTTTTAAATTACATTCCTTAATAAATTTTATTAATAGTTTAATTTTCCTTCCTTCGGTTTTTTCAATGATTAGAATTCAAATGAAATTAAAATTCTAAAAACTTATTTCTAAATGACTTCAAGTAACTTTTTGATGTTCAAATTTTACGCGTAACTAAAACGATAGTTTAGTTTATACATATTTATTTAGGATAGTTTAATACCTGATAATTTTTAATTTAAAAACAAACTATTTTGTTTCTCACACCTAACAGTACATACATTCATGACTGATGATCTTAACCTGTAGATTTATTATTATTCTACAGTACCTCCTAAAGCTATTTGTTATCTGAAGCCTTGTCACCTGAAGCAAAGAGTTGAAATGAAATGTTACACCATAATTGCACATAATTCTCTATATAGATCACATTTATTTATTACCAATGTTTAAGATTTATTTATTACCATTTATTTATTACATGTGTAAAACTGTTGGAATTTTTATAATATTTGAAGTTTTCATCTGTCAACTATGAAGTCCAAAAGCAATATGAGTTACGTTTTTCTCGGCTGTTCTTATTGCTGAGATTTTCACTAAAGTAAATCTTGATAAATAACAAAACTAATACGGCTTTAAAAATACTTATAATTATTGTTTATTAATTCGCTTAGAATTTTTATCAACCTTATCAACTGCTCCATTTACTTTGTATTTTACTCTGTATTTTACATTAACACCATATCACGTAAGAAAATAACGATACTCATCACTATTATAAATATACTTCCCCCCCCCCCCCAACGTCCCTGGGCCGGACATCCACCCAAGTATACTCAGCCCAGGGACGTGTCCTTTTGACTCTAAGGTGGCCTCCCCGACCACCAATTTTACACCCGGCACGGCAGGTCGACCCCCCCCCCCCGGTTCTGGATCTTTACTTTTTTTTTTCTTGCCTGCCTCTAATTCCCCGCGGGAGAGACAAGGTCCGGCTATGCCGTCCCCCGCCCCCCGCAAGGAACCAGGTCTCAGTCTTAATGCCTGCCTCAAACCGGTAGTGCCAGCCCCGGAAAGCACCGGAGCACCCCCGAGAGCCGACACCCCAGCCGGGACTCGGTCTTTTCTTATTCCCAGTCCTATTCTCCCCAGGAGTTCCCATCCCTTCAACGGAACCCACCTACCTGAGCATGCAGGCCCTCCGGGGTGGGACTGTCCTACCATTATAAATATACTTGCGATAACATATCTTCACTGCATATTACTGAGGTTACTGTAATCAGATTGCGTATAACGAGCTAAATCCAGGTGCCTTCACATTCAAAACCTTACTTTTATAAAATATAATCATCTGATTATCTCTTTAGTATTGCGTAAAACATCATATTTTAACAAATAAAACATTCGATATTTAAAATATTTTAAATGGAAATGATGTATTCTAATTGTATAAGATTATTTTAAACAAACTAATTTGTTTTAGTTATCATATTAATTAAATTTATTTCCAAAGTGAATTACTTTCTATGCCCATTTACTTTTTTAATTCAGTTTATTTTATTAATATTTAAATAAACATAGATTGTTTTGCATAATTTTTTCCTCTAATAAAAAGGTTTTTTTTCTACTATTACGTGTGATTTGATCAATTCAATAAAATTTGTTTGCTTTTATGACATCAAATGCGAAGGGATTCATTTCGAGTAACCACGCATACCAAAAAATTGTTTGTACTCATGCAACGACTTAAAATGATTATTTCAGAGTGTCTTCTCTGATACATATTTTATTATTCATCAGATATTATCGAAGATAGTACATTACAAATTATGATAAATATTTAAAACTATATTTCAGTTATTTTATAAGTATCAAAGTTTATAAAAATGTATAATGAATTGTTTTTACGTTTTCTTTGAAGATTTTTAAATCCAAATAAAGAACTAGATGATGATGATGATAATAAGACTGATTTTAGTAATATAAATTCTTTTAAAAGTAGTGATGTTTTTGGTCCAATTGTAACGAGAAATTGATGTTGATCTTTCCTTTGAAAAATTCTTATAAATATTAAATTCTTATAAATTAAGTAGCTAAATGTAAAACTAGTGACTTTTTTGATAGCGGATCATTTATTAACGTTTGTTGTTGTGAAATTCTGAATTTTTTATTGAATGTTATCTAAAATAACTAACTATACACTTTTCTAACTCAAATGTTTACAATATTAAATTATCTTCAAGTCGAATTTGTATCTATACCTTATTAGTTGCACAGAATGTACAAAAGAAGAATATCGGAGTTATAAAGCTATTTAATATCTTTTAATTTTGACTCGCAGTAAAGAATCACAAATAAAATGAAAGAATAAGATCAGATCGGGTAAGCTTGGAAGCCACCGCATAAAAGCTCAGTCATCGGATTTATGCCGAATGATCCAGTGATTGGAGAAAACCATTACGTATGTTAATTTTTCCTCTAAGATGAAATGTTAACCCGTCACTAAATCACAATAAGACAAGAAATTTGCAATTTTCATGCTGATTGAGAAGTCAGCAAACATAGCGTAGTCGGTAGGTTTCAAAGCATGTAAAGTTATAATCGGTACATTCACATGTGTAAGCTTTTACAAAAAAATATTCCACACTGTCATCACCCGCATTATTAATTCGCAGCCGGCCTTCATAATAGATTTTTTACGACTATGCAAGAAAGACTCCCTGAAATCAACATTTTCTTCCTGCAGCCGTTCCGTACTAGATAATTGCTATTGTCGATCGGTGGATCGCAATTAAATTTTCTGAGGAAAGCACCTCAAACTGTAAGTACAGATTTACATTCAGAAAATTAAAAAAAACACAGAAAGCTTTCTTTTAGGAGTCGCCATCTTAGCTAGTGCCTCTGTTACGCCTAAGATATGGAATCGGCTTATGGCTTATAAGCTGTTAACGGCTTATGGCATGAAGCTGTCCTTTTTGTTGACCAGCGGCCAATCCACTTTGAATACACCGGTTCTCGTCTGTCCTTTTTGTTGTTCATGTCCTGTTTGTTGATTCAAACCTTAAATCAACACTGTACACCTCATCCAAGAGATATAACAAATAAAATTCCCAATATTCTTTTTTGTATACCTGATATTATATATATTGTCTAACTAAATTTCTTATTATTAAACCGAAGTAAAAGTGTCATAACTGAACGATTTAAACGTTAATATAATTTAGCAGTTTGCCACTAATTAATTTAATTTAGATTTTGACATAAAAAATCACAGTCTGGCATTAATTAGTTTTGTTTAAATTTTGTTATAAAAATAAATTCGCTTAAATCTTCATTAGTTACATAATATTTTTATGAAAAAATATTATTAATTTATCTGTACCTAAATCCTATTTCATAAATGGTGGTTCACGTTTTATTATTTATATAAAGTTTTCACATTCAAATTTTATTTGTTTCTGGTATGAATAACTACAATATCTTAAACATTATTAATAATGCATGTACTTCTTCCACTGTTTTTATAAATTATTAGGTATTGAGATAGTGAAATTAAATTCATATGATTAAAAGAAAAACAGGAATCCAAGTACATAAAACAAAATTATATTATCTCCAGATACATTTTTAGTTTTCGTTATTGTATTAAAATAGCACGCTTTGAAGATATTTATAACGTCGTATTTATTTCCTATTCGCTGAAAAATAGTCTCATAAAATTAAGTGGAAACGTTTTCCAGTAGATTATTTTTTTGAATGTTGTAATGTTGCTTAAGAATTAGTTTTCTTTAAAACAAGACCAGAAACCAAGTTATCAAATACCGAGGTCAGCAGGTGCCTTATCTCCGACTGCTCAAGGCAGGCTACCGGACCCGCTCTCGCTCAACAATTTGAGGGGAAGAAGACCTTACACCAGCTTTTTGACCTCAGACTGCTTCGCTATCTCCAGGAACTAGACTCGTCTGTTCCGAGGATTCTCGGAAAGGAAATAGGATGCGGCGCTCCTTGGCTGCACGTATCTCTAAATATTGAATATTTACAGTCTGAAAGACATAAACAGGATCCACATTACTGATCTGCTAGGAACCGATTTAGTGAGATGACTAAACACAACGGTTACCACGCACATCACAGACGGCTCTGTCTTGGCCGACGGGTATAAACCAATCGCCAATGTTCGGATCTATTCGATGACAATTAAACCTGAATTCAGATGTGAAGGGTTTACTCAACTGGAAGAAATACACCAAAACACTGTTGCGATTTCTTTATGATAGTGGGATGAAAAACTTAATTTAGCGCTTTGCTTACGTGAGATCCCTTACCGAATACTGTGTGAGCAGTGAAAATAGTTCACTAGAGATGTTCCCATATTTTTTATCCATTTATTATTCATGTTCCAGTTTGTTATCCAGTATTTGGTGTTTATTGTCTAATTATATGATCGCTTAATGACTGTCATGGTTGCTAATGACTGTTATCGTTGATGTAACTATAAACAAAAACAAAATCAAAAATCAAAATGAAAAAAAATCAAAAACAAAAGCCATATGAAGACAAAACACATATACTCTTGTACTCGCATCTGAATGAAAGGATAAGCAAATGTAAATGATAAGAAAATAAAAAAGACCAGTAAAAATGACAGCAAATGAATTGTTGAAAAATTCTAAAAGAATTTTATTATATCTTTAAGTTCTTTGTAAATAACAATAAGTAATCTGAAACAAATGTAAGATCTCATAAATTCTAATTTAAAGAAATAAATTTTGTCTTTGAATAGTTAAGATAAAGTTTGAAATCAAGATTTACCTAATTTTTAGACGTAAAAAATTTTTAAGATAGAATTGATCGTTATTCCTAATCTAAAACGGTTTTCCGTGGTAATAAATGAAAATTCAAGATTGTGTACGTGAATTAATATTTTCAAATATTTATTTGAGCGTAGTTTTCTGAAATTATTTGCTTATTTTTAGCCATTTTACGTAAAAGTAATTATCATTTTTAAAGTTGTTATTGTGTTTATGTTAATTATTTTTACTTGTTGGCTAACCAAGGAAAAAGAAAATGTAGTTAACAGTGACTTACTGATCTACGAGTAAATAAATGCAGTTGCGACTAAAGCGCAAAAGTTAAGTCCGAATTTAAAGATGGATCCCATGACCTTAATAAATAAAGGTTCATGAGTGATGATGATACTTTTAAAATATATCACGCTGATTTTCTTTTATAAAAACGTTTTTTCTGTCGGTTATATATATATATATATATGAATATTTTAGCTCGGTAATACGTCCATATATTTTTATTACCAAATTCAAAGAATTTGAATTTTATTTTTTTATGCGTATTCAACTCTTACACTCTTGCTAGTGGGGTGATTTTGAAGATGTTTTTGTTTTGTTTTTTTTAAGAATCCTCCTCTGGCGACTCCTGTTCGATCTCGAAGGCGATATGAAGATTTCTGTCGTCATAATTACTTAATAAGAAATATTTGCAACGTAATGTTACCTGAACTCACTCTAATTTAATTTGGAATACTTTTATTCGAAATTTAAAAAAAAGTTTATTGAAACAGTTTGGGTAAAAGAATAATAAGTATTCTTGCAAGTTCACTAGTACTATCAAATACTACTAAAAATGATAAATATATATTTTCTCCCCACTCGTTTTCTTATTTTTTTCTTGGTTTTCGTATACATGCAAACTTTTTCAAGTAGCTAGTGTTCTTTTATGTAGGCATATCTGTATTTTTTAAAATCAAAAAGATAAAAATAAATCAATCTTTATGAAAAAAATAAAAATAAAATAATCGGTAAAAATTTATTTTTTCAACATCTTAAATTCTTACTTTTGAATTTGTCGTTAAATATCAATAAGTTTTTTTTTTTGTAGATATTTGATTTTAATTTTGTTAGAACTTTAAAAATACATAAAGTAAAATTGTATCATTAAAATAGTTTTTTGTCTTTTGATAAAAGCGTGTTTTTGAAGTCGAGTTTTAAAAAAAGTTTTTATTAATTTTTTTAATTAAAAAACTATGAGTTACACTAGACGTGCAGTTACGATGTCAAGAAAGCGTATTTGTAAAACATTAACAGCACTAAATGAATGAAACAATAGGTGAAAAATGTTAGATCATTGCTAGGAATTGAACCCGGCAGCTAATTGATAATAGTCTACAATGACTATATCTATTACAGTTTCTTGCAGTTATGTTAATTTTTTCACATATGGTACATTACTTTATACTAAGAAGTAAAATACACCTTTAAGAAAACTTTGAATATTTTAGAACAAGAAATAGTTTTACTTCTATAAAAGTTACGAAAACAGAGGAAATTTTTTAATGTTATCTCAGTTTACTCCTTTACAAATAGATGAGTTATAAATATAACACTCTAATACGAAAATCATTAAAATAAATATTTGACTTTTCACTGGAATACATAACATTTATGAATATTTTCATTCAATATTTTTTTTAGCTACAATGCAATACATTATGAATCACAAAGGCATATTTTCTCATGTGCAAATTTACTCCTAAAATTTGAAACAAGAATTGTTATTTAAACAGTCTATTCATTAACTATTAACTAAGAACTTTAGTGTAGCTTATTTTTTTTTTATATTTTCTCCTCTTATATTTAATCAATAAACGTTGTTTATTGTTAATAATTCATATATTTGTAACCACCATTTTTATTTCACATAACTTAAGAAGATAGACAGAATTATACATTCTGACACTTCAAAAAAAGGTTTTTAATAATTTCTGACTTTTTTAGAAGGTATTAATAAATTCATAAATAAAATGTTTCTTTAAGTTTTCTTTTCTCTAGAAAATATATTCTCTGTTTCATTTTTTAGCCTTATTATATTACTGTAGCATTCTGATTTTTTTTTATAATAATGAAGCATTACTTTTTGTAACTACTTTGTTGAAAAATAAAAAAAAATAAAATATGTAGTCCTACTTTTATTTTTTATCGTTATTTTTCTTCCATATGACTTTTACACCGAGTGATTCACAAAGAATGTAACAAATTTTCAGGACATATTCTTCTGGTAAAAATAAAGAACAAAGTTCATATAAACAAAGTTTTGAAATCGCTTCGTTAGTGAGTGTCAGCTGACGAAAAATTTCGCTCTGATTTCTACGCTTTCAATTAAGTTAAGCCAGATTGTATTTCTAGGGACTAAAATTAAGGGATAAATTTTGTGGTTTTAACTGAAATCTGATCTAAAAAATTTGAAAAACTTTGGTACCAACAGTGTATTTTAATAGTTTTTGAGAAATTTTGTGGTAAAAGACAAAAGATTTGGGGTCGAAAAACACTCTGTTAAATGTTTGGCGTAAAATAACTTCTTAAGCAAATATATAAACATATAATTAAAATAAAAAATATAGAAACGTTATAAAATAAAACTTGTAAAGAATTTTAGTCTGAGTAAAATGGTATGAATAATGTGCACAGAAACTAAATTCAGACGTAAGAATTCTTACAAACAAAAAAAAGTGGCATATTTTTGTTACGATTAAAAGAAACAAAAGAATTTTGTGTCAAATAAGGCTTAACTTTATGGAAGGCATAGAAATTAGGGCGAAATTATCAGCCGACAGTCGCTAATGAAGCGTTTCCGAACCTATGTTTATGTGAACATTTATTTCACCAGTAGAACATTTCCTGAAAGTTAGCTACATTCTTCGTGAATCACACAGTATAATAAATATTTACATGTACTTTTGTAAAAAGTAAAATGAATTATATAAATATTTACTATCAATTATCCACCACATATCGTCAACAAATAATTTTTTTAAATGACCTAAAACAACGGTAGCGAAATGTAAAACAGTTTTCTAGTAATTTCTTTTTCATTTGAAGGTTGTCTATTATAATAAACTTTAAGCTAAATCGTTATTAACTTAAAGGTAAACTTTTAAGGCATCGTTATTCTCAGATGAAGTTACTTTGACTAGTTTTTTTTTTACATCAGTTTCTTTTCATTTATTGCAGCCACAAAAATTAATGATAATGTAAAGCAACAAAACAATGTACCTCTTTGAAAGCAAATCTATTTTTGTTTTAAGACCACAGACATGAAGGTTGGCTTACTATTCATCATTTAATCCATATAATTAAAACTTCCCAACAATATACGCAATTGTGTTTAGTTTTTTAATAAGATACTAATCATTATATTAAATAAATTTTTTTTTGAAAAATGGACACTGATTTGTTCAAAGAGTATTTTTCATGTCATTTGAAAAATATATCATAATTTTCACGGTGCGAGAGTCAAATTTGGATTAAATATCCGATTGATATTTATTTTTTTAGATTTCATGGGTGATAAAAAGTATATAAGTGTCAGATAAATATTTTACTGTCAGATCTCTGTAAATATTTGAGTAATCGCATCGTATTTTTTTTTAATTTCATGAATTATAAAGAGCGCAAATTTTTTATAAGAGATTAAATTTTTAACTAATATTCTTCTGGAAAAAGCTGATTAATATTCAAATAATTTTATATACTTCTTTATATTTATGTATAAACCCTATTAGAATATTAATCTTTGCCTCTCGTTGATTTTTTTTTTATTATAAATTTCCCATCCGTCACCGATGTTTTTTATTATCATGTTTAAAATATTTTAAATTAAGAATTTTCAGTCCACGTAAACTTTTAATGTAAAAAAAGGTGTTTAAAGAACCTAATGCAATAGAAATTTTAGATTAAATATGTTATAAAACACTCTTAAGGAATATACATTTAATAAATATGATATAAAAATATAATGAACCTAAAAAGGCTTCTGAGACGTTACGAATCGCAAAAAGCCTCACAAAATAAGTAATCAATCAAATCATAATTGAAGTTTTAACAACCACTAACCAGCTCTTAACTAGTATGCATTTTAACAGATATAAAGATTGTAGTCATGGGTAAATGATTACATCACATAGCTGAAAAATGTTAATAATATGTCAAAAATAATATATATATATATATATATATATATCTTAAATAAAGTATATAATATGGTATTATATTCCGGGGAAAATAATTTAAAATGAATTAATGACAAAATAAGTTAGATTTATAGTTTAAACCAAAAACAAAACTGTATTACTACAGTTTTGGAAAAAATATTTAGGCTAATTTATTTTGCAAATTTGTTATTATTATTAACCAAAACATTAATGTATAAATTCATTTTGCACTATTTCATCCACCCTTAATTGATAATAACGAATTTATTAATTTTATTCATAGTTGTCATATCAATCTTTTAAATCAAAAATTAAATCTTGTACCTGATAGAAATTACAAAAAAATAATTAATTTTTTAAAGTATTTTTTATAATTAAAACCATATTAGAGAACGAAAATTCTTTTACATTTAAATCCGTATCTTAAACTCAGTATTAATAAATTTTTATTTTTTAAAAAATTACATGTGTGTTAAAATTTATAATTAAATCTAATTTTACGATGTGTAAAAAAATTAAAAATTTCACAGTTGAGAAAGCGTAATCCAGTTTTTCGGTTTTGTAATCACATGATACATTTTAGCAATGGGTATGATATACGGTATAAATTTCATTGCGTAATTATTCTTAGAATTATAGAATTTTTTAGGACAGTGTGAAATCCTGTGAAAACTAACAGATTTTATTTTTTTTTAACTACAATAAAAAGTTACTTGGTGTTATTTCACCAAAATAATTTTGCCTGCTACTCTGACAAATATTTAACTCAGTAGTTGCAAACGATGAATTGGAAATTACTGTTAAACAAAGTTATTTGATTTCGTCGTAAAAATAATTGTTTTTCTTATTAAAACACATTTCTAATACGATTCTTTTCTAGACTTAACCTAACTTATACACATAAATTGGATAGCATAACTTTAGCTTTAAATTTGTTAATATGGTTTAATTCAGCAGCTGATTTAATTTAACCTTCATTACGAAAAGGATAAAGTCAAAATGGAACATCATCGTATATTATTTAATCAGAGTTGTCTAATTTTACTGAAATCTCATTAAACTTAGATGGTGATAAAATAATACTCTCTGGAGATATAAAATAATACAGAAGGAAGATTAGCATTTACAATTGAATCCTTGTACAAAGTACTGTTCGCCTTGGATATAAGTAAATTTTCAATGTGTATATATACGATATCGTTTTAAGTTGGTCACATTGTATATTATTAGTTCAAGCAATATTATGTAGTGTATATTTCATAACAGATAATTTCACAGCATTTAGTCGCAAATTTAAAAGTCAAACAAAACTAGAAATTATTTCATCTGAAAACTACCACGCTATTTCTTTGTTGCCCGGAAATCTTAATTTTTTAATTTAAAAAATTATCTTTGTTCAATCGGCATAAAGTCAAATGAAAAATAATTAAGAATTTTTTTGTAAAGTGTTTCTTAGTACTTTCCTCCCAAAATGAATGATCTACTGTTATGACTTGAAATCGAATTTCGGCATGTATAACATTATTATAAGAACACATATTAAGACATAAAATATGTCCTAATAGCATTAAAATTGCTGTACTAGTTTTATTTTATTTTGAACAACCAATAATTTTAAATCAAACTTGGACATTATTTTTTTATTAGTGCTAATAAATATATATTTTGAATATAGTGGATGTAGTCGTTATAATTAAAAAAAATAAAATGAGTGCGAAATTAAACAATGAAATTTGAGACAGTCTGATTCCAAGCTTAGTTGATTTATTTTTAAATTCTATGTTCAATTTTTTCGTATTATACAAAATCAACAAATTGTTTCCATCAGCACCAACTGCTCTAGATATATCGCCGTCAGTCTTTCTATTTCAATTTTTCTTATGATTGTAACTCGTATAAAGTGTCAGAAACACAAATTCTGTAAAAGTGCAAACACAAGTGGCATGTCGTCCACAGTTCCATGTGCTAGTAGTAAACAACCAGAATTCTGTTCTCTGAAAATCAAAGTAATGATTTTCATTATAATACAAACATATGAAGAACAGAGCGGTATGACTCACCCTGTGAGTCATACCGCTTTTTTTGGAGAGCTTGACATATTGATATGCTGTACTACCTCCGACTCAGTGAAGAAGGCAACGAGAAACTACTTATCTCTTCATTTTTCCTATAAATGTAGTATTAAAATTCTTTTATTCTTGGAAATGAGTGTGCAGTTTCGGCAACCAATAACATCACTATTCAAGGTGGAATTTTCTGTAGCTTATTCATCATTCTCTCCTGTTCTTTTTTCCCCGCTCCCCGTAGCCGGATCCACAACTAAACATAAACTCGGCTCCGAGGGGTGCCATAGCCTCTAACTACCTCGTCAGGAACAAAGCTCCCGCCAGATAGCTGAAACTTGGTCTTTTAGGAGCCTTGCCTCTAATGAGGGGACCGCAAAGGATCCCCCCACCAAGACTAGGGTCTTACTTTCCCTCCACGGAACTGCAAGGCAGTCCTCACCCGATCATCCATCGTAAGCGGGAGACCGAGGCCTCTCACGCCCTCCCGGATGAGGCTGCCCTTCAGAGATGCCATGATGTTCCTAAGAAGAAGCAGTGGCAGATGCCGATGGATCCATCTTACATCCCCGACCACCGGGCGCAAGACCATGTGACTTGTAAGATAAGCACCTAGGGACCTGCTGACAGTCCTTGCGTAAATAGCCAGCCTTACCATATGATAAACAGTGGCCGAATCTGTCCGCACTAGAACAGAACTTGGCCCTGTGGCCTGGATTCCAACATCTGAAGCAAAGGTCGTCGGATGTACGTCGCACCACTCGACAAGCTCCCACCCAATCCGAACTCGCCCATTAGTCAATAGTTTGTCTGCCAGAACTGGCAGCATCGCCAGTGTAACCACCTGAGTGTAATCGTAAGCCGGCCGCATTGTCTTACGAAGCTCCCGAAGAAACCCGTCCTGTGACGTGAGGGCAGAGGGCATCCACGTCCTTAACTAGGACGTGGGCTCTTCTGCAGCCTCTACGAGCCAGGGCCATAGTAGCACCCTCCGCCTTTTCGGCAATATCCTTGCTGAGTTGGTCTGCCTCGCCTCCGTTTCCTTTCCTTGGCCCTGCCGGACGGAGAAGACACCGGTTTCCCCTGGTGAAACTGCCTCTTTCACCGAGCGGAAAAGATCTGCCCCTCCGCCTTGACCACAACGTAGTAGTGGCGGACCCGCGGGTCGCTTCTTACCTGCCAGCATCGATAATGGTGATGCCAGTGTCAGATAAACGAGAAGGCGTTTCTCCATCCTTCTCCCTGCGCACTCCACGGACTTCCGTAAGGCTTGTCTGCCCCGCCCTTGTGGACCACAGAAGCACACCCGCCGATCTTTTCCATTCTCTAAAACCCGTGGAATGGACCTGCAAAGAGCAGAGGCCACCTCACGATCCCCCGCCACAGAATCGATGACCAGAGCGTAATCGGTCCGCCCAAGTACAACCTCACAGCTGGTATCCCTTCGGAGAGGTCCCGAGTAGTCGACTGCAAAAGGAGGACCTGGCCAGGCTTCAATCTGCCAGCAGTGGCCAAGTCCCTAAACCACGGAGCTTTCCGAAGCACTGTCACATGCTGAAAATGCTCAATTCCAACCGCCATGCCAACAATCCAGGCGGAGCCAACTCCTTCGTCCAAACTGTCAGTACTCTCAACAAGGGTGGAGTTTTCGAGTGTTGTCGGACGAACACATTCAGCTCCCTCACATTACGAAAGAGAAGCCTCATACAATGGGCAAAATACTTCTGTTTCACAACAGCCTACTCTGTACTTAATACACGCCGTTGTCCTGCAGATCCTTCTTCCCTCATACCGGAAAGGTCCATCCATGACTCGTATCTCTCCATGTCAGAGGTATCCTCCGCCGAATATAGAGGACTGCAACCCTCTCCTGTTTCTTGAATTAAGATAGCTTTCAATTTTATATAAAGGAATAAATTTCATCACTTCTTTTATTTTCAAATTAAATAGATGTAAGCATTTCATATGTTATTTCTTAATTTATATAACTGTTCAGTACACAACTACACAGCTTTCTAAGTGATCGTTGTATTAATTATAAGGCTTCGTATTTCTTTAGCCATTCATTAGATTAGTATTATTCCCTTTCTGAAATAACTTCATTAACAAGCTCTGCAAGTTATTTGAAAATATTTAGCTTACTTTACATTATTTTTCTGAAAAAATTAGTTTCTATAATCCTTATTTTGATGTTAACTACCTTCAAGCGATAATCTCTCAAGCAGGCAGAAGGTTGAAAATAAATTCTTCATATTTTCTGGTTTCCAGCTATATAACGTATAAGAATATAAAGAAAGCATGAAATAGATTTATTCATGTAATATTAATTGTCACAACATTTATTGTTAATATTAATTTTTTAACTTTTTTTCTATTACAGGTTGCGTGGGCAAACGATGAGACTCTTAGTGAATGGAAAGGGCTTCCTTACCTATGGTTCGCTTGTCACTGGTTAGCAATGTCTCATACATGTTACAACCCGTTAATCTACTGTTGGATGAACACGCGATTCAGAGCAGGATTCTGTTCTGCATTAGGTCGAGTTGTTCCTGGCGAATTAAGAGCTCCACAATCAACTGCTATGACGGAACATTCCGTACTTCAAAGAGTAAATACGATTGGTAATGTACTTCAGGAGAACAATTCGGCGTTCAATAAAATGGCTGTTATACACGAAGATGTAATTTAGCCATTTCAAGTAACGTAATATACTATTTTTTCATTAGGTGTTTTATTATGTGTTGTTTAAAGCGGTTCATAAAAAGTAAAAAAGTGAAAAAATATAATAAATAGTTTAACTTTTAGAAAGTGTGCAAAATAAAACTAGCTCATTGATTGTAATAATTTTTAGTGCTTATAAATTATACAAATCACAAAATTTACATAAATTCAATTCACTTCAGTTCAGTTGTGCTCACCTAATGAAGGTGAATGATTTCTACAAATTTCTTCCATTCAAGGTAAGATTTTTTACATTATTCAGTGTCTCTAATTGTTTAATGATTTAAGTATTGAGATTTTGTTTTGCAGAAAGAAATTCTAAAAAAAGAAACTGTGAAACTCAACATTGTATATGATTAACGTAATGTCATTTCTTAAATAATTAAGGAAGATTCTATACTAGAACAGTTTGATATCAATCAGATTTAAAAAATATTAACTATCAGAACATATTACCTAAAATAAAATTTTTTCTTATCAATAACTATCTTTAATAAATTCAAACGTTATTTTTTAATAATTCAACAGGAAGGAATTTAATTAGAATAATATAAAAAATAAATTAAAATAAATTGTTTAAAAATGCGGAGATTCACAAAATATGTGTAACCCGAATGTATAATTGGAACCATATTTTAAAGGTAAATTGTTTTAATAAACGTTGTATAAATAAATTGAGTTAGTAAATGGTAGGTCAGATATACTCGCCTCTTCCGTAGTCTATATGATAGTTTATTATTGTTTTTAATTTTAAAAGAAGTAGAACATTTTAAAAATTCTACGTGTATATATTTTTTTAATAAATTTTTCTGAGATTTATTATTCTAATAAATTTTTCTACCACTTTTTAAGGTTTCTTCAAAAAAGGATAGCATAACTACCTGAAATGAACCAAATTTTTTCTGATAAAACAATGTTATAAGCTACAAAATTCCGCGGAAGGTGCATTTCTGCCTTCTGGTATGTTGCTTAGCTAAGCATATCTGACTGCAGTGTTTAATAAATTTGTAATTTGATTCGCATTACCACTCATATAAAATGACGAATTGTTAATAATATCTAGTGATAATAATAAAAGATGCGGCGTACTTCATTTCAAAAATACGTCAGTTAGTACCATGTGCATTTATATGAACAACTGAAAATCCCTGTGAATCAGACACATAAACGAAGATGATGAATATGTCCTTCATTGTGAAAGTGTAACGGTTTGGAATTGTGTGGCAAAACTTCGGTTTCATAGATTGAGTTTATTTGAGCAGATTTTGAAAGATAAAGATAGGTTCACAAAGGATTTTGATATTTTGCAACTTACAATTTAAATCAAATTTAGACAATTTCTATATCATTTTTTTGGAGATCGTTGTTGGAAAATTTCGCTGTGTCTTTACTTTTCCAGCTGTATGTAAAATTATTATTGAATATATCATACTGGGAACTAATCGTATTGATAAAAAAATAACCTGTTGTATTTTGGATTTGATATTTTGTAGTCCACGAATCGAAAAATATTAAATTACATCCATGAATGTGTATGTGTTTGATTTTATATCTTGGAACAGTTTAAAAGGGAAGACTACCTAATAATAATTCAAGCGTGACAATGATAACACCAAGCAGTGTAATAAAATTTCCTTTAAAAATTATCAAATTTTCTCTATCTTATTCACTGGTATTGTTGAATACATATCACTATTCGAACAATAAATTAAAAAAAAAAAATTAAACAGAGTTAGTTGAAAGTTAATCAAACTTTTTAATTTAAAAATAAATAGAATTAACGCACGTTTTTGAGATGTTAAATAATAAGAAAATAACAAAAACATTTTGTCGAAAAGACTTAAATATTCATTTTAAATACAAAAAAAGAAGATTACTGAACGTCAGAAATTAGTAACGTTTTGCTTCAACTGTATTACTGATATATGTTGTAGTTTTTTTATTGCAGGGATTGACTTTCCTAAGTTAGGAAAAATCGGATTAGTTGGTAAGGAGTTATTTTTGGGTATGAATATATTGGTTTTATGAAACATTTACTCAAAGTTACGTGGTTTTTTTTTTTAGATTATCAAGTAAGGCAATCTTTTGAACATTGAAACATTTTTTAAAAATAAATCTTAACATATTTTTCCTGCAAATTGGTGTTATGTAGTTTTCTATTATAAAGTTTCACTACTTCAAACTAAAGAATTTAAATCTTTCTAATTGTTTTTATCTAAATAATGTGTTACTAGTGAAAAGAGTAATCAGTTTTCAGTTTTTTAAAAAGGGTAGAAATACTTTTGAATTTTTTCTCTGTGAACATTCTTTAATCAAACACAGCATTAGAATACTACAGGCTTGTGAAGTCTACTTTAGGTTTCACTGCATTAGAATACTATAATGCAGTGAAGCCTAAAAAAAAACATTTGGTAATCTTTGATAACCCTGCTTATAACAATTATAAGCAGGGTTTTCATAGATTTCATTTCTGTTTGACGTTTTAACAAAAGTAAGTTTGTTGAGAAAATCATTCATTCTATCAATGGCTCCATGATGTTAAACATATATAACAACGTTTTTTCAAGAATTCAAAAAAATTACACGCTAAACTACTTGAGTAAAGTTAATCAAATAAATTAGCAGCAGGTAACAGGCATTCGTTCAAGTAATTGCAAAAATTGATTGATGAGTATAAAAGAAGATGGGAAATTCATGATCTTCAATTTCCCTGTTCATGATAATTGAATATCTCGTTAAGTGATACTAGTATAAATATATTTACACTACTCTGCATATCTCATCCCGCTGATTATTCTACTTCTAATCGAATCACTCAAATAAATTGATTGTCATTTGCCCAAATAAAACGAGCTTATCCTTAAAATAGTCTAACATAATACCACTTAAATTTTTTAAAACCGTATTATATAATAAATAGTCATATTGTCTACGTACAATGTCGGATTGTAGAGAATATTTATAATTGTTCATTAGTATAATTAAACAATCGAAAAAATGTTTTAATATTTTTGTTTTGATTAAAAATAAAACAAGTTAATCAGTTATAAAAATAGTAATGTTGTGAAAAAAATAGTTTGGAGTGAGGTATGATTTTAAGCGTTTTGTGAATTCCGAGTGTGATGAGGCAACATCGTTTCCAGCTTTTTTATTTTTGTAAATATATCTGCAAAGTTTAATTGTAAAAAAAAAATGCCTTTTCTTAGAAACAAATATCAGATGCACTAGCAACTACATAAATTTTAGATATTAATATAGTAGATAAGATGAATTTTAATACAAAATGCAATAATTAAAATGATTTAATAAAAAATTTTAAAGTTTAAATAAAACGGTTTTTAATGAGAATAATTGCGTAAGAAAACAGAAAAGCTTTTTTTTACATTTCTTTGTAATAATATGCATTTAGTTTTAGTAACAATATAATACTTGAAAAAGAGGATTATGTTTGTATATCACATTACAAATATTTGTACTAAAAACATCAACAAAAAGCTGTAAAGAACTTTCTACCGACTTTTTTGATATTGTTCCAATTTTTTTATTCCTTTTATAATTTTAAAAATTTCCATTTTTTTTTTTTAATATATTAACACTATTATTAAGAAAAAAGAAACTTTATTCCATGATAATGCAATATTATGAATATACTGGGCTATGTTAATTATTTAATTAAATAAAAATCTCTTTTGGTTTTTGAGTTTACACACATATCACACACCACACAACATACAGGGTTATAATATAAATTAACATCTAATGTAAAAATCCATAGTTGTATTCACCTGAAGAAATAAAGTTTGAGACTTCTGTAGTGTTACTTTTCCCAAAAAGACTTCACCGGACACAATTAGTTGTAGACTACAGTTGTTAAATCTATTTTTACTCGGATTATGCATGTTGTTGTCAAACCTTCTGAATTCAGAACAGTTAGTCAAGATATTTTTTGTATTTTTTATCGAAACGTTAGACACAGGAACTTATTTATTCATCCATATTAAAAGAATCGGCACACTAACTTCAACCTCTCTTACTCACCAACAACAAAGTGTAACGTAAAATTAATATTGTATCCAGATGCACACATGTGGTGATGATACCCTAGTTATTCCATTTCGTGAGTTTAAATAAGAAGAAATAGTTTGCGCTTCTTCCGTTAATTATATCTTCCCTTAAAATTTACTGAATCTGATTTTCATATTACATTATTATGTATAACATTGCAAATTAAATTTCCTTACTGTGTTGATTATCTTACAATTTTAATGTGTATGATGTCTGAAACATTATACTCTTATAATACTTTAATGACGTTCTTTTTTTATATGAATAGCTTTTAATAATTTTATACTAGTCGCGTTATACCACTGTGTTATAAAGTTTAAAGCTTACCTCACTCATTATTATAGTAAAAATATGAAGGTGAACTTATTTTATTTCCATTTCATTTAATGATTTCATTTCTTTTAATTACTTCAGTTTAATACATAATTGAAATTTGTCTCAAAATTATTGCATGGTTTTAGGAAAAGCCTTTTAACTTAACATAAAAAAATGCGAGAGTGGCAAAAAAATCCGATCTAGTATTTAATAAATAATCTTTATTCGAATAGTTTTTCGGTTAAAATGTTCAATATAATTGTTTTTCAGAAAAGAATAATTGTTTTGTAAATTAAATTTTTGTTCTGTAAATAGTGCATTTAATTCTAAAAACAGTTAAGGACTACTGCGTCAATTTATTTTGGCAATTTTTTTTTATGATTCCTGTCCATGTTATTAATTAAAAAATTGATGTTGTAGTAAACATAAATTCTATTATATTTAATTCGTTTTCCTTAAAATGTTTTTCAGTGAATACGCCTTAAGAAATAAATTCTAGAAACATTTTCTAGTCTAAATGCATTAGAATATCTTTCAGAACGTTACAAAATAGTTTTACAATAAACTTAATAGGATTAAGAGGAATTAATGGATTTCATAAAAGAATTGATAAAAATTGGATAGAAAATTTTATTGAAATATGTAGATTTTATATGCTATTAATTGAATCCAAAAAATAAATTGCTAATCAAGTGAATAAATGATAGAGCGGATCCCCAGGAAAATATTATTACGTAAGTAAAGTTTAATTCTATTATAATTATTGTTTAATTACTCTTATGATAAGTTCACCCTTTAAATTCAATTAAATAGATCGTTACTCCATTTCTTCCATGATCCGCAGAACGCATGATCGCAGAACGATAATAAAATAATTCATATGAACACTGAACTTGATCAATTTTTAGAATAAGAAAATACGCCCTGACATTTAAAAAAAAATTGTTGATAATAAGAACGAAAATGAAGTTTACTTTTACTATTGATTTCCATCAATTGAATTCCCTGCTATTGTTCTGAAGTCAAATGATCTTCAGCAGTATCAGTTGCTTTATTTTATAGGTTAATTTCCTCAAGTTTTAAATACAAATGTTGAAAACAAATTTGTGATTCATCACTTTCATTCACAAAATAGTGTAATACTCGTATACTGAACTAGGACGTCCAACTGTTTTTTTTTAAATCCTCTAGCTGTGTAATTTAAGGAATAAATGTTAAAAATTTAGAGGTCGGGGAAACGGATGCAGCAGCTTTTTCTCATCTTGATATTCTGTTATTTTTTTATTTAGCAAGTGTTTATAAAGGCTTTTATTAGGATTTGAATACTAGATGCCGGTGATCTTTGGTGGTTGTGTTTCAATTAACCACACATCTCAGGAACGGTTGACCTGAGACTGTACAAGACTACACTTCATTTATATTCATTCATATCATCCTCTGAAGTAATACCTTACGGTGGTTCCGGAGGCTAAACAGAAAAATAAAACGAAAGTGTCTATAAAGCAGAACAAGAGTACATGCGCGCGCATATACTCTTAATATTGCCTGAATTATCAAAACGTCGTCCCATGACTTCACTACTTTGAGAATATTAGATTTATTTTTTGTTGTAGTGTTTAATTTATAATTATTTCCAATTTACCGGAACAATAAGTAAATTTGAATACAAAAAAAACATGCAGAGAGGAGTTCCAATGAAATCCCTCAAAGAACGGTATATGTACACACACACACACATATATATATATATATATATATAATGTTATATATAATATAATGTGTGTATACACATACACACACACACACACACACACATCTTACACAGTATACACAATTATATACGAAGATGAGTTTAAAGAACATCGATCAAAGTCAAAAATTCAGAACATAAAAAGCAAAGAAGACACCAAAAAAATAGTCTTTTCAATCACACAAAGAATAACTAGTCAAACAAAGAAACAGTGAAACAAATCAAAGAAGCAACAAAAGTAAGTGACAAAATGAAATGAAGTACAGAATGCACAACACTCTGTAGCTGATTTACCTCAAATTTTTGAAAAGCACAGATCTAAAAATATGCAGTCGCTTTAGGCGCCTAACGTCCTCGCTGTTATCCAGGAGGTTAACCGCGAGCCAGTTGACATGTTTTTTGAGATTCATTTTGTATCTTGTGCTGAATTGCCGTATATCCTCTCGAACGGTTTGCAATTCCAGATAATCGTGTATTTCAGTGTTCTTCGCAAACCGTGGCGATTCTGTCAAATTTCTCAATCCTTTGTTTTGGAATTGCTGTACGACTTCGTTATAACTCTCATTTGTCCCTACGGAATCCAGCTGCGGAATACAAGGATATTAATACAAATAGATATTCAAAATTTTTATTCCTTCTCATTATATATTGGCTAAATGCAATCATCCATTCTAGTTGGGAAAATTATTACTATTATTTTGCAATTAAGCAGAAAAGATTATGAAAATATGATCAGTATTTATAATTTGTGTATAGTTGATTAGTTATAATTATACTATACTAACTACTCCATGATCTCTAGTAAATCATTAGATGTGTTTAAGACGTGTTAAAATGTATTATATTTATTTTTAATAATAGAATATCGCGCGTGGATTTAACAAGGAAAATCAATAAAGTGGTAAATGAAAAAATGTGTGTACCTTGTGAAGGGAAACTGCCTAAATAAATTAGAAGCTTTCGTATATTTCTCAAGTGACATTTTTTGGCATTTGGGTTTCTAAACTTTATATAAATGAAATGGATCATACTAAATTTTCCATATTATCCTTTTTTGCCCTACCTGTTTTTAAATGTTATTTAAACAAAATTGAATCAAACTTTGACGGCATAAATATTGTAATCGTGTATAATTTTTATTTTCCCTTCTGTTATAGTATATTTAAAAACCAAAGAACTACTTTCCATAAAAACAATTGCAAATCTGGCCGTGTGCATTTCACATTATCGTTAAATAGTTCAATTTATCTTAGGCCTTGAAAATTACAGAAGTTTTTATATGAATTTTTTTTTTTAATGAAATTTATTTAGTAAATGTTTGCCTTCAAGAATCAATGAAAATATAATCAAACTAAATTATTAGTAATTATAATAAATTATAAATAATTTTTGTTTATTATTATTATGAAATTGGAATTAATATCACTTGCTAGATGCAATTTAAAAATTAATCTCCACTGAAAAAATTTATTGATAAAGGCTCATTATATAAGCTTTCTGCACATTCTATCAGTTACGAGTCATTAAATTCTTGACATTAAATTAGCCTTGCGACAGAGTGTTCTTTTTTTATATCACCACAAACTCTCAAAGCCAACTATTTCACGTGAAATAGAATTCACGTGAATTCTATTTCGCATGCCTGACCTAGAACTATGGAAGTCATAAATTATTACCACAGTTACAGACAATAACATATAAATTTGATATAATTAATGTAGAATAAAATAGTTCATCAATTTTTTCCCCCTGAGAAAACTAAACCATTATATTGTATTTTTATTACTCAAAATAATGAGAAGACAACCTGTTTTAGATTAAAAGAAACTGCATTCTAACCCATATGACGAGAAGTTTCTTCTCGTCAATTACAAAGTTGCAAAATGAGGAGTTTATCGCTTTATAAAAGCACTTTTATTTCATATTTTACACATTTTTAATTTAGTCTACTGTATTTCTTTACCTCTCTTTAGTCTATTTCTTTTCCTCTCAACTAGGCAATAATTATTTATCAATCGACTAATACCTTAGTTTATTACCTTATATTGTCGCTCAAAAATATATACCCCAAAAAACTCAAGAATTATGTTTTATCAGAATTTTAGAATTTATCTTTTGATCAAAAAACGTACAATTTTTCTTATAGATTTTTCAAATATATTTGTAAAATCGAGCGTAATAGTTTTGGAAGCAGTTATGATCCTGATACTTAGTGATTTAATACGAAATCGTTAATAATACAATATATTTGTTGAAATTCCAGTGGTAGTCAAAGCTAATTCTACTCTTCATTAGCCCAAAGTACCATGCTATAGAAAAATGAATACGTTATTTACTGGCGTTTTTTTTTTTTTTTTTTTTTTTTTTTTTTTTTTTTTTTTTTTTTTTTGTAGAAAAGGAGGTTTTAGCAGGGATTTTTTAATAAATATTTTCATATAACCATCTGTAATATTTCAGCAATATTTTTTTTGAAATTATATTTAAATGATAGTATTTGAAGTATAAAAATTAAAGCGTATCAGTGACAAAAATATTAATTTAGATAAACCAATATTGCTAAATAGATACGTTGTTTTAGCAATTTATCAATAAATTGGATGAGAACTACCTCCAAATGTTTTAAACCAAAACTTGTTTTAAACACTACTTTGTAATAATGTTTTAACTTCAATGTAAGATCCTAAATCATCAATTATCAGATTTTTTACTTTTTAGTTAGTGACAACACTTGATGTCGGATTTGTTAATTATTGATTAAATATAACACCACTCTAATTTAAGAGCTTTAGTTTTGCTTACTGTTTTGTTTATTTTCTATATTTTGAAATCATTGTCATTGTCGGTGATTTTTTTTTTTTTTTTAATAACATATATCTTATATTCCATATTTCGGTGTTGTGTTAAGGTTTATAATAAAGAAATATGATCTCCGGAAATGTAAGGATTGTTTTTTCTTATTGTGGAAGGTCTCCAGAGAGCGTGGTCAAGCCATACCAGTTAAATATTAAAGCTACAATTTCATTAGTTCTCTTTTCCGGGTATCTGTGATAGAAAACATTATAGTCTGTTAAACTTATGAGAAATTTGAATTTTTATTGAAACATATAATCAAACCCAAACGAAAATCTTTATTACTTTCCATATTCACACTACTAATCCCACGTTATAAAACAAACTAATCTGAAAATCTCAAAATATATATTAATATCTCAAATTTAAATAAATTAAAAATATTAATAAAATTTCTGGTTAAAAATAAAGCTAAATAATGATATCGAATTTTTTTTTTTGCTGTAAAACAAAAATTTACAATCGTTTTTTTCTGACGAAACCATAAGTAATAAGTATGTTGAAATATCACATGAATGAGAGTCATCATTGATGACCCCCCCGCCCAACGATATCAAAGAGTAAAAGGTTATAATAACAGAAACGTCCGTGTTAATAAGCATTCTTATAGTTACAACTAAGATATCAACAAAAAAAATATCGTTTTGTGGCCTCTAAATTGCAAAAACACATAATCTTGTTGAAATGGTATTTAAAGAAATGTAAAATTGAGTCAAGTGGTTTTTTTTGCGTTGTACAAAGAAATATTAAAATCAGAAAATATTAAAACCAGAAATATTAAAATCATGAAACATTTGCTTTAAGATTAAGGGCAGCAGTGAACCAAAAAGTTTTTTAAAAGTCAATTTTTTATTTTTGTCTTGAAATATAATTTCAAATTCCAGCTTTACGGTAGTATTCTTTTGATAATTGGTCGTTTCTACTGCAGAGATATTTTTTCTTATGGATTTCCAAAAAAAAGTTTCTTCCTTGTTATTATGACTTCGTAGTTTTCATTTGAAAAGTTATTTATTTTCACATTTATTTTTATCAATCATCGAGTTTATGTTGGTAATATTTTTCATACTGTTTATTTAATA
Organism: Lycorma delicatula; assembly: GCF_047948215.1. Taxonomy (NCBI): domain Eukaryota; kingdom Metazoa; phylum Arthropoda; class Insecta; order Hemiptera; family Fulgoridae; genus Lycorma; species Lycorma delicatula. The sequence continues at coordinate 115,983,521 of NC_134457.1, read as the reverse complement.
ATAATATCTATTGTGTACTAAGCTAATCTTATTTGTTTACGTATTATGAAGTGGTAAATTTGATTTTTGTGACAGTGATTTTTATGATTTCTTTTGCAATATCATAATGCCTCGTTTTATAAAGAAAAAAGAAAAGTCCCTGTTTGAAATACCAGATGGAAGGCAGCAAACCTAATGATTCTACGGAACCGAAAATAGATCCTAACATAAACACTCCAGCATTTTCAAAAAGTGACGATCCAGCTTTTTCAAGATCAGAAGAAAAATTGGGTGACTTAGAAACTAAATACTAGAATTATGTAAATGTTTTTGAATATGACAGTGATTTTAAAACAACTGGAGAAACATCTTAGTATTATTGCAATTTTTGTAAAATGTAAGAATAGTTTAGTAATAAACAAAACAAATCTGTGTAGTCTTGTATCAAAGATTAAAATTTTATGTTCTGTTTGTGATCAGGAAGTCAAAAGTCAATAAACATTTGATTTGATTTGCATGGCATTTCTCCCGCCGCCACCCCATTCGGTCGCCCTAAAGCATAAGATCGAATGTCTGTTACACAAACGGCTACTGATCCTCAAATCAGTTTAGCGACCAGTGTCCTAACGAGCTCCTAGAGTAACATAATTGCGTGAGCGAACTAAGCATGGTGCCACACATCACTTGCTTCGTGTCCCACCGCTCACTTTTCATATATTTAAAATGGGTAGGCGCACTCCGGCAACTACTAAACATTCAACTATATGACATTCAATAAATTCAATTCGTCAAGACAACAATTCGTTGCTACGCCTTGGTCGCTGAATGCCAGCAAGTAACTGTCCACCATTAAAGCATTTGGAGCCTTAATCTGGTTGATGGCCAGCCATAACTCTCTAGTAGCTTCCCACAGGAGCGAGATAGGAGTCTTTCCCTTAAATAAACTACTGATGCCGGTTGAACAAAGCAACGGCATCAAGGAACACCCACACGGTCCGACAATAACTAAACTTTATCAGATTTAAACTTTACTAAGATTTAACGAATTTGACTTCATTAATCTCCATTATTTATAGCCTCCGTCCTATTCTTTTGTTATTTAATTTGTTTTTCTAAGTAAATTTAAGTGCTTTGTCCGTAGAGAAACAATTTAAAAAAATATATATTATGTTATGTCATAATACTCTAAAATCATGTTTATGCGTAAATATAATTAAATCTAATTAAACTGCACAATTAACCAGATTTGTGCAACCGTCGTGCATCTTCAAAGAACAATTGGATTAACAGTTGTCAACTGCTGCGAATTGGATAACTCTGTAACCCAATCAGTGAATTATAGTGGTAATACATAAAAGATTATGAAAAATAATCTGAAAATTGTATACAAAAATAAATAGAACTAAGTCATCTTTTTTTTTTTTAAAAAAAGAAAGGTTGGTAATTCCTCAATAAAGTATGATGGAAACTAAGATTAAATAAATTCTCATTAAAACTAGAATCGTATATTTAATCATCTGAAGAATTACTCGTATGAGTAAAATTTACGATAAAATTTTAGTATACATTTATATTATAAATAATAGTGATTCTATGGATATTTATTCATTCATACGCTGCTATTGAATAAAATTTTCGCTACGATTTTAAGTGAATTGATTACATAAGAAAGTAAATCAAAAAGGCGTATATTACGAGTACATAACATAATTTTATTCGTTATACGTTATTATATACGTGCACTAATTTCAGCTGTACTGTTTTTATTAGTTTTTAATGTTTCTTATTGCAGCAAATCCAATAAATTCATTTCCTTTCAAGGGTTATTTCAGAATATTACAGTCAATTAAAGTCTTATTAAAGCTTATAATTTAAACATTATTAAAATTTCGTAGCTAATATATATACATACTCGTACATTAAACTTTAATTACATGCAGTTTATTTAATAACGGATTGCACATTACTATATACGATACTGAACTCGGGCATTAAATAGTTTTCCAAACATTTATGTTTGAAAGCAAAGATGAAATCTTTCATTCTACTTAATTTCTCATAAGATAAATAGTCTTTGAATGTGAATTTAGCTTTTAGCTCTGTTAAATGAGATCTAAGGTAATAAACTGCTTTTTTTTCTTTTTTGTAAATAACACAACCAGCTTTCATAGCCGATGAAATTAAAGAACACAGTATTTATTTCCACAGTAACCGACACTAAGAAATTTCTGACCTTATACTGACACTTTTACTTTCCTGGTTGATATAGTGAACAAGAGAAAATTAAAATAAAATAAGCAAGACAGCTTAAAAAAAATTAAATTACCTTTTTCATGGGTTTTTGTATTTACTGACGTTTTGAGATCCCCTTGAATCTAAAACACTAAAATCTTAGTTATAAAGATTTGAATATATGGTTGTAAACTTGAAAAATGAAATCACTAAGAACAAAAAATGTGCAGTCATACAATTTTTCTAGGTAGATTGTAAAATAAGAAGAATTGATTCTATTCAGTTTTTTAAGATTGGATTAGAATGGAAAAATATGATGGGGGTCAGTATCTCGAAACGTTTTGACAATTAAAAATATGCGTGCAAATATTCCTTGTAAAATATATATATATATACATGTTTTATGTGCATATATAACTTTTAGTTTATCTATTTGTCTAATTGTTGACCATATTTATACATTTGACGACTTCTAAAATTTTTTTATAACTTATGTACAATATATATATTATATGTATGTTTATTCCACCGTAACAGCTCAACGGCTGAATCGGTTTAGATGCATGATCCCGCGTGGAAGTCCTTACGTTACCGGAATTATCATAGGTTCTATCACGGAGTTCGTTAGAACTTCATCGGTAAGAGGCGACGAAATTAACGAACTACGTTTATAATTCTAAGCATGACCTAATCTAACAGTGAAATGAAAGTGGGGGAAAAAATAAGAGTAAAAACATTACATTTCAGTTCAGTTAGATTTGGAATAAATAATAATTTCAAAAAATACCTCGAATTTTGTTACACAACGGTTTTTTTTCCATTTGATGAACCGCGGGTCTCGAATATGTCGTTTTATTCATTTTTTAATGTACCTTTACAAGTTGCGCCGTTAGATAGCAGTACTTTGTAGTACTAGGTAGCGTATAAAAACTTGATAATGTACTAGAAATAATAAATTTAAAAGTTATATACTACAGCTTGTTTTAATAGTAATTGCTGTAATGTAAATGAAAGTACTGAAGATGAAACAATATTTTTAATTCCCATCTCTTTCTTTAAAAAAAATATAAGTATTAGTTTACAAGAGATTATAATAGTTTTATTAAAAAAGAAATAAATACGATAAAAAAATCGAATTTAATGATAAAAATCGAGGATTTCCCTTACAAACTAATAAGTGCAATATTACATCACCGATTTTCGATTCGTAAAGGTCATTATACTAGTTTTATTAAGAAAGGAAAAATATGGTATCAAGTGAATGATTTGATTGTCAACAAAAAAAATTGGCCGTGAAATTCAGTTTGTTTGTTCTAAGGCGATAAATTTTAATAATAAATTCATAAGATAACAATAAGTAACTCATAAAAAAAAATAAAAGAATAATCTAACAAAACGCAGTGATATAAAAAAAAAATATAATGAAATTGTAAACTGTATTGTAAGAGTCTCCCAGATATCATTTCTTCCGCTCAAAAAAAAAATGTCTGTAATATAAATAAAACTGTTTAACGAAACGATACTGATATCAAAAAAGGTAAGACATCTACGTGACACGTCTGTTCATGAAAAGTTACTTGATAGGGATAGTGAGATGCAATGAAGATTTGTATTTGTACTTCACGTGGCTCATTTACCTCAAATGATTTCCTTCTATTAATTTACTCCCATTAACTTGATTCATAGGCTGATTTAAAAATAAAATCATTTTCTAAATGATCAAGATTCATCATTACCAAGATTAATTATACGTTTTTTTTTCATTTAATTTTCCAGTTAAAATTCACTTTTAAAATCTAATTTTCTTGAAATTATTTTAATTTTCATCCATTGATGTAAAAAATAATTGTCACGTTTTTTACTGTTTATATAATTCAATAATACTCCATTTAGTATCTTAAATAACAAATAAGGAAATGTGTCATGAAATTTAATTATATTAATAATTAATAATAATAATTCGTTTTACCCTAGCACTTATGTAATTATATTAAGTGTTATTATATTTTTTTAAATCAATTTTTTTTTAATGATTCTGAATTCTTTTTTACTTCTTTGTACGAAGTAAAGGAAGTAAAAAAAGGCTTTATCGCCTTTGATCTCGAAAAATTTCGGTTTTCAGTTTACAACGGAAATATCCATTTTGACCATCCCGAATCTATTTTGACTAATTTCGGCGTGACATCTGTACGTACGTATGTGCATATTTATCTCGCATAATCAAAAACGATTAGCCATAGGATGTTGAAATTGTGGATTTAGGACTGTCGTAACTTCAAGTTGTGCATCTCCCCTTTTGATTGTAATCGACTGAACTAAAAGTTTCCAAAAAAAAGCCCAAAATTCAAACAAATTTTGATTTTGAACTTTTTCTTTAGTAAGAAGCCCTCATAGAGAGCTTTTCAACGATATATCAGCGGTACTTATTTTTATTAGTACCGGAGTTACCAAAGATATTTGGGTATACCCAAATAAAATTTTAATTAATAAAACATTTGGATCTTACAAGGGGAAGGCACATTGCGAATAAGAGTATTGGATTCAAAAACCTGGCCAATATTATTTTTTACAAAATACTCTATTATTTTATACAAAACATCAGAGGACAGAGATTAATTAACTATTTCTTAGTTAAAAAGTGTTGCTAAACACTTGAAGTAATCAAGTAAACACTTGATTGAAGGATACACTAGGTTTGAAAATAATAACAAATAGGTACTTTAATTATAAATGAAATTTATTACATATTAAATAAACAAAAAATGGCATTAATCCTATGATGAAATCGATGGTTCATCTGATGATTCTTGTTCCCCTTCTGCGAGGAATTCATCTCAGATGAATCTGATTTACCCCCTGTTTCTACGGGAAGAACGCATTTCAAAAATTTCTTTGTGGAATGGTTTTGCTATTTTTAGGAGTAGGTCGCATGCCTGTAATTACAGGATCTGAGCTTAGCTCAGATCCTGTTATAAAAAGCTTTTTATGAAGTCTAGATTGCAGAACTCTCAGCTGAACTTTCGAGCAAAATCTTGACGACACAAGCGAAAGTGTTTGTTTCGAACCTTAATAGCCTCTTCTGACGTCATTCCTGTGGGTAGTAAAACCTTTTCAGTAACAATAGATCCATGGATTAATAGTTTTAGAAGAATAGGTGTCATTGGATGCCACGAATATAATTCCACGTTCATTTCTCCGTGTCTAAGCGAAAGGCTTTGATTTTATCAGTGACTATTTTATGGCCACTAGATATAGGTTCTAAAATTACTTTTTGACGATATATTAATCTATAATCTATGACAGTTATTGCCGCTGATAGCTCATAATCCATATAAAGTTTCCTGCTTTAGGAACATCTACTATTAAACCCAATTATGTTTCAAATTTCTCTTGTATCTCAATTTTTCTTTGTTGAACGCTTTTATCACTTTGAATTTTTATTTGCCACTTTTTTACTGGTAATTTATATGTAAGATGAAGCAATCCTTCAAACAATCTTACTCTGGCATTCAGTATCGATAAGCTAAATTTCAAAAAATCTTCATTTATTTGCTTTGTCATTGTAAAATCGTTAAAATCCTTGGACGAAACTCCCAGATGTAGAACTTCATCATTGATTTAGTGTTCGTCGCGGCATCGCATACTTTAGCGTCAACCATTGTCAGAATCATGACATGTTTTACAAAAAACTTTTGTCTGTTAGCATGATTCGAGTTCCTTCCAATGAACTCATTTTATATTCTACATAACTAATTTCTTCTTTCGTGATATCAGTTGTTTCTTTTACAAATCTTATTCGAATTGATCTGCAAAATCGGGGAGATGAAGGTAGTGGATTGCTCCATATTATCTTTCTTCGCTACAAGACAATTGCAGTAGGACAAACGAACTTTAAAAAATGCTGGCATCTGAATCTGAATTGTTTTCAAATTTTTACTTAAATGTTGCTTGCTGGTGACCCGCCACATTCCCACTTGAGCACTAAAGTTAATGTGGTTCTTTCTTCAATATTCAAATGCTGAATAACTTCAGTCAAATAAAACAAATTCCACGAAGCAGTGTGATTTAAGAGATTTTGGAGATTTACTTCAGCACAAGCATCTGTAATTCTGAATAATTCTTGCACAGGATAAGTCTTTTTTGTTCTTTCTTAGAGCATGGATAGAATTTTTTATCGGATTTCCTTATAATTGCATACTGTTTCCTTGATAGTACAGCTTCAACGAACATGAACAATGCTTCTAATGATGTTAATCACTGCTTTTGTTCTTTCTTTTTGAAATTTCAATGAGCGATTTTCTATATTTTTTTGCGCGCGTTGGAGATTGTGTTAAACTTTTAATCACATTTGAAGCATCCGTCTTACCCCCATAGCGTTAGCGTAACTTCTTATATGAGATTACAGTTAACTCTGTAGAGCTCACATCATTTCAAAGAGCTTCTCTTTTTCTTTGTTCAGTGGCTTCAAAAAAAAAACTTCTGCGGACGCCCCCGTTCGAGTTCTCGTTTGTGATATTTCAAATGTTCCTTAAAGCCAACTATCATTTCTTTTAAGAAAAATATCTTCTCTGTAATGTGAACTGATTCATCTACAATATTATTTCTGATTTTGTATATGATAATTTGTGTTTCATTTCTTTTATTTGATCCTTTGTGTAATTCCGGGAGTCCAACAAAGACGATTCAATATGCTTCATTTTTTTAATATCTTCACTCAGATTCTCTCTCATTTTGTCGTAGAAACGTTTCTGAGTCATTTTTGATTCCGGATGGTCCTACAAAGAAACGTTTTATGTGTGATAAAATTATTTTATTTATTTATTTTTGCTGAGTATGTACTGGTTAGAGCGATTACTTTGGAAGTTGGAAACATTTTTAAGTAGGATGATTAAAGGATATCTGTTTCTACATTATGAGATATAAATCATGGCCAGTAAACGTCCAGAAGTATAAAAGTGTAAAACTCTTAACGTTTAAAAAGAAAACGTTAGACAAAAATATTAAAAACTATTTTAAAAAAAACCTCTCATAATGCATTATGATGTATTACTGCCAAAATTAGTAAAAGGGTTATACATACCTGCCTCTGATATATCCGTAGTAAATAACTGGTTAAAACTTCAAAAATCACTTTGATATATTTGCTATTGCAATAAACGCCGGGAACAGACACTTATACAATGATTAACGATCGAATTCCTACTGAGAACGCTGAGAAATGGTGTGGCGGGGGTACGAAAGAGGATCGGCTGTTTGTTTACAATCTAAAGTACCTCGGGTATACGATTATTTTATGATACGGGTAATTCTGTAAAATCGACTAGTGGCAAGATTTTTTAATCATATACCCTTCTGTGCATCGGTTCAAATCCGACTTCATTTCCCTTTTTTAATTTTTTTAATTTAAATATATTGATTTATTAATAATTATTAACCTCCCATTTTAAAAAGTTTTGAACAATAAATAATAATTCAATAATAACAATAAAAACAAAATATCAGAAGTTATTACTGAAATAAAATTTTATGTACTTTTCATTTTAAAAAAAAATGTGTTTATGTAATTTAATAGGCGTACAAGGAAGTCAAGTGATGTCCACATCAGATTTTTCTATTAAATTCTTTTCAATTAACTCAATGAAATATGCATGTTATATATATGTTTGTAAAAACGAATCGGAGTTTTTTTTTGTATTACCTGTTTTTACAGTTTCTCAATTTTCTTCTTCCTCTTCACTATTAGAATCATTTCCATATACATAATTAGTTAAAGTTTAAATAGCGGATGAGAAATTAATAAGAAATGAATGTGTAAGAGGGAATAGCTGGATTATAGCCATTTTTATTCACACTTACCCTATTTTATAATTTTTTTAACCCATTTAAGACTGTTTTTATTTCCTTATTACTATATTACTTTAATACTAGTATATTAAACACTATATTATTACTACAGGTACAATATTACTACCATATTGGTTTAATATTAGACACTAGTATTAATCCAATCTCTTTTCATGTTACGGATTAATTGAATAACGCATTTTTTTATTTTGAAATTTTTTCAAATTAATCAGTCTGTTCACTAAAATTTTGAAAAAATCCAAACATTTTTACTTTTTTATCTTGACCCGGTTTTCATTCACTATATGTAAATGAAATAACAAAGAAATATTTAATCTAAAATATATTGCCAACTGTGTAATTAGATTCGAAATACCAAGGAAACCTCCCGGTTTGGTCCAGTGCATCAGATGCCAGCAGTATGGACACATGCAAAAAAAATTGCAAGTCATAAAATTGTGTATTGTCCTAGAGTAGACAGAAATACCCCAGTGACATGGATGCTCTGTCAATCCGACCACCCTGCTAATTGCAAAGATTGCAGGGTATATAAAGAAATTTTGGTGAGAAAGCAGATGTAAAGTGACCAGCATGTTACGAGAACTGCTAATCCATTACAGAATGGGGAGAAACGAGCCACGTTAGACTTGGACAACGCCAAGTTCCCTAGATTAAGAAACCTAACAACTAGGAATTTAAACAACAATTCTAATACTCGTCCGAGAATATATGCTACGGCTGTTGAGCGCAGTGTTTGTAACTCTACTGAACACAAGTTGGAGAAGGTAACAGCTAATATAGAATTCCTTATACAGCAAATATGTAATCTGATAAGCCTACACCCTACCCCCAAAATTCGATTGCCAAAATCCGATGATGGCTAGATTCCTCAGGATTGCTGCTTAGAATATGAATGACCTCGGTTGTCGACGTCAGTAACTAGAAGCATTGGTGTTTACCGAATCCGGATCGTACCATCCGGTACTTTAATATACCGGATGGTATATTAATCTCGGAAGCAGTTTCCTTTAACCGTAATTATCTCGATCTCCACGACCAGGGTATACTCGGTTTACACAACTAACCCTGATAGTAGGACCCATGGGGTTACTGCAATGCTTGTCAAAAATGTTATAAAGCATCATCTACTACCGGAGCACAGGACCAACCACATTCAGGCAACTAAAATTGAGATCCATGAATGGAGTGAATCTTTAAAATTATCTGCTCTCTACTGTCCTCCCGTCATGTGATCAAGGATGACTTTTTCTCAGAATTTCTTTCAGCTGGGTACCCGTTTAAAGCAGGAGGCGATCGAAATGCGAACAATCCTCTCTGGGGCTCTAGGCTCATTACTACTCGCGGAAGAGCTTTAAGGAACTACATTGCCAACATTCGCCGTAATGTCATCTCTGGGATGCAACGCACTTACTAGTCGTCGGTTTCGACGAAGGTCCCAGACTTATTAGAATTTTTTATCTGATGTAAACACCCCATGACTTCCTTGTACGCCTATTAAATTAAATATACACATTTTTTTATAAATGAAAAGTACATAAATTTTATTTCATTAATAACTGTATATATATAATTTGGTTATTATTATTTTTTATTTTTTTTTTTTTTCCTGAATTTTTACGGGAATCGACTACTAAGGTCATTAGCCCTCGTCAAGTTCTTAGAAAGAAATTAGTATCACCATCAGGATCGTCATATGTAAGGGTGTAAAGGGCCCTTACATTTTATTTAAAAACACGAACTACACGAAACATTAAGACACAAAAGACAAGGACAAACACAACACTTACGGGATGTAAAGGGCCTCGATATTAAAATTTAAGATAAGGTTCTCAAAAGACCATGAAATTAAAAATACAAGATATCAATACCATTTCCGTTTTTCTACGTGACTCGTTTATAGTTTGTTTAAGCACCCTCGGGGCGACCAGAACCGCCGTTGAGCAGTATTTCAGTCGCGCCAGGGTGCCGTGGCAGTTGACTCCTCCTTATAAACAGGCTGCAGGCATCCATTGCACTTACCCATAGCCTCGCACCCTTAGTTTACCCTTGAGGGTCCCCCATGCAATCATTGGACACATCCCGACTCACTGCTCTTGAATGCAGTCGAGCCAGGATGGCCTAGGCAAGAGGGCTACCTCCCGTTACTATACGTGCCACGCTTCGAGAGAGATCCAACCTTGAATTTACCGCTGGCAAAAGCCATGGCGGTATTTCTCTTGTGGAAATTGCTATTGTATCTGGAATAGCAATTTCGTATTTTCTCCTTAATTCGTGGTACCTAATTCCGGCTGGTCTGGAATAGGTAGCACGACGTTCATATACTGCAGCCATTGGATGATTCATGAAAAGTTTATTATTTATATGGGCAGGAAAAGCCCATACGTTTGCTGCATATCTTAACAAAAGGATCTCTCTTCTATAATGTAGTGGCATTATTCCGGCTTTGGACATTAGACTTGTCGCCGGACTTGTGCGGAAAGCACCTGTCGCATATCTAATTCCGCTATTATGAATTACGTCTAACTTTCTTTTGCATCTAACACTCAAGTCCTGTATGTGTGATCCCCATCTAAGGGATTTATCCAATACTAGTCCTAAAAATCTCACGTTATCTTTATATTGTATTGGATCATTGCCGATTATCAACGTAGGACTTTGATGAGGAATTCTCTTCCTACAGAAGTGTACACAGCACGTTTTTTCTGGTGAAAATTGGAATCCATTATTCCTCGCAACTTCATTTAGAGCGTTGATCGCTCGTTGCAATTTGTATTTCACCATAGCAGTCGTTGTTGCTAGCATACACAATTCCCAAATCATCAACATAGACGCTTTTGCTGATTTCTACTGGAATGGCTAATATCAATTTATTAATGGCGATCATAAACAAGGTACCCCTCAACGGCAAACCTTGGGTATGCCATTTTCCAAGATTTTTATTGATGAATATTCGCTGTTGACACGTACTTGGAAAGTACGGTCATTCATACAGTTGCTCAATAAGGTTGGCAGTTTGCCACGAATGCCCCATTCATGTATCTTTTTTTTTTTTTTTTTTTTTTCTCTCTCAGCTCCCCTGGGCCGGACCGACTTGTTGGTATTACGCCGCCCAGGGGAGTGTCTTTAAACTCAAATAGGCCTCCCCACCTACCGGCTATATACCGGCAAGGCAGGTCGGCCTACCGGTTAGCTCTTTTTGAGAGTTCTTTATCAATATTGGCCCCTTGGGGACCCAAAAGGGCAATACTAATACACCACGCCAGACCCAGTTCGCCGCGACGCGGTACCGGGTCCCTTCAGTATTCAGTGTGCTCTTGCCTGACTGTTACCCGTGGAGTCCTTGGTGGCTCACACAGTGCCAACACACCGCAGCATGCTGGACCTCACCAGCAAGGCTGTCCGCCCAGTCCTATTCTAGCCAACACCTTGTCTTCTCTCAGCGGAGTATTTCTGTAGAACAACTTGTCTAACAAAACTAGCAAAATTATTCCAGTTTGACTCGCTTCTTAGCATGTAGTCTATTGTTGTCTCTGTAGTTATACCTGTGAGTGCCTTACTATGTCTAAGTGTGTCCCACCTATTGCACTCAAAAAAGGTGTGCTCAGCATCATCTATCTCGTTGCAGTAGTTGCAAATTGGTTCTTCTCTCTTGCCTATTTTGTGCAGGTAGTTATTGAAGGAACCATGTCCTGTAAAAAACTGCGATAGGTGATGATCAACCTCACCAAATCTTCTCGACAACCATGGCTTGATGTTGGGGATGAGGGTTCTCGTCCATCGACCCACAGCTTCCTGCGACCATCTTTCCTGCCAGATATTATAAACGGCATCCCTGACCTCTTGTTCTGGCTTGCCTTGTGCCCTCTCCACCCTCTTTTTTGCGATTAGGTCAATAGGAGGTGTACCCGATAACACGCACAGGGCGGCATAGGACACTGTCCTGTATGCGGACACAACACCTAGGAGTACACACCTGTGCGTCCTCGCCAGTCTCTCTTTGTTGCGCCTGATGGCGAAAGAGCGCCACCAGGCCGGAACGGCATACATAAGCGAAGACACGACGGTGGTCACCAGTAAACGGCGCTTTGAGGCCCGAGGGGCATTCTGCGATGACATAATGATGTTTAGACTTTTTATCATCCTTTCTGCCTTGTTGCATACATTGACTATGTGCTCGGTGTATCTACCGTTTTTCTGGAGGATAACTCCTAAGTACTTGATGTTATTCGCTTCTTCTATAGCATGACCGTTGATGGAAATATTGAACGGTTCTAGCACTCTTCTACCCGTAAAGGCAATACACCGGCATTTTTCGGTAGACAGTGGCAGACCCCTGGACCTCAACCACTCCTGTATAGTGTCGATGGCCGCATACACCCTCTCCCGCACCTCCAAGACCGTCCTTCCCTCTACGAGGACTGCAAGGTCATCTGCATAAGCCAGCAGCTGAACGCCGACAGGAAACTCCTTCTGAAGGAGTTCATCTATAATCACCAGCCACAACAACGGCCCCAAAACAGAGCCCTGCGGAACTCCACCGTGCATTTGAAAATGTACTGTTTCTTCCTGTGCTTCCACCAGACATCCTCTGTTGGACAAGTAACATTCAATTTGCCTACGCAGGTACGGGCTGAGGACCCTAGCCGCAATTGCGTCATTAATATGACCCCAACCAATAGCCCCGAACGCGTTTTTTATGTCTAGTGATAGCATCAGTGGAATTCTCCTGGTTCGCCAAGTGCCTCTCTTCACCTCGTCGGCCCATCCCGAAATTCGGCAGATAGCCTGCACGGTGGATCGCCCCCGCATAAACCCGTACTGGTTAGGACTGATTCCGGCTCCCTCTTCTAGTTCTTTGATGATGCGGCGAGCCAGCATCTTTTCTACTAGCTTCCCCATCATGTTAAGGAGGCTCAGGGGTCTATAGGTTATATCTTCCTCCGAAGAGGTGCCTTTAGGTAGGAATACCACTCTGGCCTCCTTCCAGCAATCGGGGAAGTCTCCGTTCTCCATGCCATGGCTGGCAATCTCGAGCATCTCCCAGGGAGCCTTCTGAACCAGCCCCTTGATCACTGCCGCGGGAATCTTGTCCGGGCCAGGGCTCTTTTTGGTTGCCAAACTCCTCGCCGCAAGTTGCAGCTCTTCCATGGTGAATATTCTATTGTCGCAAGGTGTGGATCTCACGATATCAGGCACTGTATGCGGGAACAACCTGGCTACCTCCCTTGCAACACTGGTCTTATTGAGGATAGGCATACGTCTCCCGAACCTTTTGGTCACAATACGATATGCCTGGCTCCAGGGATTGCTGTCAAGCTCTTCGCAGAGCCTGATCCAGCAATCCTTTTTACGTCTCTTAATAGCCTTATTGAGCGTTCTTCTTGCCTCGAGGTATCTATTGGCTATTTCCTGGTACCCTTCTCTGTTATTTCTAAGAATACGTTGTTTCCTTCTCCTAAGGGACTGGAGCTCTTGTCTCATTGCTTCAATTTCAGCAGTCCACCAATATACGGAGCGCCTCCTTGTATTGTTAGCTGCCATTCTGTCCATTTCCTGCTTTATTATATTAGATAAAGCCTCAGGTGATTGTTGATGTCTATCAGACAGTCTACTTGCAGTCCTGTTGACGATTTGCTCTATTTGTACTGATGAGAATCTCGGTGGGGGGGAGTGCACTTAACGCCTGAAATCTACGTCTTTCAGATCCAAGATAGTGGCGCGGTGATCGCTCGCTATATCTTCTGAGAGAACCATCCACTGGTACTGATTCCTCCTCCACCTACAGTCCAGGATGGTGAGGTCAAGCACCGACCGATGACCTCTCGCTACGTACGTGGGCGTATCGTCATTAATGCAGATGCAGCCGGCAGTTTCCAGGAGATCGGCAAGGATCTGTCCCCTCCTGTTGGTGTGTCGACTGCCAGCTGCCACCATTTTGCTGTTAAAATCACCCAACATTACGATCCTCTTGGTTGAATTGGTAATCACACCTTGTAAAGTGTCGATGAAGTTAGTAAAGTCCGCGATCGCAATGTTGGGCGAAATGTACACACCCACGAATAGAGTTGTTTCGGTTTCAACAGACACCACGCCACTACCTCTAAACTTGAAATTCCATTGTATACTATGACTTACATCCATAATGGCAACATCTCCCGACATATCAACAGTCCATCCAAGTTTGGCAGCTTCATATTTATTGGGTTCGGTGACCACAAGGAGGTCTACGTTCTTGTCTGCAACAACACGACTAATTAAGTCTTGAGCGAGAATACTCCTATTGGCATTCGCTAACATAGTCCTAATCATGCAATTTTTTCTTACATTGCCATGCTCCAGTCCTGTGTTCACCGCTCTTACAATCGAGGCATTGCTTAGGTTCAAGACAATCCGCTATCTTGTGACCTCTGCTACCGCAGTTGAAGCACAAATCGAGCCTATCTGGGCCCTTACATTCGTGCCTTCTATGGCCCGTGCCCCAACAACGGTAGCACTTGTCTTCATCTTCCCGGATGTACGCCCGGCAACTAATCCATCCGATTCTTATTCTTTCCTCGACCAGTTTGCATGCCGATCTATAAGAGGTCATGACCGTAATATTTTGTGTCTCGCCAAAACCTTTCATCATGGATGTTATCTTGACTTCCTCGCTAGAACCCACGCGTTTTATAATGGCAGCCATAACCTCTTGCTCTGTTGTGTCATGCTCGACATCTCGGATGTGCACAACAGTTCTCCTTCCAGCTCTGCTTTTTATATCAACGTGAAGGTCGGCAGCCTTGTCCCTCAGGATAGATGTAAATTGTTCCGCTTTCTCTGCACCCTGTATCCTAACGTGGAGCTCCTCGTTACGGCCCTTTCGCAATGAGATGACGTTATTTGCCTCCTCGCTGGTGACAGCATCCTTCATGGACCGGAGGAGCTCCGCGTACGTTTTTCCTTCCGCCTTAACAATCACTGTTCGGCTTTGCTCCGCCGGTGGAGTAGCCTTCTTTATCGGGATTTGATTATTACCGATGTGCCTGGTCCCACCATCCCCTTGGAGAGTTAACACATATACAGGTGTTTCCCTTGCTCTGAAGATATGGGATATGATCTTCTTGGCAAAATTTCCCATACTGCCCGAAGGCAGTATGTACGCTGAATTTGGTGACTGTATAGCTATCTTTTTGAACGCCTTCAATAAACAAGAAAGGGTTTCCTTTTCCGGGGCTCCCGAGTCATAATGTATCTTAAATTTCTTCTTCTTTTCTTCAACGGTTTGGTCTCCTATTAGAGTTATTTCGTCTTTTATGATGTCACCAGCTGCGAGCTTGTTACCTATATCCTGCTCACCTACTCTCCTTAAATCTCTAAGAGTACAAGAGTCTTTGACTTCAGGTGGAAGGTCAGTAACTAACTTTAGCTTGCCTCTAAGTGAGTTAGGCCACCTTTTAGGGAGGAGCTCAATGAGTTCTTCATCACTCAAATCGCTGGTCAAAATATACTCCATGTAATCGTCACCCGCAATAGGGTCCGTTTGGGTAGCTTGGGAAGTCTTTGTGTCTGGAGAGGACAGCTCGGAAAGCTCATTCAGTCCCTCGTATACTCGCCTTAGATCCTGTTCATGGGTCGCAATAGTACTTATTCAAACCTGGGCCTAAATGCTGTTTCAACGATATCAGTATCAGACCCAATTGGTATGCTAGACTGCTCACTGTATCGGGTGCCTCTTCTTCCTCCTCGGAAGATCCTTGACGGAGCCTCTTCTTCCCTTTTAGATCGGTTTTCTTGACCGTCGCCGATTTTGTCATGCTGCTGCTACTTTGGGCGGATGTCCCATCCATAGGGAGTGAACCGCGTCTTCGCATGATATAGTACTGTACTCAGGCGGCCGTCCCAAGTTCTACGAGTACCCACTCGGGGAAGGGGCCCCCCAAAAAAAATTTTTTTGGGGGGGGTTGAGGGGGTAAGAAAAATGTATGTGACCGAAAATGGGGTCAAAAAATTTGGGGGGGGTCGTGGTGGTAGGGGGTTAGGGAAGGTTTTGGGACGAATTTATGTCCAGGTAGGAAGAAAATCGAGTGGGTAGTTCTCGAGATATTAGTAGAAATGTAATTCCCTATTAATACAGCTCTACTAGTACGACGGTAATACGAGAGAATAATTACAAGTCCTTGTTTACTACAATAAACACGCCTGTATGAGCCTGTATATTAACTTAAAAAAGTTTCGCTAAGAAATATTATAATATTATACTATTATAACCTCAATAGTATATAATGAAACACAAAAAAGTAAATCACTTCAACACCTTATAAAAAGTAAATTATAGCTATTTTAATTCACTAAAAATTCACTGAATAGTTTGAAAACTAAAAAACACTAATAAAAAAGTAATTCCGTGTCCAAAACTCTTGAAATTTTCAGATCTAGTCCATTAACCATAACACTTTAACATCCAATTAACAAATCAATGAAAATACCGAAAAAACCTATCAAAAAAGCGACAAAACGCGGAGCAATAATAAGACGTCCTCACAGTATGAGTATCCAAACTCGACTAACTCCCCATTCATGTATCTGGAGCATTATACCATGACGCCAGGTCATATCGAAAGCCTTCTGAAGATCAAAGAAGACTCCGACACAATGTTTCCTTGTAATAAGGCTGTTATATATAATGTTCTCTAAGTTGATCATTTGATCAGTGGTAGAATGGTATTAACGAAAACCTGCTTGATATGGTGATATCAGGTTTTATTTTTCCAGATCCCAAACGAATCATTTTTTCGAATATTTTCCCATAGCGCACGTTAAGGAGATAGGGTGATAGCTATTGGGAACTGTTAAATTTATTTTTCTTTGGTACTGGAACAACATGAGCTTTTTTCTACTGCTGCGGGTATATTCCATCCCGCCATATTTGATTATACAATTCTAATAATCTGTGTTTTGCAGTGGTATTCAGCTGCCTGATCATATTATAATAAATTTCATCCGGACCAGCAGCTGTATTGCCTGCTTTTTCCAACGCTTTCACGAATTCTTCCATTTTATATGGTACATTATATGAGTAATTATACTCAGTTCTAAAATTTAGTAGACCTTTATTTTTTGGTCCGAAAACCTTCCTCGTAGTTGGCCGTTTTGATGGCCTTCTCGAAGTGATTGGACAATAGCTCTGCGATTTCGTTTGGAGTGTCCTTAATTCCATCTTCATCTTGAAGGCTAGTTATGGGCGCAAAATTTTTACGCCCACAAATCGCCTTCACTTTCCTCCAAACATCTGATGCAGTAGTGGTTCTGTTGATGGATGACACGTATTGCTGCCAGGATCGTTTCTTCGAGTCAATCATGAGACGTTTTGCATACGCCCTGTATTTTTTAAAGGCAATAAGATTTTGTAGGGTAGGACGTTTCTTGAAGGCGTTATACGCTCTTTTCGTTTAATAGCTTCACTTATTGCTTCGTTCCACCATGGAACGGGTCATTTCGTAAGTTTCCCAGATGTTTTGGGAATGAATCTCGATGCTGACTCAAGTATCGCATTTGTTATAGTGTCGACATCGTCCCCGATATCTCCAGTTGTTTCAGGGAGTATCGTTCTAGCTGTGAAGTTCGTCCAATCTGCTTTTTCAAACAACCATCTTTTAGAGATGGTTGAGATGAGAAAAATATATCCCATCTTTTAGAGATGGGATATATTTTTCTTGTAACATCAGTTACAATTTGCACCGGGAAATGATCGCTTCCATGCAAATCGTCTAAAACATGGAAGCTGTACCTCGGTGCTATCGATCCGCTTATCCGTGCAGGATCTATACAGGACGTCGATCCATCTCTGGCATTGAAAAAGGCTCCTGACCCATCGTTTAAAAGCATAAGTTCAGAATTCATCAGGAACCTTTCCAATTCTCTTCCGCGGGGATCTACTCGATCCGATCCCCAGAGAGAATTATGAGCATTAACGTCACCCACCAGTAAAACAGGTTGGGGAAGCTCAGAAATTTATCTTGCTGTGTCATCCTTATTCCAATCAAAATTCGGCAAGTATATGCTGCAAACAGTGACCTGAAGCGGACGCTTCATTCTAATGGCGACCGCTTGCAGGTTTGTGTTTAGATCAACAGCTTCGGCGGTAGCTCTGGTCGATGTTAGTATGGCTACTCCACCTCTAACTCTAATATTTGGCGGTTGATCTTGCCGAAATGTATCATATCCTTTTAATTTAAAATTTTCATTTCGGCGGAAATGCGTTTCTTGCAGACATATACAAATCGGGTCTACATCATGTACCAAGCGTTGGAGCTCATGGATGTTTGAAAAATATCCATTGATGTTCCATTGTACTATCGACTCGCTGATTTTAAATGATATTATAGCCTAGGTTTTCCTTTCGGCCATCCTTTTTTTCTTTTTTTCTCCATATAGCGAACAGCATCGTGTTCGTGGAGAACGTCGTCGCCCGTATAGCTTCCAGTCTTAGAATCGGAGACAACAGAAGCCCCCGATGACGACGGGCATGGATCGTCGCCGGTTTCAGGCGCCGATTGAGAGGCGGCAACCTGGCCGCCCCCCGACACGGAGGTAGCACCGGTCACCGCCTGTGGAATGGGGGACACTCGCCCCCCTGTGTGATTTTTTGTGGCCTCTGGGGTTTAGAGGCCACCTCAGTTGCAGGAGGCTTGGAAGCCTCCATAACAGATTCTGTAGCTGTTACTTTCTGCTTATCAATAAGTATCTCACTAAGACGGACTTGGGATTCTACTTTGGCGTCCGTTTTCTTCTCAACAGGAGCAACTTTCATTTTAACTGATTTATCTTTGGGTGGCTGTACTACTATCTTTGGCTTTATAGGATCTTTACTATTGAAAGGTTTCATTTTATTATCAATAATTCTTTCAATCATGTTAGCCAAAGTCGGAGCAAGTTTACTGATGAGTTGGCTTTCATCGACAGCAACTGGAGTAGGAACAGGAACGGCAGCCGCAGCCTCAGCATAAGTTGTTGTTGCTCTAGGCTTGAGGGCGTTAACAATCTTCTTTGCTTCGAAGTAGCTGACCTTTTGCAGGGTTTTTACTTCCTGCACAGCTATCTCGTCTTTGTAGACAGGACAGTTCCTGGATCTACAAGAATGCGTTCCTTTACAATTGCATGTAGGAGGTTCTTTGCATGGCCCTCCCGCATGCAACACATCGCCGCACACGCATATTTGTGGTCTCTCACATCTGAGAGCGGTGTGGCCAAAACGTTGGCATTTGAAGCATCTCATTGGCTGTGGGACAAATGCCCGCACATCCAACCGATGTATTCCCGCTCTTACTTTTTCCGGCAAAGTAGGCCGGTTAAATGTGAGAACATGAGATGCTGAAGGAAGGACTTCGCCATTCCTTCTCATGTTCAATCGGCGACACTCTATTATTCCTTGTGCTGCCAGTTCTTCTACAATCCCTTGCTCGGAACAATTTAAAAGATCCCGACAGACCACAACATCTCTTGAGGTGTTGAGTGTGCCATGGGGATCAACACGTACAGCCAAATCTTCTCCTATTTTTTTCAGCCGTAGGGTCTTCTGAGACTGTATATTATTTACAGTCTCTATATGAAGTCCCGTGAAAGTTTTTCTAATTTCCTTAACAGGGCCTCCAGCACATTTATTTATTTCTCGAGCGATGAGGAAACGACTCACCTTCGAGAAATTACCTTCCTTACTGATAACTAAATATTTCGGTTTTGGAATGTTGCTCTTGAAAAAAGCTTTCTGCAAGCTTTTTCTAGCCTTAACTTCTATTCTTCGTGATTCTGCACTCTTTCGGCCGGTTCTAGACGAGGGTGTTTCCGTGAACCCTCTGCCACGTTTGGTTGTTCAACTTGCATTGAAGAACGATCCCTTCTGTAGTAAGGCTTGCCGCTGGGGTACACCCCCACTCCCCGGCTACCAACCCCGGAGGTCCGTTCCGGTACTCCGGTGGAACCGGCATATGTTTTGGCAGAGAGCGGATGCGCAGTCTCTGCACTGACTCCAGGCCCCTACACACCGAGGTTTTCAGGGCTCCCATGCCCCGAAAAACATGGGCACCTTAACTACATGCTTGCCGTCGCGGGGGGGATGTGGATAACGAAAGGCCTCCGTTATATCTGCAAATAACTTCGATCGTGGCCGCCACATCGCCAGCTCTAAAGGTGGTATCAATCGATGTCCATAATCGTTCAAAGTTTCGTACCTGCAGGTGGCCGCGAAATCCAGTCTTGAAATTCAGCCTGTAGATGTAATCCGGCCGAAAATGAAAGTATCCGAGAACAACACTCGGGACCCCTTTAGCCAGCTATATGTAATGTACGTGAGTACAGCTTTTGCCGCCCTGGACGTGGAACGTAGATGTTTACAATCAGAGGTTAATAATTATTAATAAATCAGTATATGTAAATTAAAGATAAAGTTAATAAAAAAAGAGATGAAGTCGGATTTGAACTGATGTGCCTTCCCCATCGTAAGATCATTTTATTTTATTAGACTTTTTATCCCTTCAAGTATTTCGCCGATGTACTCTGAAGTTAGAAATACCTGTGAATCGACGTCTGATCATTCAGCCGTAATTGTTACTATTAGCACTGTAATGGTAAAAAAAGAAAAAACTGCCTCTCCTACATAACTCTTTGATACTTGGTCGGGTGTTCCTCAGATCTTACTTCTGGGGCCGGTTCTATACTCGGTCTTCACAGCGACTTCCCGACTTCAGAACACATCACAGTTGTATCGTTTGTGGACGACACGGCAATCCTGGCTGTGAATGCTGACCCTATCGTAGCTTCTGCTATACTGCAAACTGTATTGGATCTAATTAACGAATGGGAAGCTAAATTGAAGATGAGGGTTAATCTGACTAAGTCTACATATTCTACCCTTTGCGATCAGGAGAGATGACTGCCCACGAGATCAACTTAATAGCGTTTTCATCCCGCACGCTAACAGCGTGCGATACCTAGAACTGCATCCGGATCGTCGTCTGACGTGGAGGATTCATGTCAGGAAGAAAAGTATGCAGTTTAATATTGAGTTTAGGGAGATGTACTGGTTGTCAGGCAGAGTGTGGCAATTATCATCACCTAAAAAGCAATTGCTGTACTCAGCAGTTCTGAAACCGAAGTGAAATACGGTATAAGATATGTATATATTGCTAATGTATACATATGCAGTTCTTTGAAAGATTTCTCTGGAAACCCATTTCTCCATGTTATCTTTTTTTATATCGAAATTTATTTACGGTTCCGATAAATTGGAGCATTTACATAACCCAAATTATTCCTCTTATTAAATCCAGTGTTAAATTGTTTAATATCTCACAAGTTTTGAGAGTTACCTTTTCAATTTTTTTCACAACTGTTGCAAAAAGAAAAATAATAACAATAATGAATGGTAAGAATGAGATCTTTAATTTACCATAATTTTATTGATATTGTATCATTTTTCTTTTATTTTTACATACAAGTAATTTAACTGGGATTATATTCAAGATTTTAATGTTTTTTATTTATTTATTATTTTTGATTATATTAATTTATGTTCAATTGATTATTTTTTTATTTTAGGATACTCGTGGATAATTGTGTTTTTAATTTATATAATTTTTATCTTGCTTTGTACATGAACCACTCTTATTAAACAAAAGTAGATATTCAAAATCGGAAGTGATGTATAAAATACAGTTCGTTATTTACAGAAGTAATGCTATTTCTTATGATGAAGAAAGTCATTTACTATGAATCATTTCCATTTACCATAAGTACAGAATAAACAGAAATTAGTTTGCAGAATTCCATATCGGTTATTTTACCCACTTACCTTACTTTAGGCTACAATTAAATGTACTGGACTTGTACTACGCTACATTTATTGACGTTACAGTAATTACGACTTTTTTTGATTAAGGCTTTTTGAACATCTATTATTTCAAACCGATGATAATCGTATAAATACAATAATTGCAGTCAATATACATTTTCGATTCACTCATTTCCGTAGGTTTTAAAATAAAACAATAAATATATTTATTTGAAATTACAAATTAATGGTGTAGTTAAAAATATCTTAGTTCATATATTTTAACGAAAATAATACTGAAGAAAAAACACGAACTGTAGCAATTACAAATTAGTGAGATGTTATATTACTTAAAAAAAAAAATTATTTATTTTTAATTACATTAATTTAGTTATAGCTTATGAAAAAATTTAGAAGCGAATAATATAAAATTTTACTAATTTCTTTAGAATGCCTCCTAATTTATGGTTTCAGTCTTTATGAATTACCACAAAAAAAGTAATTTATATCAATAAACTCGGTTCACTACTTTGGTTGGAAAAATGGATTTAGATAATAGCTGATTAGAATCCCATTAATTATTTCTGTAACAAACAAATTATGCCAGAATGGAATTTAAAATAATTTCCTGTAACATTTATTAATCTTTTTCTTAGGGTACCTCAAGGTTAGTTATCCTGATCTTTTTACATCACCACACAGATAAATTGAACAGTAATATAAGCAAGCCATTTCATTAAGTTTATCGACCGTGAAATTTTACGTCGTCTTGCTATCTGCTGACTGAAATCTTGTTTTGCTTCATTAGTTGCAGTATGTTGTTCCTTTCCTCCTCTGTTACGTCCAAAGTTATATTTTCTGGATAGTTAAATTAAATGCTGTTCTACATTTTCGCTATTTACCTCTCATTTGTTACTTTTCGAACTGTTACATTTCATTTATTTGAATTGTTAAATCCTATTAAAATTAAAGTTGTTATTGTTATTTTAGATACAGTTTCCACTTCACAAATCAATGAAAATATGAAAAATTTTATAATTTATTGATTTTTTTTTTTACTACTACTACTACTACTACTACTATTTCTATCTAATAATAGTAATAAACTATTATTATTATTAAGGAATAATAATAGTCATTTTTAGTAAGTAATAGTAATAATAATAATAGTAATCTTTGCAATTTGAGTTAGGAAAAAGAAAATTACATTGCTTGGTGAAGAACATTGTAAAAAAATAAGCTTAAAACGAAGTAATTAACAATATTAAATCAACATTGTATGTAATCCTACGGCAAAATTGGCCATTAGTTATTGAAATACTTTATAAATCAATATTCTGTGAGTGGTAAAGCTTCAACTGTTGTTAACTGATAACAATCCGATATGGCGAAACCACGTCACGACTACGGTAAGGCATTACATGAAGATGGTGATTATGTAACATTCATGAATTGCAGCGATATGTATATTACAACAAGTGTGCGGAATTAATATCATTGACTTATTTAAATACTTCCGCTGCAAAAAAAAAAGGTAATATCCTTATAACTGCAGAAAATCCCAAAATATACAAATGTCAAAAAAGCAGACAATAAAATTGTAAGGACTTCCCAAAAAAGTAAGAATAGAAGGAGATAAAACGATAAATTGATTATATTCAATCGACGTCATAACATAATCCGCGAAAACAAATGTCGTGGAAAACATTTTAAAATAATTAAAAACTGGGTAAATATAAATAAATCCTTGAAACTACTAAAAGACTTCAAAGATAAAATAGAAACTTGACAAAAGAAATGAAGAGAATAAAAATAGGTTTTTACAATAAGATCCAAGAAATACAAAAACAACCTACTATCAAACAACTCACAAGAATTTTGTTATAAAACAAAATTATGAATACAAAGCAACAACAAATGTGGAAATGATGGAGTGGAAAAATCAAACATAGATGTTAGAAATTAAACTTCATAAAAATAATGAAATCATTTTCAATCTGTATAAAAACTTATCAAGAATTCAAGAAGTGACAAAAATTAACTGCATTGAAGTAATAGGAGTCAAAAAAATACAATGAAAATCTGGGAAATAATATTAAAAATATTGGAAAAATTGTCGATATAGATATAGTTGAAGATGATCTCGAATATGCCCTTAGAATTTAAAAAATCTGATAACACATTACTTCCTTATACGTCTTTTAAATTACATTACACATTTTTTAAATGAACACTACATAAAATTTTATTTCATTAAAATCTTCTGATATTTTTCTTTTTTTTTGTTATTGAATTATTATTCATCGTAACTTATTTTTACAATGAGAGGTTAATAATTGTTAATAAATCAATATATTTAAATTAAAAAAAAAAAGTTAAAAACAAAGAGGAAATGAAATCTGGTTCGAACCGATTCAAATAATTATAAAATAATACGGATCCAAATATTTCATTAATTAAACTTTTATTTGGCTATAACTCTGGAACTAATGAAATTAAGTATCACTTATGATAATCGTTAAAAAGCTATCGGTGAGTTCTTATTACTGTCGTTACGAAAAAGTCCAAAATCCAAATTTGTTTGAATTTTGGATACATTTATTTCAGTCGATTGCAATCAAAAGAGGAGGTTCACAACTAAATGCTACAACAGTCCAAAATCCAATAATTTCAACATCCTACGGCTAATCGTTTTTCAGTTACGCGTACGTACAGACGTCACCCCAAAACCAAAATTCATTCAGGAATGGTCAAAATAGATATTTCCGTTGAAATCCGAAAACCTATGTTTTTCTCGATCATAATACTCTTTTACTTAACTAGTACAAGGAATTAAAAACTGTAACAAATAAAAAATATGTAATATTCTATTTAAATTTAAAAACTCTAGGATAAAGAATGAAACCAAGAAAAAACTTAATATTTACTGATGAACTGGAAATTGGAATAAAACAAAATAAAATTGGTATAATAGAAAGTTATACCAGAAATTTAAGATCATATTTTGATTAATTTTTATAAGAAAAAGGATTTTTCCTTTGAATGCTTTTAAAAAAGATTTTTTATGAGGAAAAAGGAATAAAATATATAATAAGCTACAAAGGAGATTTATGGAAAAAATTATTGAATCAGATAAACCAGAGTAAGTTGGAGGAAATCGAACGAAAGCTATGGGAATGAACTACGAAACGAAAATGAATGTTAATGTTTGGAAAATGACTAGAAAATTATGAAAGGAGAAAGGCAATAATTCATTGGAAAGAACAGACCAGAAAATATATTTTCCATTATTTTATAGAATTATTTAAGAATGAAATAGATTCTTTATTGCAGAAAATATTAAACATATAGTTTTTCTTTCATTCTCAAACTAAATTTGAAAAGCTGTCTCATGGCTGAGGCCTAGTTTTATTTTTGTATGATTATTTGGGGGAATAGTTATTTTGTTTGCTTGGTTATCTGATTTCAGTTTATATATTTAATAAATATAAGAATAATGACTTTATAATATCATATAACTGAGATAGTTTCAACTTCATGATGAATGGTGTTATGGATTTAGATATTAATAACTTTGATAAAAAAATTATTCTTGAACTTTTAGATAACTTTTATAAATTAATAAAAATTAAAAATTAGCCTCTAATTAATGCACAGTAAAGTGAGAAGCATTAGAAAACACCGGAATATATTATATAAACATTGTAAAATTCGAATAATAAATTACATGTTTTAACATTGACTGAAATAGAAATTCATACATAGAAAGATAAGTATTACACACCAGTGGTAAATATGCAAGAGTAGAATATATTAATGATTTGGGTATATTATCTCTTATAATAAAGAAAAAATATTAATTTTATCTAAATTAATTTAGCCATTTGTCTGAATGCTATATCGCATTCTGCTTTTTATTTTCATAACATCAAAAGGTGACTAAAAATAAGTATTTGTAATATTCTTATAATACTCTTAAAAGAATTTTTAACGTAAAATCTGATAGCATTATATCAAAGCAGAATTTTCCATTACTCGGTTAACAATTTAACTGAGTAATGGAATTTAACCGAGAAATTTAACAATTTCTTTCATTTAAAATGTTACTTATCACCTAATTTTTTAACGCTTAATAGGCTTAACAACAGCCAAAGGATTGTTAAAGAAAAATATTGGAAAATATTTATTAAGAACTATTTCCTTAAAAAAAGTTTTTGAGTAGATTTTCCAACGCAGCAGTACTGTATTTGTTTAAACCTGTAAGGTATTTTTAGCCTTCTCTAGTGTTAAAAATATGCTCAATGTAAGTAACATCTGAACAAATAAAAGTAAAAAGCACACACAACCATTTCTGGTTATTATAAAAATAATTTACTGAGAGAAGTAATATAGATTCCAGTAGATCAGTGCAGTTAAACTTCATCCTCTTTTCCATAAGATATCAAATTCTCGTTAAAAATTTAAAAAGGTTTCCTAAGCTATTACAATAATATATTTTATTATCTGTTGTCTACAATCAAAAGATTGAAATCGAGTTGAATTAATTTTGATGTTGAGACATACATCTTGCTAGTTTGTTCAGAACTTTCCATGATCAGAGTTGACAATATACACAGCGATACTGGAACCGTACGAATCCCATTTTGTGGTCACCTGATAATTCTGTGTTGATGATTGTTGTAAGCTACGTTCTTTGTTTATTTGGTGATTGTTGCATTTCTGTCACCAGACTAGAAATGTTATTTTTTTTATTAGAATATTCTAAGTTTGCAAATGTGGGATGAAAGAAGACTGAAACAGGCCAGCGATCCATGGTAGAGATAGACAAAGATGCAGTAGGACTAAACGGTCACGAAAATCTTTTACGTTTGATGTAACCAATTATTTTTGTTGATTAAATTATTTGCTCTAAAGAAGATACGATTTAATCTGAATTTATTTTATATGAGAATTGATAAAAATTTAGTAAATTAGAGTTCCAGTAATTAATCTATATCTATATTTTGATAAACACGAATGATTTTAAAAAAATTAGATAAAAAAAAATGTTTAGATCGATTGATAAAGGGTTTACTTTTTGAAGCGCAAGTCTAAAATTCCTGTGATCTTAAAAAATACGTGAATTTAAACGTTACAATGAAAAAATATTTTTAGCAATCGTTAATAATAATAATTCAATTTCAATTTATTAAGATGTTACATATTTTACAATCATTATGATGTTTTTCGGTACTCATCAAGCTAAAATTAGCTTGTTACAAGATTAAATCTTAGGTATAATATTCTTAATTTGTACTTATTTTATTTATTACAAATATATATTATTCAAATATGTTAAACATTCATCAAATTCTTAACCTTAGATTTAAGCAAATTTTATCAACTTTTAATAGAACATTGAACAAAACTGATTTTAATTTTGTGGTACGTATCTAAATGTTGTAATAAGTATTTATGGTGTCAAAATTATATTTTATCTTAAATACGAGATAATTTAATTTTAATTTACGAGATATATAAATCAGATACATTAATCATTTTTGAATATAAAAAGCAGAATGCGATATTGCATTCAAATAAGTCGCTAAATACTCGTAATTTAGATAAAATTAATTTTTTTCTTTATTATAAGAGATAACATATCCAAATCATTAAAACATTTTATATTTTGCATATTTACCACTGGTATGTAGTATTCCAAAGGTTATTGAAATTCTGATTGCATTTTATTTTGTTTAGTCGCTCGACTAACCAATTATTGTATAATTTCCTAATAAGTAAGATGTTACCGCCGTATTTTATTTGCATTATTAACTTATTATTCCTTTTTACTCGTAATTTCCGTTTAAATTTCTCTAAATAAGAAACAGTAAGATTCTCTCCGGAAACTTTTATACGGAGGGAGAATTATATAAATTAAAGTTTCTTCTAAACTAAGACTTTCGTATAAGTTTTCTGAAATGAATCCATCTGAATCCTTAAGTAATTCTAAAATCTTAATTTTTTTTATTTCTACACTATTTTGGTAATAATTAATAGTGAAACTTTTCTTTGCAGTTCCGAATTAAATCTCTCTTTAAAAAAAATTAAGTAGTTCAATTAAAATTAAAACTTTACAAGTTCCAATAATTAAAAAAAAGTAATTTAAAGTTTACTGATTAGCAAATTGTTCTAAGTATTATCATTATTGTTATTATGTTACAATAATAACGATATGATAATCATTGTATTATTATACTCTTATTATAATATAATGAATAATAATGTAATTGAAATATTAGAAACAAATATTTAACACTACTTTAATTGCAATAGATGTCTACTTATTAAATTACTTGCACCAAATATTATTTAATTTTAATCCTATTATTAAAACAATACTTGGTCAGTATGTTAAAAATGAATTATAGAGTAAAAGTTTATAAAATATTAGCTTATAAACCGTAACAAAAAAAAGTTGCATCAACTGTATAAATCAACCGATTTATAACGTGAGGTTCTATATTTTGGTTGAGTTCTAAATAGAAGAGAAAGGAGGGTAGATAAAAAAAAAGTATAAATTAAATAGGGCTACAAGATATAAGGCACCTACGTCATATTAACTCATTATTACGATTCGTGGACAGACCTTCCATTAATAACTGTTAACCTAATTATAACATGAATAATTAATAATTCAGCCTTGAGGTAGATAATCCTCACGTCCGGAACACAACATCTACGTTCCACGTCCAGGGCGGAAACAGCTGTACTTACGTACAATACTTATAGCTGGCTAACGGGGTTCCGAGCAAATTCCTCGGTTATGCTTTTTACTTTTGACCTGGTTTTCCAACTTCAGGTCACCAGACGGACTGGATTTTCGGCCACCTACAGGATATGGACAAACAAACGATTTGGAAATGGATTCATACCATTTTTAGAGCTGCCGATGTGGCGGCCAGGGTCAATGTTATTGCAGGTGTATCGGAGACCCTTCCGTTGTCCACATCCCCCCTGCGATGGCAAGCATGTAGCAATGGTGCCCATGTATGTCGGTGCATGGGAGCTCTGAAAGCTTCGGTGAGTAGGAGCCTGGAGTCGGTGCAGAGACTGCGCATCCGCTCTCTGCCAGGACATATGCCGGTTCCACCGGAGTACCGGATCGGACCTCCAAGGTTAGTAGTCCTGGAGTGGGGGTGTACCCCGGCGGCTAGCCTTGCTACAGAAGGGATAATCTTTCATGAACATACTTGAACAAACAAACGTGGCAGAGGGTGCACATAAACACTCTCGTTTGGAAACCTCCGATTCGTCACAAGCGAAGAGGAAAAAGAGCAAGGAGTCAGATAAAATCAGGAAAGGTGCTGACAGAATCAGTAGAGAATTGAGAAAGTCGTTGTTTGGAAACAATGTTCCCAAACCAAGATTTTTTATTACGAAGGAGAATGGAAACTTTCAAAAGGTTAGTTCAATCTTAATCGCAAGATAAATAACTAATTGTGCTAGTGGTCCTGTTAAGGAAATCCGGAAGACTTTTAACGGATTGCACGTTCAAACTATCAACGACAGTCAAAGCCAAAAAGTCCAGGCATTGAAGAAGATCGGTGAATTTGCGGTACCAGTGCAACCGCATAGCACCCTTAATACATCCAGAGGAGTTGTTGTTTGCCGTAATCTTCTAAACTGTACAGAAGAGGAAATAGTACAGGAAATGTTGAGTCAAGGAGTGATTCAGTGTCGCAGACTAACAATGAGAAGAAATGGCGAAGTTCTTTCTTCGGCCTCTCATGTATTAACATTTAACAGGCCTACCCTTCCTGAAAAGGTGCGTGCTGGTATACATCGGCTTGATGTACGTGCGTTTATTCCGCAGCTTATGCGACGTTTCAAGTGTCAACATTTCGAGCACACTACAGCTAGATGTGAAGCGCAGGAAATCTGCATATGTGGAATGAAGTAACATGAGGGTGAACCATGCAAAGACCCTCCAATCTGTATTAATTGTAAATGGCATCATAACTGCCAAGGAATTGTCCAGTTTATAAATCTGAAACGGCCATTCAGGAAGTTAAAACGCTTCAGAAGGTTAGTTATCCTGAAGCGAAGAAAATTGTTAGTCAACGAACACCTCGACCATCGACCACTTATGCTGAAGCAGCTGCTGCCCCTCCTTCAACCAAAATTAACGTGGAGCAGTTGCTTAATACAATGGCACCAAGTCTTGCAACAAAGATAGAAAAAATTATTGATGCAAAGATAGAGTCGACTCATCGCACAGAACCATCTAAACATGAGAAGGCTCAATCCCGTACTGACATCGTTGATAAAAGAAACGTACCAGCGCAGCATACAAAATTAGTAAAACCTGCGATCATAACACCACCACTTGAAGTAATAAATAAAAATCTTGATTTGTCTGGAAAAGAGGAATACATTACTCCGTCGTCTAGTCACAAGCCTAAAGAAATTGTGACAAGAAAATCTGTGTCTGCCGAAATGGAGGTGCAAGTCATTATTGATAAAGCACCAGACACAGACGATGTACAAACTGTAACAATGGGGCCTCCAAAAGCTCAAAGAACAGCTTCAGAGCATCTATTTCAGCTGGACCCAGCACTGCATTAGAGATTGAATCCAGCTCATCAGCCGCCGAAAGTGCATCGCTTGCTAGTTTAGATTCCTTCCATAGCAACAATGCTAACAGCACCAATGAAGCTTTCATCACCTGATGTAAGCCGGCGAATGTCATTGGCATCAGAAAGAGAAGAAGATGCCATGTCCGAGGTCTCAGACACACTGTCATCGGAAGTTGAGGCCGTTCGCAGAATGGAAAAACGCAAGAAAGGATGGCCGAAAGGAAAGCCTAAGCGGTAATTTTTGGATTTGAAGTTATAGAAGAATGTAAAATATTGAACTTTTTTTTTACTTTTTTTGAAGTGGGACGAGGCTAATGACCAAAGTAGTCGATGCCCCTAAAAACCTCAAAAAAAAAAAAAAATTAATAATTCATGTTATAGTTAGGTTAACAATTTTGGACAAAGTATATATATTTATAAAACATTCAAAAGCGCATTGTAAGAGTTATTAGTTAATTAAAATTCAGAGATCTTGTAAAAAATTTTTCAAGGAGTTACAAATTTTTATTTGTCACGTTCAAATCTTCCACATTCCCATACATTTATAACCACCCTACCAGTTATTCATTTAAAATATCTCATTTAAAAGTTAATAAAAAATCTGACTTTCAAACTTATAATCCTCGTAAATATGATTTATTTTATTCTTCTATTCCTTAAGTAGAAAATTTAATCGTATCAAATTACTCCATCTTATTTCTCAACCGTATCATATTAACTTAATTCTCATATTACTCCGTTTATTGCACAATATTCTGAAAATTTATAATAATATTCCTGATCTAATTAAAAAAGAAAAATTTCAAGTAAGTTTAAGCTGTAATTGCTAATGTACCTCGTCCAAAATTGTTACCATTCAGTTAAAGAATTCCTCGAAACAAATTAATCTTAACTTATTCAGTAACCAAATGACGAATAACAGGAATGCATATTGAGCATGATTTGTTAGTTTCCGTCGGATATTTCTAACGAATACGTTAAGAACAGACGAACGGATACGTCCCCCAAATGTATCTCTTGGATGGCGATCAGATGGCCAATAACTTGATGTTATGAATTTTCGTTAATAATATTTGCTATTATACTTGTAATTGCACGTAATAATTGCACGTACTGTTATATGTATAGTTACTTTCCCTGAGATTTCATGAACAATTTTGCATGACATCGTTACAATAACCTGGTATTTTACAAGGTATCGTTTGTAATACCTTGGCTATCAAAAACTTTGACTCGTTAGGTGCTGAAAATGTTGACAAACTATATTCACAATACTAAGTAATTAGATTCTGATTAGTCTTTTCTTACCCGATACGAAAATAAAGCTGACTATTTTTTGAGCCAAATTGTGACCGATAATGAGACTTGGTCTCTCACATCTCCACAGAATCCAAACAGTAGTCTATGGAACGGCGTTACACGACATCTTTGAAAAAAGTTCAAAAATCATCATTTCATTACCAAAAATCATGTGCGTTGTCTTGATAATAAAGAAGTTTTGTAGGTTGACTTCTTGAAGAGTGGTGAGTCTTTAAATGCTTCGCTTTATTGACATACTCTTAAAAAACTACGCCTTGAAAAAGTGATGCATTCATAAACTTTTCAATACCAGAACGTTTGATTTTGTATTGTAGCAGACCGCAAGAATATGGTCCATAGCCACAGGTAGCTGACAACATGAAATTGTAAAATATGAAAAATCCACATCCATTTCTATGTTTTCATTAATAAGAAGTAAAACTTACTTTTTTTCATGTTACATTTTTCGTGAATAAATTTTTAGCACTGATTTTATCGCCATTTGTCTGCGAGTAAGCAAGGATCGTTTTCGTGTGGTTTGATTTTTATAACTTACACCAGTGTCCGTCACACACCATTTAAAGAAATAATAACATATTTCATTAAGAAATGCTATAACAAATACGTTAAAATAAAACTAGGCCAGATTTTAAGTTAAAACAAATTTTATGTGAAAGGACAATTTTATATATCTCCCAAAAAGCAGTACCGGAACGGCGTTCCAGCACCAGTGCATCCCTGCCTTCGAATCCAAAACAAGAGGAGAGGAATGCTCATTTTTGAATTTTTTTTGCTCCACGACAATACTCGTTTCCATGTTGATGGTGAAACTCAAAGTTTGATTGAGCAATTTGGTGGAAGCAATTGAAGCTCCCATCGTATAATCCTGACGTGGCACCGAGTAATTACTCCTTGTTTCTACATCTCAAGCGAATCCCTCTTTGGTCAGCGCTACGATCGACGATACGACGTAAAAATGCTGTACAACAATGATTGCTTTCATTAGCGACCCCGTTCTTTAATGAAAGAATGAAAAACTAGTTATAAAACAAGAAAAGTGCCTTAATAATAGTAGAAATTATGTAGGGAGTTAATTTGAGGTATGCTCTTCCGTGTAAAAGTAAAATTATTCTGTTGAAAGTTGAGTGTATTTTTTAATAACAAAACGATATTTACTTCCCGGATACGCCTTACATTACTTGTATTTATTTAGATACAAACTATTTTACGTGATAAAATTCCTAATTGCATATAAATTTACTGATATTCAATAGTGAAAATTCTGTTGTTATTATTGTTTTATTATTATTATTATTTGTTGTTCTAAATCTCATCTACATTATTAATTGTATTTACAAGCTATTTTTATGTATGTTTTTTATTTCATTCATTCCTTGTACGAAGTAAAGGAAGTATTGGTTCGTGAAAAACATCGGTTTTCAGATTTCAACGAAAATATCCATTTTGAGCATCCCTGAATCTATTTTGATTAGTTTAGTCGTGACGTCTGTACTACGTACGTGCGTATGTAACTCGCATAACTCAAAAACGATTAGCCGTAGAATGTTGAAATTTTGGATTTAGGACTGCTGTAACATCTAGTTGTGCACCTCCTCTTTTGATTGTAATCGACTGGACCAAAAGTGTCCAAAAAAAGCCTAAAATCCAAAACATTTGGATTTTGAACTTTTTCTTAACTACAGTAATAAGCCCACCATTCAGAGCTTTTCAACGATCTATCATAAGTGGTACTTATTTTCATTGGTTCCAGAGTTATAGTCAAATAGCATTTTAATTAATGAAATATTTGTATCTTACAAGGGAAGAATTAGACTTCGTCTCCTTTTCTTTTTTTTTAACTTTTTTTTCCAAATTATTTTTTTAACTTTTTTTTTAATTTAAATATATTGATTTTTTAATAATTATTAACCCGTGATTGTAAAAAAAAATTTACAATAAATCATTATTCAATAATAACAATAAAAAAAAAATTGAAAAAAATCAGTAGTTATTATTGAAATAAAATTTTATGTACGTTTAAAAATGTGTATATGTAATTTAATAGGCATTATTACATATGTGTATGTATAATAGATTTGGTGAAACATCTGATTATTTAATATTAATTGAAAATTATAAGTTAGAATCGTATTATTTTTGGATTTTCTAGTTTAATTTCTGTTTAATTTTATGTACATTAAAGTTAATTACAGAGTGACTGAAAAATAGACCCTCACAAGAGCAACATATACACTGGCATACATGCCCGATCTTTAATGAATTGCAAAAAATTCTTCTTTTATTTCATTTCTCCTATGATATTCTCGGACAATATTCTATCTAAGTAGGAGTTGATCATTATTTCGTTTATTTGTTTTTTGTTGCCAATCATCTAATTGCTCTTTGGTTTGATGTAGTTCTTCTGATCTTAATTTGTGTTCTCAAGTTTTTCAATTTTCTCTCTTTATATTCATCATCCTCTCTTAATCTTTTTATTCTTTCTTTGGTTTAACATTTTCTTCCTCTTTATATTTATCAACTTCTCTTAATTTATTTATTAAATAAATTAATCTACTTTTTTATTATTTATTTATTTGCAATATTTTCTTCCTGTTCCTTCCTGTATTTCTGTTTCTTCCTGTATTTTCTTCCAATCTTTTTTTTGTTTGCAACATTTTCTTCCTTTTTTAATTTTGTTTTTTTGATTTATTAATAATTATTAACCTGTGATAGTAAAAAAAATGTTACAATAAATAATAATTCAATAATAACAATAAAAAAACCGAAGTTATTATTTTTTTTTGTCTTCAGTCATTTGACTGGTTTGATGCAGCTCTCCAAGATTCCCTATCTAGTGCTAGTCGTTTCATTTCAGTATACCCTCTACATCCTACATCCCTAACAATTAAAAATTTTTAAATAAATTGGTGGAAGTTCTTTTTTTAAATTTCTCGGTAATTTTTAAATAGGACTAAGAACTTTTCTCGTAATCGAAATATTGTACTGAGTTATGCAAAAATAGTTTTCTTGCGTAGTCTGATAAAGGTATATATTAGTATTTCATAGGGATAAACGACCTATGTGTGTAATTTTTCATCTATTTCGTTATACATTAATCTGTACATGGTGCATTCTGAACCGTATCCAATATTACATGTGTGATTGATATATGTTTATCTACACATTTATCAGGGTTTTGTATTAAATTTATTAATTATTTTTTTTTTTTTTTTTAAAGAATGTTGCAATATAAATTTTAACTAATTAAGATATTCACTTATAACAGAATCTTAAAAGTTCACGGATTTTAAGGGGTCATTTGTATATTACTGATAATCCGATTTCAGATTGTTTTTCTTACTAAAATTCTTCGGTGTTCAATTATACGGATAAAAAAAACTTGGCAGCATATATTCAGTCAATACACGTTATGATGAAAAAATATTATTAGTTAATAGCCTACTTTGTTATCTAACTATGTAACATCTTCGTTTTTAACATTTTTGTTTACTTATTCGTTTTATAATACTTAATTTATTTATTTATAGAATGCAGTTAATAGTTTTACGAACGGTTTAAAATTGTTTTTTTTTTTTCTTTTTTTTTTTTTTTTTTTTTTTTTTTTTTTTTTTTTAGTTTACGTCAATAAAATGCTTTTACGTCATATTTTATCTTTTCCACAGTTAGTTAGTTAAACACGTGCTTTGATTTCCAAACAAAATTTGTTACTACTTATTTTGTTTTTTATTTACTTATTTAAAGTAAAACTTTTTATTTTATTGCATTAATTAACAATTTTATCAAAATTAATGTTATTAGTAATCAGAGTAATGAATTCGTTTGCCAGCTGAACTTGTTTAGCAACAGTTAATCACGTGAATGTCAATAACAAAAAGTTACCCTTGATAATCATAATAAACTAGAGTTTAATAAAACTCACTGAGATTTTTTTCATTTATTCCATTGCCGGATCATTCAAAATATTTTATATATACATTTATAATACATTTCAAAATTTCTTAAAAATTATTCTCCAATTCTAAAATATATATATATTTCATTTTTGGCTCTAACTCTTTTAATTTTTATTATTAATTTTTTCTTCATCACTTAAAGAACTATTAAAATTAATGTAGCTTTGGCCTTTATTATTTTATGGACCAAAAATGAGAAGCGATTTTTTTCGTTACTTTCATAAAAGATATACTTGTTTTGACAGTATTTTTGAACAATTCTCTTTTAAATTAATTTTTTAATTAGAGATCACTTCTTTATAAATAAATTTGATAAATAAGTGATTCTAAATGGTTTTATTAACATATAGTTAATACTTAATTTATAATTATTCATAATTTTCTTTTAAAAAAAGTTCCTATAAATAGAAGTTAAATTCCAGTTCCTATAATTTCCAATTAATCTTATTGCACTATCGATTTATCATTTTTCAACATCTTTGAAAACCAAAAAGGTTTTTTAATTGTGTTAGTACATTTTTGTCATTGTTTTAGAAAAAGATAAAATTACTTTATTATAAAAATAAAAGTCAGACCTTAATATTTTAATCGCAAACAAACACATACCTTTTCAGCTTTTTTTAGGATCACAACATATTTTCGATAAAAAGTCAAGTAATATGCGAATTTGGCACTGGCGAAAATCCTAGTATACGATAAAAAAATATTTTCTTGTAATAGCTAGATGTATATTCAGTTACTCTGTAGAAATGTGTAATTGTAGAACTACAATTAAACTTTTATTTCGCAAATAATAAATTTTATATCTCATCGATTCTGTAATTGTAATTATCATTAGAAAAAAGCTCAATTACAAAATATCATATATGATAACTTGAAAAAATGGTAATTAATGATGATCTCAAATTCTCTAGTCCAACTCAATACTTTTGTAGTAAAAAATTTAATTTAATGCAAATGAAAAATAAAATCGCCTTATAATTCTCAAGTTATAATTTCTTTGAGAATAGATTTTTTATAATTTATCAATTAATAAAATACTGATATTTAATTAATTCCTAATTAAAATTCATAATACTTAATAAATAAATGTATTCTCTCAAAAACATTAATGAAATGCATAAGAAACAGGCCTTACTATTTCGAGAAACGGCAATCCGCTTTTAGAAGATATATGTTTTAACCATGAATTACATTGTTTCAAATAGTAATTTAAGATTTGTATTAGTGATAACTACGATAAAGAAAGCTATATTTTACGTATTTTTCTCTGTTTTTCAGAAAATAAATTGTGCAAATAAAATAATTCATCCTTTTTTATACATTCTGCAATTATTTTATTAAATTTGTTTTGTTTGACTTTGGTCTTTATTTATTTATTTATATATTTAATGAATTTGGTTAACAAATTAAGGAAGTTAGAAAATAAGTTTATGTTGTCTTAACTCAGTTAAGTTATATCAAATTGCATATTTTGAAATCAAAAATAATTGAAATGCTGTATTTTCAGTCGTATTTACCTTATTATATAAGGTTACCTTATTATATAAGGTTAATCTTACCTTTAGTAACTGTAAAAATATAGTCGAAATTTCGTTTCTGATAAAAATTCACATATAAAATATAGATCCCCCACTTCAAGATGTAGAACGCAAGTTGTCACGTTAAATGTTCTTGATGGCTTCCTACTCTCACTGTTCATTAATGATCTGCCTAAAAATCTTGAGCTATTTATCTTACCCTCTTTGCAGATTACACAACGTATTTACATTTGAGAATAATTTTTAAAATAATATGAAAATTCTATATTAGTAGTTGAAAAAATTATTTGTTTGATGGATTTTAAATGTCTAATTTTAAAAATGATTAAAACTTTCAAGATACAAAAATTGGCTATTAGATGATTGTTTGGGGCCCATAATTACATGTTATTGTTGATCTCAATATTTAGAAAATTTTAAATGTTACCTTATATTTCTAAAAATAATTTGCTAAAATAATTTTCTAACCTTTGCTAAAAATAATACACATATTTTTTAAAAAATAATATCACTTCTCTTTTCGCTTTTATGAAACCAGATAACAGAACTGTTTCTGGTAACCCAAGATAATACTTTAGCTTACGAAATAGGGCCTTATCATACTTCCGTTGCCATTTTTAATAAGTTACTGAAATATTTCTTACCAATTTATTTTATGATACAACGAAAGAATTTTTTTGCAGAAGTAATGTAGTCTAATGATTTTTAAATAATATTAATTAAACAAATTTAAAAAAAAGAAATCCTAGGTTCTCTCTATCCCATTCAACGTGTACACAAATATGTTCTCAAATAATTTTCATTAGCGCTTTCCGAGTTGTAATTTATTTTGAAGTTATTTCTCAAATTTATTTAAAATTAATATATTTTTAGTAATTATATGTTAATATTTTAAATAATTAACATGAGTTCCAATCAGAGTTATTTTTTTATTTTATAATTAATTGTGTATTTTATGGTGCTGCTCTCATCAAGATTTTGTCTTAGCTTTTCTTGATCCATCCAGATATGTGATGAGGGAGATCATTTTTAATTACTGTAACAGGGTATACCTCTGACGTGATCCAAATAGTATATTTTTGTTCGCCGGTCAGAATAACAGACTTATTTATATTTATTCAAAAATAAATAATTTTGTTTTACAGATGAGATTGAAAACAATATCAAGTTTCTTTTAAATATTAGTTTAAATTAAAATCCCTTAATACGTATCATGTAATCTTATATATACTTTTTATGACACGTTATTCTATTCAATTCAGCGAATTGAAAGTAGTCCACGAGAATTAGAAGATTCATGCTTATCCTTATTGCGCTCTGAATAATCTTGCTCAGATACCTAATTTCCTCTTCGTTTATCCGTCCTCAACTCTCTCACTCCCTTTACTTCACGGTTTCGTTCTGCCAAGCCCCAATTTAGCTCGTTTGTAGCTATTTCTTTCAAAATGCTGAAAAATTTTACTTTATGTAAGCTCTACTTTGTTTTTCTTGGTCAACTTCGGCCATTATTCTATTATTCTCTACGTTTACCCCTTATTATTTTAGTTGTGAACAGTTTTCTTCTAGTCCTTACGCTGTTTTCTCTATCTGAAGATAATATTGTAGAATTTATCCATTTGTAACTGCTGTGAAAGTTTTTGACTTAACAATTCTCTTTCAAATCGTCAGAAGAGTCTCAACTAACTTCTGATTTTGTGCACAAGAAATGGTGTATAGTACACCTCGCTACAAATCGACACGGAAACTTACAAAACCTTACAACTGAATCGCAAAATTCAGGCAATCACGAAATCCATGCTTAAACTAGCGTATTCCTCTAAGAATGGTTCAAAGAGAAAACCTGAGATTCGTAGAGTTTTTGTAATTTTGTACCGAATTTTAACCTTTAATCATCATATTCTAACTATATATAGATCGGTGTGCATTCATTAACACCACAATGAGTAAAAGTAAAAAATTCACTCTTAGTGGTAATTTATTATCTAACTAGATCATCCACCCCAGGTCTTAAGTTTCTTGCTCTTCCAAATTCGACAGCTCATTAAACTTATTTTTTATTTAAACGCAAGAGGTCTTCAATAAAAATAAGTGTTACTTTCTATTCCTGAAGATCCCTTTGGAATAAACATATCAAACTTCAGCTCTGTTACTACTACTTAGGAAAGGAGAGTTTTAGTTGAGTGATAATCTCTTTTTCTTTGAAACATACAGAATTTTTTACCGCTTTTCATTCTCATAAGAGTTAATGGAAACCTTTTGCGCCTGCAGCTTACACCTTGTTGATCTCTTGCATACCTGCAAGAAATCAACATTTTCACTCCTTTTCACACCTATTTTATATCAATCCTATTTTATTAATCCGTAAGGATTGTTAATCAAAATAATTTTTCTTACTCAGCCCAAATAGCCTTTTAAGAATAAATATGAAATCTTTCAACTTTCTACTTATCCAAAAGTGTAAGAATTAATGAAAAGCTCGTATGGGCTTATCATAAGTTTTGCATCTCTTTTTGTCCTTGTGAGTAAAAAATATATTGTATACTGGTAGCTTGTTCTCCAAGGTAAATGTTTCTAACCAGATCAAGATTCTAGCTCCTCCCATTTCAGAACCCTTTTCAATCGTTATATTGAGTTTTCAATATAATATTTTATTTTTCCTAGTTATATCTGAAAATAACTGTCCTAAATTTTACTTTTTTATCCATTAGAAAAATAGGCCGATTAGTGGTGAATGAGTTAATTTGTACTTGCACATGTCAAGCCAATAGAAATAGGATAAAGGATTTTGTTCCTGAAAGAATAAAAGGATTCCTTTGCATTAGTATTGACAGTTATATTATTAATGACAGTTATAAAAATACGTCATATTTTTTATCTCAATCACAAATTCGAAAATTAGTGTTTTTAATTTTGCAATCATTCAGTTTCAATTTTCTTTATTTATGTTTTTATATAAATGTTTTCTCCTATTCAGTAAAAGTAGCGTGTATTATCCATTAATTCCCATGGAAAAGTAGGCATTAATTTTATTCTTTGCAACCTACCTACCTCGATCTTTATTTTTTCTGCGACGCATGCAAAGAATTGAAGTACGAGAGACTAATCAGAATTTTTTCTCTGAAAGTTGCGATGTTCATTATACAACCAGCCTCTCTGGTAATGAAGAAGAAGAAGCCGTTTTTAGGCCTGAATATCGTCTGTATTTCAAAAGTCTTGGCATATTGATATGGTAATGGTATTCGAATCAGTGCAGTATTGATAACATTATTCGAATCAGTAAAAAAGGCAAAGGAAAATCACCCCATTCATGACTGTCCTTAGTAAGCCTTGCAAAGGGTGCTTTTTATTTTTGAAAATGGCTAGTCCATTTCTGAAAGAATCTTGTGTCAGATCGCTTGCAATTTTGTGGTTACTTCACCAAACAAAGAACATCTTCCTGATTTTTTGTATTATACTCGTATTTTACGCCGGCAGGGAGGGCTGCATATTCTTCTGAACAGGATTTTTTAATGGACATTTAAAAATCAAAATGATATGTCAAAGCATCTAGCAGTGATTACAACAAAAATATTCATGATTTCGTGATTTTAATGTAAAACTCGTTGCCTTTTTTTCAGAGCGTTGGTTCGAAGCGTTTTTTTTTAAACTTGTATGCCGTATGAAAGCATTTTGCTGGTAAATATTTGATTCTGTATATTCATTTTTTGTATAAATGAATTGTGACATTATATTATATGAATACCTTATTTCTTATTTATTAAATTTATTACTTTCATGTTATAATCTTTTTTTACATCGTTGTTTTTTCTGATATGAATTCGCTTTATTTATTTTATGAATGATAACTGTCAAAAATTGTAAAATCGATCATAACAAATAAATAAATGTTTCTATCTATAAATTAGATTAATATTTTCTTATTACCTAATTTTTTGGGATATATAAA
The DNA here is from genome assembly GCF_047948215.1 of Lycorma delicatula. Taxonomy (NCBI): domain Eukaryota; kingdom Metazoa; phylum Arthropoda; class Insecta; order Hemiptera; family Fulgoridae; genus Lycorma; species Lycorma delicatula. The sequence continues at coordinate 115,942,263 of NC_134457.1, read as the reverse complement.
AATAAACTCGTATTTTTAAAATCTGAAAAAGAAGGAATATGTTAAAAAATTACTTATCGGATAACTTTTACAACGATTTGTATAGTTTAAACAACGTTAAAAACGATTTTATTTAAATCCAGATAATAATAATAATTATTATAACTTTTTTCACTTTAAAAAACTTGAATGCGAAATGAATACTTTTTCTGGTACCAGACATTCTGGAAATTAAATACCAAATGCGTATCAAATACCTATTAACAGCCTAGCTGCTGCAGTCATCCTGAATTTAGCATCAGATATTAAACCATCCATAGATCTGAACTTACAGTAGAATCATATTCAGAGCAAAAAAAAAAATTGTTTTAGTTTACTTTTAGTGATAGAAAATAAAACACTGTAATATCTATTGCGAAAACAATTAAAAATAAAATTCAAGATCCAAATTAACTGCTTAAAATTTAATGAATATTTTCAAAATAACTACAACTTCATACGGAAATTTGTATAACCTTTTAGTTGAAATAAATTCATAATTTCTTATATTGTAGCACTAGATAATTTAGATCTATAAACAAAATTCTGAGTATGTATGTGAGAGCACACGCGTACTTATGCATGAACATAGGCTACTTTGTTATGCTTTATATAAATTTAATTAAATTACAGTTTTGTAATATCTGTTGCTACGGATTTTATATATTTACATTTCAATTAAAATCTCAAAGTTTATATAGAATTAGTGTTTCCGTACTGAAGACGAAATTTAAATAATAATGAAGTTATATATATAAACGTTTGTAGCAAATAGAATCAAATTTTATACTGGAAAATGCGCAGACATATTTACTCTTTCAAATAATTTCATACTCTGTTGTTGTAAGATTAATAAAGTAAAATCAACCATTACGTAATAGTTCCTAAATTCTTATTTTTAATATTAATGGATTATACCTATTGAAGCTATTTAAAGAATGGCATTCTTTTTTTTTCCAAAAAGTTCAATGGTTTTTTTTTTGAAAACCATTCTATTTTTCATTTATAATATGAATTTCCTTTATATAAGAGTAGCGATTATATAAGATAAGAGTAAACAGTTAGTTTTTACAAGTATCGAATGAGGAATCAAAGAAACGTTTGATTTCATTAATTTAATATTTATATATATACAATGTTATGTTGATTTTTAATAACAAATTAGTCGGAAAAGGAACTGAATTTGGCAGAAGTATGAATCAAATCATCCATCCTGTAAGTTAATGACAAATCTGCTTAATCCTAATGCGGGTGGGTATTTAGATAACCAAAAAGATTTGCTATGACCATAAATTATGGTCTGCTTCTGTAAAGATATTTAAAATGTAATACTAAAAGTAGAATTTTTACTTTTCTCAGTTAATTTTATCATTGAATAGATAATATTTTCATAAGGGTATTTTTTTCTGTATTATGAATTCATATTGTTTATTTACAAAATGGATAAATATAGACCGACTCTCAATTACCGTAACTTCTCCTTCCCTTATGACTTTGATTAAAAATAAATTTTGTATCTGTGAAAAGTTCCAAACCTAACTGGAATTTAAATACATAATACTTTAAAAGAAAAACGACGCGCTACTATTTTTTGTGGCCTATATTAGTTTAAAAAGTTAAAAATAATTAAAAGATGCACGTTAAAATGTTTTATAAAATTCACATCTTTACAATCAAATAGGGCTTTTTTCTTCGCTATATCTTTAAAGGAATTACTTGCTATATGTTTTATAACATTCCAAGCACTTTTCAGAACATAAGAACCGTCCTAAATTACTGATCAGATTAATAACAAGGAATGGGAGAATTATCGGTAACATATAATATTATTAAAAACTAATATTTATTATTATCATTAATACAAATATCCTTTTTTGTACAGTAGCATGAAAATTTACTTCAAAACTTAACAAGATAAATACTCTTTTAGCCTATACATAATTTTTTTTAACTAAAAAAGAATACACCTAATAAAGTTATAATAAAAAATGAATTATATAATTTTTCAAAATGATTATGTATATAATAAATTGTTTCTATTAAAATATTGTTGCTTAATAATTTATTAAATTATTTTATTGTCAGTGATTATTTATTTTGTTTAAGTGAATTTTTTCACGATTTTTTATTAAGTTCTGTAAAAATATGGATAATTCCTTATTATTGCAGTAACAATAAATAATGCAATTATTGTAACGAAAAAAATTGTTTCACAGCCAGAATAATTTTGCAGAATACAATGGTTATATGAAACTCAGATAACTGTCATATAACGGTTAAATAAAAATTAATGTTTCGAATTTTCAATCGTTAATGGTTGCATAAAAAGTAGTTTTTCCATTTCTGATTGTAGGTAGTGCATAAAATGAAAAAAGAACATAGTAATAATAACAATAATGTAATTTATTGTTTTCACGCTATCCATACTAATAGTTCTACTTCTGGTATATACACCATTCAAAACCTCTTACTGTGATATTATTATTTTTATTAATTATTATACAGGTTGTCTCCTAAATGAACAGAGCGAAATTTTTACTAGATGAGCTGAGCATCAACTTTATTTCGGTAGATTTGGCTACGCAGTAGTTTATTCGGTACATTTAAAAAAAAAAGGCCGAAATCGTTTTATTTCTCGACCTCGCTTAGAAACTGACAATGGATACTTATTCCTGAAAATAGTACCGTTTCTGCTTAGTCTTTCATTTCATACCTATAACCGTTTTGTTAAATCCAATTACATAAACAACTGAGTAAGATAAAAAAAGAAGCTATTTCCGTTACTCATAATTGAACATCCAGGATGATCTAAATTTAAATACCCAAAATTCTAAAGGGTATATTTATTTCTAATTACTGTTTCTTTTTATTCTTTGATCACGCTATTGTAATGAATTATTTAAAAATAAATAGCTTAAATGCATACTTTTAGGTAGATTTCACAAGAAAGCTACTTATTTTAATGAGTACCATGATTCGACTTTTGGAAAATTTCGACATATTTTCGCGTTTCACATCCCCTAGACCCCAAAACCACCGTCAGCTCAAAAGTTTATATTTACATTTATATATATATATTTTTATTTTTTTTTCACTTTCTTGTGGACACAATAACTGCCGTAATTTTGCGCCAATCACTTTCAAAATGTTCCTTTAAAAATAACTCGTCCCAAAATGTCGGTTGAGTTCGTTAACGGCCAAAATCGAACCACGGGCTTTTTCGAGAAAAAAAATATCGCTATAACCTACCGGGTTGGTCTAGTGGTAAACGCGTCTCTGTAAATCAGCTGATTTCGAAGTCGAGAGTTCCAACGTTCAAATCCTAGTAAAGGCAGTTACTTTTATACGGATTTTAATACTAGATTGCGGATACCGCTGTTCTTTGGTGGTTCGGTTTCATTTAACCACACATCTCAGAAATCGTCGACTTGGGACTGTACAAGACTACACTCATACTTATCATCATCCTCTGAACAGTGATTTCTGGAGGCTAAACACGAAAAAAAAATATCGCTATAACTTTCTTATTAAGTTGTATTTGTTTGAAGTTCCTACTAATTTTTTGAATAAGGGCCTAAAATTTATCTAAGTAAAGTTTTTTGATACCACCAACTGGGGTGGAATCTACCCCTGGAGTGGCCCAGGGGTGGAAAAATGGGGTTAGAGGCAAAAAAAATCATAGTTTCCTTAACAGACATAGTATCGAATTGGTTTAAAGTGTTCATTAGTACTCTAAAAATGACCTATAACTTTTGTCTGAAACAATTTTGGATATGACAAACCCTTACAGCAAAGGATTTCCAAAATTTTGCTGGAATTCTAAGAAGATGGGGCTTGTATGCTAAACATGTTAAACTTTTCTTTACATGCAACGATTGGCGTATTAAGTAAATTTGAAGTTTTTTCTTAACTTTAAGGTGGAAATCTTTTTTATTCCCCACTTAGCGTCGGTGAAATCTGCCTTCCGGCTTGCCGAAAAGGACTTTTTTAATTACACCGGTTACTCATATTATAATCGTATTAAAATACTGTATTATCCTTGCGGCGGAACATCAATTAATACTGGGACAGGTCGTCGCATTCACAATTGAATTATTATAATCTGAAATTATCTTTGCAAATATTAATAGTTTTTTCATCTCCGGGACTGCAGTTAAACAATTTTTTCCGCAGAGGATGAGATGAATGCTTTGTAGCGTGTGTGAAAAATGCCATGCCTGACCGCTGACCGGTATTTGAACCCAGGACCTCCGAGTGAAAGACCGAGACGCTACCACTCGCTACACGGAGGTCGGCGAGTTTTACAACTTAACAAAATTTAAGTTCACTAAATCTTAAAGATCTACTCTTCAAATCAATTACTATCAGTTTTATGATCGGTAAATTTCGTTCGTTTTGGTACTGTACTGTATATCTTGGGATTTTCTACCCAGTGCTAAAACTAATCTTTCTATATCATATCCTAAACACTATTTCCATGTTTCCTGATCATCACTGACTGATGATCGAAATTTTTTCTATCATCAAATTGGAGGTACCTTCAATTTGTCAAGAAGTTATTTTCAGTATATTCTACGTTTTTTTTAAGTTTTTTCCTACATTATATGCAATAAATTTGATATTAACTAAGTAGTAACCAACAAACATCACTCGCCTGACGATTATTAGCAGTGAATGAGTATTAACAATCTAATAGCTTGTGTTCAGCTGTACTAGCCGCCATTTTGAAAGGAAGAATGTTGTGAAAAATTGTTACTTTCTGTTTATTTTTCTGTCTAATACCATGAAACAGAAAATTTCATAAAAATAGGAAAATGTGTTTTTCGTAATTGTGTGACAAATGAAAATCCAAAAAAATCTAATTAAAACAGAACTTTATTTTGCTTGGTCAATTATAAATCAGTGTAAAAAATGCAATTTTTTAGTAATTTTAATTATAAAATCATATTAAAATTATTAATAACATAATTTTATAATTACATAAATGTCAGTGTTGCAATTTGTTTTAGTAAAAGAACTGTAAATATGTTAGTGATTAGCATGCTTCCTAATCATCTCTTATTACACTTGTTTTATAATGCGTTACAGACAAAATGAGACCCAAATTGAGTTAAATTTTATTTAATTTAATGTAACAAAATCAGTAACTTTAGCTAGCTATTCATGTTAATTAACAGCTCAGCTTTGTCATGATTGACTGCTGGCTTCAATCTGAGATTGAATATCAACTAGCGAATTGAAATTTGCCTTTCAGAGTGTGTTTTTCGTTTATTTTTTTTTTAAATTTAGTTTGTCATAATTCAACCGATATGGACGTTTAAGGTTGAGTTCTGAGGGAGAACTAGTGAAAGCAATATTGAAGTAATTGAAAGGTCACAAATCACGTTATTAAGAAAAGTGACCAAACCGCCTTGGTTCGTCAGGATGTATGAAATACATGAATACCTGGAATCTCGTATTTTCGGGATGAAATTGTCGGTTTCAGCTCTAAATACTTCGTTAGACTAAATCTCCTTGCTCAGAATCTTCTAGACAACGATGATGACATCAGACGATTGAAAATGGTTCATATGCTAGACCTTATTGATGGTCGTTAAATACTCAGGTACTATGAAAGATATTTTCATATTTCTTCTTTTCCGGTGCTATTCCTTGTCACTATTTTTCTGCAATTTTTGTTTACTATTGTTTTAACTCTATTGCTGTTTAACGCCTTTTTCATAAGTATAAGTCTGTCTCTTCTATTAACTATATTTTTCCAAATTCTTCTTTCTTCATCAATGTGCCGCAACACCTCTTCATTTGTCACTTTATCCACCCACCTGATTTTAACATTCTCTTATAGCACCACATTTCAAAAGCTTCTAATCTTTTCTTCTCAGGTTCCCCGATCATCCAAGTTTCACTTCCATATAAAGCGATGCTCCAAACATACTTTAAAAAATCTTTTCCTGACATTTAAATTAATTTTTGATGTAAACAAATTATATTTCTGACTAAAAGTTCGTTTTGCCTGTGCTATTCGGCATTTTATATCGCTTCAGCTTCGACCATCTTTAGTAATTCTACTTCCCAAATAACAAAATTCTTCTACCTCCGTAATCTTTTCTCTTCCTATTTTCACATGTAGTGGTCCATCTTCATTATTTCTACTACATTTCATTACTTTCGTATTGTTCTTGTTTATTTTCCTGCGGTAATTCTTGCGTAGGACTTTATCCAAGCCGTTCATTGTTTCTTCTAAATCCTTTTTACTCTCAACTAGAATTACTATATCAGCAAATCATAGCATCTTTATCTTTTCACTTTGTACTGTTACTCCGGATCTTTAACATCATTAATTGCTAGTTCTATGTAAAGATTAAAAAGTAACGGGGATAGGGAACGTTCTTGTCGGACTCCCTTTCTTATTACGGCTTCTTTCTTATGTTCTTCCATTATTACTGTTGCTGTTTGGTTGCTGTAAATGTTAGCAATCGTTCTTCTACCTCTGTATTTGAACCCTTTTTTTTAAATGCTGGACATTTTATTCCAGTCTACGTTATCGAATGTCTTTTTGGGGTATTTAAATGCCAAGTATGTTGGTTTGTTTTTCTTTAATCTTCCTTCTAATATTAATATGAGGCCTAAAATTGCTTCCCTTGTCCCTATACTTTTTCTGAAACCAAATTGGTCTTCTCCTAACATTTCTTCCACTCTCCTCTCAATTCTTCTGTACAGAATTCTCGTTAAGATTTTTGATGCATGGCTAGTTAAGCTAATTATTCTGTATTCTTTACATTTAATACAGTTTTAAACGCGACAAAAAGGTAATGTGACTAGCATAATGGAAATACATGGGAAATACATGTTGCTTATAAAATACGTAACTTAAACTGATAAACGTTAATATTTTTCCTTAAAACATTACATATTAAAATGAATGTTTACAGTATATTTATAAACTGGGTTGTACATACTTATATAAATACTGAATCATAAAGGTATTTGGTTTGATTAACAAATAGTTTTCTTATGCTTACCGGATAAAATACGATGATGATAATTCTGTCTCTTGTTTAGTCAAAATAATTTTTTGTCAGATTTGTTTCTGACAAAACGTAAAATGTTGGGATCGTTAAGGATTTAAAAAAAAAGAGAAAGTAGGGATTTTATCAGTTAAAATTATTTTTATTGCAATTGATAAGTATTACTCTAGGGAGAGTAACCCTTTATGATTTGTTAAAAAAACAAGTAATATGGAACAGTAACTTGGAACTCACTGCCTGATAATTAGTCAAACGTTTTACAGTTGTGATTGGTGGAATATAGTGTCTTTTTGATTGGTCAATCGTATTCATACACGTGATTGGTTTTAAAAATAATACAATATTTTGATTGTTTAGTTACTGAAGTAACCTCTCGGGGTGGATAATATTAAGTGTAATCTGCAATATGCTTGGATAAATGTGAATTTCAATTGGTTTTTTATCGGCTAGTCTTTGGGAGGATTAGAAACGTATTTGGGTCATATTTCTTTTTTTTTTCGCCCGTTCGGTAACTGTTATGAAGAGCCAAACGTTAGGTATATTTTCATCAAATTGCACTATTATTACAAACTAATGAATGCTGGTATTGTAATCTTTTACATATTTTTACGTTAGCCTTTGCCATTGTAAAATTTGACATAAAACTTATTTATTATATACGCTTTTATTTTTATGATTACCTGTTAAAATAGATCTGAAAGTTCAGGTATCTTGGGGCTTTCTAATCATCAAATGACTCATTTAATCATCTTTCGAAATATATTTACTCGTAATTATAAAATAGAATAGCATGAAAATTAACATTATTAACTAGAAAAAAAAATAGTTTTGTATACTAGTCTTTAGTTCCAAGGTTATTCATGAGTTAATTAACAAACATAAAGCTGAAGCTAGAGTAACCCAGACTCGGTTAATTGAGGTCTCAAATGACTCGTTTGGGTTATGAGTAATTTGTTCTTTGAAAACAGTCTAATGTATGAGATGATTAAATTTTGTTTGAAGTATTTTAGATGTATACCTAAAAATATTTTTCTGTAAATTAAACTCTTTTAATTTAATTTCAAATAGACTACTTAAATGAGTTTTAATCGCTTAGTTATGAACTTTTTATTTATGTAGCAACTGATGTTTATATAAAACATTCTTTGCATATAGTAAGAATAGTTTTTAATTTAAAAAAAGATTTATATTTAGTGTTTTTTCTTCGTTTTTTTTTTTTTAATAATTGCTATTTTAAGAATGAACTACGTATAATTTAAACTTAATTATAGACTACCTGATAGTTATATACTTCGCAAAATTAATTTAAAAATCCGAATTATTTTAAACATAATTTTTTTTCTACATTTTGAAGATCAGTTGTGAAGATATTCATGGTTATTATTTTATGTGTTTTAATTCCTATTTAATAAAATATTGTGGTAAAAAAAGCTCAAAATTGCAGCTCAAATAGTTTTGAAATAAAAATATTTTGTATTGTAAAAATATCTCATAATGATCATTAAATTTTTACTAACTTTGCGTACGCTGGCTTCAAAATTATACGTTAGAACAGTTTATGTGGTCAATGGTTAATAAGTAACTTATACGAAAATTGATCGAATATAGAAATAATGTGTTATCTTAATACTATGCGAAATAGCAAAACAATTTAAAAAAAGGATATCACATAAAAATTATATTATTTAAGACTTCTCAGAAAGTAAACAAAATGAACACAGTTCATGATCTTTTCTAACAAGATTTTTTTTAGTAAGTTATATTCTAGTCAGTAAAATGACTAATATGGTGATAAGTAAATGAGTTTCATTTTTTCTACGTATTTATCACTAATGTAATTCTTTATCCCTTCTTTTACAATTCAGGACTACCAAATTACCTTACATTCTGCTGTTTCATACCCATACAGACAAAGATAAACACCTAGTAGATATCAGAAAATTGCTGAAGGCATTAGAATAGATAAGCCTTTATGTATTGCCTTTAACAATGATACCTAACAAACATTAACAGGAAACGCTAGCCAAAACCGTATCTTATATAATATGGTTCATGTAATAAAAATTATACAGAAAAAGTAAATATAAAACGAAAATATAAAAGCATGTTATACGCTCCGTAAAATTTTATCTTTTAGAGTTTTCACAACTTTATCAGGTTCAAGGAAAAATATTTTGTATGCCGATATACAGACGCAGTATCAAAATTTGAATAACAGTGAAGTAAAATTTTATATATCACGCTGAGGTTCTTTAATTTAGATCCCGCCTATTAAATTAAACAAACGCATACATTAAAATACTGCAGAGATCATATAATTATATTAATTCCATGACCAATCAACAATCTTCCGTTATTCAGAGACGAAAACTTACGCACAGTAACAAAGTGCTGAGGTTCATTAAAATAAAATAAATAATTCATTATTATTCAATTTTTATATAATAGGGAATAAGTTTATTAATTTATTTAAGCCAACCGTTTTAAAAAAATTTATTAAAAGAAACCTATAGTTAATAAATATGGACACTGTAATTCTAAATTAATATTATTTGTCACAAAGAGATAAACCGAAAATATGTGAAACGTATTTATAAAACATAAATATTATATATTAAAATATAAAATTTGTTTGGCAACACAAATTCACGAAGTGCAAACGAAAACATTTTTTAAAGTGCAAAAGAACTAGCTATTTCCACTATTTTTTTAATATTAAAAATATGAATAACGTAAAAGTTATATTTTATAATTTAACTTTGATGAAATTTAAACTAAAAACTTGGAACTTCATTAGAAGGTTGACAGAGTTTGATCTTGAATCGGTATGTTTATCGAAAAATATTGTACCTAGAATAAAAAAAGATTAGAACAGAAAATAATAAACAGAACATGAAAAAAAGCCAAAGGTGAATGTTGAGAAATATCAAAACACCGTATGCTATTACTGTTAATTAGTAAATGTTATAAGTTACTGTTTTTCTTTGCATAGGCAGTCATTTTGTGATCTTTCTGCGAAGTTTTTTTGTATACACAACTGTGTTTTTGGAAACTTCGTAACTGAAATACAGGAATCATGTGAATGGATGAGATAAAGTGAAATTATTTAATTTTTTTTTATCATTACAGATATTGCAAATAAATTTTCTTCGAGTTTTTGTGCTGGGGTTATACGTAAAATCATTATAATTTTTTTTTTATTCAATTAATAAATCATAAAAGTATGAAAAACTTTCAACTAGCTAGTCTTATAAAAATACTTTGTGAAAAATTCTAGCATAAATTACATTTAATGATTTTTATACATCATTCTAAATTAATTAACGAAATATTTCCTCTAGCGTCTTCGTTGGTTAATCAACCTCTAGTTCATACTCGTAAATTTAAAAATTTTAAAACTTCAGGATCTTTCCGAAAAGAAAATTAATAAAATAATTTTATAATAATAATCATTCTTTTTTTTTTATTTCATTCAATTAACATTTTTATAGAATCTCCTAAACGGACCCAGCAGTTTGTAAGCGGTTTCCGTATAATAATAAATACAGAGTTAAAACAAAAACCAGAAACAATTCCATTGAAAAATACAACATAAAACAAAACTCATTACTTATAATTAATTTTTTTTTTTGTCTTCAGTCATTTGACTGGTTTGATGCAGCTCTTCAAGATTCCCTGTCTAGTGCTAATCGTTTCATTTCGGTATACCCCCTACATCCCACATCCCTAACAATTTGTTTTAGTTATTCCAAACGTTGCCTGCCTACACAATTTTTTCCTTCTACCTGACCCTCTAATATAAAAACGACTATTCCAGGATGTGGCATAATATGTGGCATATAAGTCTGTTTCTATAAGTCTGTCTAAGAAGATAAGCCTGAGCATAAGTTGTTGTTGCTCTAGGCTTGCGGGCGTTTACAGTTTTTTTGCTTCAAGGTAGCTGATTTTCTGCAGGGTTTTTACGACCTGCACAGCTACTTCGTCTTTGTAGATAGGACAGTTTCAGAATCTGCATAAATGATGTCCTTCACAATTGACACGTGTAGGAGGCTCCTTACAAAGCATCTCATAGGTTGCCCGCACATCCAAACGGTGAATTCCTGCACGATTTACTCAGGCAGAGTTGATCGGTTAAAAGTGAGGACATGAGAAGCAGAAGGAATAACCTCGCCGTTCCTTCTCATTTTCAACCTGCGGCACTCTATAACCCCTTGTGGTATCAATTCCTCAACTATTTCCTGCTCTGTGCAGTTCATAAGATCCCGACATACCACTACACCCTTTGAGCTGTTGATTGTGTCGTGTGAATCAACACGTACAGCCAAATCTCCATTATTCTTGAGCCCTAGGATCTTCTGTGACTGTGCTTCATTGTAGTCCATATATGAAGTCCATAAAAGGTTTTCCTGATTTCCTTAACTGGGCCTCCAGCACATTTAGTTATTTCTCGAGCAATGAGAAAAGAGCTCACCCGCGAGAAATTTCCATCTTCCATTGTAATTGCCAAATACTTTGGTTTTGGTATGTTGCTGTTGTAAAAAGCTCTTTGCAAGCTCCGCCTCAATTTCTAGCCGTCTTGATTCAGCACTCTTTCTCCGTTTTGCCTCAGATGAAACGGCTGGTTCTAAACGAGGGTGTTTACATGAGCCCTCTGCCACGTTTGGTGGTTGTTCAATGTGCATGATTCTTGATCCCTTCTGTAGTAAGGCTAGTCGCCGGGGTACACCCCCACTGCAGGGCTACCAACCCTGGAGGTCCGGTCCGGTACTCCCGTGGAACCGGCATATGTCTCGGCAGAGAGCGGATGCGCAGGCTCTGCACTGATAACAGGCCTCTACACACCGAGTTTTTCAAGGCTCCCATTCGCCGACATACATCGGCACCTTAACTCACATGCTTGCCAGTTCGGGGGCATGTGGGTAGCAGAAGGCCTCCGTTACACCTGCAATCACTTCGACCCTGGCCGCCACATCGCCAGCTCTGAAGGTGGTGGTACAAATCCATTTCTCTAATATGCTAAATTTTCCTATTTGCAGGTGGCCGCAAAATCCAGTCCATGAAAACGGCCTATAGGTGTAGTCAGGCTGACGAATTACATCGAGAAAAAAAACTCGGAACCCCGTTAGCCAGCACTAAGAATAGTTCTTATGTACAGCTCTTTCCACCCTGGACGTGGAACGTAGATGTTATGTTCCGGACGCGGGGATTATCTACATCATGGCATTATTATTATTATTATTATTTATTTCTAATATTTCTAAATTATTATCCATATCAGTAACTTTATTTATCTAGCAATTGTTGTAGTGTTCTGAAAAGCTTTTCACTAATGTCAATTTTCTTGTAATATTGATTTTAATGAAATGGAATTGCAAATAATTGCTTTTTCTATTAAACAGATAAGCACATTATTAATAATAATTTTATAAAAAGAACTATATTTGATACATAAAATACAAGTACAAAATAAAAACACAATATAAAAAAAAACTGAAAATATTATTAAAAAAAAATTTACCAGGTAGGACTAAAGAGCCTTTCGTAACGTAGTGAGGAACCTACATTTCTTTGTTCCATTTGAGGCTACCAGGGAAGAACTTGAGATTGAGAGTCACAGTCATGCAGTAAAATACATTGCCAATTGTAGGATTGTTATTGAGGCGCTGTGACAGCCTCCAGGGCTGGTGCAGTGTATGTGTTGTCAGCAGAACTGAAAAGAACTGATTGCTGCCTTATCGATGTATGAAATGCGTTGAATGACATAGGACTACTGATTGCACTAAAGATAGGAACACTCCAGTTGTTTGCTCGGTATTTCAGTGTAACCAGCTGGCAAACTACCGGGGATATACTGGAGAGAAAACAGAAGAAAAGCCTTACATCGGCTAGGAAACTAACTACTATTGGTAACCAAGATACTCAGGTTTCCTTCTTCAATTTGGATAATACAACCTTCCCATCATTAGGTAGGAAACGAGTGGTGATCGAGACATCAATTCTTCGACTCGTCCAAGATCTTACGCTGCGGCTGTTGTTCATGATGTCTAGAATATTTCTGAAGACAAAGTAGATAAGCTAAATAAGCCAGTATAGATTTTCTCATGCAACAAATAGAAAATCTAATAGGACTTCTTACGAAAGTAATTACCAAATTCTGTTAATAACTATGATCTTGAGAGTTGCAATGTGGTATATTAATGAACCAGCAGATCGGAAAAAAAGAACTAGAAGCTTTATTGGTTAGTAATGCTCGTGACATTGTACGCTTTCGGAAATGCATCTCACTGATCGGAATTTCCTTCGTGTTTGGGGTTATTTTATCTACTGCACTAACTATCCCAATGGCAGAGCACAGGAAGCGGTTATAGTTAAAGACGTCATAAAATATCATCAACTGCCCTAGTAATACATTTTACGTTCAGGCGAGCTCAGTAAATATTCTGCACTGGTTTATAGTGTTTGAAGTGTACTATCTTGCTCGAAACTTGACAATGGTTGACTCATTCTCTAATTTCTTCTTAACTCTAGCTTCATGTTTTATTGTGGGTGGTGATTAGAATCTAAGCATCCTCTTTAAGGATCTCGATCAATTTCACCTTGAGCCATAGCTCTGAAGGATTAGATATTAGCATTATCTCCGAAATGCGAGCTACTGATCGTCGAATCCTAATAAGATCCCTGACTTGTTGGACTTTTCGTACCCTCGGGAATTTCCCGGCTATAAATCGAAGTCGATAGCAACTTCAATTCAACATGTGACCACTCAGCTGTTAGTAATTAAGAAGTGTGTCAGCACGTTAGTAATTAAGAAGGTAGTGTCACAAGTATTCCAGAACAACAAAACAGACTGGAATTTGTTGGATTGAGAATGAGTTGATAGTGCCTCTTTGGTTGAGAACCTCCGACGATATTAATAACGCAACACAATACTTGACCTCCATTCTACAGAAAACTGCTTGGCGATGGACACCAGAGGTTAAACAAGGCCGATCAAATACAGGCCACCCGATGGAGGTTTTATACGTTATTGCTACGAAAAGAAGACTCAGGAAAAGGTTACAGAAGAGCCGAGGATAGGACATCTCTAAACAAGACCGCTCATAAGTTGAGATGACTATCAGTTATATAGTATAATTTCTATCAGTTCGGTTTCCATTGTGGGCATTTACCACTAGTCAAACCCATAGGCCTGTAAACGTAATCAAGAAAAGCCTTGAAGAGAAAAGATACTATTTTGCAACCTTCTTATACATCCAACAGGCCTTTGACAAGTTCTGATACCCTGGCCTTTTATACTAATTGAAGATGAGCCTTCCTAAACCATATTACCTTATTCTACGCGGCTACATAGAAGAACACGTTTCTCTCAAGTGAAATATAACCAGAAGTTGTCCACGTTCTTCGAAATCAAATCAGGGGGCTCTTCTTGGAAGCCGTGTTATACTCTATCTTTATTACAGACCTTCCGACTACATTCGAGGTTACTGTCGCTTCCTTTGAGGATTCCTTCGCTGTAGATGCCAACCCATCTATAGCATCGAATACGGTACAATTTGAGTTAAATTCAATCAACAGTACTGGTTGAGTAAATGGAGAATAAGTACCAAGCAAAATCAAACCATGAGACATTCATGATGAGGAGAGATGACTTCCCACGGGTCCACCTTGATGTCGTTCTAATTCCACAAACAGAGTGTGAGGTACCTCGATCGACAACTAACGTTGAAATTTCATATAAGGGAGAAGAGAAGGCAACTTGAGATAAAGTCCAAGGAAATGATCAGGTTGTTAGCCAGACGTTCTCGTTTGTCCATGTCTAAGAAGCTGCTGGTGCATTCAACAATGCTGAAACCTATCTGAACCTATGGGATCGAACTGTATGGCACCGCGAGCAGAAGCAATCTAATATCTTACAGCGGTTTCAGAATAAGGTGCGAGGTGTATAACCGAGGCACCTTGGTTTACAAGGAACAATGAGAATTATTTAGTATTTCGATCCATACGAGAACGTTTCACTTCAAAGTGCGAGCAACAGCTTAACTATCACACAAATCACTTGGCAGTAAACCTACTAGACAATAGTGATGACATTAGAAGGTTAAACCGACTGCACGTTCTAGACCTAAGTGCCCATATAGTGTCTTAATATGTCTGTTTCAATATGTCTGTAGTGAGTATCTATTCGACTTTTAATTTCAAATTGTTACATACACTTTTTTTTTCATCGATTCATTTTTTTTTTTTTACTTCTATTATTATATCTTAGTTTGCTTCGTGTTATTATTGTGATGTTGAGTGTCAGTCATAGTTGCTAATTTAATGCGCTTGGCATAGAAGTTTTTATTACTCTATGATGTAAGAATGTAATTTACACATTTTTACGAGTATGTGTACATTTTTGAGAATGTAATTTAGGATGCGATCCAATTTACTGAAGGTTTATGTAAATGTAACAGATTATAAATAAGGTTTGAAACAATAAAAAAAAATTATTTACTTTAATAAATCACTTCTCTACCAAATAGTCTGCGTTAATCCCTTAATTTCAACATATTTGTTAAACCCACCTCTTCAATTTATGAATTCTAAATAATATCTCTCCCTACAGCTTTTACGTTTCTTCCCATTATTAAATTAAATAAGTCTGGTTGTTTTAATACATAACCCACAAATCTATTAAGATTTCGTGATTTTAAGTTTCGTGTAAGATGTTGCTAGCGACTTGATAAAACTTACTTTTTCAGGGTTTCTGCGTCAGAATAGGTTCTAGTTGAATACTTTAATAAAAATCTGTAGAATTGTGACAATTCATAATTCTCTCTAGTGAAAGCTGCACTTTTATTATTCAAACTAAAATAGACTGCATAGCTGTAATGTATGCATAATAGTGGTGTACGTATTACAATCCATTTTTACAAATTTTTATCTCCATCTGTTTTTAAGGAATGGAGGCTTTTGCTCTATCAATACCTTCTGAATACCTTTTAGCTTGAATTGTTACTGAAATAATTGATAAAACCTGGAAACTTAAAAAAAAGAAATTTCGCAAATCACTTATTGGATTATTTTTTATCTAAATAATTAGATTGTATTACAATTTAGAGAAAATATTAAATATTATTGTAAAAATTGCCATAAACTATAGTAAGAATTACGTTATACAAGCAATAATACAAACCTACATAAATTTTTAATTAATTATATGTCACCTGAGGCAGTGGTAGTTATTCCATCTAGAGTTAATTTTTTCTACTTCCAGGCATAAGCAAAACAATAATAAAAATTAATAAACACTGTTGCGCACGCGCACGCGCGCGCACACACACACACACACACACAACATAATTACCGAGTAAATAAAAATATCATCGGGCATATATGATTGATCATATTTTAGTCTGTTTTAATAGATTTTATATAATTCTGTTATTCTTTAGGCTAACATTTTTCTTCTTAAACTCTTTTTTCATTTTCATTTTTTTTAAAATCATAAAATTTTTATTTCAGAATATTTTAAAGTAATATGACTATAACGTTCAAAAAATAGATTTCAAAACAATGCAAATAATATTAACCTTTATTAATATTATTAATTAATGAATTAATTATTTAATTATGAATATTATTCTTTTTCTTTTTTAACCTCCAGGACCTCCGTTTAGTATTGCTTCACAGGATAAGATGAATGACAATTTTTGAAGACTGAAAATTCCATGCCTCACCAGTATTTGAACCCGGGATCTCGGGATGAAATGCCGAGACGCTACCACGCGCGCCACTGGGCTGGCAATCTCAGAAATTGATGCGGCTTAAAGCTACAATTAGCATTATCTTAATACAGATAAGAAAACTAAATTGTAATTCCTTACAAATATGTAATAGTTTCCTAAAACATACAATATCTCATACAGTGATATAATAAAAATGAAATATTGGAAAATAGATACAAAAAATATATCCTACGAACAAAATTACGTTTGATAAAGCGGTACCCATATATCACAGATAATAAAAAAATCTCGATGAAGTTTTCGTTTACATCGATAAATTCATTTTGTTACCATTTAGTTATTAATCATCATAATTATATAGATTCCAGTTAAAAATAAAGTTAATGTTGGAGATGTAAATAAAGTAAAAAAAGTAAAATATTTAATTTGGCGAAATTATGTTTCTGTAAATTTTTTTTTTTCAGAAGCTAAAATATTTAACTGATCACTCTTTCTTACGTAGAAAAAGCCTGCGGTTAAGTTTTACACTCTTATCTAAAAACCGTAATTTTTTTAAAATACTTTAATTAAAAATAATATTAACTACTTTTTCTTAATTGTGAGATTAATGTTGCATTTTAAATTGAAATTATACATTAGGTAAGATTAGAATATAAAAAAAAAATTAGATTAAAGAAAAAGGTAAAATTAGTGAGAATTTAGTTCTGGGCATATTATATATTATTCTAGAATTCTACGAGTATTATATGAACAAAATTAAACATTTTAAATTCAGAAAATCGTTTTAAAAAGAGAAATGTCACGTTCTTTGTTAAAATAGATTAAAACAGAGAAAAAATGATTTGTAGAATTCAGTTCAAATAATATCGGTTATATTATGTAAATATAAAGCATATTTTTTTCCAAATAAACTCAGTTGTTTTACACGGCGTTTGTTTAACGATTTTATTCCTTAAATAACTTCAAATGTTTTTTTCGGATTCATTGTCCTATTTTCTCCATTAGATTCTATTTTAAAAATAACCTAATAATCTGCCTTTAATCTATTCGATTAAATTTCTTCAAAGTTAAATGAAGTATACTTTCTTTAAAAAAGAAACTTATTGCTCTTAGGTTTATTTGTAGGTTTTAGAACCTAATAATCTAAGCTAGTTTTTCTAAATTATATTTACTACCATAAATTTTCATGGAATACATGCTTTCTTATTTTTTTTAAAACTTAAATTCTTCCTTTGTAGCTGAATGCATAAAATTTAAATACATTATAATATTTACTGTATTCTAAACCCATACAACGGGAGTTACTCAAACAGTCTTGTTAGATTCCATTATCATGATAATGAAATTTATTTATCTACTTTTATACTAAACTTATGTCGGAGTTTTTGTTGAAATTTCATTATTTTAATGATTTTCTAAAATGGTTTAATTTTTTTTGTATCATTAAATTCATTTTATTGCTTAACTGACAGAGAAACCCGTTATCCCGTTTTAACTCGACCTTTTAACATCACATCTGTTTACGATGTTATGGCGAAATTCGTTCTCCGATTTTTATTAAAATCTACAGTTAGGTTTCTAGCTATCAGAAGAAACGATTATTTGTAAGGATTTTTCATAAAATGATACATTACAAATTTTCGGTTGCCATCTTTATTAACGGCGTTGATAAAGAAATGTGATGACGGAGTAGAAGTGATCGTTAACAAAATACTCGATAGCTGATATCGTTTTCTTCACACCTGACAGGTGTACTATTAATGTCATATAGCATTTTCAGTCTCACACACTCTCTCTCTCTCTATCTCTCTCTCCTTCCCTCTCTCAGCGATTATGCGTTAAATACTTCATTTTTCAACGTTTTATTCCATACTTATGTTTATCTTTTGTCCCTCGTCACCGTTTTCCTACTTCTACTAATCCTCAGCGCCGTGTCTTTCTTTCGACATTATTAAATACCTAATTTAATAGTTCCGACTATTGTAGCGTATCTGCTTTTCCAGGATTCTGGGTTTTAATCCCAGCCACTCTTGATACTTTTCATATGCAACAAAAATTCATTTCTCATTAAAACAAAAGGGATAGGGTAATTGTAATTGGTCGTAGGCCTGTAACTGCCGGAAAGAGAATTACAGGCCTACGAAATTACGTAAAGAGAGAATTTCGAAACATTGGATTTCGAGTAACTAATTTTTCGTCGTTTTTTCCTCCAACATCTTAGTTACACAAAAAAAAGAAAAACAAAGAACATGAAGATAAATGAAAGGTACACTGCAAATCAAACAACAATATTCGATGTTCTTGAAAATAGTGTTTTGAATCTGCTAACTCAGATAATTTTTGGCTCTGGCTTAACCATCCACAGTTTATTATGACATACAATTCCATTTTGCACTTTTTTAATTTAGTCTAGTTACATTTACGTTAAATTCATTTCAAAATGAGATTGTCTACTGTTCACTAAACTACTACATCTATTATCTATTAAATTTAAAATAATAATTAAACTTAAATGGGCAGCAGCAAACCTATCTCAATTTCAAGCATTTTCAAGAGTTTCAATACCGTAATCTCAATATTTTATTTATCTAATAGAAATGTTAAACACTTTTAATCCCCTAGCGATGGTCTTTTTATTATTTTATACTGAGGTAACGTTTACGAAATCTAATACAAGAGTACGCTCACCAACTTTTTAATTCTGTTGTCCCACTAAGCGAGAGAAATATTGAAAATTGACAAATACTTTTATACTTCCATTACGTGTACGTAGATTCTTAATTATCTTATGAATGGCATTACGTCAATATTTCTTTTAGGATTGTAAAGCGATGCTGCTTACAAGTACGAATATAAGAGGCAATCCCCCGCAAAAAAATTTAGTCATTTCCCTGCACTACCGACCAGAAATTCTTGTTTATTTTTTGTTGTTTTTTTTAATTAAAATTTAAAAAGACATGTATCAAGAATTTTTATTATTCAGTAAAAACATAATTCGTTCAAATAAGTCCCTCCAATATCACCTCAAAATTGACTTGAACTAATTTTACTGAACCTTCATTTAATTTCGTCACTTTTTATATCCGTTCATACGTATAAAATGATCAAATATTACGTTTAATCTTTTTAACTACTATTACTTTGCAAGGGAATTCTCCATTTTGCCATGACATAAAGTATATATCAAGATAATCTGGTCATGATTTATATATATTTTAGTAAACTGTATGAAGGAAAACATTCCCTTCAATCATTAATTTTTTTGTACGACAAACCAGTTGATATTTTATGTATTAATTCTTTAGTAAGAACACTTAAAATTAAAACTCAGAAATTAAAACTCAGAGTTTCAATACCGTAATCTCAATATTTTATTTATCTAATAGAAATGTTAAACACTTTTAATCCCCTAGCGATGGTCTTTTTATTATTTTATACTGAGGTAACGTTTACGAAATCTAATACAAGAGTACGCTCACCAACTTTTTAATTCTGTTGTCCCACTAAGCGAGAGAAATATTGAAAATTGACAAATACTTTTATACTTCCATTACGTGTACGTAGATTCTTAATTATCTTATGAATGGCATTACGTCAATATTTCTTTTAGGATTGTAAAGCGATGCTGCTTACAAGTACGAATATAAGAGGCAATCCCCCGCAAAAAAATTTAGTCATTTCCCTGCACTACCGACCAGAAATTCTTGTTTATTTTTTGTTGTTTTTTTTAATTAAAATTTAAAAAGACATGTATCAAGAATTTTTATTATTCAGTAAAAACATAATTCGTTCAAATAAGTCCCTCCAATATCACCTCAAAATTGACTTGAACTAATTTTACTGAACCTTCATTTAATTTCGTCACTTTTTATATCCGTTCATACGTATAAAATGATCAAATATTACGTTTAATCTTTTTAACTACTATTACTTTGCAAGGGAATTCTCCATTTTGCCATGACATAAAGTATATATCAAGATAATCTGGTCATGATTTATATATATTTTAGTAAACTGTATGAAGGAAAACATTCCCTTCAATCATTAATTTTTTTGTACGACAAACCAGTTGATATTTTATGTATTAATTCTTTAGTAAGAACACTTAAAATTAAAACTCAGAAATAAAATAATAGACGAAAATTTAAATCAATAATTAAGTCAACACTGATGAAAGTACTTCTACTTAATCTTTGAAAGCTTTTTTTCACGTAACGTTTTTCATAATCGTTTTATAAAGTATAAATTATGAAAAAACTGTAATTCCAACTCAGGAATCAAACTCGGCTTTTAATTTCTTCTAATACATTAATTCTTATACATTAATTCGCTCTGGGTGCCATTCACGAATGGCTGACTAGTGTCGGTCTGACCCTGTCTTTAGATAAATGTGAATATAACATTCTTGCAGGTAGAAGAAATATACGGAATCTCGACCTCAAAATAGGCGGATATAATATAAGGAGAGTTCAACATACAAAGTATCTTGGAGTAATCATTGACAAGACGCTTACCTTCAGTTCACACATTGCTAATAAATGCGGGGAATCCGAGGGGCTACTGAAGTCTTTACTGGGTCTCATGGCAAGAATAGCTGCGCCGAAAGCCTCTAAACGTAGGATCATAGCGTTGGCACTGACCTCTACATTGTTATACGCCGCCCCGATTTGGCATAGAGCCATGAGCATTAATAAAAACGTTAAATGCATTCAGAGTGTGCACAGGAGGACGCTGATCGGGGTTATTAGTGCATACCGAACCATTTCTTATGAGGCTGCTTGCGTGTTGGCCTCTGTCCCACCTATAGAGCTCTTGGTCATGGAGCGATGGCTTAGCTTTCATGGTATGGACAGGAGAGAGGCCAATGAAGCAATATATGATAAGTGGCAGGAGAGGTGGAACAGATGTGTTACTGACTCTTGGACTAAACAAATCGTTCCGGACATCCGTATACGGACTAAAAGAAGTCATGGTGAATTGAGCTATTATATTACACAGGCCATGACAGGACACGGAAATTTCGAGAAATATCTAAATCGATTCGGACGTCGTGACTCCTCAACGTGTATTTTTTGTGATGAGGAGGATACTCTTGAACATACATTATTCACATGCATTAGATGGTTACCCCTGAGATGGCGCTATGGGTTACAGGCCTTGACCGCTATTGATATGCTATCTTTCCTGATAGCCGACAAGAATAACTGGAGCAACTTCGAATCTTACGTTTCTCAAGTTATAAAGATAAAGGACAATGAGGGAAGACGAAGAAGATTTTAATGATTAATAGTGGGGTAATTAAAATCAAGACCGAGTCCCGGCCCTGCTGGGGCGGTAGGGAACGACATAGTCGTCGGGCCTTGCATGCGTCCGGCGGGGTTAGAGGCAGGCAATGTTCAAGACCGAGACCCGGTTCCTGGGGCTGGGGCTGGGGTCGGCATAGCCAGCCTCGGTCCTGGTCTCGGGAATTTGAGGCAGGCAAAATAAATAAAAGATCCGACCCGGGAGGCCGAACTGCCGTGCCGGATGTACAGCCGGTAGGTGGGGAGGCCCCCGTAGAGTAAAAGGACACTCCCTCGGGCTGCGTATACTTAATTGCATAACGGGCCCGGGGGAGTAGGGGAAAAAAAAAATACTATAATTCTAAAAAAATTTCTGTTTTTTTTTTTTTTTTTTTTTTTTTTTTTTTTTTTAGAACTAGTTTATTATTTTCATTTTCTACCGAAAGAATACAAGCTACTCTCATACTACTTTAAATTTAGTGAAAAAGAGCTTAAATATTTATGAGATATAATGTGAGACAGCAGCTTCTGTAACTACAGTATTTTTTTTTAATGCTTTTATTTATAGTCGCATCAACAATTAGTTATTAGCGACTAAAATGATCATAAATAACAGAAATAAAGAAACAAGAACAATAAAAAATAAAGACAAGAAACTGCAAACACAAACTAAATTACATAACTCGGACAAAAATCACTAAATTGCATTCTTCATTCCACTGTAGGAGAAGAATCGCAGTAGACGTTTTATACCTTCTTTCCGGGTTAAAAAAGATTTCAAATCTGAACCGAAGTCTAATATTTTCTGTGTATAAGAAATTCTCTGCAAGGGTAATAGCGGACTATCTTCAAGAGGTAACTCGGCGGTGTTGTCATTGTAATCCCATCAGACATGCTCCTAGCTTCAGCAGCCTCAACTGACTCAGTAATCGAGACATGACGCGCCAATTTATTTATTACACGCGTGAACCTATTATTAATACTCCTTTTTGGTACTTTCAGGTATGTTTCCCGAAGCATACGTATCAGTTCCGTCGTATTAAATATGTATTCTAGTGATAGCTCTAGTACTGCCGAATACCCTGCAGCGTTCCAGAAAGTTTTTGAAGTCTACGTAGTTCAGGATATAAGAGTTATCCTCCGCTCGCAAGATCTCTACTAGGGGATCCAGGCCTGCGTCAAGACTGTCATTATCCTTTTTTGGCTTCTTTGATCTTGTTTTCCTGACAGCTCTCTGGTTAGAGAGGTCATTCGATGTCCCTCCCTACTGCATTACCACTGTCTCCCCGATGATCGTCTGTACTAGATTTGGTGGACAGCACCCTCTTCTTCGCCTTTCCCAGCGCATCTGGAGGTTACCGAAAGCTAGGATAATCTATCTCTGAAATCCGATGCTGTACTCCTTGGAAACGCTCCTAAGCTGCACAGGTTTCCTTCTTGCAGGTTGCAGTTTTTCATGCCCTGATTATTTACAGAGGAAGCAGAACACAGTATCGGCCAAGAGATATATCCAGTACTGCGAATCATCATAGATTAGGCTCATGGAGCATGATGGTCATTGGTGCTAACTTCGTAAGATCTTCAGGGTGTACGTATACTTGGCAACGAAAACTCAGGACATATTCCTAACCCGGTTCTGGGACAACATCACGCAGGGAGGTTATAGCCGACCCATGGCTGATGTCAGAACGCTTAAGTTCTTCCTCTAATACCTCATTCGGGATAACTGGGCATACAGAGACGACTACTCTTTTGAATTTAGTCAACAAAGGGCGTATCTTCAGGAGGTGGTTCCCAACATTAACTTTATTGTGTTCATTGATAATTGATTTAACAAGATCACCATTCGCCAGGTGGATACACAACCGGCTATAGAGATCTTAGACGCATACTAGATGTTCTTGGAAGTAACTAATTTACCGATGGCCACGATATATGTACTAATCGGAATATCTCCTATGGCATCCAGTACGATGGCTTTTTATTAGGGCAAGTTAGTTTCTGGGCTACGGTGGCATAACTCCCTGGTTTCTTCGTCTGTCCAGTAAGACGGTTGTGATTCCCTGAACGGTCAGCTTCATTCAATGGTTCACCATAATTATTCCATATTGTCTGTGGTTCGTTAATGTCTGGCATCTTCTCACATAATTTTTACAAATCGTATCCTGGTCGCTCATACTCATAACTATTACCTTGTACTCAGAGGAAGCAGCAGAATAGAGTTATTTGTTTACGACAATCAGCTATGCTGAGTATCGAAATAGTTGAAGGTTTTTTGGGGGTTATCTAGTCGCGTTACCCCAATTACACAATATTTATGGTCCAGCGGGCTATTCCAAATATTATCTAGAACTTATCACCTCCAAGGCCGAATTAAATACAAATAAAATCCCTTAGTCACAAATTAAAAAAAAAATGTGTAGAAAATAGATCACTTAAATAGAAAAACTAACACGCCACGTAGATAGCTGATTTTCTAATTAATCTTTGAATATTTTTAGCAAAGTAAATTATTTTGCGAAATTATGTTTTTAGTTTTTTAATGTCAATTAAATATTTCAGACCTAAATCTAAAAAAAATCAGAATTTTTGTTTTCTTTCCATAGATTTTATTTTGAATTACTATAATATTGGATTTTACTTTGAATATTATTCAAATACAAAAATGTATCACAACAAAAGAAATCTGATGTGGACAACACATGACTTCCTTGTATGCCTATTAAATTACATTTACACATTTTTTTTTAAATGAAAAGTACATAAAATTTTATTTCATTAAAAACTTCTGATATTTTTCTTCTTTTTTTGTAATAAAATTATTATTCATCGTATTTTTTTTTACAATGAGAGATTAATAATTATTAATAAATCAATATATTTAAATAAAAAAAGGAGATGAAGTCTGATTTGAACCGATGTGCCTTTCCCTAACATCCAAATATTTTGATATTTTAATGAAATATTTCATTAATTAAAATTCTATTTGGCTCTAACTCTGGAACCAATGAAAATATGTATCACTTATGATATATCGTTGAAAAGCTCTCAGTAAGGGCTTATTACTGCAGTTAAGAAAAAGCCAAAAATTCAACTTTTGGAGGATTTGGTCTTTTTTGGACACTTTTGGTTCAGTCAATTGCAATGAAAAGGGAAGGTACTCAGCTAGATGTTACAACAATTCTAAATCCAAAATTTTAACATCCTACAGCTAATCGTTTTTTAGTTATGCGAGGTACATACGTACAGACGCCATACCCAAACTAATCAAAATAGATTCAGGGTTGGTCAAAATGGATATTTCAGTTGAAATCTGGAAACCGAATATTTTCGCTACCACAATACTTCCTTTACTTCGTACAAGGAAGTAAAAAGAAAAGCCATCTGCGAATTTCAACGAAAAAACAGATCGTATTGAATTCAATATTTATGTATATGTATGAGTTCTTACTTATTGTCTCGGATTTTGATTTTGATTTCGGATTAATCATCGTCAGAGTATTACAAAAATACATGAATGATCGCGATTGGCGTTCGGGCCCACCTCAAAACGGCCGTTAAGCTTGATTTTTTTATAATCACTACGCAATAATGGTGCAAGATATCAAACTGGTTTAAACGCACTATCGGAAGGTTTACCAATGTTTGTAAAATATATAAATATAATTTTTTTTATATGAAGTGTAAGAGCCCCAAAATGGCGAGAAAACTAACATTTAAATAATTGAAAAGAAAAAAAACATATGCCTTAAAATCGTCAGAACACAAGATAAATTGTATTAATTTAGTAAGAAACGTGAAACATTAAAGATAATAACTTTGTTGGAAATGAAATAATAATTGAGATTAATAATAAAAATGTTCGTCCGGGAAGTCTTACTACACTTTTCATTGATAGATGGTTTTATTTGCGTTTTGTTTTTTGTTCTTTAAGAATATTACTGTTTGAATAGAAGCAGTTTTATGATCTATGTTTCATGAAATAAGCTGAGTAAAAACAAAAAGTAATAATATTAATTAAAATTGTTATTTGCCTAAATATTAAATCAATTTACAATAATTCGCTTTACATTGACGTAGCTTTATAAGATCATTCAGATATATAAATTACTTTGTAAAACTAAAAGGATAAAAACCCCCATCAAGTCTTATTTTTGTTTTCGGGATAATTAAGAAAATTGCATTAATCTGATGTACATCAAAAAGTAGTTTGGTTTTTATTTTTACTATCCATTTTATCTGTTTTTGAAGAAGAGCTGCAGAAATTTATTTTTTTGGATAAATTAGTTTATTCGTTTTTGCTGATTCTATGAACCTAAAGTACGCACTCACAAAATATTTTTCGAAAATTTTACAAAGAGAGTATTAAAATAAGTAAATAAAAATTTAATAAAATAATTACCGTGAAATCTTTCAAATCCAAAAAATATATATATTTATACACATACATAGATATAATAATTAACAATGGAATAGACTCGATTCCACTTAAAAGTTTTCATATTTTCAATGTTATCTCATAACAAATTTATTAATTTGAAAAGTTTGAGTGTCTTCATTCCACTTACTCAGTTCAGTGAGTACTTTACAAATGTGTCTCATGACAAACGAAGTTATAAAGCTTATTAACATGTATTCCCGAGCTCCTTTGTTGACATAAATTAAGTAAATCATTAAAACATTTTCACAAAATTTTGAATACAATATACTCTGAAAAAAATTATATTTTGCAAGAATTATAAATTATCTAACCAACCATTCAAGTTAATTGATAAATAAGGAATTTTGAATTTTTCTATCGTTAAAAGTTAAAACGCTGCTTTTTAGAAATTTAAATTGTCATTACACACACCAACAAAAGTTATATAGTTATCATTTTAAAAATTCATTAATGATTGTTTCGTTTCAACCATATCTATGATCATTTAATGCTTTTAGGAATTTTAATTCATTTGTTGCGTGAGTACAATTTTTTTTCTTAAGTAATGAAAATTAATCAAACGTGTTCGTGTACTTTATACATTATGTATTAGCACCGTGTGAATGGGTTTTATTTATTAAAATATATCCCACTGTTGAACGCTTTCCATATTTTATAGAGTACTTTAAATTACTGTTTAGAGCCCACCAGTAGATTCCTGTCCAAAGGTGTTAAAGGTGGTGAAATCAAATAGTGCATCGTAACTGGCTACTGTCAACTGATAAAAACATTTTAATTCGTTTAATTATATAGCAGTTTACAATTTCCTTTTATCAAAAATTAAGAGGAAGAAATAAATATATATAATACTAGTTGATCCGGCAATGCTTCACTATTGCTAGATTTGAGTATATATATATATATATATAGATAGATAAATGAACACAATTGAAACTTTGATAAAACATTAACAAAATGAACATTACAGAACTTCACAAAATTTAACCATTCTCTTTTACCTTTTCTCCATTTCCGCCTTTCCCCTTTCTTTTTCACCTTTTTCCATTTTCATTTTTACCATATTCCTTTTCCCCTTTCCTTTCCCCCATATCCCTTATTTTCCCCTTTTCCTTCTCTTTTCCCTTTCCACTTCCTCTTTACCTCCTTTCCCCCTTTCCATTTCCTTTTCCCGTTTTCCCCTTTTTACCTTTTTCGATTTTTCCCTTTTCCGATTTTTCCCTATTTCTCTTTTCTCATTTTTCCCTTTCTTCCTTTTTCTCCGCGCGTAAATCGGTCCAGTAGTTTTTTAGTCTATAGCAGACACACATATCGAAAACATTGAATCGTAAAATATTTAGTATAGCGTGTGTCGCTTTTACGTCCAACAGGTAGCACTGTTTTTCAAAAAAAGTATGTTTTTACCTGTCGCAGGTATGACATCTTTGGTATATAAGTAGTAGGTATACAAAAAAACGCGCGTATTCGATTGAAACGTGTCAATATTTCAAAGCAATCGGTGAAGAATTTTCGTAGATTTAAGATTTTGAATAAAACGAATATTTACATTTTTATTTATATAGATATACCGGCGTGGTTAAATAGTAACTTACACCCCCTCTTTTTTTATAACTGAGATCACTGAATCCAGTTTGTGACATTCTCATTGTACTCGGGGATGCTTCAATGAACATTTCACTCTTTTTGTGTTTTAGACGAAGCAACTCAAAAATTTCAAATGGGAACACTGGTCAATTGATATATTATTTCAAAGAGCTCGCTGAGACGAAAAAAATAAAATATGTGTAAAACAAAGTTAATTTTTGATCTCCCAGTCCATAATGGCGGCCAACAGTTAGAAGTACCGCTGTATGCTTCTCTTATTTTTATATTATCTGAGGTATCCTAGTTCTCTCTTTAGATATCTACTCCACTAAGAGTGGCTCTCAGTAAGTCCCAATCTTAAGTATTCAAAATGAATACCCCGCTCCCTCTGAAGGAGCAGGAACGGCAAAAACTTTCAAATGGGACATATGGCCATGTGATAGGTTGTTTTAAAGGTCTTTACGAGACAAGCAAGACGGAATAAAAAAAATTAAATTTTGACTATTTAAACCAAACTGACGACCACAAATGTCATTACGTTAATTAAAAATTGAGAAAATTAATTATTAAAATTTTTCAAATACGTTTTTTAAGTCTTGAAGAATTTTATTTAATTTAAGTAAATAATAGTGCAGTTTAATTACTTTTTTATGCCTAATTAATTTTATATTTTATTTAAAAAGATCCTCTAATCTCATGAATTAAAAATACCGCTTAATAAAATTATTTCAGTTAAATATGTTACTGCTTCCCACATCATATTAAATGATCAAACTGCCCTACCTTTTCCCCTTTGTATGCAATAATACAGATGCTGCTTGAAAGTTTCTCTCACATTTTGAAAAATTTCTGGTGAATTCTTCCTACATTCTATTTCATTGTGTTCCCTTAATTCATCGAGAGAAGTTGACTGAGTTATAAAAAGTTGATCTTAAATGCCCCCACAGGAAGAAATCAACAAGGCGGATTCAGGTCAATGACCTGGCCGGCCATTCAATACTACTACGTCGACCTACCCAACGATTTGAAAAATGCGACTGATCAAAGCTGAAATTATCTGATAGTTCTGCAAAACATAGCATTTATCACCATCTAAGTTACTACTATTGACAAATGGTCCAAGAAGTTTGTCATTTATTATTCCAGCCCATACATTTAACGCTGTGGATACTGGGTATGACTTTCATGATACCAGTGAGAGTTTTCTTGAAACCAGTACTTGATATTATGTCTATTAACAATCCCATATAAAAGGTTAATGTGGCTTCATCAGTGAACAATATGTTGAAGCAAGAAATAGTTGTTCCTGTTAATTTCTATTTCAAAACTTCACTGAATTCAATCAAAATCATCTTCATTAGGTTTTTGTATTTGTACATAATACAATCAATCTTAATGGTAGATTAATACCATCAATCTTGTATGGATTGATGGTATTTATGTTTTTTTAATACATTTTGCACTGACCATCTAAATAAATTATTATTTCGTGCAATCGCTCTTGCCGACTATTGATTATGAACAGAAATTTCTGCTAATATTCCTTCTTCAATAACTTTATCTGCACTGGGCCAGTCACGGTTTTATCATCTAAAACGCTACCATTGCGTTGAAATTTTTTTATCAAATTTCTGTCCTGAAAATTGAATGATTAGGACGCCACGCACTAAAGAAATTAGCTCCTTTTTATGGTTTTATTTCTCAAAATAAAAATAATATTTCTACTCCCTTAAACTGAAAAAAGACATTGTTTCATACCCAAGAATTTTTTTCATAAATTATTGTTTTTTAACTAAGTTGAAAAACAAAATCAGGTTTCTAAAGCAGGTTAAACTTTTTTAATCCAGATTAATTTTTTTTTAATTTTAATTTTTTTAATCTTTTTTGATTTTTAATTTTTTGACGTTTGTAACAAAAACGTTTGTGAACATCTTTAAGCTTACTAATTAAAAAACACAAAGCTTCATCCAAAAATAACGCTAATGCAGTTACACTTCAATATTTCTTTCCTACTTATCACAGAATTAACAATGAAAATAATTTTGTTTTAAATGTAACTCACCTCTGTTTAATTGTTAATCAGCTGTTGTCATTGCCAACTTACGAAAAAAAATTACTTTCTTAAAAGTTTCTTATGAAATAAAATTTTTATGTTAAAATATGGGTAAAGTAATTATTATCTAGTAATTTAATTATTTTTAAATTAAAGACTGTAAGTTTAATTAAAAGAAGTTTGTTTGTTTTCTTCAACCAGTTTTCCAGCTACTGGCGGGTCTGGGTTTGTATGTATAGGCAAATTCAATTTGTGCTCCGGCTTGCTAGGGCTGATATAGCTGTAGCAATAGTGCAATTTAAGTTTAAATGTACCGTAAACATGTAGTCCGGAACAGACTCATCGACTACTCCTCAGACGTCTGGTTAATTAAAACCCAATCATCAAAGAACACCGGTATCCGCAGTCTAACATTCTAATCGATACAAAAGCAACTGTCTTGACAAGTACTTAAACCTTAGAACTCTCGACGTTAAAAATCAGCTGATTTTGCGATGACGAGTTTAACCACTAGACTAACTCGGCAGGTTAAAAAAATTAAATATTTGAAATATTTTAATAATTAATTTTTTCCAATGCCAACGTAGTTCTTCTAATTACCTGAAACAAACATATTGTTGGCCGCCAATTTGGATTGGCGATCAGAAATAAGTTTTAATTGTATTATTTTTCTCGTTTCGTCAAGCTCTATAAAATGATATATCAAACGATCAACGATCCCATTTGAAATTTTTGAGTTGCTCCTTACTTCCCACCGTCGTCCAAATGTCAAAAAGAGTGAAATATACGTTCATTGAAGCAGCACCTCAGTACAAGGTAGAATGCCGCAAACCGGATCCAGTTATTTCAATTATAAAAATAATTAGAGGTATGTGTGTGTATATATATATTTATATGTGTGTGTGTGTTTAATTATTATTATTATAGAATTCCCATAAAGGGTATAGAGCGAATTCGACAAAGGGTATAGACTAATTGGCGTGAGATTAAAAATTGGCATAGTTATTTCCAGGACATCAAACACCGCGTGGCAGGCTTAACAAAGAAAGTTACGAGTGAAATAGGCTTTCATTTCTTTAAACTATCCATGCCAGCTCATAGAAATATAGAGGTGCTCAGATCTAAGAGTCACCTTATAATTGTTCACCATTGTTCCATTGTTCAACAGAGGACATCTTTAGTAACGATGATTTATGAGTAAACAATTCTGAAGAGTGTTTCTTAAACACTGAAGTGCTTTACATTAGTCACAACTATAAAAATATTAACATTAAGTATAGGAATACAGTAATGTACCCTTTCTGTAGATTTTTTTTTTTGTTTTGTTTTTTCAGAGTGAAAAACACTTCCGTATTATCATCGCCCGGGTACGATATTTGTTCTACAAAAACTAAAAAGTTAAATTTAATTAAAAACTAATAACCCCGACACGCCAAAGTACATCTTCAAAGTAAAAAGGCTGTAACTCATGTTGAAAGCGAAATAACAACACAAAGATATATCATATTTGAGTTTTTTTTCATTTTTCTCGAAAAACAAGACAAAAAGAAAATCGCAATCACATTACACCAAATGGCATGAATATTTGGAACAAACTACGAAAATTTATGTATTTGAATATAAACGGACAGCTCTAAGAAATCGTAAAAGAGAAGATAATACTGCACTATCCCTAAGAATTGTTTGCACGTGTCGCACGTTAGTTTAAACTTGCGACAATGACGCGTAACGGAAATAAGAAAATTAATGTAAGTAATAATTTGAGATAATTTCAATAAATTATTTAGCAAAAGTTTGTAATTCTTTACCACAGATTTTACGTTAGTATGAAGAACAAGATATCAAGTTATAACAATACATACTTGAAGGGAAAGAAGAGAATAATTTTAAACTTTTATATTTTACCCTTTTCCATTTGATAAGAATTTATTTGAAAAACAACTATTGTCATTAAACCAATTACTTATTGCATCCTATTCAATTGCTTTTTCATACTTATTCGTTTGCAGAAGTGATGTCACCATTTAAAGATTAATTCAGTGTTATTTATAATGCAAAAGTTTACGACTTTTACGAAAAGTCCAATTCCTTTATTCAAATAACCAAATATTTTGGTATCACTGTACTTCCTTTCGGTCGAAACTTGCTTGATCCGGCTTCTCTATATCGTAAACTCTTCACTCTTCCTTCGGTTTGCTTCAGGAGAAGGCTTTCCAAGGCGAGGGTTTTTATTTGGACCCTCTGCCATGAATGTTGAAATATCCATAGCCTATATTATCGCCGGTCAATATGTCACAAGATGCGGGCGGATTGGCGTGCCCCACATCATTAATACTAACTGGTTTCCTCCAGTCAGCCGCCTCCCACAGATTTAACCCGGGTCGGGGAGTCTGATACTGCCTTACCCACGAAACCGACATTCCAGGGCTGGTACCGAAACCCTTACCCATAGGACAATCCCTGTCAAGGGCCGAAGTGACTGACACACTGAACGGCGCAAGACTTCGGCAGAACTAAGCTCATATCAGCCCACCCCCAACCCAGCTACATAACGATGTGGAGGGACGAGCACTCCCCATCCGCATTTCGCCCAACGTGGGCAAAACAGATCACCGTCATACCTCCCGCCTCCGCTGCAAACAACAAAACCGAAAAGCAAACCACAACCGGCTCGGACAGCTCGAGATCGCCAATCCCGACAGGGATTACCCCTCAGGAGAGCTTCTGAGACGAGCCATTCTCCCACTGGCTGACGTTGGCCAACGGGGCATTGCCCCGTTGGCGAAGGTACCAAAGTACTAGGTTGTCCGTCCCGGACATGTGCGTAGGTGTTATTGCACGGACATGGAATTGGGTGTTATCCAGGGTATTATTATTATTATTTTTGTTGTTTTTCCAAATGGCTTAGTTAGGTAGGAATTATTACTGCAGAAATAATAAAACTTTCTGCGTTCATGCATTTTGCATCAAATAAATAATAAATATTCTATTTTATTTAAATTGATGTAAATTTAGTCCATTAACTAAGCTTTTAAACTATTTCTATGGATTTTACAAGTTTGTTAATTACCTTTACATTTAACGTATTAATAATATTTAAATAAAAGTAATTAGTTTAAAAGAAATGTTCCGAAATAATTTTCTTAAGCTGAAAAACGATAAATAGAATATTTAATAGTTTGTCCGTTCTTTGTTCCGTGTATAATTTATCACCATCTCTGTTATAAATTGAGGAATTATTGAACACCACTAAGATAAATTTTACATCATAGTGATACAAGTAATTGTTTAAGATTTAGTAACTGACTCAGTCAAAAAAGTTAAATATCAAGGATAAAGACTGGAAATTTATGCAACTCTTTCTCGGCTTCTTTATTTTCTCTTTTTCAAAGTGAACAATCTATCATGCTGTCAAGCAATTTTATAATAGATTTATCTGAATCCTCTGCTTTAAGCAGGATATCAATAACTCAATAAATGGCATATATGTAAAAAGTGTTTCGTATCAAAGTTATTTTTGAAATTTTTGAGAATTGTATAATTACGTTCTTATTAATGTTTCCCCAGACTGATTTTTTTTTAAAGTAAAAAACGGCCAAAAAACAGTCTCTTACAGAAAGGATTGGCACTAATAGATATGTTTGTAATCGTATATAGCCAGAGTTTGAATTAGGAATAAAATCATATAAACTTGCAAGTTTCATTAAATATAATTATGTAAATTAATGTATTAATTATTTCTGTAATTTTTTTTTCAAATCATTCATTTATTATTATACTTGTAAGCAGATTTATAATGGTGCAGGTTATTTTTCAAATAACAGATTATTAAGGATTTTGTTTGTCAGCAGGTGGCTGGGTACATGGGAGATAATAATAATAATAATCAAGCTAAGTTGAACCATATGAGAGTCGTCATATCACGGTTCACGTTGATTGCATTTTAATCCCGCATACTGAAAGTGAAAAGTACTTGGATCTTTCTCCTGGATCGTTGTTTGACGTGAAAGGTTCAAGTAAGGGAGAGCAGAAAGCAAATTAACTTGAAGTTCAAAAAATATTCTGATTGCCGGACAGAAGGTCTGAGTTATCTTTGTTTAAAAGCAATTTATACTCGGTAATCTTGAAACCAATATTGACATATGGCGTTCAACTATTGGGCACAGAGAATTAGTCAAATGTTGAAATCATACAGTGGTTTCAGAAGAAATTAGCGAGGTGTATAGCTGAGGCACCGTTATTTGCTAAAAACAGTGAAATCCACGAATATTTGGCTCTACAGTACGGCAAAGAAGAATACAAAGTTTTAGTTTGAAATATGAACTTCAGCTAAATGACCTCGTTAATCATTTGGCCTTAAACCTCCTATACAGCGGTGTGGATGTTAGAAGACTTAACCGGAAACGTGTTCTGGACCTTAGCAACTCTATAGTGTAATTACACTCCTAAGCGCTGTACATTAACCAATCCTTCATTACCTTCCACTCTGTTTCTGTCTTTACTTTGATTTTTATTTTTTGGTTATTCAAATTTAAAAAAAAAACATGTTTAATGTATAAAACATATTTAAATATATGTTTTACGAATCAAAATTTGTTTAAAACCCCTTTTGGGATAAAAAATAACTTTTGCATTATCATCCAAGTTAGTTCAACATATTTACTGATATAACAAATAACACTGATAAACATAATTTTTGTTTCCTAACGGCAATACATGATTTTAATCTGATTTTGATGCTAAAAATGAATGTGAACTCAGAATATTCCATCACCCACCATTTTTGAAAAAATTCTTAATTTTAATTAAAGAATTTTTTCATTTTCAACTTACACTCGTAGTTAGCATTTTAAGCTCCTATACTGTATTTTGTTAGCTCAATTTTTATTGTTTAACTTTGTTAACATAATTTGTAAGCTGTAAATAAACAAAACTAGACAAAGAATTAAATCATATCATAGTCACATCATATCTAATTGTAAAGAATGAGCCTTCATGGAAAAAATTAATCATGTCTGTGCAGGTCAAAACATGTAGCTGAAATCACAGCTGTGTTGTTTGTATTAAGCACTGGATTTAGGAATGAATTAATTTTGTTCAGTCTATTACTGTGTTAAGTTTGTTAACAGTCTTAATGCCTCGAAATTGTGTAAATTATGTAGATGCCTTTTGTTATATATGTGGTGAGTTTATCGTAAAATCGAATAGAAAAAATATTACACCTTTAATTAAAAAGCATGTCATTTATACTTTGTGTAAAGCTGGTGATCAGGATATGACGTGGGCGCCTCAAATAGTATGGACTAATTGTTCTGTATATTTAAGAGGATGGCTGAAAGATACACGTAAGGCTTTGCCACTTGGTGTATCTATGGTTTGGCGTGAACCAAAGGATCATGTAACCGATTGTTAGTTTTGTAAACAATTGTGCCTGGAATTTCTAAAAAATCTAAACATACTGTAAAATATCTGTAAATGTAACTAACATGCTAGCCGATTACTGTTGGACATTAATTGGGAATGTGCCTGAGGCTATTTATAAAAGAAAAGCATCAGCAACATCATTCTAACACAGGTATGGCCATGAAAAATTATAAATTTTACATATTTTAACTACATTTTTCCTTAATTTTTTTTTTAAGCGTAATTTATTTAAAACTAAGGGTGATAGAAAATTTTTATTTACAGATCTGTAATGTACGCAATAAAGCAATTCAATAAATGGTATCACACTTAAAGAAACATAAAAAATGTTTTTTTTTTGTTATCAGTATAATATTTAACTTTTTTAAAGTCTGTCACTTTTTCCAATTTTTATGAAATAAACAGATTTAATAAATAAGTTGTTTAAATTTTCGCTCAACCTCTCCGTTTCAAAATTCCACAATATAATGATATAATAACATTTCTTAGAAAACAATAATGAACTATTCTTTATTGTAAAAAAAAATTAATTGGTAATAATATTCTATGTTTCCCGATTTCATGGAATGTAAAAAATACATTTTTTAGTGGTAAGGAAACTTTTGCTTTTCCCATTAATGAAATCCTTCATAAAAAAAGTAAATAATTAGAGTTATATTTTTATAACGTAGGTAACGAAAGTTATTAATTTGTGTAATTTATAAATTTTTCAGACAAACTGGAGCATCATGTAATCCCGAGTATAAAGAAAAAAGTATGAAAAATTACTTTTTAAATTCACTAAAGCTGATAATCCTTTAGGTGGCGTCAAACACCGACGTATAATTTCTAAGTGCCTCAAACATTAATAATAAAGTTTTCTATTTTACGTAAATAAAGGAATTAAAATATTTTCTGAATTAGTACTTTTTAGTCAGGCTTTTAAAAATAAATATAATGAAACAAAGTTGCTTAAAAAATAATTGCATTTTATAAAATAATAATAATGTTTTATATCAAAACAGATAAACTTTATATGATTTACGTACGCTTCAGCCTGTAAATAAGGTAATTATAATATTACAGAAAATACTGAGATTCAATCCTTTCTAAATCTTGGTTACGTAAATTTCTTAATAGGCTGAAATAAATTTTTCAAACTTTCCTATCTGATATTGAAATCTTATAATAACATTTTAATACTTCGCGCGTATTTTTTGAGTAATTATGTAATTGATAATAATGCCTTTAATCTTTTTAAACATAAATTAAAAGAATTTGTACTTAAATCACTTTTTAAAAATTTTTATAACATGATTTGTTTTAAACTATCTGAAATAAAATGTAACTCAATGTCACTTTTAACTGTTCCACTGACTAATTTATTTATTTATTTTGTTGTCAGTAAATAAGGATTTATCAGTTACTATATTGTTTGCTAACGAATTTTTAAAAAATCCAGTAAAACAAATACATAATGATTAGGAAAAATATTCGTAAATGAGAAATATACCTAATATCCACGAAGTGGAAAAGAAATTCTTGGCGATAGAGAATCAGTCGGTGGAATTTTTTTTTCTAACTACGCCGTACTGAGGATGAGGAATCGTTCTTTTCGATATGAAGCACATGATGTGCTTCATATCGTCGAGCGCAAAGCTAACCGTTCAGATGTCAGCGGTTGTACAGTACACTTAAACGCCTGCACAAACGGCACTCCCACCAAGCCAGCTGACCGCGCAACACTCCCACAACAGGGAGCTGCAGCTCACTATTCGCAAGTGCCTATAAAAGAGCCGAACGGCACAGCAGAAGAAGTAGCAGATGAAGGTGGAACACGTTCCCTGGTCAGCCCCACGTGAGACCTCCCGGCGGATGCCGGGAGGTTGATTTATATTTACAAACGTATTCTTTTGATTATTTTAAAGTAGCAAAGAAATTGAAAAGAAATAAAACAATTTTAAACAAATTTCAACTGTTACAAAAAAAAGTAGACTGATAACGTTTACCCTAATAATAAACAGTTTTATACTGATAATTCTCGTGTTTAATAAAATCATTCAGCAACATTAAGGTGTATGAGAATTTCACATAACTCTGTATTATTCTGTACTATTACAACAATATAAACTTCCCTTTTAACTAATTAATAATCAGTCATTCAAAATAATAACAATTACTATAGCTCACGTTTATTTACCAGTTTGAGCATTAATCTCTAATTAATTAAATTGACTGAAGATCTGAAATTTCCCATTTATTCCTTGTTGGACTTGTAGTTAAATCCGACCTCAAGTTACTTTGAATGGGCGTTGTAGGAACAATCGATCCCAGTAATCCACTGCCCATCCTAGCTACTGCTTAGCGTGTGTGAGTATTCAACTTAAACCGTTCAGCCAAACCCTCGATATCGTTTTAAAATAATATAAACAATTATAAAAATTAAAACAATCTGATGTGGCCACCACATGACTCCCTTGTACGCGTATTAAATTTCAACACATTTTTTGCTGTACTTCACTTAAACTTTGTTCATTTGAAAGCGAGGTATGATCCTCCAATTCTTTAATAAAGTGGAAATTTAGGCAATTGCATTATGATGGACACCACATTGCATCACATTTTTTTATGATGTTCGTACGAGCATTTTATTTTAGTTTATATATTAATTTTGTTTCACGCTCAACCAGATATGTGGTGTAAGTGAGAACGTGTCGGATCCGTAACCATGCATACATCGGTTCGAATCCGATTTTAAATACATATATTGTTTTTAACTTTTTTTTAAATTTAAATATATTGATTTATTAATAATTATTAACCTCCGATAAAGATTTTTGAATTAAAATGAAAAGTACATAAAATTTTATTTCACTAAAAACTTCTGAATTTTTTCTCCTTTTTGTATTGTTATTGAATTATTATTTATTGAAAATACAGTTAAGTTAATACAGTTTTAATATTATTTATTGAAAAAATGTTATTACAATCAGAGGTTAATAATTATTAATAAATCAATATATCTAAATTTAAAAAAAGTTAACAAAATATATGTATATGAATTCGGATTCGAACTGATGCGCCTTCCAAATATCACAAATATCCATTAGATATTTGTTAGATCCAAATATCACATTAATAAAAATAAGTACTACTTATGATATATTGTTTAAAAGATCTCAACGAGGGCTTATTACTGCAGTTAGAAAAAGTTCAAAATCCAAATTTATTTAGAGGTCTGACTATTTTTTGACCCAGTCGATTGCAATAAAAAGAAGAACTGCACAACTAGATGTTAGAACAGTCCTAAATACAAAATTTTAACATTCTACGGCTAATCGGTTTTGAGTTATGCGAGATATATACGTACAGACGTCATGCCGAAACTAATCAAAATGAATTCAGGGAAGGTCAAAATGAATTTTTCCGTTGAAATCTGAAAACCGAAATTTTTCGCGATTACAATAAATA
Source organism: Lycorma delicatula (assembly GCF_047948215.1). Classification (NCBI taxonomy): domain Eukaryota; kingdom Metazoa; phylum Arthropoda; class Insecta; order Hemiptera; family Fulgoridae; genus Lycorma; species Lycorma delicatula. Next base: position 115,903,255 of record NC_134457.1, on the reverse strand, counting down.
GTTCCTTTACTTCGTACAAGGAAGTAAAAGACGACTACTAAAAAATAAGAAAAAATAAATAAATATTTATTTATTTATTTAAATAAATATTTACAAAAGAAAATAAAACTGGACTAAATAAACTACAATAAATTGAACTAAAAATAAAAAATAAAACAAGGTACAAAAATAAAGAACTAAACATCGTTAAGCAGTATTTAATTAAATAAAATAATGGGTAACCAATCAAATTTTAAACAGTTTTAATTTGTTTAAATAAATTTTTCAAGTTGTAGAAATAACAGGCATTTAAGGTTGTGTAATGATTAATTTCTCACCAGGTCTTATATCGATAAGAAAGTTTTGTCCTTCAACGAAATATTTAAATGCCATCGGGGGGCTCTGAATAGTAATTGTCCTGTATTAAAGAGCTTTGAATAATAATTATTCTATATTAAAGACCCCCGAATCACCAATTGTCTCACGCGACTCAGTACGGCGTAGATCTGACTCTTGCCAAGGATGTGAGTGCTCAGATGTACGACAGTTCTATCTAGTGTAGTCCCTTGTAGTTTACACAATATTAGTGGCAGCATACGCCATTCCACTTTGCCCTGTCCCCCTAAGGCATCAAATTCTACAATAGTGGGCTTGATCCTCAATCCGATCTCGACAGCATTACCTCTAATCTTACTATTAAGATCTTTCTACTAAATTACATTCTGTATTAGACATGCTCATTCTCCAAATTGGATTTGAACAGCTTATCTTTTATCTTTTTTCCTTAAAATTACCAATTAAAAATTAATCCTAACCAGTAAAATAGCTCTAAAATTTATCCAACTGAATACACTTATATAAAAGGTTCATCTTTAAATTAAGAGTTAAAATTTTTAATTATTTATCTCACTTTTTTCACTCACTTAAATGAATAGTAAATTATTTTCTAGTGGCCCCTAACTAAACCGTATTATATTTGTTGATGTTCTTATGAATCAGAAGTGTGAATAATAAGTATTTTTAGAAAAATAATTTAATATTTTTTAAAGAATACAAACATGTGCGGGCTAGATACGTGTTTTTTACGATAATTAATGAGTATTAGATGTATCTTTGAAATTAAAAAAGCTACTGAGATTTGCTATGCTTTTTGTGCAAACTTCATATCAATCCTTCTCATCCTCAAGATTAAAATAAATGAAGTGAATAATTTAGAAAGTAATTTATTTTTTCCAGATCTATGAATGATTGATCCAGAAAAATAAAAATTTGAACATAAAAGAAAGTTTAGATCCAACTAAACAACTGTATAACACTTAATTAAAAATACTTTGACACTTGTCAGTGTAACCAAGGTGTAGAGTAGTTTTAGTTTTATTTCATAAAATTTGTTACCATTTTTGATGTAATTATTTCTTGACTGCTGTAGGAAACCGCATATTAATAACACTCTTTTAACATTAAGTTTTATTAATACAACTAGCACGTAATAATATTAGCTTATGTAAAATAATAATGATAATTATCTACTATTGGAGTATATATATATTATTTAATTTTCAATTTGAGGTTACTTCTTTATTATAATAAATGCACAGTGTACCACTAAGTACTCCCGGGACTTTCATAATCTATTCTACTCGTTAAAATAATGGAAAAAAGTTCGTTTATAAACATATGACCTAAAATGCTTCGTTTGCATGTTTTCCCCCTACACCCCCGGACCGGATCTGCAGTCAAGCATGACTCAATCCAGGGGCGTGTCCTTGCGACTGTAACGGGCCTCCTCACCTGCCGGCAGTAGGTCTCCGGCATGGCAGGTTGGTCCGCCGGTTCTGGACCTTCTTATTTTAATTTGCCTGCCTATAACTTCAGAGGCGGGGGTAACCGGGTCCGGCTATGCCGTTCCCGGGACCCTGCCCCAATCGCCGGAACTCGTTCTTTTTCTATTTTTTTGTTTTTGACCCATGAGATTGGGAATCCCCCTGCCTTCTCACGGGGTTTTCTTCTCATGATTTAACTTGAATATTATAATAGAATGTATGTAAAGGCGGTTTTAAGACATAATTATCGGTTACAATAGAATGCACACGGCTAGATGTGGTTTCGTTTTGGACGAGGAAATCTCAAATAGTCCCTGAAGAAAATAAGTGATTCAAGATGGCAAGGGATCAAAAACCTGAAACAGGTGATCACAATATTTCAGTGTACTTCAGTCTTAATTTTTCAATGTTTATCATCCTAATTTTCGGACTAATATTTTACTTTAAACAAATTTGTTCGTAAGCAAACATTCATAGTGAAACTATACTCCCTTGACAATATTCGTATAAATAACGATTTTTGATAACTCACTAACTAAATACAATTGATATGTATTATATAAATACTTGTATATATAATATAATTACTAATACTTATTACTTATTAATCACTTATAATTTATTTCTTATTAATTTATAATTTTTATTACTTTATCAGGACAAAACATCACAGTATTGCATTTTTAATAACAAAAATTGATATGTTGAATGGATAGCTCAAATAAACTAGTTTCCGTTTTATTTTTTAGTCCTGAAGATGGTCGTAAAGACAACAGAAACCACTTTGAAGTTTTTAAACATTTTTATTATTAGATTCTATTTTTTCATCACTGTAAAGTTCATATTTTTAGAGCAAAATAATTTAATAAACTAATAGAATATTAATGTAGTAAGAGCCTAAACATAATTAAAATGTGAGGAACTTAATTTTATTAGCTTTTTCAATAACAATTGATTAATAAAAATTACTTTCTTATAATATTCACAGTATTAATTATTAAAAATAAAATATAAAAATTGATTTTTTAACCATACGCTGTTAAGTGAAAATTAAATTGTCTGCTTTTCCGTCGGAGCTTTGCAACAGTTATTTAGAATTTAATATGCTCAAAGTAAACTTTTCGCAAAGGAAAATTAATTTTTAAGATCCGACCAGGTTTTAGCCGATTAGATTTTTTCGGTATAAAAGAAGGGTGACTGTGGAGGCTACTTCGATGTAATTTTTCATAAAAATGAAATGCAATTAAGCAAAACTTTTAGCAATTTTTATAAGGTTAATATATGAAATTTTAAATAAATATTTTCTCTGAAATGAGACTTTAAATTGGTTTTGGGATTTTCTTTTAAACAAAAAAACTTATTGAGATTAATAGAAAATTGCAAAAATATTTCTAATACGTTAATATTTAATACATAAATTAATTTTAATTTAATGAGTTTAATGCTAAGCACAACTATACAAAAAGGTTTAATCATTGATTTGCATAAGATTTTATTTTCATTCCATTCTAGTATATCAATTTTTGTTGTTTCTTAGTTTAACTTTTCTTTTTAAATAACCTTACACTACTTAATATTCCATCTTTCTTTTATAATTAATATTCATCGCTGTTTAAATCTACACGGTGACTGAAAATAAATGTTCTAAAGAAATATGAATATGATTATTTTATCAATAAACAATTTTCTTTAAAGAATAATATACATTCTCTAAGATTTTGGTGAGAATGAAAAATGTTTAGTTCACGAGTAGTCACAATAGTTTGTAAAGTTATACTATATATTAGTATATAAAGAAAGTTCACTTTCATTCAACTAAGCACTAACTTTTTTTAACATTGTTATTTATTCCTGGTATTTTGTACATGTATATTTTACACAATGATAGTTTATTAAAATATGAGGATATTTTCATTTTATTTTGAACTGTATATAAAAAATATTTTATGGAAATATATTTTAAAATAGTTATTACAATAGAGAATGATTTAAATTAACAAAAACCATTTTAAAAGAATTACGTTTCTGATTCTCAATGTAAAACTAAATTTTTAAGTTAACTCTGATTTAAAAATATGCGAAAAATAAGTATTAAAAAGTCTTGAAATAAATTACATAGGAGATTATTTATCTTCGCCATTAGTCAATAATGAACTGTTACTGGGTAATGATTATATATATATATATATATATGACTTTAGGCTATATATATAGCCTAAAGTCATAATTATATTCTAAACATTCACACAAAACAAGTGAAGACTTGGATAACAACAATGCATACCCCATATATCAGACAGCCTTTGCTCACGTTCGGTAGGAATATTTTACTTTCTATTAATTATTTTTTTCTTATTTTGTTCAAGTTATATCTTGTGGTACCCTTTCTCGCAAACAGCTCTTTTCTACATGGGCAGCGTTTTTCGTAATGTCAGAATTCAAATGCAACTAAAATAACTAAAAAAAAAATAATAAAACACCCCTAAAATTAAAAAATAGAATTTTTTCAGTTCTCCTTCACATTTAAAAGTTTTGAAGTTTGTGCCAAATTAAGAGTAAAAGGGGGTTTTATATTAGGTGCTATCCGTCTGAACCTCGAATGACCAGCTTTATCAATGAGTTTTCGGCGGAATCTAACAGAAGGATAACTAATGTTTCTTATAAACAGTCGTTGATGACACACCAGTAAATTGTGTAATGTTTAAAGAGTAAATCCACTCAGTATTAATATTTTACCACATATCTAGAAGTCGAACGCCTGAATGAAAGGAATATTTGTTATGGATATAGAGGCATATTATGAATTCATCACTCGCAGAATTTTAGTGACCCAATTCAACATAATCAATGAATTGAATCTTTATGGGTCTCTTTATTTTGTCGAACGAAGGAATCGAATGGAATACGGAAGAAGTCAAGAAATATTGGATTCTTATATTTCTAAGTTCATGTAAAGCAAACAACATCAGAACTTCCACCTTTTTAAATAATTGCTAAAAGGTACAAAAACCTTTTGTCTACCTGAGAAGTAGCTACTGTCAGCGTATAAACAAAATACAAGAGAATTGGCAGAGATTAGATTAGGTAGATTACGTTAAGTTAGCTTACAATAAGTTAGATTAAGCTAATTTCTACGACATTTATCTAATGTTAATGTGTATTAGGAAGATGACAAGTAGATTATAGGAAGCGATTCAAAGACCGGGATGACTAAAGAAATATTCTTTTTTAATTGAGGGTTAACTTCAGAAATAGATTTTTATGAATTCAAAAAGTATTATATTAGGGCACTCTTTTTAAAGTCGATCTTATTGTTCTTAGATTACTATTCGGAACTTGTGCTGCCGTCTGGATATCTCGTGGTAGGGACCATCGTTGTAACGACGTAACGCAGTCCGGTGTACTTCGACACTGTGGCGGTTTTTGTGTCGGGAATACGTCAAATGAAAGATCGGGAAGCGAGGGGGTAAGAGACAGCTCCGTATGGAGCTGCCGTTCGCCCATGTTTGCACGGGTAGGCGGTGGTGACGAAGTGCGGGAACTCTCGAGCCCCTGAGCTAAAAGACTAAGTCCCGGCGGGGCCGCCCCTTCGGGGGTGTCCCCGAAAGAGGCGAAGCACAAAAGGAAGGAGTCCCGGTTGCTGGATGATGGAGGCCGGGAACGGCATAGCCGGGCCTGGCGTTTCCCTCATCTGGCGACTTGAGGCGAAGGCACCTTTCAGAACCGTGTTAATGCTTAATTGGGGGTCTGGTTCCGGAAGGCAGTGTTAAAAAAGTTACTATTCCTACGAATCGAAATTGTGAGAATCACACCATCTTTTGAAGACACTTAAGTGATTTGTAAATATGAGTAATTAATAAAGATTAAACTAAAAAAAGAATTTAATTTCATCTAGCTCAATAATAAACGAAATTTTTTCATTTTAATTTTTTGTTTTTATTCATAGTAATTGTAAGGTGGATATAAGTAAAATACAGCACGTTCTTTTCCTTATTAATATTATTGTTACATCTTAACTTGATTACTTTAACAAATTTTTATTATTGTATGTTTTAGTAATAAATAATATTTTTGAAAGTTTAATTTTATCAATAAAATTCATTGTTGAAAATTTTCCATTCAAATATTTTTTATTTGGTTTTGAGATACTAACATAAATAAAATATTGGGTTAAAATGGATTTAATGTCATATCCAGAATAATCATTCCTTTCAACAGATAAATAGAATAGCATAGCATTTATAAATTTGATTTCAGATTTTAGATGATAACAATTGTTTTGAAATATTAATTTAACTATAGGAACGCAGTAAAGGTACTTACCTATTGTATTGACAATATTTAACGTGTTTAATACTTCAAATTTAAATTATTATTTCGTGAATTTATAGTTATCGTTAACTGAAGAGCTTTGCGAAATATAAATATTTTATACTACAAACAGGAATTTTAAAACAATATACGACTAGATATATTTGATTAAAGATTTATTATCTTCTAAATAATTATCAGAACTTAAAATAAAAATAAATCTTGGTCAAAACTAAAGCGCTAACTCTTTTTGGGAACAAGAAAACCTAACATTATTATTTTTTTATTTGTGCTTTCTATTTTCATTAATATTGTTTCAAATCACTTTTACTTGTTTGCTAACGAAAAATGGGAAAATGAAACTGTTACAAAATATAAAAACTAAAAGAAATTGAATAATTTAACTTTGTTTTAAATTGAATACCAAACAATAAGAAATTTCATATTTGTTAATTTATTTTGTAACTGGTATAAATAAGTTCTTAATTTAAGAATCCTTGTAACAAATATATCGCTTCTTTATTAATAATATTAATAATGATTTATTATTAATTATAATTAATCTGTGCGACCTCCAAGTTTGATTGACGCTGTTATTTTCCCACTCTTTTGACCGGAAGAAGATGCCCAATCGTTAAGGTGTAAAAATTTGACTACCTGAAGTTCGAGTATCCCTAACTTAAGTTAGTAGAACTCATTTATTTAGTCATCTATTATCATTTCGATGCCTTCAGGAATATAGCAATTTTAATATGTATATAACGAGCAAAGAGTAAGTGAGTGGACACGAAAGATAATGAAAACTAGAATAAAGTTTTCTCAGATGCGGGTTTCAACTAACTCATATAAGGATGTCAAACATATTTTGACGTAATACTACTTGAGATACTGAAGACCAGTAGTAGTACAATAAATTCACAACTTTGTAAGTGTTTGCCTAGAAGAATATATAACCCTCCGCATCATTAGAAAGCGGTTAATTCCTATGTATTTCTTCTTGTTTCTAGTATTATTACACACTATTTTGATGAAGTATAACAGAATAAAATGAACTGGCAACCCAGAATCAGAATATCAGTACCGTTATGCGTGCATGCTACGTACTTTAAAATATTTTTAGACGTCTGAAAAGAATGGGAAAAACTACTTCAGTCAAATTTAAAAGTCGCAGAAACCCACGAAACACTGCAATATAAAACTGATTAAAATAAAGAGTAAATTCTGAATAAAGATCATTTCTTCCATCTCCGAATACGTCTTATGTTAATTAATATACTACTTAACATAAGTATTTAACTAGTATCAAGTTACGATCTCCTAACCTCAAGTTATAAACATTCAGTACACTGGTTATTAGCTCATGGATCCAGGATAATGAAATTAGACTAGTAGATGCTTGATACTTAAAAATTAAATTAAATCAAAAACTAAATTATGCAAATCACAAATTTGAAATTTGTGAATTTGGATAAATAATTCAAACTTTTTCTTCTTTTAAATTACTTAATGTCCGTTTGACAATAAATTGAAAATACTTTCGTTAGAAGTTATTATTTTAGAATTATACACCTTAATTATTAGATTGCTTAATTAGTTGATTACTAGAAAAATTAATCACATGACAATCGGTTATTATTTTTTCATTCTTCTGTGAACGCAATTTGTACCACAAATATCGTTCCTTATTTTATGTTATAAGTTTAGTTTATTACTATTTAATTTAAAACATATATTTAAATTTATTAATATTTTAGGCATATTTCTTTCACAGTTCTTTTTATTTACAGTTATAAACGTATAATATAAAGTATAACCAAAAACTGGAACAATATCTACTCAGAATTTCCTATTAGAAAAAAGTATGTTTAAAAACAGAAAATTTTACATTAGTACGATGTAGATGTATCAAATATTTAAAAACGACTAACACTCAAATTAAAATTTTGTAGCATCTTAATGGGGTTTTTTAATGATATATATTTCTGAGAATATAATTTAGTATAAATTAATCTATTTATTATTCTATGAGAATAATTAATTACGAAGAAATAAAACATAGCAATTACATGATGATGGATTTTTTTTTCGCGAAATGAAAGAAATTAAATAATTTAGTTGTTGGAAAGTAATAGAAAAGGGATCGTATTAAATTATTAAATAAGAAAGAGAAAGACAGACTTGGAAGGAAGGACGATAAGCCTCTACATCTACCAAAGGCGACCTCGAAGCCTCGCCTACAAAGGAAAATTTCTACAAAAATTTTCCTTCCTACACTGAAAATATCGTTTCAATGTAGTTGTTTGTAATAATGATGAAGTTTTAACGAGATTTGACTGCAGGATTTGTATAATCATTATGTCTCTGGTTATACAACCTGAATTAATACAAAAAGAATTGCACCTACCTTAATTCCATATGTTCATAGGGCTTAAAACCATAAGTGTATGCTAAATATATAATAATATCCCTTTAATCCAATTGCCAGCATATACACAAAGCGGGAATAAATTGATTTAATTTAATGAAAAAAATATTTATTTCTCATTGAAAATAAGAAATTTTATTAAATTTTTTCTTAGTATTTTACTTTCTAAAAATATATAAGAATGAAAAGACACAATTTTATTTTTAAAATGAAATTAAAAGCGGAAAAATAAAATAAAATAAAAAATTATAACTGAAGAAATAGTTGTAAACGTTTGCTATTTCAAAATCATTGAATTTATATTCATTTATTGAGAAAATTTACTCCACTTAAAAAGTTAGAGATTTAATCAATCTAAGCAATAATAATACTTAATTAAAACAACAGCAATATTAAATTAGCTTCCTTTTATTTATTTTTAATTTTTTTCTTTTCCAGCCGTTCTCTTATTGCTTGTATTTTTTCTTCGCTTTAGTTTTTCTTTTATTTAATTAAGAAAAGTAGGTTACAGTGTGGATTTTTGATTGGGTAATTAATTATACCACGAATAGAAGGATAAGGTAATTTTCTAAGGGGTTTATTTATCTTGAGTTTTAGTAAATTCAACAAAGTAGAGATCTAGTTTACATGAAATTACAAAGCTTTCTTTTTATTTTATACAGTCAATTAAATTTCAAGTAGAATGTGTTTATTCTGTTATTTTAAATTTCTTTCCGCAATTCATATTACTTTAAGCTAATTAATTTTAATTATTTTTTAGAGTAAGAAGAGGGATATAGAGTAAATGAGTCCATACCTGATAACCGACTGCTTTATTTTTGTTAATATTCAGAACGATATAGACAGCCGAGCGAATAAACAGGCATGAGCGAAGTATTCTTTACTGTTTGAAAATAATAGTTCATAGAAAATAAATAAAAACTTTCAATTGACGGAAATAAGTACCAAAAATATATTCTATTTTTTTCAACAATGTTTGGATCTCTCCTATGTGACCATTGTACTGTCATTCATACGTACAAGTAGTTTAAATCATGTACCTTCAATTTTTTTATTCTCCTGATAAAATGTACATCGGCGGTAGGATCTTCTTTGTAGTCTGGAATTAGGACTTCTACAAATTAAGGTAACTTGTCAGAAAATTTAATATACTCTTTTGCTTTAGCAGTATGTGCATTTCCTGAGACGCGATATCATCATACACACTTCGTATTCACCATTTGCCTGATTTCGCCTCTCACAGTACCACATTTACATCAAGTCTTGATCTCGTTTTATTTTAATCCCTTTCTTATGCCAAAGAAAAAGTTTTTCATATGCAGTTATTGTTCCTACAATATATTATAAATTTATATTTCAACAACTTTTTTCAAACTCTCGTTAGGATTTTTTCACATAGAAAATGTTTGTCTCTTTCTTCTTCTACGGAAAACCCCTTTCCTGAGACATGAATTGTTTTAATCCAGAACATATACGTTATGGTGGTAACTGCTTTAAGAGCGATATTTAGAATTCTGTTTTATCTGTTACAAGAATCTTACCAATTACCTTATTCCTGCTAACTTCATTAATATTTCAATGTAATTAAAGAGATTACCTCTTTATAGAAACAGTTACTTATAAAATGTACGAGAGGTGGATCAAAAAGTAAGTTACACCCTTGCTGTGTTCTTGAACTGAAAAAGATATATTAATGTCTTGTGGTGACAGCACTGGTTGCGTTGTTGTCTTCACACTACCCCAGCAGCAATTCTGTACGATATTCAGCAGGGGTGGCCAACAAGTCGATCGCGATCGATCGGTAGGCCAATTCTGGTCGATCGTCGATCGCTCACAATGTCTAGAATGGAATTCCGTGTACCATGGATTTTGAATCGATTGTAGAAGACAAAATTTCTAGCAATAGATTAATGCATTCTGGGAATTTGCCAAGGTCATAAATTCCTAGAATTCTGACAGCCTGACACTGTGATCTCCTCCACCAAGCACAATACAAATTGACTTATGCGTTACACTTGTCACCGGACGCAACGCGTGAACGCAACAGTTACGACTCGACTCGTCGAAGAACACAGTCGGTTAGCTTGAATATTTGGTAGTGTCATACGGTAGCTTCTTTTCTTTTGTAGTAACAGTATTATTATTAATCAATATTATTTATCCTCGGTGACCAGGTTGAGTTTCAATTTTTCTTCTGATTAAAATGTAAATACCTTTTCTTTGTTTTAAATTAAATTGCTTTTCTTACCTATCTATTTACTTGATAAGTGAGCATTCTCTGCAACAGATCTCTAAACTGCGGTCATTACACTGAAAAAAATAAGGGACAGTATTACAAATATATTAGGAATAATAATAATTCTGTTTAAATTAAGAAGTCGGTATTGTAAACCGTAATAAATATATTGTAACTTTAACTTGAATATATCAATATTAGATTTTAATATACTTGTATTGCTGTCGTCCCCGATCGTAATATGCAGTATTGTTATTATTTCTCTCAATGTAACGGAAATAATTGCGGCAGTTCATCAGTTTTTGAATTTTCTAGGAAAATATTTAATTCAATGTTTATTTTTTAAATTGTCATATTTCTTTGCATTCTAGTATACCCATGGGTATGAGTAGTAAACCGAAAAAATCGAGAACTTATCACTTCAATGACGAATGGGAACACGATTACTTTTTTACAATGGTGAGTGATAAATGTTATTGTTTAATATGCCTTACCTCGGTAGCCATTGCTAAAAAGGGTAATCTGGAGAGACATTTTATAGCTTTACATAACAAGTATTAAACAGATTATCCACAAAATTTTGAACTGAGAAAACATAAAGTTAAGGATCTTAAAACTCAATTAACAAATCAACAAAGCGTTTTTTAAAAGCCAAGGTTGAAGTCACAAGCAGTAACTACTGCATCATTCAAAGTAAGCTATCTCTTAGCAAAAAATGTAAGCCATTTTCCGACGGTGAATTTGTAAAGGAAATTTTTTGAAATATCAGATTCACTTTTTAAGAACAAGAGTGAAATTGTTGCTGCAATTCAAGATCTACAATTGTCTCGAAACACAGTGATGCGACGAATTGAAAGTATGAGTGGGAATGTAAAAGAGCGGTTATATAATGATATTAATAGATGTTCTTGTTTTTCCCTTCAATGTGATGAATCGACAGATATAAGTGATACAGCACAAGTACTTGTTTTCGTTCTTATGGTTTTTAAGGATTTTACATCTAAAGAAGAATTGTTGGGCATGATTTCTTTGAAGGAAAGGACTAGAGGTGTAGACATATTCAAAGCCTTTAAAAACTTGCTCAATGATTTGAAAGTACCACTTTTTAAATTAATCTCAATAACAACGGATGGCGCAGCTGCAGTGATAGGTTGCAGAATTGGATTTATAGTCCTATGTCAAAATGAAGATGAATTCCCAGCCTTTTTGAGCTATCACTGCATAATTCACCAGCAAGTGTAAGCTAGCAAGAGATTAAACACAAAAGAGGTAATGGACATTAAAATTGTTAATTCAATTCGAGGAAGTTCCCTCAAACGGCGTCTCTTCCAACTGCAGCTCGATGAAGGCCAACCTGAATTACTACATACCGATGTCAGATGGCTAAGCAGAGGTAAATTTCTGTAGCGATTTCGTGATATTGTCTGAAATTATAAATTTTCTTCACGAACAAAATGGAAACTGTGAAAATTTAAATGATGAAACTTGGCTTAGCGACTTAGCATTTCTTACCGATTTTACTTCAATATTAAGTCGTTTAAATTTAGAATTACAAGGTAAAAATAAAACAGTAATTGATATGATCAGCTGTATAGACGCATATAAAACAAAATTTATTTTGCTAATAGAAGATCTGCAACAAAATAATCTGAATCATTTTCAAAATATGGCAGATAACCTACAAAAACATAAAATATTAATTAAAAGATCGATCAACAAATACGTCGCGGAAATCCAAAAAGGAATTGAAGATTTTGAGGTAAGATTCCAGGAGTTTTAAAAAATTAAAGAAATTGTGGAATTTATATCTTTTCCTTTTAAAAAATATTTAAGTGTGATAAGCATTAGCAAACAAATTTCAGACATATTACATATGTATCAAAGGGCATTAGAAAATGAAATTATAATTATACAAACTGACTTAATCTTACAAGTCAGATCATCTGAAGAAGATTTTTGGAAATATGTCAACCGATAAAAATATCCCAGTATCACCAAATGTAGGGAATATATCTATTCTTGTTTCAGATTTACATACCTTTGCGAATCGGCATTTTCATACTTGAAGCTAAGGAAGACACGCTCTAACTTGAAACAACGCTCTGTCCTGACCGATTCCCATTCTGAAGACTCATTATTATTATCTCTGTCAGGATATACACCTAATTATGAATCCTTGGTTAGAGACATGCAAACTCAGCCTTCCCATTAATGTTAAGGCAACAAAATAAATTAGTACAACTTATACATTGCGGTTGATAAAAAAAAACATTAAATTGCATTTTAAGTTAGTAAAAATCTATCTTGAAAAATGTCGTAAAATCGAATTTTTTAAGTACCGCATGTACGGAATGCTGCTATCAAAAGTTGGGTCTGGAAATTTATTTTCTTCATGAGCCTATAACTCCAAAAATTAATAAGCGATTTAAAAAATAATATATTTTACTTAACTACCCATACCTCGCTGGAATGGACCTTATACTGAAACACAGTGTATAAACAGTATGCATTTCACACCCCTTCTTCCCCTTTAGACTACGCCTATGACAAGTCGATCGTGACACACTTTTAAGATAAAAAATCGATCTTATATACAGAAACGTTGGCCACCCCTGCTCTAGAGGTTCCGTCCATTATAGAAGTGCGTGCAAGAGTCCGATTTTTGTGGACAAAAAATTACAATTACTGTGAAATTCATCGCCAAATTATTTAGGTATACGGTGAGAATGCAATGTCACACCTGATGATCACAAAATGGTGCCAAACGTTCAGGAAAGGAAGAACAAACGTGAGTAACGAACTGCGTGCTAGGCGTCCTTCAACTGCAAACTCGAGGGTAACGCGAAACGCGTGAATGAAATGATCTTGAGTTACCGGCTCATTAAAATTCAGGTGGTAAGTATGGTCTCATCCGCCTTACCTAACACCCTGCGACTACCACCTGTTTGATCCTCTCAAACGAGACCTGGGAGGGAAGCGTTTCGCTAATGATGATAAACTTAAGGAAGGGGTCCTTAAATGGTTGAAGGAAATTTGACGAAATCTTTATGAGAGTGGAATTGAAAAACTTTTCTCAGGGTATGAAAAGTATTTAGAAAAACTCTGTGATTATGTCGAAAAATAGATAAAATATGTAGTTTTTTGTTCAATAAAAAAAAGTTATCTTATAAATATGTGTTTGTTTCATATAGGGGGTGTAACTTAATTTCTGATCGTCCCTCAGGGACGATCAGGTAATATTACTTCTTTCACAATAATGTTCTTTTTAATGTAGAATATACGTTCGACTCATTCAGGAAACAAGAACTTCACAATTTTGAAACTCTTATTAGGGTAAATTACTGACGCGTTATGATATGTAAAGGTTTGTCTGTAAAAATTGCACTATTATACTTTATCCAACTCGACACTGTAAATTATTTCATACCGTATGAAATGTTAACTATTAGAGCTAAAGGAAACGCGTCGTAATTCTCGAATTACTACGTATCGCTCCAGCATGTCTATTGTCAGTGAACTATGCCAGTATCGATCTGATTTTTTTTTTTTAAGTAGTGGGGAGTAGTAGCACGTACACTGCATCCCTTAGGCATCTCAGATAAAGTCGCACGATGTAAGAACCGGTAAGCCAGGAAACAAGTAACTACAGAGAACCAAGTCATAAGATCCGCTACGACTAACCAAAAAAAATTCACTGGCTACATGTCAGTGAATGGCGTCCTTTCGTATTGGAAAATTTAATCGTTGAAACCCTCTTCCAGTGGCGGAAGTAACAGTTTCAGTGAGACATCATTTTGTTTTCCGTGAGAGAAATAAAAGACCAAAAACCTGTCATTTGGAAGTCGAAGAAGTTAACTTTTGATGAGTAGCACTCTCATTGAATTGGTCTGTAAGAACTTTTTGTACATAATCCTCCAATATTGTGACGGTTTACCTCATCAATTAAATGAAGCTTACTTACTTCTTTACTAAATATAATTACATAAAAAAATGGAGATTTCGTATATGAGTCAGCAAAATTCTAGAAACTTTAACTTCTCTGCAAGGCTTATAGCCTACGTAGCTTTGACTTGAATATCAACATCAAGCAGCGTCTACAATATACCAGACAGTCGTCTGTGAACTATTTTGTTCCCGCTGACCTGAAAGGTTGACGTAGAACTCGCGGTGGAACTCTTCAATCATTTTACATTGTTTTATCACTCAAATTTGTCCTATGTTCTCGCCTTTACACAAATACCTTATTTTTACAAACTGTTTGACCTACCAACGGATGCTCAGTCGCCTAGTGAATCATTTACTAGCACTGTCGAAACTCAAACTCCACGCTTACTACCAATCGCTGCAGCTTTTGTGATGACCTCTCACATTTCCTAGCAGACTGAATATAACATCAAAGTTAGTAAAGCGATGCCTTTCCGAAACTTTAAAATTCCAGCTTTCAGTATTTTTTTTCCATTATATATTATTAGCTTATTTCAGTATACATAAATAAATTAAGTTTTTATAAATTATTTTTCCATTTTTATTTTATATAGATCGCTAAAATAAAATAACTTTATTTCTTTATTAACAACTGACGTAATTTATTACAGAAAATAAATAAATAAAATTATTTCTATAATGTTGCTTATTTGGAATCTGATAATAATTTTGAATTGCCTAATTATGTTTAACATATATATTTGTAAGTGGAGTACACAGTTATTGTAATTATCTGATTATTATTGATTTGTTTTATTTTTTAAATTACCGTTGGGTTACTAAATAAAATCATTTGTCATAATGAATGATTTTATTAATATCTGTACTTTATTTTGTTAAATTTTTGAGCCGTAAAAAAGTGAACTTATGAAAGCGTTTATAAAATATTTATGTTATTGTTGCAATCAATTTAACGAAACCCACTAAAACCAATTCTATACCGGTATTAATATTGTTACAGTATGGCAGCTTTTGGAAATTCACTGGAAGAAAATATTTCATTGAAGGTAACATAAATAAATTAAGTTTTTATAAATTATTTTTCCATTTTTATTTTATATAGATCGCTAAAATAAAATAACTTTATTTTTTTATTATCAACTGACGTAATTTATTACAGAAAATAAATAAATAAAATTATTTCTATAATGTTGAAATGAAATTGAAGTTTTTCAGTTCCGACTTATTTCCTCTTCTTCGTCGTTAATTCTACGAGAGTAATGTATTTTCCGTTTCGTTTAAAAGTATTTCTTTTTCCTTTCCACTTTTTTCTCTTTCTTTCCTTTTTTTTATTCGTTTTGAACCTTATGAGAGCAAGAATATCTCTATATTTTATTAACAGAAAGTGGCTGCAAAATAAATATGACATTTTCCAATGTTATTCTATATCATGTGAATTTCCTAAAAAATATACGATTATTTTCTTTCACTCTAATCCAACCTAAGACATGTGATCGTTTTCAGAAATAGTAACTTTCAACTTTCTTTCTTTTTTTACTATAATATCATAACAAAAAATATTTTTAAAATATTTAATTAAAGAAACCAAATAACGTAGAATATTCATTTCAATTCTTGTAGAATTTTAGTATTCCCAGGCTTTTAATACTAGAATATGACATTCTTATTATGTATTTGAAGGAAGTAACATCCTTAGTCAAGAGTATTTTACGAGAAGTAGAGCTCGTACGTGGAACTACCACTATTTACTATTTATTAATGTACATGTAATGAAAATCTATTGATGTTTAGACAAGAAAAAGCAAGCTTTTTTTTATGAACCATCATTTAATGAGATTTTAATATTATAATTTCTAATAAATCAGTATTCTGTATCAAATACCAAACTATATAAAGGAGTACCCTTCTGCAAGTACACACTTAGCTGAAATAAGATAAAACATAAAGAAACAGTCTCCTCACAAAAATGAAAATTTAGTTTAGTGTAATTTAATGTAGTATTTTATTGATTATAAATTATTATATTTTTTTAACAAATTTGTATAAATCTGCGTATTAAAATGGGTATATGTCTGAGGGCATACTGCGCCCACACATGGACAATTATTATTATTACTAATTAATTTTCTAGAGTCGCATTAAATCTGTGCCTATGAGTTAGAGTTGAACTCGATTAGTGTTATCTATAGATTTGAGAATGATATTATTTCATTTCCTAATCTCGCTTTCTGTTAATCTGTACAAATTTATTTCGTTACTAAACTTTTTCTCAGTGATCTGAAAAAGTATAAAAAAGTTACCCCTTTTTTACTACTACTTTTTAATAAAGCGCAACTTCATACACGTCTGAAGAGTACGAAAGATTAAAAATATTCCCTTCAAAAGCCTAATAATTAACATACCTATTTTTCTCATCCTCCTACCCAGTTTGGAAATCTTACAATCAATGGTTTTCCAGTCGCTACCCATTTTACAAGTTAAAGCTATTTTGGTCAGTAGGGGTTATTTTTAAAAATTCAAAAAACAGATGCTTTTAATTTGATCAGTATAAGTTAATAAAACTAACCATTGTTACGATGATTTTTTTGTGATTACGGGCTGAACTTCTATGGTAATTAGCCCAAATGGAAATTCGTAGCGTATGAAAAATGCCATGCCCAACCGGGATTCGAACCCGGGACCTCCGGATGAAAGGCCGAGTTAACCATGAAGGTGAAGTAGTATTTGGAAGAAAAAATTCGTTTAAAACAACTGCCTCATTAGGGAAAATTTTGTGTAACATCAAATAATAACATAGATTACATGGACTACTTAGTGGAACGCTGCTATTAATACAATATACTAGCAAATAATTTTCTTGCTAGAGTTTGGCAACGCTCTCGTGTGAGTGGAATTTTAATAACATATATTTCTAAATTAACTTTACCTATAAAGTAATTATTCCTATTTTTTTCCATTATTATAAAAATCTTCTTAATCAGGTTATCAAAACTAACATATCAGTTATTTTAATTTTTAAAATTAAATCACTATTCGTTTAATAAATCGCTGATAACAAAAATACTCAAAAACTGGTTGAAAGCACACAAGTTTGGCGAAGAAAATGAAAAAAGATAAATTATTTCTTTACGCAGTTAAAAAAAAGCACATTTTGAAATATTTTGTGTGTTTCAGACGGGTATGTAAACTATCAAAGCGCTCATTAGACATTTTTCTTTTTTCGAAAAAAATTAGTAATGAAATTAAGATATTTATTAAGAATTTTCATTTGGGCTAATTACCTTAGAAGTTGAGCCCGTAATCACAAAAAAATCATTGTAACAATGGTTAGTTTTATTTAGTTATACTGATCAAAAGCATCTGTTTTTTGAATTTTTAAAAATAACCGTTACTGACCGAAATAGCTTTAACTTGTAAAATGGGTAGCGACTGGAAAACTATTAATTGTAAGATTTCGAAACTGGGTAGGAGGATGAGAAAAATAGGTATCTTAATTCGTGATTTTAGTAATAAAATTAGTAATGAAATAAAATCGCATAAGTTAACAAAAAAAAAATAAAACAAGACCATCTGGTACTTTTAACCTTTATTATTAAACTTCAAACTCATCGGCAAGACTGCAGAGTATAAAGCACAGATTATTATTTTGCAGCTTATAGTACTTTATAATAATGAAATCAGTCTTTGTAGTAAACGTCATTTATTAATACTTTCTACGTTATTCTGCTATAATTTAGTCTTTCAGCAAACCTAAATTTCGTTAAATTTGAATTATGCCTGTCAAAGCGTAATCCTTCACCCGAATTTATTTTTCTTCAATATTCAAAATAAGTTTTCGTAAATAAATTAACCGTATTAATTGAAGTGAATGTATCATTTATTTTCCAAAACATTATTTAAATAAAGGTAAATGAGTTTCTTTGTTACCAGTGAAGAAACAAACGGTATTCATATCATTAACGGATATCAGTTGGGAATATAATGATCTATATTCAACGACAAGTAACATTTTCATGTTTTCCCGTATCAATTCGTAAATTTTTAATTTGAGATTATCTTTTTCTATAATTTTATTAATTTCTAATCTGTTAACGTATACAATATGAAAACTATAAAAAAGTAAGTTTGTGATTTTATTTATTTTTTTATTTGTAAATTTGAGTGTAAACGTTTACAAATTACTCAAAAATCCCTGATTCCTGACTTTACTTATATCTCTATAACACGTATAGTACATATATATATTATATACATTTTAACTATATTTATATACATTTTTATATTCTGTTTGATTTCTATTAGCTGTTACTTTCATGCCAGTTTTCTTAACGGTCAGACATTTTTATCCGTTACCAGTCATGTAAATTAACAATTAAGAATTGACTATGGAGCAGTTCCAAATTTATTTTACCATTAAATAATTTCTGAAGAATTTCTCAACTACTTTTGTGAGCGAAAATTGTAATTTACAAAAAATAAATAATTTAGTATTATAAATAAATCTAGTCAGTAAAGAATCAATAATTGATTTTAATAAAATGTATAATTTAGAAACACTATTAAAGCTTCATTAGAACGTTTTATTTTTTATCTCCTTTTTTCATTGTACATTTATTTATTCAGTACAAATAATTTTATTTAACCTTTCAGTCAATTTAATTGAAATTCTTCTGTGTCTTGTACAATGAAATAAATACATTTAGTGAAAGGTCTAATGCTACAACAAAAAAAAACTTGCCTTGCATCTGAAATGAATCAAGATATTGCAGCTGCTTATGTTTAATTGATGAAGAAACGAATATAAAGGCAGAATAGAAATTTTTTTTTTTTTTAATTTTTGGTTTAACATAGTATATTATTTATTTTACAAACGGATATTTATTTTATTTATTTTTGTGGAGAAGGTCATAAATTTATTAATCTTTAACCTTTACTAACGATAGTTACAATAATAGAATAAAAACAAGTAAATTAATAAATAATATTCCTTTTTTATTTAAGTAAGATTTTATTTATATAATTTCATTAAAATTAATGCTAATAGAGATTTTATAAGATTGTATGAATAAATTATGTAAAAATATACTCATCCATAGATTTTATCCAAGATGACAGAGGGAAATCGACAAAATTATTATTAATTATAATATTATAATCTACTTTGTAAATGATGCCACTTCAACTACATCAGAGACAATTACTCATTTCTGCCTTTCAGAATTTGGCCATAGAAGTTAAAAACTCTTTTTACGGTGGATTGTAATTATCTAACTTTTAGTATGGATAAAAACAGCACGCCGTTCTTCTCAGTGTTCCGACACAGAATAATTGCTAAACTAAATTATTTCATTCAAATTTATATCGGATACTGAATTATTTTTTGAACGATACAATTCTGTACTTAATATCGCTAATCTCGCTTAATTTGTAATAATGATAATAATTGTTTCGTTTTAAATCGATTCACTAAACAAATCATTATTAAATACGAGTATTTATCATGTCTAAAATATATATTATACCTTCGAGCTAATTCAAAAAATCCGAACGCGTTTGAAAGGTTCAAAATTGTGAAATCTGTATTTGTTTCCTGGAAAATATGAGTAGTGAAAACCGAAATTACATAATGTTATTTACGAATGCGATAAAAAAACGAATAGTTTCCAAAAATATAGTATTTTTTATTTGTCTTCAGTCATTTGATTGGTTTGATGCAGCTCTCAGGGATTCAATATCCAGTGCCAGTCATTTCATTTCGGAATATCCCGTACATCCTACATCCCTAAAAATTTGTTTTACATATTCCAAATATTGCCGCCTGCACAATTTTTCCCGTCTACCTGTCCCTCCAATATTAAAGCGACTATTCCAGATGCCTTATTATGTGGCCTATAAATCTTTTCTTTTAACTATATTTTTCCAAATGCTTCTTTCTTCATCTGTCACAACACCCTCTTCATTTGTTACTTCATCCACCCAACTGATTTTTAACATTCTCCTATAGCACCACATTTCAAACGCACATTTCAATCTTTTCTTCTCAGGTACTCCGATCGTCCAAGTTTCACTTCCATATAAAGCTAAGCTTCAAACATATACTTTCAAATATGTTTTCCTGACGTTTAAATTAATTTTTGATGTAAACAAATTATATTTCTGACTGAAGGCTCGTTTTGCCTTTGCTATTCGGCATTTTATATCGCTCCTGCTTCGTTCATCTTTAGTAGTTCTACATCCCAAGTAACAAAATTCTTCCACCTCCGTATCTTTTCTCTTCCTATTTTCATATTCAGTGGTCATCTACATTACTTTTACTTCATTTCAATACTTTCATTTTGTTCTTGTTTATTTTCATGCGGTAGTTCTTGCGTAGGACTTCATCCATGCCGTTCATTGTTTCTTCTAAATCTTTTTTACTCTCAGCTAGAATTACTATCTCATCAGCAAATCGTAGTATCTTTATCTTTTCACCTTGTACTATTATTCCGAATCTAAATTTTTCTTTAACATCATTAACTGCTAATTCTATATAAAGATTAAAAAGTAACGGGGATAGAAAACATCCTTGTCAGACTCCCTTTTTTATTACGGCTTCTTTCTTATGTTCTTCAGTTATTACTGTTGCTGTTTGGTTCCTGTAAAAGTTAGCAATTGTTCTTCTGTCTCTCTACTTGAACCCTAATAATTTTCTTTTTAAATGCTGAACATTTTATCCAGCCTACATTATCAAATGGCTTTTTTAAGTCTATAAATGCCATGTATGTCGGTTTGTTTTTCTTTAATCTTCCTTCTACTATTAATCTGAGCGCTAAAATTGCTTCCCTTGTCCCTATACGTTTCCTGAAACCAAATTGGTCTTCTTCTAACACTTCTTCCACTTTCCTCTCAATTCTTCTGTGCAGAATTCTAGTTAATATGTTAGATGCATGAGTAACATGCATCTGAAGCTAATTCTTCTGTATGCTTCACATTTATCTGTTGCTGCTTTCTTTGGTATCATGACAATAATACTGTTTTTGAAGTCTGATGGAACTCCTCCTTTTTCATAAATATTGCTCACCAGTTTGTATAATCTATCAATCCTTCTCACCTGCATTGTGCAGTAATTCTGCAGGTATCCTGACTACCCCAGGAGCCTTTCTGCCATTCAAATCTTTTAATGCTCTCTTAAATTCAGATCTCAGTATTGCATCTCCCTTTTCATCCTCTTCTTCTTCCTCTATAACACCAGTTTCTAATTCATTTCCTCCATATAACTCTTCAATATATTCCATCACCTATCAACCTTTTCTTTTGTATTATAAATCGGTTTACCTTTGTTTAATACATTATTAGGTTTTAATTTATGTACCATAAAATTTTCCTGTATATTCCATCTATTTTACCAATACTGTTTCCACTACTGAACATTTATCTTTAATCCACTCTTCTTTTGCTAATTTGCACTTCCTGTATACAGTATTTCTTAATTGTCCATAGTTCCTTTTACTTTCTTCATCCCTAACATTCTTATAAATTCTACGTTCATCCATCATCTGCAATGTATACTCTGATATCCAAGGTTTTCTACCTGTTCTCTTTGTTCCGCCTAAGTTTGCTTCAGCTGATTTAATAATTTCCTTTTTAACATTCTCCCATTCTTTTCTATATTTTCTATCTTATCTTCTCTAAATTCCATCAATTCATCTGACACCTTTTCTTCAGGTTTTTAAACCCCAATCTACATTTCATTATCGCTAAATTGTGGTCGCTATCAATGTCTGCTCCAGGATAAGCTGTGCAGTCGACGAATTGATTTCTAAATTTTGGCTTAACCATGATATAATCCATCTGATACCTTGCAGTATCACCTGGCTTTTTCCATGAGTATATTTTTCTATTATGACTTTTAAACTGGGTGTTGGCAATTACTAAATTAAACATCGTGCAAATTATACTTTCATGCAATAAGTCGGTCCCCTCTTTCATTCCTTTTGCCCTCCCGTATTCACCAACAATATTTCCTTCCTTGCCTTTTCCAATGCCTGCATTCCAATCTCCAAATATTATTAAATTTTCATCCCCTTTTATGTGTTTAATTGCTTAGTCAATTTCTTTGTATGCACACTCTACCTCATCATCATGTGCACTTGTAGGCATATTAACAATCATTGTCAGCTTCAGTTTTGATTTATTCTTATTACAATGATTCTATTGCTATGCATTTTGAAATACTCTACCCTCTCCCCTATCTTTTGATAGGGGAGAGGGCTTAACCATGATATAATCCATCTGATACCTTGCAGTATCACCTGGCTTTTTCCATGAGTATATTTTTCTATTATGACTTTTAAACTGGGTGTTGGCAATTACTAAATTAAACATCGTGCAAATTATACTTTCATGCAATAAGTCGGTCCCCTCTTTCATTCCTTTTGCCCTCCCGTATTCACCAACAATATTTCCTTCCTTGCCTTTTCCAATGCCTGCATTCCAATCTCCAAATATTATTAAATTTTCATCCCCTTTTATGTGTTTAATTGCTTAGTCAATTTCTTTGTATGCACACTCTACCTCATCATCATGTGCACTTGTAGGCATATTAACAATCATTGTCAGCTTCAGTTTTGATTTATTCTTATTACAATGATTCTATTGCTATGCATTTTGAAATACTCTACCCTCTCCCCTATCTTTTGTCCATTATGAAACCTACTTCTGCCTGCCCTTTATTTGAAGCTGAGTCGCTTATTCTAAAATTTCTTGACCAAAGGTCGTTTTCCTCTTCCTACCAAACCTCGCTAATTCCTACTGCATCCACATTTAACATATCCATTTCTTCTTTAAATTTTCTAACCTACCATTCTTTTTTTAGACTTCTAACATCCCACGCTCCAACTTGTAGAATGTTACTTTTTAATTTTCTGGTGACCCCTTCCTTAGCAGTCTCACCCAGAGATCCAAATAGGGGACTAGTTTACCTTCAGAATATTTTACCAAGGAAGGTGCCTCCATCTTTGTTATATGAAAATGCAGAGAGTTACATTTTCTTGGAAAAAAACCAGCTGTAGTTTCTCATTGCTTTCAGCTATGCAGTATTCAGAAGATTGGGTGATGTTGATATGGCCATTTAAGTCCTTTTGACCTACACCCTTAACAACTACTTAAAGAGCTGCTGCCCTCTTTCAGGAATCATTCCTTAGTCTGGCTCTCAACAGACGCCTCTCCGATATGGTTGCACTTCAGTCCAGCTACTCTGTATCACTGAGCACTCAAGCCTCCTCACCATTGGCAAGGTCTCACATGATTCATAGAGGAGGTATATAATAAAATACTATTTCTCATATAGCTAATGCTACTCTAAGAAAGATATTTTCTATGGTTTACCTTGATCCTTTCGGCTAAAGCAATTGCTTATTTTTATCCTTTTAATAGAACATCTACCTTATTTATAGTTCTTATATCGGACAATATCATTTATAAACTTTGTCCTTTTTATTTTATCGTTATAACTTATTTGTTTACTCCTATGTTATCAATATTAAACCTACTTACAAACAATTGACAAAGATTATTTGTTTATGTTAATGTAAGGGTGTGTGTGACTGTCTGTGTCTGTGTGAGAGAGGGAGAGATGTTAGATTAGCTTCTAAACCAGTAACAACCAATTTCAGTGAAACTTATTAAGAGTGTTTTCATAATAATAACGTTTTTATCATTCAAGAACACAAAAGCACTTCAAATATTTTCAGCCTGATAGAATAATGTTTGGTAGCATAAAAAAAATGTAATGTTTCATTTTTTTAATAATGGTTAAATTATATTTAATTCTACAAAAAAAATTGAGACTGTGTTAGCCAAGAAGTAATTATTTCTTCCCTACTAGTTTCCACAAGTACAGTCAATACATATTTTTATCTTGAATTAATTGTAATTGTAAAATTAAAATAAAACTCTTAATTTTATTAAAATAATTTAAACAGCATTCAAAATAACTATACTAAGGAAAGAATAAGAATAAATTGATTCCTGTTTACTTATTTAAATAAACAATAACACATTAGCTATTTTTAAATGTATCATTTCCGTTTTAATTAATGTATTGATCTATTTTTTGAACGATTACTTTTTTTAAGCATATTAATGAAAAATATTTCTACCCTTATATATTTAATCAGAAATGAAAGTTTTAAAAGTAATTAAATATAATGACTTTTTTATAATAACGTTTTTTTTTTTGTGTTTTTTTTTTTTTAAATTAGTTACTTATTTTTACTCTAGCTAACATTGCTATTTATAAAAAAATAAATAAAATCATTTATCTCTTTAAATCTATATTATCACTTTTCAAATTAAATATTAAAGTAAATCTTATTCAACAAATCTTTCATGAAATATTCAATATTGTGTTTATATTACGCATCAAATATAATAGTATGAAATTTCGGGTAACAAGTAGGTAAAATTTTTGGAAATATTCCAAATATCTTTCAACATATTTTGATGCACAAAAGATCTGAAAGGAGTAACACAGGATTTCCTCCACCGTACATTCAACTACGTTTGGAATTTATTTTTTTACTTGTTTGAAATACCAGCTTATCTTTGCTGTTTTCTACCCAGATTATCCCAGTGACATAACGTCATGATCGTAGGAAAATTAAATTTAAATATCAGTTCAGGAAACACAACAGTTTACTTTTAATTTTTTTACGGTAAATTACTGTAACGTGTAACATATAAATGAATTAATTAATTATTTAAATAAATAAACATACACACGCATATACAAAAATACATTCATATCATAATTAAATGCAATCTTATTTATATTTCACAAATATAAACTAATTTTTTTTTTTTTTTTTATTCAAATGTTAGTGCATTTTCATTATCATCAGAGCATTTTCACATTTTCGATCGAAGTTAAAAATTTAAAATTAAATAATTAAAATACTTGACTTATATTAATTGAGTTTAATTATTCTTTTATATATTTTTACTCTTTTAACTTCGTTGAAAGGTATCCTGATGATGATGATGGCTAAGTTATCAAGAGCGTTAAGGATCGGAAATTTCAAAATTAAGTATATTAGTGTATTGATGCAGGAAGTGATGTTTAAAAAATATAAATCCGTAAACACGTGTCAATATGCGTAAAATATATATATTGTGTAAATATTTGTATTTATATCGTGTAAATATAAATCCGTATCAGTCAATATTTTGTATAAATAAAATGCATTTTAACGTTTTAAAATATGCTTCTTTTTTAGAAAGATACACGTGTAATTATTTTAGTTTGGGCCTGAGTATTTTTTTATAAGTCTAGCACCAGTTAAAACTTTATACAAAATTCCAGAAGGTATAAAAAGTTTGATCTTTGCCATTAAATTTACCTTTAAGTCTACAATGCACGTAAATTTTTTTTAGGTTTTTTATTCTACATGGATTAGTTGTATATTACGAGTACATTTGTAAACGCAAGTTTTCAATAAAGATTTTAATTTTAATATTAATAAAATTTTGAATTGCTCTTGTAAAATATTTACCACCACACTTTCAGTCTCTGAGAACGGAAACGACACACCATACGTTTTTCAAATGGCTACCTCATTTACACAGTTCGTAGAAAAAATTGTGTAAATGCTTAAATATCGGACAAAACTGTGTTCTCAATAACTTAAATACTACATTTTTATAAATTTTTTTAATGGAATTATGGAATTGCATTACTAGGCATACCGAATTACATTATTACTTTACTCCAATTACATTAGCAAGCAAAGATTATTTGTTGGGATTACGGCAACAATTAAATTAACTATTGATCAATGAGTATTGCAACAGCGAAATGAATTAATAGGTTTATTATTAGCAATAAGATTAATGTTTTACTTGTAAGAACCAGTTAAAATACGTATTACTAGATAATATTATTGAAATATTTAAAAAGCCACAATCTATCCATGTTATCAATAAAACAAATAATGAGTTACTAAACACAAACATAAAAAATCCAATTGACGACTACAAATTCCATTGTAAAAGTGTAGTGATTGGTAATTTTTATTTTGCCCTTCCGGATATACCAATATTTAAAGATAAATAAAGAAAGATATATTTAAAAATAATTTTTTATACATACCAGTACCAGTCAGATACATGGATGCATATTATCACTCCTCCCATCAATAATAAAAATAAAATATTTAGAAAATATTTAATTGCAACGTTATACCAAAATATTATTTCAAGTAGGTATCCTGTTGATTTTTTACATTGATGTGCACCCTGGTAAAATAAAAAATTACAAATTTGTATTTTAAAAGATTCTTCTTCTTTTTTTGTTTAACCTCCGGGACTACCGTTAGGTATTGCTTCAAAGGATGAGATGAATGATTTTTAGTGTACAAAAATGCCATGCCTGACCGGGATTCAAACCCGGAACCTCCGGATGAAAGGTCGAGACACTACCACTCGTAGGCCGCACTTCAAAAGATTACTTTTTACTTTGATGAACGTAAGAAAAAATATTATACGAAATAAAAACTATTTTCAATGACTGTCATTACGGAATTGTAATATTAACACCGAAGACCCTACTACAATCAGCCGCCTCGTTGTGTTCATTATATCGGATCTCATTTTACATCAGATTGTTACGAAAACAAATATCCTCCTTCTACATGCGATGTGTATATTTGCAATCATACCGTGTACTTTAAGGACTGAACAGTACATCAGTTGCAAACAATAGCTGCTTAAGCTTAGGACAAAACCTAACTATACAAGATAACAGTAACAATTTGATCTTCACTTTCCACATTAATCAACAGCAACAATACCTCAAAATAAGGCTATTGTAATCCATTTTCCTGCGTCTACTTTAAATGTAGGAATCGCCGAATATGCTGAGAAATAAACGTATTAATTTCACAAAGACAGTTATGACTGTTTCTATTATGCAGATGTTATTAAATTTTTAAGAATCCCAAATAGCCAAACACGATATGAATCAGCTAACTAAAATGTTTACAGAGCTACTTATTCCTATAAAAGATTAGATACACCACTTTTAACTTTAATATTTCCTAGTCAAACACTGCTGACTAAATATGTAAATAATGATTTTTATTTTATCTTATTGATTGTCATCCTCTGGAAACAGAGGGCATATTTCAGCAGCGGAATTGATTGCTTTAATTTAGTTGACATATGTGTAGAAATTGATATTAATATGTAAGATTTTGTAAATTCTACGCACAACTTCTATATCTCAAATTAGCGCTGAGCGTCTTCGAATCTACCGGCGTGCCCGTAACACATATGTTCACGCCATGAAGGAAGCCAAACTCAAGTTTTGGAAAGACTCCATGCGCGAGTTGCAACGCGATCCCTGGCAGCTCGCAAAGACTTGTTACAAGCCAAGGCCATTGCACGTGTTGTCCAGCGTCCGGTGTGGGTTAGGTGGTCGTGACCACACTTTAACATCTGTGGTGACTTACCGGGCGTTCCTGGATACTCTGTTTCCAGATGCTCCGGAGGGTGAAGCGGAAATTGGCGTTAGGGCGGGTGAAACACCATTCCCTGGCGTTTGGACCGTGGAACCCGATGATATAGACCGAGTGGTTTCTCGAATGGCACTGAAGAAGGCCCTGGGGATTGACCAACTTGACCCGGATATTTTTTACCATCTACTGCCTGTCATAAGAGAACCGCTTGGCAGACTGTTCACGGGATGCGTAAGCTGGGGCTGCTTTCCGGCTTGCTGGAAGGTGGCCTTGGTAAGGGTACTCCTGAAACCTGGAAAGGATCCTGGTGAGGTCGGCAGTTATCGACCCATCAGCCTCTTGCCGGTTCTCGGCAAGTTGCTTGAAAGGCTGGTTGTGGAACGGCTCGAGGAAAACATTGATATGAGCTGTATTCTAAATCGAGGCCAATATGGCTTCATGAAAGGGGTTGGCACCGAGGATTGCATCTTAAATGCTCTTACCGAGGTGGAAAGCGCCGACTGCAAATATGTTTTGGCTATTTTTATTGATATAGAGGCAGCATTTCCTTCCTTGTGTTGAAGTTCTGTCCTCTATGCTTTGGAACGCCGCAATGTTCCCAGAGCCCTGCAGGCCGTGGTAAGAGACTATTTGTCTAACCGTACGGCACTGTTTAAAGATACGCACCTAGTTGTGGAAAAATCCGTCACCAGGGGAAGCCCGCAGGGTTCCGTTCTCGGTCCCCTGCTGTGGAACCTGGTGTTTGATGGATTTTTGGGGTTGACATTTCCAGAAGGGGTCACGGCCCAAGCTTTCGCCGATGACTGTCTCCTTTTAGTTCGTGGTAATTCACGACCGCAGCTGGAAAGTAGAGCGCAGGCAGCTTTGTCAACCGCCGAGGGCTGGATCGACATGCAAAATTTAAAGATTTCTGTACCCAAGACGAAGTTTATGCTTCTGAAGGGTGCAGACAAATTATCATGCAGTCGAAACCCCCACATTAAATATAAAGGCTGTGTAATCAGCCGAGTAAGGGTTCATAAGTGCCTAGGTGTTTTGTTTGATGATAAGTTGCTTTTTAGCAACCACATTAAGCAAGTTGCGGCGGACGCTGTCTCTGTGATGCACAAACTTAGAAGGATTGCTCGGAAAGACTACGGGCTGTCGGGTCGCCAAATGTACTTGGTGTACCGAGGTGTCTTCGAGAGTATGATCGCATACGCGACGCCAGTCTGGGCGCACAGGTTGGATAGAAATAGAGCACTGCTTCAAAATTTAAGGAGTGCCCAGCGCAGAGCCTTAATAGTATTCACTGGTGTTTTTAAAACAACCTCCTACGAGGCTACCACCGTATTGGGAAAGGCTCTCCCAATCGATTTAGTGGTGAAAGTTCGAGCAGCCATGTGGAAGTTGCGAAGAGGTCGGGAAACCGAGGTATTTGGGATGCGGTTTCGAGCCGGGCTAGAACCGGAGCGGAACGACTATCACAATGCACCGGGTCCAAATTTCGTTCAGTTGCCCATTTCCCGCCTGCGGAAGCGGCTATGGAACCTCGCGATGGATGCATGGCAGCATGAATGGCACACCACGAATAAGGGAAGATCCCTGTATAGATTTATACAGGATCTGAGGGGATGGTATGCCTCGAATTTATTTTTAAGAGCGTCGGGTGCCCAATTGCTCACCAACCATGTGAATTTGATGCAATATCTGTTCAGGTTTCGCCTAGCGGCTGATGAGTTGTGTGTCTGCGGGGAGGTCCAGTCGAACGAACATTTGATGTTTGACTGCCCTGCTCTTGGGGGGGGGCCAGAGACCGGGCCACCCTGGAACTTAGAGGTCAGGGGGAAAACTGGCCGCTCATAAACGGCGAGTCGATGTGGCGAGAGCCGCATTGTCGGACCGTGAGGGGGTTCCTCGATGAGGTTGCGATGTTCAACCGTCATCGTTAGATTTTAAATTTAAATGGGATTTATTGATTCCTATAGCGGAGCTGTGGGAAGTCCTTATCCGAAATAATGGCTGGCCACCAGCCAGTAAAAGCTCCAAGCGCTTTAAATGGTGGACAGGCACTAGCTGGCTGACAGCGACCGAGGCGTGACGGTTTAAATTACCGTCTTATTGTATGACTATATAGTTTTAATTGTAACAAGGGGTGCGCCTCCCCGATTTAGTTTTAATGTGGACAAGTGAGTGGTAGGGACACTTAAGCGGGTGCTGTAAGGCACCCTGCTTAACCGCTCACGCTAGTTAGGAGCTCATTAGGAGCATTTAGGATACGAGGTCGCAAATCTGTTTCTGAGGCACAGTAGCCGTTTTTTGGCACGGACATTTGGTCTATGCTCTAAGGCGACCGAATGGGGTGGTGACGGGAGAGATGCCAGCTAACCAATATCTCAAATTATACTACTAATAAAGTACAATGCAATCATTGTACATACAGTGATCAACAAATCACATATGTATCTACGTACCTGCTCACTCGACAAAAAATGTATCTGCGATTCCAGTTTTCTCTAATATTTCAAGTTATACCTATGAAAAGAAAAATACAGCAGTTATTCTTTTCTGAGCATTACTTTCATTTACTACAGTGTCTATTTATTCGGTCCTCTGCGATTCTGTTTCACTTATTCGCTCAACAATTCGCGTCCTTAGGTTGGAAATACGTTACTGGTAGTAGTTTTAATGTAAAGCACTTCAGATATGATTTTTGTCTCAGATTAAAAGTAGAGATTTATTTAATAATCAACAAAGCAGTTGCACTTTTATTTTTCCACCATATGTATATATATATATATATTTCAGCGATATACTCCCACGAAGCTCAGTTCTTATAAATTATTATAAAGCTCCAGAATGTATATCCCATACAGTGCTTTACCGGCCTACATAAATGATTCTCTTACATTAAAGATACACTTAAAAATTATCTATTGACGATATACATTCAAACTTAACGTTGATACAAATCCTTTGACAAGAAATATAGACACCCTCTGATATATGGAATTCCTGTCTAAAATATTAGTGATGCAGAGAAATTTATTAGAGACGATGAGTTTAGACATCTTATACCGATATCAAAATTTACTAATATACTTTTCTTGTTATTATGGAGCATCCTTGCTGGACAATGTCTCTTTTGACGCTATTAAATTTATAATACATAAACAGGACTTTTTAGCAATTTTACTTTATATCAGTTTATAGCTGTAGAATTAACAAAAGAAAAGTTTCAAAAAACTGTAATGAAACATTTTGAATGTATTTTTTTTTAAGCTGTATTCAGAAACGTTTTGTAAAGTAACATCAAGCTTTTATTGATTGAATTAAGGAATAATGGCATGAGACATTTGTGTGATTATGACGAAGTTACAGAATTTAATTAACGCATATACGTTAAAGTTATCCCCGAACAAAATTCTAAACCCGAGTTGCGGCGAATATTAGCTGCAGTATTAGTAGAGAGTATCACCATTCCGCGCCCAACATCATGCAACAGATTGATGAGTCTCTTCTTAACAGTATAAATTTTAAATGGCCGGGCTGACCTAGATTCAAACTTGTCGTAAAATATATAAAATTGTTTTCAAAAGACTAAAAAAATGTCTTCATATTTTTTTTTTATTGTTTCTAAAATACGATATAATTAACCTTGGTTAAGAGATTCTATTCATTTTCATGTTTTTACGTATATGTGTTAGTGTTCTATTTGTTTTTATATTTCCAGAATATTACAATCAGAAATGTAGTTTTAAAATTGTTTTAAATTTCCATCATTGGAAAAAATATTTTTTATACCATATTTTTTTATTATTTCTGTCAACAATCATTTTTTTAATCTTCATTTTAATTTTAGCTCATTATTAGGATAGAAGTATCCCTTATCTCGGATATAATTTATCACATCCCTTTTTGTAGGAAATCTATAATTTTTTTTTCAACACTATTTCAGCTTATCAACTTGACAGTTTTTCTCTAGATGAGGTGTTACCAAGATGAAAATAAATCAAAAGGGTAGGAATAATTTTTTTTAAGTAATTTTTGTTAAAATAATCCAAAATAAAGTCATTTGATTCGTATATAATAATATTTTATGATGTCTTGACACAGAATCCGTTGTATAGGGTTAAATTTATAAGGCATTGTAATGTTAATTGTTTAACTAATTTAAGAGTTAACTAATTAACTTTTTAAGGGTTTTTAAGAGTTTAACTAATTAAAGATTTTAAACTCTTACCAAATGTCGGGAAATAATAATATCGCTTTTAACTTTGATCTCCTTGAAAGTACTTTTTTTTGTAGTGCAAAAACAAATTGCTTAAGTTGCTTTATCTTTTATTTAAGTTCAGTTTTTCATATTTTTTAAAATTGATTTAATTAAAGCAGCTTTATATTTTGCTGCCTTATCGAATTCCGTTATTATTATTTGTAGATACACAGATTCATATTTTCATAATTTTTAATACTAATAATATATGCTAAAAATAATTTTATTATTTATATCGCTATTTTCCTGATTTGTATTTCTTTACAAAGAACAATCAAATTAAACATTAAGTTTTATGGTATTATTTTTGTAAACATGCAAGCATATCTATCAGTAAGTAGCTATGTTGAAGTAAATTAAAGTACAGGTAACTTATCCAAACAGTTAACAAACAAATGGCGTACATTTATATTGTTCGCTTAATGTAAAATTCTGAAAGAGGATAGGTTACGTGATTTAAATTTCATTTTTTACGATGACTGATATTATAAATCATCCCGTTATCGTTATTATGTAAGACGGATAGATTGAATAGTATTTTTTTTTTTTTTTTTTTTTTTATCCACCCGACCCTTCCGACTAACCATAACTTACGTTATAAAATGATTCATCACCAGCACGATAAGAATGTGTAAACTATAAACAAACAAAAAGTTGTTTATTAATAAACAATAAGTTTCTCCATACTTTGATTAGAATGTAATACTAATCAGAAATTAAATTACAAGAAGTTTCATTTAAATAATAACATTCTTTTTTTATCATGTTTTATTCTTTCTATCCTAGTCTTCCTTCTTTATATCCTTTTTTTATTAAATCCAAAGATAGATTTATGGTATATCTTACCGCAGCCTTAATCTTTCAACCTCTTTAACTTCATGTAAGTGGTTTCCAATCTCACTGATCAAACTCAATAATTTAAATCGGAATACATCTTTTCTGTACATTACTTTCCATTCTTTATCGATTCAGCCATATCATTAATAACCTCTTTAATTTTCAATACCATTTATCTCTTCTATTCTGTATTTCCTTTAAAAAACAGCCGCTTTATCTTATTCACACAATTACTTTTCTTTTATGCCTTTATATGTTTTGTATTCTTTCTTCCCTATTCTAAGATATTCTATTTCTTATAAGTTATAAAATACGAGTATATTATGTAAGTTATGCTGTATTTTTATAATAAATAACCTTCTAATAAAATTACATAGTATATATGTAATTACATTACATATGTATATTACATAGTAATATACTAATAAAATTACATTTTTTTACTTTACCATAATTATTCGATATTCTCATTTATTCTCTTTTATTAGTTAATTATATTTTAGTTTTTTGATAACACTGGTAGACAAAAAATGTTTTTTAATCTTTCTCTAATTGTGATACCATCTCTTTAATTTCTTTTTTGCGTAAATTACAGGTGTGTAAATACAATTTTTCTATCACCCATAGTTTAAAATAAATTACGCTTCGAAAAAAAATTAAGGGAAAGTAGAGTTAAAATCTGTAAACTTAATAATTTTGCATGGCTATACCTGGGCACGAATGATTTCGCGAATTTTGTATAAATAGTCTCAGGCACATCCCGAACTAATGTCCAACACTAATCGTCTAGCATGTTATTATTCCACTTCCCTTCACAGCGGTTTTCCTTCACCGTGTTCATCACTTACATCTCCGAGGTTGTCCGGGAAAAAAACCAGATGTGAGTTGAGGAAGTGTATTTTCAAAGACATATTACATCCCATAGCTCTGTACGAAGTAAGAAATTTTTTAACAATTTCGTGGTAATTGTCGGATTTTTTTGCAAAGAATACTTTTGTAAATGTTTTTAAATGAAGCCCAAGCTGCACTTTCTATTTTATTTAACATTGAGTTAAATATATCATCTTTGACCCACTCTTATTTGAGGACCAAAAAATATTCCTTCTTTAATTTTTCCTTCACTTACATTCGGAAATTTCTGCCTATGTATAATAATCCGGGACTATTCTTCTTTATGCTTTTACAAAATTTTTCATTAATCCTAGCTTGATATGGTGAAGGGGTAAGAAGTGTAAAAATGCCGGTTCTAGGACAAGCATCATCAATGATCTCATCCCCCTCAGACGTCATCACCCCCGCCGTTCAACCATCATCAATGACGTCACTCACCCCGCCTCCACCACCACTACCACCCCTCTCTGACGTGACGATCACGTCACGTAATCGTGATTCGTGATCGTCAAAAAAAAAATTTCGCGGGAAAAAAATGCTGATAAAGCACGCGCGGTGCACGTGTTCGCTTGCTAGGGTGGAGAAAAACCGAATGATGACTTCGCATTAACCTTGTTTACCAGTTTTAAAGTCAACTGATAAGGCATTTGCGTCACGATAACCGATGCATATAAATACCCGCCAAAATTTTAACGGATTCATACCACGTTTTGCAGTACTGTGTACTGTGTTACGTTATTTTGTGTCACGTTGTTTTTTCGCTATTAGATTTGCGTCGTCAACTTGCTATCTTCATTTAAAAAGGTAAGTAAAACTTATTTAAATTAATTAATTAATAAAATATTAAATTGTTTTTCCAGTCAAAATTTAAACGTAAAATTATTAAATTAAAATAATTCTATTTTACTTTATAGTCTAGTTCATAAAATTAAAATAATGTAATTGTTTTCTTTAATTATTTTTCCAGCTAATATTTAAATGCAAAATTATTCACTTAAAATAATTCTGTTTTACTTTATATTCTAGTTCATAAAATTAAAATAATGTAATTGTTTTCTAAAATTAATCCCTTAAAATAATTCTGTTTTAGTTTATAAAATTAAAATAATAGTAATGTAATTGTTTTCTTTTTCAGTGTCAAGATTGAAAACTGGCTTTTTGTATTGGATTATATTTATATTTTCGTCACCTTTATAGAAAAGAAAGTTTTTCCTAAAAGTTATATATATTATTATTATTATATAGTTTTTGTTAATTTTGTTAGAGTACAATGTAAATATTTATTCGCAGATGTCTCAAGAAATGTTTCCAGTCAATGATGAGCGACTAGAAGAAGTTGTTAATGAAGTTTTGCAAGAACAGGATGAAGTGGGGGAGACTCCTAATCGGCAGAAGTATTTATCAGTGCCACAAAGGTTAGTGTATATGGAAGAAAATAACCAAGAATACCATCCTTTATTGAATGATGGTAATGATAACTTTGTAGAAGAGGCTGTTGCAGAGAATAATGCAAGAGAAGATGTTGCTACTGCAGGAAATAGCGAGAGAAGCCGTTGAGAAGCCGAATTGGGAAGCAAAACCAAATACATTTGTAACAACATCATTCATCTTAGAAAACCATGTCAATTTGAAAAGGCAAATATTATTTATTTTTATCTGATCAAAAATATATTTCTTAGTTTTACAGAGAAATTAATAATAGTTTTACAGAGAAATTAATAATTTTCTTTTTCAATTCCAGTTTTCTAGTAAGCAGGAGGCTTATTTTGCAATTAAGCGTTCTCTTAATCTAGAAGAAGAAGCGGGTTATAGAATGAAAATAAAAATACAAAATTCGCCAATGAACGAGGTAATCAATACTGCAGTAATGATATTAACTACAAAAAATTCATCGATAAAAAAATATGAAGGATTTGCGCATAAAATTAATTATGGTATTATTTTACATAAACTTTTAAGTAAAGGTTTTGAAGAGAGAAAATTGCGGAGGAAGCCTGCAAAAGACAGTTTTCCATTCGGATTAACTAACACAAAATATTTAAATGAGCGAGACGCTATTACATGTCAGTTTTGTAAAATAAATATAATTAAATTTATTACTTTTCCATGTGCGCATCCATTATGTTTTAGGTGCAAGTCATTATATTTTAAAAAGTTACCAATTGAATGTCGTCTATGCAATACTTTAATTGTAGCATTAAAGAAAAGTTTTTAAGCCAATTTAAATTGAATAGTTTTATTGTATTTCCCTTTTTGCAGTCAAATGAATATATCATAGAAGACGGAGAATATATTGTTTATCCATATACGAACAATGCAATCAATTTAACATTATGTATTGTAAAACATGAAGAAAACGAATCTGATAAAAAAGAGGAGGAGGAGGAGGAGGAGGATATTGAAATAAATTCATTGACGGAGGATGAAATAAAAGAAAAATATCTATGTCGAATTTGTTTTATCAATTTAATAAATGTAATTTTTGTTTCGTGTGGTCATTCCATATGTAAATCATGTAATGATCGTTTAGAAGCTGACAATAAAAAATCAATATTTGAAAGAAAATGTCCTTTTTGTAGAGGTTATATTCACTATTTAATTGAAGCAAAGGAAGAAAGGGTAAATTAAATCTTTTTATTTAATTTTTTTTATTTTGAAAATTTTATTTTATTTTACTACAATCCTTTCACTTAACATTATTTTCTATATAAAATTATCAGTACTATTGTATTTAATGAGACAAATATGGTAAGAAAACATAACACAGTGCTCTATTAATCTATATACTGGGATATAAGCTAATGAATTGCTTGATGTGCTATAATACAATGCTAATGATAATGAAGTGCTTTAATACAATATCATTTTCTGTATATAAATTATGAGTACTAACATAACATAGCGCTCTATTAATCTAATAAATATACACTGAAATATAAGCTAATTAATTTAGTGCTTGAATACAATATCATTTTCTATATAAAATTATGAGTACTATTAGAAAACATAGTGCTCTATTAATTTAATATACACTGGAATATAAGCTACTGAATTTAGTGCTTATCCTCTCAAATTTTATTTTTAAAAGAAATGCAACACCGTGCTCTATTAAATAAATTTTTATAAAACAATACAAACTAATCTAGTAAATATGCATTGGAATATAAGCTGAAGATTTTTTTACTATTCTTTCACTTAACTACATTATTTTCTAAATAAACAAAAAAAACTTTGAAATCTCTTTAATCTAGAAAATATGCGTCAGAATATAAAAGCTGGTGAATTTAGCACTTGAATACAGCATTCCTTTCATAATGTTCGATGTGTAATTTATGATGTGCTGAAAATGATCACAGACCATGAACTACATCTAATAGTATTATCGGATAATTTATTATCACAATTAAACCGCTAAGTCTAATTTAATATTTAGCAATATCATCAACGTACCTTAATGACAGAGTTGAAAATCAGCCCATAAACAAGAAGAGAGTTAATGTTTCATATCACTTCTTGCAGAAAAACAAAAAAAGGTATTAATGCACATAGTAATTTTGAATGAGAGTTCGAATTTACAGAATTAAACTTCCGATCATATATAAAATTATCGCAAACTACACTATTTACCGTTCTTGTTCTTCCCGACTTCCCTAGACTCCGCATTTGTAATTTGTTTCAAAGATGGTCAGCTGGGATATTCCCACCGAAATCTGAATTTAACGATTGTAATACTTCTTTTTCTTTCCTATTTATTATTCAATAAATGACAAGTAGTGTGTTGTTAGGCAGTTAGATGTGATGAAGTATTTCAGGTAAAGTTTTACCTTTCTTGTATATCTCATCAACATTCGTTTCCACTTCATAAAAAAATCAGTATCTTTAGCACGTGTGACAATTCATTCATCTCTTCTTCTGAAGCAATAACTAACTGCGACTCCGGAGGATAATAAACAAGAAAAAAGGCCAAGATATCCGCTCTGCTTACCTTCAAATTGGCCTCTTCGCGAAGCAATGACTCGAATGCTGCTTCTATCGCGTGTTCGATATCATTTACGTTGATGACCGAATCGATTGAATGCTATGGTTCTATAAAATACAACATCTTAATCGAGCTAACGTACTAAAAGCCGTTGGTTGATGAGTATAGAGACATATGCTTCAAAACAAAAAACTTTGTGGTCATCAACGTAAATGATATCGAACACGCGATAGAAGCCGCGTTCGAATCATTGCATTGAGAAGAGGCATATTTTGAAGGTAAGCAGAGCGGATATCTTAGTCATTTTTCTTGTTTATTATCCTCCGGGGTCACAGTTAGGTATTGCTTCAGAAGACGATATGAATTGTCGCACGTGTGAAAGATACTGATAGTTTTTTCTATGAAGTGAAAACAAATGTTGATGAGATATGTAAGAAAGGTAAAAATGTATCTGAAATACTTCAACACATCTGACTGCCTAACAACACACTACTTGTCATTTATCGAATAATAAAATAGGAAAGAAAAAGAAGTATTGTATTCGCGAAATTCAGATTACGGTGGGAATATCCCATTTTGACCATCTCTGAATCAAATTACAAAATGCGGAGTCTAGGATTAGAGTCAGGAAAAAACAAAAACTGTAAAATAATGTAGTTATTTACAATAATTATTTATGATCGGAGGATTAATTCTGAAAATTCGAATTCACATCCGAAATTACTATGTGCATTAACGGCCATTTTTTCTTTTTCTGTATAGGGTGATATGAAAATTTACTCTCTTCATGTTTATCGGTCGATTTTCAACCTCGCCATTAAGGTATGTCAAGGATGTTGCTAAAATAGTGTAACAATAAAATTATCCGCTAAAACAATTAGCCCTGATAGTACTTATCAGATGTAGTTCGCGAGCTGCGTCTAATTTCTTCTTTGCCAACCGTAGTTCGCATGCTCACTCTTTTCTCACTAACTAGTCTGTTCTAGGAACTCATCTAGCAAATTACGTAATGCCATCTGTTGATTGATCGTTGCATCTGTTGAAGTTACTATCCCTACCAAAGGAATACTACTAATGTTAGATGTGTTAGAAGGAATTGAAACTGAAGACGTAGAAACTGCAGTACTATTCCTCTCCTCCAGTCGAGTTAAGACAGCGTTGTTTGTAGAAGTATTCGTAAGATTATCCATATTTCTCCTCTCCTCTATTCGAATGGGACTAGTACTAGTATTAATCACAGGTTTTACTACGTTTGCTGTACTATTTTACACATTAGTGTCTATATTACGTGTAGGATGCCTTCCATTATTAATTATATCACTATATTGAGGTGGGGAAGTATCTTTCTCAATATTAATGCTACTTCTATTTCCATCAACTTCATAATGCAAACGTGAGATTGATGCAGAAACAGTGTTCGATATATCACAAATGGATGATGTATTTGAAACATCTTCTTCGCCAGCTGGAATCTCGCGCCGTTTTCTTCTTTTATTTTTCATCGCTCTTGAGTATAAATCCGAAGATAAATCATCATCTCTTTCAGCACTAATTAGATCTGTAGTCAGCATTCGCTTTTTTGAAACTGAAATCTGTTTCTTCTGATTTTATCCCTTTATTCTTCTCCGTTATTAAGTATAAATGCGATGACAAATTATCCTCATCACTTCCGCCGC
The DNA here is from genome assembly GCF_047948215.1 of Lycorma delicatula. Taxonomy (NCBI): domain Eukaryota; kingdom Metazoa; phylum Arthropoda; class Insecta; order Hemiptera; family Fulgoridae; genus Lycorma; species Lycorma delicatula. Next base: position 115,863,408 of record NC_134457.1, on the reverse strand, counting down.
TGGATAAATCTATAGCTGTCGCTCGCATTTCAGACCGTATATCTTTCCTCAATCCATCTAATACATTTTGCGCTTTATCGATCGCATGTGCGATTCTATTTAATTTCCCGAATATTGCGGTTCTGGACAGCATCTTCATTCACTAAGCTAATTATTTTTCAATAGTCTACTACTAAGTTTTTTAAAATTACTACATTCATCTTCTGAAATCCATTCATCCTCAACTACATTCATATACTTCCTGCTGAAGAGATATTCAATATTTCCAGTATTATTTCTATGGTTCTTTATATAAATCACACCATCTGATTTATCTGAATCAGTGCTAGGAGTAATAGACGATGAAATAGATTCATCCGTAATGTCAATTAATGGAGGGGTAGGCCCTGGAATAAATTCCACATCAGAATTTACACTTTCACCACACTCGAATCCTAACCACCTTCTATAGTTACGTTCAAACTCTTCAATTAGTTTTTCACAATTCAACAGTTCCCTGCTTATCCACTCGCTATTTTCATATCCACACCTTCCCACTTTATTAGGTAATGCGTGACACCGAGATGAGTCTTTCTATCGAGAATTCCTTCAATATCAATTTCATCAAAGCTTTCAGCCGTTCAGAGTCAATTCTAGGAAACTTTCACTCATTAAAGCTAGTTGTAAAAACGTTTGCAATCTGTAACAAAGAGAAAATATATTAAATAATGAATTTATAATTTTAATTGGTGACGGCCTTGGGAACCGTTACGTATTAATACGCAGTGGTTTAAGGTGTCTGCGTTTATGTAAGTGTGCGTGTAATATGTTTTTTGTTAAATGAGAATGTATGTGATAGATGTTGTGATGTAAGTCCGTAGATGGTATGTTGTACATAATCATAATAATACAATAGTATGATAGAATATAGCAGGTGTGGCCAAACATTTAGCTTTTAGGGGCTACTTTTCCCATAAAATATAGTCTGCGGTCGACTATGGATATGGGCAAACAATTTTAAAATTTTAGAAGATAATTAAAGAAGTTATTATATCGCCGATTTAAATTGCAAACTTCCACTTTTGGTCAAAAATTACATTTTCACACTATTAGAAAGAGAAAAATACCTTACATTGGCTATGAAACACCGCTATTATGCACCTATTTAATTGAAATCACGTGACAAGCAAAAAATTTATGCGTTTTAAGAAAGTTGTGCAAAATATGCTGAATATGAGTTAGCAGGTTTGCAATCTAAGCCTACGATATATTTTTTATTTTATGAATTCAAACAGTATTTATTAAAATTTTGAAAAATACAATGTTAAGAAATAAATACGAACAAAACATATTTTTTATTTTATGAATTCCAACAATATTAATTAAAATTTTTAAAAAAATTTCAAAAAATAAATACGAACAAAACAAATTTTAAGCATACAATTTTTATTTGGATGAAACTTGGCATTGCATAAGAGCAGCAAGTTTCTCAAAAATTGGCTCATATGAACTTAAAGCAATTCTTAAGCATGACTCTAAATGCAGATCCGTTATTTCCGATCGCTGTTTTGTTTTGATCGCATTCATATAAGAAAATGCGGATTCACATAAATATGTGGAGCCAAAGAAGGCATTGAAACGAGCAACAATTGTCCAAATATTTGGATATTTATCTTTGCTTATTAGTTTCCAAAAATTGCTATCTGAAACCATTGATTTTAGATTTATATCGCAATTAATATTTCGTATTTCTTCTTCTAATTCTGCTATCTTTGTAGTATTAAGAAAATTGTGAAGTTTCTGTGCAGACTTTCAACGTCGATGTCATTAAATGGGTAAGATAAAAAACAGGCAATATCTTCAAGTTCACTTAGTTTGAGAAATCTTCTATTAAATTCATTTAGAAGCATTCCAATAACTTCAGTATATTTGTCGTAAGCAACAGTCTTGTTATTTTTAGATTCATCTGCCAGATTTTGATGTGTTTTAAATCACGACGCTTTAGTTGCATTGCAAGCATATTTAATTTTTCCTTAAACGACTTTAAAATGTTAATCATATGTATTATTGTTTTACTTTTACCCTGTAGTTGCTGATTTCATTGGTTTATTTTTTCAGTAACATCACAGAAAAAAGCAAGATCGAGAAGCCATTCTTGATCATTTAATTGCGGATATGAATCACCTTTAGATTGTAAATATGAGGTTATTTGTGGCAGAAGTTCTCTAAATCTTGCTAAAAATGTAGCATGACTTAACCATCTTACATCAGTATGAAGTAACAGTTCATTGTGTTCTTCACCGCATTCATTCAGCAAAGCGCGAAACTGATGACGTGACAAACATTTAGATCTTATGGAATTTACAATTTTAAACGCAACATCCATAACATGATTGAATTTTAACACTTTTGAACATAATATTTGAGTATGTTTGATACAATGATAGTCAATAAAATTTGGAATGTCATCATCACCTTTACACAAAGCACCGAAGCCACTTTTGTTGCCAATCATTGATGGAGCCCCGTCAGTGGTTATTGATACTAACTTGCAGATTGGAAAATTTGTTCGTGCAATATAATTTTTTAAATAAATCAAAGATATCTTGACCTCTTGTGCGATCATGCATTGGAATAATAGTTAATAATTCTTCTGTAACCAACATATCATCGAAAACCATTCGAATAAAAACACATAATTGTGCAGTACCGATATAGTCCGTAGATTCGTCAAACTGCAGTGATAATACAACGCATTTATTAATGTTTTCATGTCTAATGTCTTCAAGATTTCGGCTCATTCCTTCTGTTCTACGCATAACTGTATTTCGCGATAACGACATATTTTTGATTAATGTCATTATTTCAGATTTATTTTTAAAATTCTGAAACAATTCTTCTCCAGCTTTAATGAATGCCTCTTTCCATATTTCCCCATCTTGAAACGGTTTGTTGTGTTTAATCAAAGTTTCAGCAACTTTGAATGAAGCAATCGTAGCTGTCTTCGAATTTGTATTGTATTTTAAAAAACTATTTTGTTGTGCAAATATTTGTGCCTTCAGTTGTTGCACTTTTGTTTTTCTTAACGCAGTGCCACGTGGATAATCTTTTTCGTAATTTTTATGATTTGTTAGATAATGTCTTTTAACGTTTTCTTTCTTAGACAAAGCTACTGTTGCATCGCAAATAAAACAGATACATTTATCTTTCATCATAGTAAAGAAATAATCTTCTTCCCATTCACTGTGATAATGATACGTTTTTTCCTGCTTGTACTTGGATTATTCATTCTAAAATAATAGGGTTAAATACTATTTTAGAATTTACCTACTAAAGATATTATTACGGAATATTTAAAACAATAACATACTTACTTCTGTTCGCTATCACTGACTGTCACTTCACTGGCTGTCACTTTACTATCTAACTCTCTAACACACACTGATACTGATATGCGCCCTGTCTATGTTCGCTACAGAGAAAAAGCAAGTTGAGACACACGGCCACACAGCTACCAACTAGCGCCGACAGAGCGCGTTCAGTATTACTACATTGTTTATCTTACAGGATAAATATAAACAGTATGTGTATGTTTCACAAATAATTTATTATTGTAAGATTAAATTATAGAATTAAGAATTTCAATCATTTATTTAAGTTAGAACAAATTGTTCAACTTTGGCTTCGCGGGCTACTTTTAAAGCCTTTGCGGTCGACCGCGGTCGACTTGTTGGCCATCCCTGGAATATAGTATGGAAAATAGTTGTAGATGTCGGACATCATTCTCTACATCTATTATGTCATCGATAGAGTATTTTTTAATCGCAAGAGTTTATTATCTACTACCCCTATGCGACAACAACATTTAACAGCGACGAAATATGTATACACTTCCGTGCTTCGGAGAAAATATGCAGTCCATCACATCATCATCATTTTCCAATCTATACCCTACCCACTAGTCAATTTATTATGATTACATGTTCTCATACAGTCTTTCAGGTACTAGCGCCATATCACAATTTCCATATGCCATTGTATTCTTCCGATCAACAGCCACTCTCTTATCGTCATAGTTGCATAGTGATAGATTATTGGTGAAGATTTTATCAACAGTATGCTTATTTGAACGAAATAACACCATATCCTTATACAGCAGTACATCGGGCTCTTCAAAACAACGCTTGTAATCATCGAAAGTAATATTTCTCTTCACAACATTCTTTTTAACGCCTTTCGCTTTCTTCTACACTACATCATCACCAGTTTTAAATGAGTACATCTTCGCCCGTAACCCTTTAAACTCTTTTATTGGAACGCCATTACACTCATCTTTATATTTGCCAAGCACCTTTTTGTTAATTAGTGAAAAGCAAGGGTGATTGGTAATCGGAAGTATCAACATTTAAGTTTAGGGTCGTCTACTATGTCTTTATAAAAATGGAACGTTCTAATGTCATAGAAAAAACTATCGGTATCCATATATAACAAATCTATATTATTGCCATACTTACACCTCATTTATCATAGTGAAAAGTATACATTAAAGTTTTGCTTAACTGTAGAACTGATAACTACAGATAAAAACTTATCTAACTTTAGATTTGTCTTATGCATCTGAACCGCACACAAATTTTGTGCATAAATTAAGTCTATCTTGAAATGTAGGTTTCACGATAAGCTTCATCATCCTCTCTTCTGATAATACCAATTCTAAATTAATACGTTTACGTACGTTCTCCATGCATTTTCCAAAGAGCAATATTCATTAACTTGAAGAAATCCTTCTCAAAATTGTTTTTCGCAGCCTGTCTGTTAGCAGTGTTTAACTGAATTTGCTACATCATACAGGGCTTCTGAGAAAATTGTAGCACTCTATGAACCTTAGATATAATTAAGCCATGTTCAACTGCCTGTTTCAAGTTGATGTAATAACATACATATCTCTTCTTTGGCAGCAAAGTAGTCATAAGTTTAAGCTGATTGGAGCCTGGCGGTTTTCTATTTTCGGCAAAAAATGGTAGATCTTTATGTTGTTCGTGAAGCTGATCTGGATACTCTATATCTACTTCTAATATGTATCCTACATCAGAATCATCTGATATATCCAGAATGAAATCGATTGCTGTAGCCAACTTCTTTTCAGGCATCATTCGAAGTCTTTATACGGCAGGTTTCTACTCATAGCCCAACAGCAGAGGTTATTTGCATCAATATACATCAGATAATTAATAATCTAGTAAGAATCGTAACCCTCTAAATATGGATTATTCGCTATGGCATGTTTTTTCACACAAGTTGTTATTCCGCCTCGTATCCCTTCTCTAGAAACATGTACATAACATAGTCAATAATAAGATCAAGCTCAACTTCAGTCTTCAATAACATGGCATCGAATGCGAATCCTGGAGCTGTATAGTAGTGAGCGCAATCTAATCCATACTCCCTAATACATAGACTTCTAAAACTTACAAATACATCAGCTAACAGAAGCACATCACATCGGAGATAAAGATCGCTGTATTCGCCTAAATTCTTGATATTAAAGTGATCCCACATCTTTCTCGCTCTTTCATACTCATCAGTAGATATGTGCTCTCCAGTTAATTTGCTGTAAAACTTTTCTTTTGATGGTAAAGCTGTTTCATCGAGAATATGCCATCCTGTAGTATATTCATAGGGATATATCCCCTTCTTCATCACAAAGGGAAGATCATCATCACTGAAGAATTTGTGAATATGTTTAAATAAGTCGGATGGGAGGTTCTTTACTAGGTTATCCAAACTTTCAGCCGTAAATCGAAATGAGTCCAAAAATCGCAAAGATAAGTTCTTCGTAACATATTTACTGAATGTGATATATTTTTCTGTAGTATTAGCTACTACATTTATTCTATTTTCATTATAGCCGAATTCGTTCACTATAAAATGGAAATCATAGTTAGAACCATTATGAAGGAAAATAGGGATAGATTTCTGATTCACCCGCCTAAAGTTACTTTTTCGACATAGAGCAGCTCGATACCTACCAGTTAAATGGCAGTGGTCTCTAACAGGACTATCCGAAAATGGTTCTAAACATAACTCGTAGCATGATTTCGATTTAAAAGATTTTCTATCCTCTTCAGTAAATGACATTTTAATATTAGCTTATAGCAGCTCGTCTAACGGTTGAAGGATGGATTTGAGAGTATTAGTGAAATGTTTTGCAGCATCTTTACCTCTATACAGCAGTGGTTCAGACGGAATAGCCCTTCTAACTACTTCTGGCAAAGAGGCATAGGTGATGAAATATAGGCAATAATTCATTGGTATATGTTTTCCGAAATCAATGTGAAAGTGGATGAGGGTGTGGGGGATGTGCCAATAGAGGATAGCAAACATTCAAAGTCGGCATAAGCTACTATCAACACGGGCAATTTATGATGATGATTTTTAAATTTCAATGTAGGCGCTCGACCATATCTGTGGGAGTAGGCAAAATTATCCTACAAGGATTATTGTTTCTACACAACTCTAGATGCTCATCCAACTTTGATTGATCATTATAGAATGTGAAACATCTTCTACGGATGTTTATTTACCCATTATGCTTTATGAGCTGAGATCTAATCAATCTTTCAGTTTTCTCTATAGCAATAATGGAGATTTCCTTCAGAGTGATGAAGAAGAAGGTCAAAATGTTCCTTTTTCTCACTATCGCAAACTACTAAAGGTTCTATTGCTCCTTTACTACTAAGCTCGTACAGATTGATTGTTATATTATTCCCTCTAGCGAATCTTTTTATCTGATGTATGGAAATCCACCAGGCTGAATTTCGAACTTATTACTAAGTTTGAAATAGCGCCCATTTACTCGCTCCCTATGCGGTCCATCGACATATCTACATAGAATAGTCCATTTGAAGCAGAAATCATCTTCATGTTTAGGATTTATTATCGCAAAATAAATGGAAATAGACTGAGGTAGAGGGATGAATGATGAAGATCTTAGCGGAACATAACGGTTTATTCTCACAAGCATAGCGTCTATGCTGTGTAGAGCCCATCCGCTACCTTTACTAACGAATGTCTCTTCTTCATATAAAAGGTTATTAATAGATAGATCAATGGAGTCCTCGCTCAAAAATCGTAAATTCTTCGTCTTAAATGTAATATCTCTATACTGAAATATTATCTCTTTATAATATGTGCACTCTAATAGCAAATTGAATTTAATTGGACCTAAACGATTGAAAGCCTCTAATAAAAGCTCGGTTTCGCGATATGTTTCATCAACCTCTTTTCTGACGAAACCAATTCTAAATTAATACGTTTCCTAACGTTTTCCATACACTTCCCAAATACTGCATTGTTCATTAACTTAAAAAACTCTTTTTCAAAATCATTTGTTGCTGATTGGCGATTTATAGTATTTAAATTTATATAGCTTTTCAACCAAGGAGATTGATTAAATTGCAGTATTTTATGTACTTTAGTTACTCTAAGTCCATTACGAATAGCTTGTTTTAGATTAACTAAATGACTAATGTAATTAGTTTTAGTTTTTCATGTTGTTACTATATTTGTGTGGGATGAAAAAGGGGGAACTTCATTTATCGGAAGAAATGGAAGATCACTGTGTGTATTATGAATAGATTCAGGATACACCACGTCAACTTCAAGAATAAAACCGATTACGCCATCATCTTTAAACGAGAATATAGTATCAGCTATTGATGGCTGAATATCTTTTTCAAACCATCGAAAATTTTGTTTTGGTAAATGTTGGCTCATTGCCCAACCGTATAGGTTATTGCCATTTAGATATGATAAATATCTGTGCGGTAATTTATTTCATGTTCTTCAGGTATGTAAGGATTGTTTGCCTTCGCATACTTTTTAACACAAACCGATATTCCGCCTCTAATACCCCTTTTTAAACATGTAAATATCATAATCTGTGATTAATTCCAGTGAAACTCGCGTCTTATAAAGCATAGCATCAAATGAAAAACCGGGAAGTGTAAAGTAATATGCACAATCTAAACCGTATTCTCTTAAACAAAGTAAACAAACATTTTCGAATACATCAGCTAAAAGAAATACATCGCATTTTAAATAGAGATCGCTATATTCGCCTAATTTTTTTATATTGAAATGATTCCAAACAGTTTTAGCATGAATATAATCATTTTCATCAATATTTTCTCCTGCAAGCGAACTATAAAATTTCTCTTTAGGTAGTAGTTGAGTATCTTCTAAAACTTCCCAGGAGTTTGTGTACTCATAAGGATAAACTCCTTTTCGAGTTACAAGATGGAGTTCATCTCGTTTAAATGATTTTGCTAAATGAAAAGATTTTTCAGTGGGTAATGTTTTAACTAAATAATCTAAACTAAATGATATAAACCGGATTGAATCAACGAAACGAATAGACATATATATATGGTTACTGATAATTTTTGAAAATGAAATATACTTCTCAGTAGTATTCGGGATTAAATTTATTCTTTTTTCGTCATATCCTAACTCTTTTACAATAAAATGCGAATCATAATTTGAGCTGTTATGAAGAAAAACAGGAATAAATGTTTGATTACGCCTTTGCAAATTGCATTTATTACAATGAGCAGCTCTATATTGACCTGTTAAATGGCAATGATCACGAACTGGAATCACCTGCGAACTAAATTTTATTTCACACATCTGACAAGAAACTGCAGAATCGAATGCAATTTTATCTTCATCAGTAAATATAATTTTTTTATTAATTTTTAAATATTTATCTATTTTTGAACAAATATCTACAAGCTTTGCCATAAACTTTTTAGCAGCGTCTTCTCCTCTATATAAGAAATGAGTCGGAGGTAGAGTATTTCGTATTAAATCTGGAACTGATGGAATTGAAACAAAATATAAACAGAAACTCATTGGAATATGGTGTTCTGTAGATACAGTAAAAGATTTTTCATTGCTGGGATAGCATGTTGAAACAGGTTTTAATATGCATTCAAAATCAGCATAACAAATAATGGCACTGCAAACATATGATAAAAATGTTTGAATTTTAACATAGGAGGGCAGCCGTTACGTTCAACCTCGGGGAGAATAATTTTTGCTGGCGCATTTACTTTACATTTTTGTATATGCTCATTCATTTTTATAGTTGAATATTTATCTGTTTTATAAGATGTAAAACATCTTTTGCAAATAGTAATCCTATGGTTATTTTCAGTTAATTGGGAGCCGATCAATCTTTCAAAATTGGTTATATAAAAATAATGAAAAACTTCATTGTCTGTTAAAAGTAACAAATAAAAATGTTCATTACGTTCTTGTAAACATACTTTTAATGGAAATATTATTCCATTCTCATCAAATGAATATACATTTACAGAAACATTATTTTTCTCTTCAAACGTTTTTGTCTCTCCTAATGGCGTAGGAAACTTTATTCCGTGAAAATCGAATTTATCTAAAAGAGCCTTATATCGCGTATCTACTCGCTCACGATGAGTAGCTTTCACAAATCGACAAAGAATAGACCATTTAAAACAAAATTCATCATTATTCTTAATATTAATAACCGCATGCTTTTGTTGCAGTTTGCTTCGTAATGGAAGATAACATGAGCCTCTTAAAGGACGAATTTTTTTTATTGTTACTAATATACCATCTTTTTTTTTGTTTATCCTTTTTTTAACACCCCCGAAGTGACCGGTCCTCGCCGTTAAGCTTTAACACAATCACTCCAGGGTGTCGTGGCGGTCGTCTACCCCCCTGTCTTGCCCTTTCCTAGGGCTTCCCATCGGGGTCCCACAAGCCTCATCAAGATGCAGTAGCCATCCCTTCAGGACGACCACTGCATCCTTCAGCTAGTGGGCTGCCCTGCCTGTTTCCTAATCTAGGTTGCTGAACCCGCATTTCACGGGTACAGCAAACCTCCGCGTCCCCCCCAAAACACACCTGAGGGTCCCGGATGCATCATCGGAGCACACCGACTAACCCTCATTCTTGCATATGAAGGAGCCAGAGTGACCTCTGCATCCGGGCTGCCTTTCCGGCCCTACATGGCGACCACAATTCGCCCCTCTTTTTTTTTCTTTTTTTTTTTTTTCCCAGTATTGTCTTTGAGACTCCCCCCAACACTCCCGGCATCGGTAACTGACAAAGCCGCTACCGGGAGCACCACATAAAAATGGTTAGAAGGTATAATACAAAACACATTACAAGGTATAATACAGAACACAAATGGATACAAATCATAAATCATAAAACAACAAAAAGAATAAAAACTAATAGTTCTTCATAGCACCATCAGGCCTTTCCCAGCGCCGAGCATGGTCTGTCATCTTCCTCTCAGCGCCTCTTCTATACTGCGCTGCTCTTCTTCCTTGTCCCTCAATATTCTGTTGATAAGTGTTTCCACGGCGCACCACTCTCGCCGTCCCCGGAGCATATGTCCCACTACATTTTCGGCGGTCAACCACATGAGCCCCATCATCCTTCTCACGTGATCCCACCTTACGCACTCAAAGATCGTGTGTTGAGCCGTATCCTCTTCTGTACAGTAGATGCACTCCGGGGAGTCACTCTTTCCAAATCTGAAGAGGTACGCCATGAAATCGCCATGACCCGACAGGAATTGAGTGACATAATATCCCACTTCTCCAAATCGCGCCGGACCCATGGCCCGATATTGGGGACAAGCCTCCTCGTCCATCTTCCTTTTTTGGAGGCCGCCCATCTCTCCTGCCAACTCACCAGCATCTCCTCCCAGGTGTCCTTCTTGCTCATGCCCCCCGTCTGCTCTCCAGCTGCCTCGCACGCAGCTTTATCGGCGGCGGACCCCTGCAATAACCTCAGCCGCGTCCCCTGATATTGTTCGGTACGCTGAGGTTATCCCTATTAGTGATCTTCTCTGTAGGGAGGTCAGCTTCAACTCATTCCCCTTCCTTTCTAACGCGTCGCTCCACACCGGCACTGCATACAGCAGTGTCGATGTGGCCACTGAGAGAATGAGTCTCCGCCTTCCCGCTCGAGGTCCCCGCAGGTTGCAGATGAGCTTGACGAGCCTAGACGTCACCTCCTCCGTTCTTTCGACGGCTTCTTTCACATGCCTCGTGAATTGACCTGACCTGTCCAGCCACACGCCTAGATACTTTGCAGCCCTTGACGTGTGGACCTGGATGCCTCCGACCTCCACGGTGATGCCTCTCAGGCGCCTCCGGCCCGTCATGGCAACTATTACTGTCTTCTGAGGGGCCAGAGCCAGCCCCCTCTCTCTTAACCAATCTCCGACCATGCTGACAGCGCTGGTAGCTCGCTCTTCCACCTCTTCTTCCGACGCGCCAGACACTAGTAGCGCCAGATCATCGGCGTACGCCACTGCCTGGGTATCCGCCGGGAGCTCCATTCGCAGCAGCCCGTCGTACACCAAGTTCCACAACTGTGGACCGAGCACCGAACCCTGTGGCACCCCGCCACCCATCTGGAACTCCTCTCTGCCGTCTTCGGTCTCCACCTGGATCCTCCTCTCGTGGAGGTAGTCGTTCAATAGAGCGATGATGTACTCGCTGAGGCCTCTGTCCCTCAGCGAGTCCATGACTACTCCCCACGGTATGCTGTTAAAGGCGTTCTTGACGTCTAGGAGGACCACAAGTGGAATCTTCCTCGTCCGCCAGTTTCCCCGTGCCGTCTCTCGTGCCCAGTCCACGACGTACTTCACTGCGTCGATCGTCGACTTTCCCCTTGTGAAGCCAAACTGCCGTAGAGAGAATCCTCCTCTTGCATCAACCTCCTGTCGTATTCTCTCCATCAGCAGTCTCTCCAGTAGTTTGTCGGCCACATTCAGCAGGCACAGGGGCCTATACTGCTCCTCTCCGCCCTCCTGTGTCTGCTTCTTCGGTAGTAGTACAAGCCTGGCCTCCTTCCAGACGCTTGAAAATGTGCAATCCTGCAGCGCCTTGTTGTAGGCCTCCAGAACAGTCCCCGGGTACCTTTCTACGAGTCTCTTCACCAAGGCCCCCGGCACCTGATCTGGTCCCGGACTCTTGATGATATTTATCCGGGAGGCCGCCCATTTTAGCTCTTCCATCGTAAAGCGCTGCTGGTGTGCACATTCCACCGGCCGCCACTCCGGCTCCTGTAAGGGGAACAGTCGACGAACAGCTCCCAGTTTCTGGCTCCTCGAGAGCAGGGGGAGCCGCCTACCAAACTTCTTCATGACTATCTGGTAGGCCCTCCTCCATGGGTCGACGTCCAGTTCGGCGATCAGCTGCACCCAGGCCTCCCTCTTGGCCCGCTTAATCGCCGCACTTAGTCTTCTCCTTGCCTGATGGTGCTCCTCCGCCAGCTCCTCCACTCGCTGCGGGTTTCTTCTCCTCTCCCTCTGAAGGCGACGTCTCGCTACCATGGCGGACGACCTCAACCCGGCTATCTCCTCGCTCCACCAGTAGACAGCCTTCCTCCTCGTACCCCTGGGGGGACTAATATACCATCTAAAGTAGTAAGAGTCCACCCACTCTGTTTTCCTTCAAAATAGCTTACTCCTCAAGCAACTGTTCGGTTGCGTCCTGAATAGCATTATCTATATCGTTTATACTATATATATCAAAATTACTATTTTTAAATCCTACATTTTTTATATCACATGTCATAAGCTTTTTATAAGTTAATTCTATTAATATATTAAATTTAAGGGAACCATAACGAGCTAATGATTCCGTTAATATTAAAACAATATATTCACTAGCATTTTGCAACGCTAACCATACATCTGAACAAACATCATTATCGTTTTTGTAATAATATGTTAAATGATTGCATGCAAATGAATTTTCAATAAGAGTAAACTCTCCCACATGCTGAACTGCTTCCAACCTAACTCTTTTATATCTATTGTCCATTTTCCTGATTCAATCCTGCGAAAAAAAGAAGTTTTTCAATAAACATTATTTTTAATCAATCAATCAATCAGTCATTTTGTTTTCTGTTTGTAAAGAAACATTTACAACCGGTCTAACTACTTTTTTATACCCGTTTTCAGTTTCAAAATTATCGCACGCTTGCGAAATAATATCATTAATTAATTCAAATCGTTCATCATCCTCATTAATAACAATTTCCAATTTAGTTTTGATTCTTTTATACCTATCCTTAAACGAAAAACCTTCAATATCATTCGTCTCAAACAACTCTAATCTCACCAAATATTTTCCCTTTTTTGCTGGTGTCCAGGCTAAAAATTGCTTATCATTGAGTTTCATTACAATTGATTGTGAATAAGTAAAAGGTTCACGTTGCGGGATGGCCTCCTCGTTAAAAACGTCTTCAATAGTTATTTTTCTAATATAGACTTTCATATAACTCTATATTTCATCCACATCAGATTTTAAAAACTGAGGCTTTTCGGAATCATTTAATCCTCTCGCCCCTACAAGAATCTCACTACAAGGTAATGTTCTTTGTAGCACATCTACGATACCCATTTGGTTATCATCGCATGCATGCGAAAGCATTACCCTAGTTCTGAGTTCTTTTATATAAACTCTTAAAATTTGAAATATGGATCTAATTTTTATTGATGGATGCGTCCTTACTTTCTCTTCCGCCCTACGTAAAGCTTCTTGCCAGAGGGTGACATAAATCAAACTGTATGAATAAAATAACATGATAATATCTATTAATGTTAACGAAAGGTCATTCGGTTCCGGATTAATCTGCTCATCAGCTGGAGAATTTTGTAAACCAGATGCACCCGGTCTAGCTTCATTTTCCGCAAGTTCGGCAGCCTCCATACCTCGTAACATGTTCGAAATTTCACCGTTGTTAACGAATTGGACATCTTCTTCATCAGATATAGTAACTCTTCTTGCTCAACTCATCAGTTTAAAATCGAATTCATTATTTTATGTTTTTAAAATAAAATTTCGTATATTTTTAATTTAAATTAAAATTTTTAATTCATAATTTGTTCAACCTCATCAATAAGTAAATTAAAAACATTTTTTGAAGAAATACAAAAAGTAAGAGAAATGCAACCAGATACTGCAGCAAGTTCGCTGTGCAAAATACTATTAAACTCAACGCATATCAGTTCATTTATAATAGCATATTATAAATTTATAATATTTCCTATATTGAACTGATTTATAATCTTACTTCTATTCACGATTTGAAGTATAAAATTATGTGGAGTAACAATTGCAATTTTCCACTGTAAACATTTCAAAATTTTTATTTCATAAACGAAAATATCATTTATAGTATATAATCCAAACGTTAAACTAATTAATTCGCTTACTGAAAAATAATTGTATGCTTCAATATATTTCGAACTTATAAACAAACAAATACAAGCTATTAACCTCAGTTCCGCACATTCAACTTTTCTTTCGATAAAAACTCATTTAAATAAATAATTGCATTAGTAGCTACACTGAAATATGAATCTTTCTTAAAACAAAGATCTCTTATCCATTTTTAACATTAAGTATACTATCAATATTTAAATTTTGATTATTGTTCAAATTAATTCTTGTAGTAAATTGCAACTGCTTTTTAATTTAATTTGAAAATACTCTATCTGAAGTTAAATTTGCATCACACATTGTTAATACTTCATCCTGGCATGATTCTAAACAAAATAGCATGTTGCTGAAAACAAAAATTTATATAATATAAATTAATTATTGAATTTAAATTAAAGTAAATTAAATTAAGTATTAAAAATAAGTAACTCCAGACCAGCCCTCTCAGTGAAGCGGATGAAATATTGTGGTAAATGGAATTGGATTTTCTGCTATTACTATTACTGCAGCAGGAACTTCTATATCCTCTTCATCATCATCAGAATCTAACGATTCATTTATTATATCCACAGCATATTCGGGAAACAGTCTTTGACAATCATCAAATAAGTCCCCTAGTGCGCGAGATTCAATTAGGACCATATGACATCTAGTTTGACAATCCGGTCCAATATTCTCACATTCACTACATACTTCTTCATCACTTTCATCAACCACTTCATCAATCTCAAACATATTTTTAACAACAAATTCATTTTTTTCTGCAAACACATTTTTAAACTTCCTTTTACAATGATTTATCTGAAAAAAGGATATATAAATTTTATTTTAAATAATTAAGAGTAAAATAATAATAGTATTTAAAAGATTTTAAAATAACTAATACTAAAATTAACTCATCGTTCAAATAAAAATATTCTTCTCAATATACAACAAGTGTTCAGTTATTATAATTTGTACTGAAATCTGAAAAGAAAACGAAAAATTACTATTTAGTATATTTTATTGAGCGAAGCAACAAATATAATTTGAATTATTAGTTTAATTAAAACTGAAAAGAAAACAAATACATTACTTTTATTTTTATTTTATGAACTAGAATATGTAATAACAATTTATTTTAAATTGAACGTTTAAATATTGACTGGAATAAACAATTTAATATTTAATTAATTAATTAATTTAAATAAGTGTTACTTACCTTTTTAAATGAAGATAGCAAGATGACGACGCAAATCTAATAGCAAAAAAAAATAACGTGACATAAAATAACGTAACACAGTACTGTGGTATGAATCCGTTAAACGTTTGGCGGGTATTATATGCATCGGTTATCGTGACGCAAATGCCTTATCGGTTGACTTTCAAACTGGTAAACAAGGTTAATGCGAAGTCATCATTCGGTTTTTCCCCACCCCGCGGTTTTTTTTCCGCGAAAATATTTTTTTCCCGCGACATGTTTTTTTTATCACGTGATCGTGACGTGATGGTTGTGGGGGCGTGGGAGTGACGTCATTTTGACGTTGGAGGGGGTTTGACGTCAGAGGGGTGATGACGTCATTGATGACGCTTGTCCCAGAACCGGAACTTTTACACTACTGGGGTAAGAATAAATGTTTGGGTAGAACTAACGGCTCATGAATAATATTTTTCCCATTTGGAGTTAAGTTATCTCGTTTCATCCTCTCTTTGGTAACGTAATGTTTATATCTAGCACGCTTGTCCCACTCGTAAAGAAAACACATGTAGTTAGTATAGACTAACAAAATAATTATAATTTTCAAATCCCCACATATGTTCCAGCTGTGTTTTTTATAATTTATTTTTTCAAGAACGTCTTTCATCATATCGTATATCTCTTTCAAATTAATACCATAAGCGATTGGTATCGACGGATATTTGTTACCGTTGTGTAGCAGAACCACTTTTAAATTATACATAGACGAATCTATGAAAAGGCGCCGGTCCTCAGGTCTTTATGAACTTGTCCTAAGTGCAACATAAGCTCATCAATATTTGTGTAATAAACCAAATTATTTTCATCAATAAAGTACTGAGAAAAATTATTTTTGTCGGCTTCGAAAGCCCGAAATTTTTGTATTTTCTTGAAGTATTCCAATCTTGCAGTCTTGATCCTAACAGTTCAGTTTGATTTTTTGATTAATTTAAATCCCTAACCAAGTCATTTAATTCACCTTTTGATATAAGATTTGGCTTAATGGAAAGTAATTAAAACTCAAAATCATTGCTGTCTTCTTCAGTACTGCCTGATTCTTCATCGCTCCTTTCGAGACATACGTTCACAGGAGGCTCAGGAACTGGAATTATTTCACTGTGAGGTACAGGCCTGATTTCAGATTGCAATGAAGGATATTTTACCATATGTTTAGATTTTTTAGAAATTCCAGACACACTTGTTAAACAAAAATAACAGTCGGTTACATGATCCTTTGGTTCACGCTAAGCCTTCCGTATACCTTTCAGCCAGCCTCTTAAATATACATAACAATTAGTGCATACTATATGGGAAGCCCACATCTTATCCTGAACACCAATTTTACACTAAATGTACAAATGATATGCTTTTTAATTAAAGGTGTAATGTTTTTTTTCAATTTGATTTTACGGTAAACTCACCACATACATAACAACAGGCATCAACATCTCTTACACAATTTCGAGGTATTATGAACCTGCATTGTTAATAAACTTAAGATAGCAATAAAACTGAACAAAATTAATTCATTCCTGTACCAAGTACTTAATACAAACAACACAGATTTGTTTCAGCTACATGTTTTGATTTGCACAAATATGATTAATCTTGTCCATGAAGGCTCATTCTTCAGTATTAGATAGGTCATATTATGTGACTATGATATGATTTAATTCATTGTCTAGTATTTTTTATTTATAGCTTACAAATTATGTTAACAAAGATAAACAATAAAAAGTGAGCTAACAAAATACAATATAGGAGCTTAAAATGCTAACTATGCATTGAACAATTTTTAAATAATTCTTAAATTTAAATTAAATTTTTTTTCAAACATGGCGGGTGATAGAAAGATTCTGAGTTCATATTCGTTTTAAGCATCAAAAAATAGATTAAAATCACATCGCATGTTAGGAAACAAAAATTGTGTTTTATCGGTGTAATTAATCTATTATTTATTTTAAAGCACCATTCAAAACTGTTAATGAATTCTTTTATTTTTTTTTATTCTATTCTTGTAAGGTAATTATTACGAGTTGTAGATGACCTCACATGATTCACAACTTAATAACATAAACATTGTCAAGAGTAATAGGAATCATATCCCAGGCTTTTTGAGGAAAGTGAAGACTGAAGTAGTCTCCCGTTTCTTTCTTCATTAAGCCAAAAAAAAGGGAACATGTTTCATGTTCCTTTTAAATCCCTTTAACATCATTAATATCAGAGAAAACAGCTTTGAATGGGCCTTCTTTTACAATGTTTATAATGAACCCTTACGCAATGCGTAAAGCATTAAATTAATGCATGGTCCTTGCTATACAACAAAATTAAATAACTTTTAGAAAATAAATTATTAATTTTTTATTTATTTCATTTTCTATTATTTCCCTTCACACTCTTAAAAATCGTTATATTAATAAAATTGTTGTATTGAACTTAACATTAACATTTAAATTAAAATATTACGTAATATTTCAATAAAAAAAATGAATTTTATTCAAATGTTGATTAATATCATTAACATAATTTTGTTTTATTTTAACAAACGGCTTATAAGTATATTCTCTTTACAATTAACTGAACTTGAAATGACTTCAAACCTAAAAAAAATCCTGAAAAGTGCAGTAACTGCCGTATGGAGCGCGGGAAACTATTTCTTAATTAAGCATTTCTTTAAAAATCAAAATATTTATTTACAAAAATCAAAAGAAATATTTCTTTAGGTATTATAAATTAGATAAATTTTATTTTTTATATTACATAATTATTGTAGATTAATAATATATATTAATTCGATTAAAGATTGCATAGTCAGGTTGTTTGAATACAGTACATTCTTATTACGGGAACCACGTAAATTTTTCAGTCCACTTTTGAAAGCACTGAATTACTACGTGTAACACTGAAGACAACATACCCTTGCAGTTAATGGTTTAATCTGACGACAAGATTGTTTGTCTGTTATCTCCAATTATTCTGTATCTGTCTCCCCCAAGAAATCATCAAGGTCCTCAAACGCCGACCTCCGTGGCGGAATGGCAATCTGCCATTCCAAAGGCTGCGGCGTTATCTCTCGGTGTATTAACCCCAATCTATTGGCAATTGAAGGAACGCAAATAAATTCTAAAATAATCAGTATACACGATTGCAGTTTTATTAAGAAGGTCAACGATAGCTTTTAGAAACGTGTGAACCTTCATGTTAAGATTGCTGTAAAAAAAATGAATATGTTTTTAATATAGCAGCTGATTTCATTAGAAGCTTCAATATTCTTTGCCTTGGTTCTTTTGTAATAATAGCTATAAAATATAGTGGAATAGTGTTACTGAAGAATATAGTTAAAAACTTTTATGTCAAATTTACGCTCTTGACACGTTAGTTTATAAATTTTTTAAACAGTTGTTCTTAACGTAAATTGACCATATGTGATTTCCAATCAAGTCTCGTTATTTAAAGGATTTATTTAAATACTAGAAATTACACCGTCTAAATAATTTATAGGAATTATTGATCTAATATGAGAATAGTTTGTTTATGTAAATCACCCTGGCATTTTTATAAAATTTTATATTATAGTATAAATATAAAGTATAGTATAATATATATATTCATCAACAACTAGAACACACTGAATGCTTGAAATATAATGGAAAAACACGGAAAATGTACTTCCAGACAAAATGAATTTCAATACGTTAGTGGAAAAATAAAAATAGATAGTTTTACGTCATTAAATCTACAAATTATATGTAAGCTACTTTAAAATTAAATTTATACTTTTTTTTACTATTTTTTCAATAATTACATATACAATACTTATTTCAAATTAACAAAATGCTTCATATATAATCCATCACTATTTAATGTTAGTTTGTTATAATATGTAGAATGAAATATCTCAAATTACTACTTCTAATTGAGATATTATCATACAGTATTAACAATATTGTATAAGGAAAACTAAAATATCAAGTAATTAAAAAATTCAAACAAAAAAATCTAAAGGTTTATGATAATAAAATAATAATAAAATTAACTTTAAACGTCTATTTAAACGTATATGAACCGTAACATATATGACACGAAACACAATCATGTTTCGGAAGCACAATCATGTTCATAAACAAGACAATTTACGCAACAATAATGCGGTATTACTTTAGGCCGATGTCCGATAGAGGCACTAATTAATATCACAGTTAATTAGTATCTTAGAACCGATCGTTTTAAATAGGCCCTTCCTGATCTTGTAAACGGAACTTCAGAATGTAGTCTTATTTTATATAATGCCTGAAAAAATAAGTTATAACAGTTTGTAACAGTAAGTTGTGAATTAGATAAATTGAATTTTAAAGATATCGTTAAATTCATGTTAAAATATTTATAAAAACATTATCAAACGCGTACATATATAATAGACGATTACATGAATAACACAATTTTTAAACAAGTCTACTTTAAGTATTTTCCTCAATAGTTTTCTTTGGTAGCCGTTTAGTATTTTGTTTTTGCCTCCGGGACAATTTTATTTCAATAAAATTGTCATGTTATTGAGATAAAATGACAATTTTTTAGCGTGTGAAAATGCGATGCCTGATTGGGATTCAAACCCGGGACCTCCGAATGAAAGGCTGAGACGCTACCACTAACGCCATGGAGGCCGACTTGGTATTATGATAATCTATTGGCTACCCATTCAGCGGGTTCAGGATTCTTTTCCCCATCAAGGTTGTAGTATTTTTCATCATATCATCTTATGATAAAAAGAATTAAGTTAAATATTATATAGACCAAAATAATAATTTCATTTCTTACCCATTAGATTATGGCTGCAGTGTCCTGCTGTAGTCAGAGTAAGATACATGTCCTATGCAATTTATTTCAATAAGTTTTAAAAGTGACTGTTTTTTAATCATTTTCATATTAAAGAAAAAAACAGTTCAGAAGAAGATGAGATCTCTGACCGAGAAAAAAGAGAAAAAGTACAAAGTATCATGTGGTCTATTTAATAACTTATTTCGATCCAAATCAGACAAAGCGATACCCCCTAAAGTTTTAATTCGATTAAGAGTGACATACATCGGTCCCTTGGTAAAAGTTTTCTTGCCGAGGTCTATCATTGCCCTGTCAAGAGATGTACCTTGCAGTTTGTGAACAGTTACAGCCCAGCTTAGTATTTGAGGTAACATTCTGCACTCGACATCTTGATTTACCTTTGTAGCTTGAAATGACATACAAAATGATGAAATGGCTACGCAACCGTCAACATGCTTCATTCTAAGACCAATGGTATCGTCATCAGATTTTATAAGTACAGCTTCCGGTAACTCTCCTTCCTCTTATATCAAACCGGGCGTTTCGTTTGACAAAAGTTTGTGTATTAGACTGACACGATAAACATGACTAGATTTTCATTCCGTAAGAATCGACTGTCGTACGTTCTGATTTGGGAGAGTCTACATACTCGTTTTTGAGAAATCTCTGAGGAAATATTCATGACATTTCTTTCTTTATTTTTCCTTAAACGATCATTCCTCTCTTGGCAACTTTCCTTTAAACGTCGTAAACCGGGTGCTATACTATATACTATTGTAATACTATAGTTACAATACATTAAATGTAATATTTATATGCAGGTACTAGATACCACTAAAAACTGTGAAATAAAATAATTTAAAAAAATTAAAATAAAAACCGACTTCAAAAAATAATAATACCAAAAAGTTACAAATAATTATATTTTTATTTATTTTCTAAACTAAAAGTATTTACAACAAACAACTATTTTAAAAGTCGGTGCCAGCCAACACAAGTTAAACGAAGACAAAACTTATGATTTATATAATACAAAACCTACTTGAAACAATGCAAAATTGGTAATAGAAGTTGTACTACAATAAAATGAGATCTACAAAAATATAATATAACAATAAAATCCTACATAACATAATATAATAAAAGAATACTTTATAGATGCTTAGATACGTATATTATGACGAAGTGTATATGCCTTAACGAACACAAGATGAGGTATGATCATGAGACGCTCTCTCTTATATGCTCTTCAGTTCCAATTTTACATATGGGAATCCCGTTTAGCCGCCTAGCCGTCAGTTGTACTAACTTTACATAACATTTTGTTTGGATTGATGAAAACGAAAAGTAACGTAACCACATAGAAATAAAATAAACATCAACTTTGTCTTATTAGTTTGTTTTTTACCAAATTAAGCTTAGGAGTGCTCTCATTTTTTGTAAATGATATGATGGTAATGGAGAAAAGAGAGAATGAATTAGCAGTTGCGTGATTACAATTATTGATAATTGATTGAAAGATATAACGTAACAGTTTCTGTTTCCACAATCAAACTTCCAGCCTTCCGAAATGACGAAGCAATGAGATCTAATATTCTGACTTTTAAGAGGATTTTAGAACAGGTCCAATAATTTATTTATTTAAATTCCACCCTCTCTTTTTCAGTACGCAATAACACTAAGAGTAGAGTTTTTAAATTTTATTCCGTTTATGGAACGATTTGAAGACGCATAAGAAATTAGCCTCATGCCAATAGTCAATTTTAATTGTGTAGAACTCTTAGCAGCAAAGCGTGCGTGCTCAGTACGCAGGTTTTCAAATATTATAGCCTGTTGAAATCCTCCTTTAAGAGTTTTAAAGATGTTGACGTTATATGATAGTATATAAAACAGTTAAAGAAAATTTTTTAATTTATGCCTTACATAAAACTCAAGAGTACAGGAGAATTGAATACCGAATTTTCATACCGCATGGATGATAGAATATAAATAGTGGTTTTAAATTAAAAGCAAAAGGAAAGAGTCATGTAGGAAAACCGAGGAAAAAGTCGGAAGTTATAATAGCTAGGTTTTTAACCCATTTACCCTGTTCTAGTTTTCCGAGCAAAGAAGAAAATTAATATTAACTTTTGAGCAGAAAAACATTGTATCTTATTTCTGTTATATTATATTAACTTTTTTCTTTATAATTTGTTTTCGTTAAAGAAATCAATAAAATCTAAACATTTATCCGTTAACTTTAAATTTTAATTAAAATGTAAATTAACGAAAGATAATTTCAGAACAAGATTCTTAAATATGTACACATTATAGAAAGACAATGAATTTAATTGGAAATTTTTTGTTAAGAAAAATGTTTATACTGGAAATAAGTTATTTTCATTCGAGTAGTCGGTAACTTGAATATTAATAGCTACAGACTGACAAGCTAAATATACAGTTCAGCAATTTTCCATCACGCAGTTTCCTCCGTTCTGTATAGCGCTCAACCAAGTGGAATGGTGGATTCATTCTTCTTGTGTAACTGGTGCACTGAATCACCTCATAACGCAAGTTATCCATCGCTTATATACGACGGATACAAAAGCAAAAATAATAGATCACGTATCCACACAGTAGAGTTAGTATGAGTAATCTCATGCACTTTATAGTCACATTTCATCAGTTTTGTCATCCATTTATATAAAATTAAGATTTTTCCGACTTTCATAAAAAAAAAATAATAATGAAAGACATTAGTTCACTTCTTTTTTATTGATTGTTTCTTTCTATCGTTTTTTATCCGTTTCTAAGAAGCACAGTCTTTATGGTTGAAATGTATGGCACTCTCTTTTTTATTATTTTAATCATCGTAACCCTCAATTAAATATAACGTATGTTTAAAACATTAATAGAAACCTCGATGAATTTTTTTTTTTGTATTTTTGTATTAAAAACAGAAAATTTCTTTAAAATTTGCAAAAAGATTTTTTGAAATTTTTGCCAATATTCAGTGCCTTTCTGTCCAAACTTACGTATTGTTTACATGCTTATGATTCATTAAAAAAATCTCAAAAAAATACTCCAAACATATGCCTGAAGGCCAAAGGAGGACGTACAGGCAACATCTGAGCCCATAAATAAAGACTAATATTAACTGTTAATCATCTTTTATTTAAAATTTAAAGAATAATTATAATTAAAATGTATATTTATGTATACATATATAGTCTCGTAACAGAAAAATAATAACATTTAAATATATAATTAAGAAAATTTATAATAATGAAATACAAAAATGTTAATAACACCGTGATAGATTAATACAGAAAAAAAATCTGATGTGGACACCACATGAGTTCCTTGTACGCCTATTAAATTACATATTCACATTTTTAAAATTTAAAGTACATAAAATTCTATTTCATTAATAACTTCTGATATTTTTTCATACTTTTTCTTTATTGTTATTATTGAATTATTATTTATCGTATTTTTTTAAAAATAGAGGTTAATAATTATTAATAAATCAATATATTTAAATTAAAAACAAAAACGTTAAAAAAAAGGAGGTGAAGTCTGATTCGAGCCGATGTGCCACCCCCTTGTAAAATCCAAATATTTCATTAATTAAAATTTTATTTGGCTGTAACTCTGGAACCACTGAAAGTATAGAAAAAAGTATAGTATTAGCTTGTCCAAGCCAAATTGGCACAGATCTGATGAACAGCAGCTGTATATCTTGCTGCCTAACGAAGACGGGTTTATAGTACTACTCGATTAAAGACAATATGTATACGGTACGACTATTGTTTATTCAGTCAATGAACATATTCACGTCTTATATTTATTAGTTAGTTATTTAATGCTGAGTTTATATACTATTAAATTAATAATTTATTTCTTTATTAGATACTAAAATAGATATGTTATACAATATTATGCAGACTAATCGGCTTTTACTGATTAGTGTTTAGGCTGAAATATATTTATTTATAGTTTTATAATTATATAAAATATCCAAGGCAAACACGCACAAGATTGATGTCTACTATTGTTACGCTCTTCGCTCTTTGTTCTGGAAGTGGCGAACAACCGTACGTTAGCCTAGGCTATGAATCATACATAAGAAAAATTTCTTTATTCAGGTTTGTATAAATAATAACCGTACGATTTTCATTCTAAACATTCAAATGAAACATTAATCCTTTATTTATATAAACCGTTCCTGATTCATTCGGAAACTAACTTGTTTTTGTAAGTGATTCCGTTCTAATTTAAACTGTATTTGTAGTTAAAACTCGTCCGGTTAATTGTGTGTATCCAAATTGTGTGTATCGTCCCATTATAGCTTTCTTTGAGTTTCAATTCTTGAAAGTCGTTGAAGTCTTAAGTGAAATTTTAAAAATGGTTTATTCCCGTTAAATTACTAAGTTTTTATCGGCTCTATTCTTATGGTAGTGAATCGATTTTATTATTTTGTATATTATGCCTAATTTACGTGGAAAAGGCATTCGCCACCAAGGGAAAAAATTATACACAACGTTTTTAATTACGTGGTAGGAGAAGCTGCAGTTGGAATGTTTGTTAGTGATCCCAAAACAGTTGTAGAACGTGTTGCGTCTGCCACAAGAGTCTCAAAAAGAACCGTTTAACGAATTACTGGTGAAATAGCTTCGGAAAAAATTCATTTCTCCTCGCAAAGGAATGCGTGATGAATGGCCTAAAAAGTGGGGTGCAAACATGAGCACCCCACTTTTTAGGCCATTCATCACGCATATGAAAAAACTGCCAAAAACATCAAATTTTTAATTTGAAGCTATGACTTTCATATAACCTTACGTATCACCATCAGAGCTTGTTGTCAAATACATTTTGAGAAACTGTCCTAAAATTATCTTTTACCTTTTAGTGCGTTTAATTCAGGAGTGGTGTTTTAAACATTTTTTACATATTTTTTATTTTCTACTTTATAGTGCATTTAATATAAGAATGGTTTTTAAAAACTTTTTTTATATATTTTTTATTTTCTACTTTTTAGTTTTCATAAGTTTATACTTTACAACTGCGCTAGCGCACAGGTTTAGTCGTATTTAGCGAAAGATTGAATCGGTTCGTTTTACGGTGGGTGAATGCAATCAAAACATAGGTCTAAACTATTTAATTTCCGGATAACCAAGATCCGGTCGATCAAGAGTGTACCCGATGCATTAAACAGTTAACGCTCGATCTGGCGATACATGTGCCGTTTAAATCGTGAAAATCAGACTAGCGATTGCCGAGATATTGCGGTGGCACCCCATCGTACACCCTCAATTTCCGAACGGCGCCCCGGGGGTACTTGAAAATATTATCATCTGACGGGTACCACTGGAAGCGGATGGAGTATTGTCTAGGGGAGTCGACAAAATTTTTCAGATCGTGAGGACCGACTGTTTTCGAGATATTTGCGATTTTCGTCCGAAAATTCGGATCGGGTTAAAAAGTACTAAATTTTCCCAAAACTTCGGTCGCTACTGAACAGAATTTCTAGTAGCAACTGTATACCCTAATAATATATATCTTACTTAAAATTTCTTTCACTAAGAAAATATGCATGTAAACGAGTTTGCATAAGTTTAAGGGGCATTTTTTCAAAATGTTGCTAAAATGTGTTGTCATCAGGAGCAAACCTTTATGCAAAATTCCAAAGCGAATAGATAAGCGGAAGTGCTTCAAAATTCGACTGAAAAGTTCCGTGCCATGAATCTCACATACATAGTCTATGAGCGAGTTAAAATAAGACTAGTAAAAATAAGGTAGCTAAATATTTGTGAATTGTTTTATGTGGTTATGAATGTATTTATTTTTTTTATTTTTTTTATTTAAATATAAAACTCAAAATAATTTTAAAATTTATGTGATTGGAATAAACATTAGTACAAAAAATTCTAAAAAAAAAATTATACCGTAAATTAGTGTAAAAAACTTGATAATTAAAATATTATTATAAGATAAAAAATAATTGTTTTCCTTATATGATTTATAATTATAAATAATTACAACAATTATTTTGTACAAAATAAGTAATAATAATTTTTAAAATTAATTTTCCTTTTTTAATTATTAGTTTCCAGATATAAAATTATATTTGGGAATGATTTATTACATTGTAAATTAGCTAATATACTTTTTAATTATTGTTTACTGAATAGCAAATTTTAAAATTTTAAGTATGTTAATTAAATTTTAATTGAAATAGCCTTAGAGCACCCCAAAATGCGAGTGTTGTTCGACGTACATAATATCTATCCTTCATAAATCTACAGTCTACTTTTACAAGACGTTATCAATAGAAATTATGCAATTAGTAGAACGTAGTACTTTACATTTATAATTGTTTTGTTTTCATTTGGACTCTACTTGATTTCTGTTAAATCTGTAACAGTTTTAAGCGTAAAAATAATATAACAAGTAAAAGTTTTAACATATTTTGTGTCTTATTTAAAAATTAAATATTACATTAATGAGAAACATTTTAATTTATTATTTTATAGAATATCTAACATATTTTATTAATGTATTTAAAGATTAAAATCTTTTAAACAAAATTCACACATATTTTAAGTTATGTGAACATTATTTTGGTAATATTTAATTCTCATTTAGCCATACAAATATAGGCGTTTTCTGTATCTTTTATCTGACAACCAAATTAATTTATATCTTTATAAGATTACACATGGCGATCAGTGGTGCTATGGTGTAGTGATCCTGAGTTTACTTCTTATTAAGATCCAAATGCTTCTTTCATGTCATCATTAAAAAGGTTAAATACACATAAATATAAAAGCTGACAACAAAGTTGTAGGACTTTCCCGTCACGCAGCTTTTTTATGATGCACGGCTTAACACACACTTAATTTAAAATATTTATCATTTTATTTAAACATAATATTTTTAGTTTATTTAATGCAATGAATCTAACTAAAGCGCGCCTGCATACTGTATTTTACTGGCGCGGGTGTGACGGTACTAAGCCACTTTAAAAACAGTTTTACATTTTAAATATTATTTATTTATTTAATTCTACCGTTCCCCTATGACGTTACAACGTAACAGACGACTATAGCATAGACTGCAGCCCACCGGACTGGTCTAGCGATTAACTCGTCATCGCAAATCAGGTTATTTCGAAGTCGAGAGTTCTAAGTTTCAAATCCTAGTAAAGGCACTATTTTATACGGATTTGAATACCAGGCACTGGATACCGGTGATCGTTGGCGGTTGGGTTTCAATTAACCACAACTCAAGAATGGTCGACCTGAGACTGTACATTTACATTCATACATATCATCCTCATTCATCCTCTCAAGTAATATCATACGGTGATTCAGTGGCTAAACAGAAAAAGAGAGAGAGACGACTACAGCCGTTGTACGTCAGTGCTACACTAGCGCTTCTTGTGTGAGAGTGGGTACTAAAGACGCACTATACTCGCTTAGCCACTAGTTTATTTAGAAAATTTTCTGGGATTGTGGTGCGATATTGCAAAAGTATTTTTTGCGATTATTGTAATTTTTTAATTGTTAACAAGTTTGCCTAAGAAAAATAATCCCTTAATTAGGTGAAGTCTCGAGATACTGATGGTGACCTTGCTCTACAGCCTCACTCCCTTAACCGTTTAAGTTTAAAATTTAATGGCATCAGTACCCCATGTACATAAGTAATCTGACTAAGTTTAGTCAAAATCGAGGGTATGAAACAACAAGCACAAACAGGTACATGCGAACATTTTCATCCAGTTTTTGTGTTTTATGGGTTTCTTAGGTGTCGAAACATAAAGATCCAGTGAAAACCGCATATGTCCAAACTGGACCGATTACAATACTCTCTCTTCTAAAGCTATAGCGATAGGCCGGAAAGTAAGTCGCGGCTTCGCCCGCACTATATGGTTGCTTGCGTTTTCCATCGCGGTCAGGGGATGTTTAGTCGATCAGGGCTCGCTTTTTTCTCACTTCCCGTTTAGTCAGGAGGCTCTGCTCTCTGGGGTCTCTGAGTTCATTAAACTTATGCTTGTGAAAATAATAATGATAAATAAAAATTAAAGCCTGTTAAATTTATAAAAACAGTGTATTGTAATTTCTTCAGAGCAGCAGTTCGGTCAACGTAGAACCCACTGGTTCTTACATTTCAATTGGTTTTTAGATTTCCGTCGAGACTTCGCTCGCGAAATGCATAATCAGAATTACAAACATAAATTACAATCAAAAAGTTACCATATCTCATAAAGGTTGATTCAATAGTGGTAGCATAAAACAGCAGAAAATTAAAAAAAAACTATTTACGTTTTTTTACCCCAAAATATTAAAATTCAAAAAACCAGAAAATAGTTAGATATTTACCCGAAGAGTAGTTGCAAGTCCTAATCGAGTGAATATTTCATTTAATATAGTCGGAAATAGGGAAAATTTTCAATCATTGTTCGAAATTTTTTTACCTTTCTTCATCCCTTTCAAGATCGAATTTCATAAAATCTAGAAATTGATTTTTAGATTTTGACATGAAGATTACACACACCAAAATCAAGTCGATATCTTCATTTGTTACCGAGAAATTCTAAATATATTAAATTTCATTGTTATACGATTTTTACCCTTTAAACTGGAAATTTCAATTTTTTTCCCCCCGCATTTACTTCGTAAGAAGAACGTTTATACAAATTTTCATCAATCTGTTTTCCGAAGTTTGCTGGGCGTTGATTATGAATCACTCACGACATATCTTATGTATGTGCGTATAAAAATATAGTGAAAAAATTATATATTTTTTACTTTCCCGGCTATAGGAATATATCCTGTTATAGCTACAACGGGAAAGTACGTAGATCGGTAAAAAATATTTTTTTTAAAATGGTCTTGTGCCTTAAAGTTTGTGTTTTAAAGTCATTAAAAAAAAGTTTTTAATAAATTGTAAATAATCTGCTAAAAACCAATTTATTTCAATTCTCCCGGCTCCAAAAAGTTTATTTTTGCAAATGGACATTAGTATGTGTGACATACTAATGACATGTATGTGTGTACATCACTATCTTTGGGAGAATAGAATGTATTAAATTACAAAGATTGGAAAAAGAGGAGGTGTTTGGGCTGAAATAAAAATTCAAATCTTTACTGAGGCGCTTAAACAAAAATTTTCTTACAGAATTAAAATTTGTTTTATTTAGATCAGAAATTACCAAAAATGTTTATTTAATATTCATCCCGCTCGACCAAAAATTACTTTAAATATTTTTCTTTTCAATCTTCCTATGTCAAAGGTGTGAGCTTTTTGCATCCACATTTTCTACATCAGTAGGTCTTCAAACCACTTTAAAAATGTTTGTCCATCCCACCCCAGTGGTCTGTGGTAAAAAATATTTTTTTTATTCAAAAAAAGGTTTTAAATCCATCTCACAAGTTACCCGTTGCAGTTAAAATGCAAAAATCTTAATTTTTTATAGCCTTTACTATTTAGTATTTCTTATAAAAAAATTAGCCAAAAACTTGGCTAATGGACCTAATAGATCTGTGTAAAAGCTAATGGCTAATGTATCTGTGTAACAGATTGTTTCACCCCTTTCCTAGAAAATGTCAACCTTGTTTATTTAGAAGTATGAATGTATCTTCTGCCAATATTATTTTTTAACAATTTAAAAAAATTATTATTTCTTTTATTTATTTATTATCACCACCTTGGATTATTTTCTTAAAAATTAATTTTACACAAATGCTTCCGCTTGAGTATTTGAGCCTCCAAAATGAAAAAAGAAATTAATTTTTTCAGAACACAAAACAATAGTTCCAGCGTTCAGCTTTCATTAAATCCTTCACATGTATAGAAATAATCGGTTTTTTATATCTATAAAAAAATTATAAATAAGTATTTTTTAAAAAGTGAGAAAAAATGGTAATATTAGTTGTTTTTCAGTTAAAAGGAATTAATTTTTCATAAAGATATAGAGTTAAAAATGATTGAATTACACCAGAAAGCTTTTTTGCAAAAATGAATTGCGTAATTGACTGTAGTAGCCGGGAAATTTATGCTATTCATTTCCGGATTTTCTTTTAATCGTATTATGTTTACAATTTGTTCTTTTATTTATAGCGTGTTTCATTTTTTTATTATTCCTTTTAACCTAAATACCTGATTATTTTAATAACTATACGGAATCTAATATTTTAACTATTATGTTACATACATAGTTAATATAATAATGCATCCTTCTCCAACTTGCTTACCGCTCAGTTTAGTAGTCTGTGAGGTTGTGGTCAAGGTAAAAAGGTAAGGTAGTTGATTATATGTGTGCATAACTAACAGTGAGGTAAAGTTACTTGAACCGATCATAATAGTGCTTTCTAATATAGCAGTAACTAAACTTGACTTAAACAAAGTGTTAATAATTTTATGTAGAGTAAAAAAGCCACACTAATTCTTTTGAAAAAGGATACTTGTCTAACTAAAGATAAAATATAAACATGTTTTTCTTATTTAAAAAAAAAATACTATTATTTAAAATTAGCAATAGTGTGCTAACTAAACCAAGATTATATGATTGTTTTATATTAACCGACTGTTCTAGAAGATGATAATTCATTAGGATGATATGGTTGTTTATGTTTCTTTTTTTTGTCCCGTTAAACCCAAAATGATTGTACCGATTTTTATACAATAGGTATCAGAAGACATATGTCAACCCGCGAGTTAATTGGGAAAATTAAGTTTCAAATAAACCTAAATGGTGGACATTTTCCGAAGTATGCCGAAGTAAATTTAATTTTAGTTAAAATATTTCATAAATGGAATAATTATAATATGTATTCCGTAACAATATTATGCATGAAAAATTATTATGAAAGTTGAATATATATTTCATCTTTTTCTAGTTAATGAATGATTTGATATCATACCAAATTTTAAAAACAATATAAATGAACTGGATCGACTTTCCAGAATTTGTAGGTAAAATTGAAAAATTTCCCTTTCCAGATTGTTACACAGAATTACCGTTTTAATTGAGAAAGAAATCTAATTACAGTTTCGAAAAACGTATTACGAATATTTAGAATTCAATCATAAATTATTCAATATTTTTTTGCTGGTAATGGCGCTCGTCTAACAACAGCGCAAAGTAACTAAAGATACTGATAATTACTCTAAATGGTCTATTGGAAGCAAAGGTTCCAGTATTTTGAAGCGTTTAATATTTAATAATTTTTCAAGTACTAGCATGTATCATCAACGTGGTAGTACTTGAAAAATACCAAAAAGTACCAACAGAATATTAAACTTAAAAATGCTATTAAACTATTTTATTATTTATCCTCTAAATAAATTTATTATAATTTATAAAAGCTCTACTAAATATGATTTTAATATCAATTTTACATTTAAAAATTTTGAATTTCTATCGATAAGATAAATTCTTAATCAAATAAAAATATTGATTACCACAACAAAAATAAGTATATTACTTCTCATAATTTTAGAGCACTACACTAGCCTTATGAATAAATAAATATAAAACATTTTATTTTTTAATACGTCGATCATTGTTACCATTTTAATATATAGCTAAGAAATACATTTCACTACATTAAATCTCAACAACGAATAAAATGTATTAAATACGCCAAAAGTTAAATGAGTTTCCTATTTTAAGTCGGTAGCCAATTCTTATATAACAGTTTACTTAAAGAAGTGGAATCCATCCATCATTTTTTATACATCCATATCTTGCAGATTATGAATTTAAGCTTTATATGAGGGAATATTTTTAAGTATAAATTTTAGTTAAAAATAAAATTAAAGAATGTACAAAATCATCATCCTTGTTCATATTTTTGTCCCAAACTCATAAAGTGATTATGTTGAACATCATAAATGTACATAATTCTGATCATGTTGCAGTACATTCATTGGTTTTCAAGGTTTTCTTGAGTGAGGCACTGTTCTAACTTTTATTCGTTTAATTACTTCTATAGAGATATACTTCTATTTCAATTGTAACATTTGTATGTATCTGTCCGAGTCGTGGATTTTTTCCTAAAATGTATATAAGTAACAGTATATAATAGTTTTATAATGTATATGAGTAAAATGTTATATTCATGCATAACTAACATTTATGAGGATTAATGAATGATCATGCAAATTTCCTTCTATTCGAAAAGGTACTTCGATTATTTAGAATTCAATCATAAATTATTCAATATTTTGAAAGTTATGTTAGTTAATTTAGGTTAGTGTTTTATCTTTAATAAATTAAAGTAATTACACTGCTTATTTTAGTTTAAATTGATATAGTGACGGTTGAACGCTAATGTATTTTAGTTGGAATTGTTGATGGAAAACTACTCATGAAGTAGAATCAAATATTTATCCAGCTTAAATATTCAGTTAGTTTCTTACCTAGCTCTAGTAGTAGGTGTACCTTTAAGTGGCTTTGTTTTTCATAACCGTTCCAGTAAAGTGAAACAGGCTTTCTTATACAAGATGTAACATATGCTTGGTCACATTATTATTAAATAGCGTTATTTCCCTCTCTCACTCAGGGGATACTGTGTACAATGCATTGTTTTGCATGGAAAGGGGGGACTAGGTTGTTGCTTTACACTACCTATTTAACTTGTAAAACATCTGACCAGCTCTTGGTATTTATCAGATTACATTTTCTGAAATTAAAATTCTCCATTATACATCCACTCTATGTGGTGAATGAGTGAAGGTGTCACTAAGTGACTACAAGTATTATTGAGCTGAATATCACCTTAGGTTCGTTGGATTTTCATGCTGCATAAGGAAATGTTACCCATTAAAGAAGGAGACAGGAAACCGTTTCACTCCTCATTTTTTTCCTAATAATCCTGACATAGAATAATTGTTATTCTTGGGAATGGTTATGCCACTTTCTTAAGTGGCTAGTGTATCGCCTCAGGTAACCTAGGGCCTTGTATCACGAACAGCCAACAACCATTACAATTAAGGCTGATATCTTAACCTAATAAAATGAATGCTAAATACATAATAATATGCATGCAGTTAATAGTGCTTCTTCGCTACTGAGAACAAACAACTCAACTCGGTATGTCTACATACGCTATGTCTACATAGCATAATTACCCCGCCTAATAATTACAACCTAGTGGCCTAATGGTGAGGCAGAGAATTACCTTCAAATCAGACTGAAAGATGCCGAGTACAGCTTATACCAAGTCTGAAAATACAGCTATCCTTTCTGTCTATTATATACATGTAATGTATCTAAGTACATTATTTTTTTCAAAATCTTCGAAGAAATTTTGAAAAGTCAAAATAAATTAAAAGCTAGTTGATCCTATAACAAAAACAGTTTCCTTTTTCCCGTTGGAGGAGGGGAAAGCTCTTTCAGCCACACTGCTCGCACTGACGGCAGTGTAGAGCTCGTAACGAGTGTCGAGTATGACTGGTACAACATGCCCCGATCCCGCCTTTCGGCATTACTCAGGCTTTCTGCTAGTCCTGGGCATTTCAACAGTAGCGGCGACTCTTAGAAGCTCCCGTCTACCTCTTCGCTCAGACTGTCTCATCCCCACCAACCGAGTAACAATCATATTCAATCATTTATTTATGTGATCTTCCTTGGTACCGCATTTCTAGGCCATAAACTCCTTTATTTTATCAAAACCGAGCCCTTTGACTCATTCTAATTTTCAATTAAAATTTTTATATAATTTATTCATCATAAAGATATATCAATTGTATTTCAGCTCAATCATTGTAGACAAGAAATGTCAGACAAAAAAAATTTATTTTATTTTTTTCTATTCAGATGTAATATAGTTATTAAAATTTATCTCAACTCTATTGTTAGGAATTTTATCAGTTGAAAAATTGGTCTTTTCTGTTAATTCCATTTAAAAGATTTTTAGAAAGTACTTTGGCATATACTTCTATCGATAATTTTTTTTCCAATAGAGATATCATTTTTTCAGTTCTGCTCTATTACTTTACAGTCTTTAAAATTATTTTCGGAAAGTCAGTCTTATCTTACATATATATAAAAATGAATGTCGTTCGTTTGTTTGTCCCTTATGCGTTCCTATACCATTCATCCGATTGCGATGAAACTTTGGTGAGTTGTTGTGTGCACGCCCGCGAAGATTTCTGAATTAGTTTGGACCCACTAGGTGGCGCTGGAGTCGAGATATTTCGAAAAATTTTATTTATGGTCCGATTGGGCTCATATTCAGAATATGCGTTACTTACATGGAAAGAAATACATACCTCTGCAAAAAATGAGCCCCGCTAAATGGCGCTGGGGTTGAGATATTTGGAAAAATTGCATTTATGGTCCGATTTGTTCATTTCAGAATATATATTAGTTACGTGAAAAGAGATATTTTTGCAAAAAAGGGAGAAAGAGAAAAAGGGGAATAGCGAAGAAGAGAAGAAGCGAAAAGGGAAGATGCGAAAAGGGGTGGATGGGAAGAAGGAAAAGGTAAAAGTTTGTGAAGTTACGTAATGTTCAGTTTTTTAATGTTTTATCAAACTTTCACATTTAATCTATATACATACAAAAATCTAGCAATGGCGAAGCATTGCCGGGACAGCTAGTACTTTTATAAAGCTAAAAAAATGTGAACATTTTCATGTAAAAACTGTTTTAGATATGCCATGACTCACTCAATGACATAACTCACTAAAGCTTAAAACTTAAAAATATACATTTAAGTAAAACATGATAAAACTTTAGAATTATATAACAGTTAAAAAAAAATCCGTTTTATAAAGTTGTAGATATGGAATTTGAATACGTCAGTAAATACCATAACTCATGAAGAATAAAAAATGAATATCAGGTTTTTAAAAACAACAGTAATAATAGTATTTCAGAATATTTTTTTTATGATACTCTTGTATATTATTTACCTTATATTTCCTTATACTCTTTCTCATTGTATAACAATTCACTACCGGTTATAATAATAATTTTCGTAAAAGATGATTTTTTCATTTAATAATTCTTTTGCAAACTGGATAATCATTTAAAATTTTCAACATCTTTTTGTCAAAACGTAATGTATTTTAAAAGAATATATTATTTACTTTAGAAGATATCGAAAGAGTGCTTAATTTTTTCGTACAAATTTAGACTGTCGTCTGAAATCGTACTCGGAACTTCCAGTTTATAAACCAGTGAATCAATGATGCTACCAAGACACCGAAACAGATCACGATTTAAATGAAAAGCACGTACAAGCAAACAAGTTGTCAAGACACATATCTGATGACAGAAAACATATTTCTGCTTCTAACTTTGAATGAAACTAGACACTGGATCACTGCCATCATAACTCCATGTTAAAGAATTAAAATATAAAAATACCGAGGAAAAAATTTGTTCTTCGTTTTTACACCAAAACAATTAAAATGTATACGTATTGTTTATTTTTTTGAATACATTTTTCCTAGTAAAGGAACCTAAAGTCGGCAATGTTAAAATTCCAAAAAGGCTACTTTAGGACACTTTTATTTGTTTGACTCAAATGTAAAAGTGCATATACATTTTACTACAAAATATCAGTTTTTTATTTCATCTACTGAAAATTATATATTTAACTATTTTAACCTGTAAATTATTCGAAGAGAACGTTGATTGAATCTCCTTGCAGTTTATATTTAACAAAAATTGAATAGCCTATTGAAAGAATGAAACAGAATATAGGAAAGAAATGTACATATAATCGACCCTAAAAAAACGCACTACAAAGTAAAAAATTATACTTCAATCTTCTTTTAAATTTCGATGTTTTGAAATCGATACCAAATAAAAAACTACTATCATCAATTTACTAATCATTATTTTCGCGCCAATTTTAAAACTCGGAATTTAAACAAACGTTGAAAAATACTTTTTTTAATGTTTAATGAGCTTTTCTCTTAGTCAGGTTTCTTCTCTATTTAAGTTTACTTTATAAATCCTCTTTGTAGGTAATTTTATTTGATATCCCACTTAACGATTTTCAAACAATTTTAGTTTCAAAGGAAATATGTAAATCGTTCACTTTTGATTTTTCAAGTTTTTACTACCAGTGTCACTTAAAACAATCGAAAAGCAAATCGTTTATATATATTTCAAGTCAGTTATGTTTTTAAGTCAGTGCAGTCGATTTGGAATTATAAATTAATGTATTATTCAACATATTATTTTTCTGCAGGCGTAATTTGAGAATAATTATGAAGTTTTTTCTTTAACTCGTAGTTCTATAAATAGTGGAAGATCCTTCAGCTTAATTAATAATGTACAGTTTTTTCACCTTATGAAAAAAAATCTTCTTGCTTTTCAATTAATATTATCCTGATCCACTGGTAAACTAAATGAAGTGTAATTAACTGAAATTAGATAAATGTTTTATAAATCTTTGGAAAAATAAAAAGCTAAGCTACTGCATGTTTTACACAAATTTAAATACCCACAAACTTTAAAAAAATAAAAATAAACACTATACTTTAGATCATCATCATCATCCAAATTGCTAAATTCTGAATTTCCCGTATCGTCACTTTCACTACCGCTGTCATCTTCCAAAGAAATTTGAAAAGAATGGCGGGCAATTGTTTTTCTTTGAGATAAAATTTGTTTACTGCTTCTCACTACGCATATGTTGAAATCATCTAGGCCTTACCGGGTTGTCGCGGATTTTATGTTTTCTTGGTGTACTGAAAGAAGAGAAGCCTCTGATGGGTTTTCTTGTAATTCTTTTAATAACTTCTTTTTCTGTTTCCTTAGTCTTTGAACTTGCGAACGTCATATTTTACATCCAACTGCAGTTCTTACTTCACACTTTTGAATTGGAATAATATGCTTGTCGTCATTCCCGACTTTCAAAATTTACTTGCTTCTTCTTTCATGAATTTGTACACATTACTGATTAACTCGCGATCTTGCCGACTTAATTTTTTACGGGTACAGTGGATTTAAGTTTATTCATCCAGCTTGCAACTACATATCAAATAAAAGTTTAACCTATCTATATACACACTATACCATAAATAGTGTAGTATTAATAAAGCTGTATTAACAAAGTATTAACAAAGCCATGTTTATAGATTTACTTTTATTATAAATTGTAAAATTATTGAGACTGAATCATGAACAATTTTCCGTTTTGTATACACCGATACGAGAAATGTTTGTAGAATTATTGATATACAACGTATTAGCTACTTGACTATGAGCTTCAGATTTCATGCTTCCTACTATACTTTTGCTATTAGAACTATGTCATGACCTTGAATACTCGACATCTCGTCTTTACATATTCTTGATACCGGTGAAAGTAATTCTTTCTTTGATCTTGAACTCTGGAACTTTCTGTTTATATCAAAACCCCTTGTTTGGAGTACAAGATTGATGAACTTCATCTGCCACATCGTTATCCGAAAATGCAATAAGTCGACCAGACCTACTTACACCCAACTTTCATTTTCTACGATATATATATATTATAAAGTAATATCGCTTTTTTTGCTGCTATCCAAGAAAAGCTAGACAGATTAAAATTGTCAACTTTTCGGAAAATCAAATTTCAAAGTTCAATGTTTTTATTAATATGATTTAGCTTAATTATAAAGTCATAGCGAATGAAACCTGTAGTGGCAACAAGTCTAATATGGTCGTCTGTTATTACGAGTTTATATATAAATCACTCGACGAGTCTAACACGGTTGTCTGTTGAATAAAAATACTGTTATCCATCTGCGTGTATAAATAATTCATTTCGACACACCCTAGATGATTCAATCTCCATCTAAACAATTACTGCGTAATTAGTAGCCATTCCCAACGCCAATATCACGGTGTTTCGGTTAAGTCAAAATTAATTTGAGTGTTGTATGCACGAGAGTTGGTATGGATATTATAAATGATCGTAAAACAGTTTTTTTCGGAATATAACGAGTGTTTCAAAATGAACGCAACCCATTTGTTTGACGACATGAATTTATTACAAAAATATTAATATTAATAAAATATTTGTACGACAATATTTAAATTACCTTTAATAACTTTACAATAGAGGTTCATAATGATTTCCTGTGAACCCCGTGGTTTATACACGTTTCAAAACATTTGCATCTACTTTTCGTAATGTTTGCTCAGTAATGTTTGAAATCTCACTTTCAATTTTAGCCTTCAATCGTCTATTGTTTTAGGGTTTTTTTTAAATACCCCCAAAGGAGAAATTCTGCTGATATAAGATCTGGGGATGTTGGAGGTCACTACCCTTTTGATATCAAAGGATGCCAAAAAATTCCCGTAATACATCTAGCGTTTCATTAGCAGTATGACACGTCGTGTTAACCTGCTGGAACCAGCATTATAGTTCGTGTAAATCTAACATGGCAATAAACTGTTCAATTAGGTTGCGATAAATCACACCACCTACAGATTTGTCAAAAAATAAAGGCTCTGCACGACGCCGGAAGATCTCACACCAAACACCAATTTTACTTGCGTGTAATGGACATTCATGAAATGACATGAAATAACATTCTACGAGTCGGAGCGTGGAATGTTAGAAGCTTAAAAAAGGTTGGTAGGCTAGAAAATTTAAAAAGGAAAATGGATAGGATAGATGTGGATATAGTAGGAATTAGTGAGGTTCGGTGGGAAGAGGAAGGCGACTTTTGGTCAGGTGATTTTAGAGTAATTAACTCAGCATCAAATAATGGGCAGGTAGGTTTCGTGATGAACAAGAAGATAGGGAAGAGAGTGGATTTCAAGACGCATAGCGATAGAATCATTGTAATAAGGATAAAATCAAAACCTAAACCGACAACGATTGTTAACGTCTATATGCCTACAAGCGCCCATGATGATGATGAGGTAGAGTGTGTATACGAAGAGATTGATGAAGCAATTAAACACGTAAAAGGAGATGAAAATTTAATAATAGTTGGAGATTAGAATGCAAGCATTGGAAAAGGCAAGGAAGGAAATATAGTGGATGAATACGGGCTGGGCAAAAGGAATGAAAGAGGGGACCGACTTATAGAGTTTTGCACGAAATATAATTTAGTAATTGCCAACACCCAATTTAAAAATCATAATAGAAGAATATACACTTGCAAAAGCCAGGCGATACTGCAAGGTATCAGATAGATTATATCGTGGTTAAGCAAAGATTTAGAAATCAACTCGTTGACTGCAAAACTTACCCAGGAGCAGACATTGATAGCGACTTGGTGATAATGAAATGTAGATTGGGGTTTAAAAACCTGAAGAAAAAGTGTCAGATGAATCAGTGGAATTTAGAGAAGCTTGAGGAAGAGGAGGTAGAGAAGATTTTTGAGGAGGACATCGCAAGAGGTCTGAGTAAAAAAGATAAGGTAGAAAATGTAGAAGAAGAATGGGAGAATGTTAAAAAGGAAATTCTTAAATCAGCAGAAGCAAACTTAGGCGGAATAAAGAGAACTGGTAGAAAACCTTGGGTTTCAGAAGATATATTGCAGCTGATGGATGAACGTAGAAAATATAATAATGCTAGTGATGAAGAAAGTAAAAGGAACTATCGGCAATTAAGAAATGCTATAAACAGGAAGTGCAAACTGGCGAAAGAAGAGTGGATTAAAGAAAAGTGTTCAGAAGTGGAAAGATAAATAAACATTGGTAAAATAGACGGAGCATACAGGAAAGTTAAGGAAAATTTTGGGGTACATAAATTAAAATCTAATAATGTGTTTAACAAATATGGTACACCAATATATAATAGGAAAGGTAAAGTCGATAGATGGGTGGAATATATTGAAGAGTTATACGGAGGAAATGAATTAGAAAATAGTGTTATAGAGGAAGAAGAGGAAGTTGAGGAGGATGAAATGGGAGAAACAATACTGAGATCTGAATTTAAGAGAGCATTAAAAGATTTAAATGGCAGAAAGGCTCCTGGAATAGACGGAATACCTGTAGAATTACTGCGCAGTGCAGGTGAGGAAGCGATTGATAGATTATACAAACTGGTGTGTAATATTTATGAAAAAGGGTTTTTCCGTCAGACTTCAAAAAAAGTGTTATAGTCATGATACCAAAGAAAACAGGGGCAGATAAATGTGAAGAATACAGAACAATTAGTTTAACTAGTCATGCATCAAAAATCTTAACTAGAATTCTATACAGAGAATTGAGAGGAGAGTGGAAGAAGTGTTAGGAGAAGACCAATTTGGTTTCAGGAAAAGTATAGGGACAAGGGAAGCAATTTTAGGCCTCAGATTAATAGTAGAAGGAAGATTAAAGAAAAACAAACCAACATATTTGGCGTTTATAGACCTAGAAAAGGCATTCGATAACGTAGACTGAAATAAAATGTTCAGCATTTTAAAAAAATTAGGGTTCAAATACAGAGATAGAAGAACAATTGCTAACATGTACAGGAACCAAACAGCAACAGTAGCAATTGAAGAACATAAGAAAGAAGCCGTAATAAGAAAGGGAGTCCGACAAGGATGTTCCCTATCTCCGTTACTTTTTAATCTTTACATGGAACTAGATGCTACGATTTGCTGATGATATAGTAATTCTAGCCGAGAGTAAAAAGAATTCAGAAGAAACAATGAACGGCATAGATGAAGTCCTACGCAAGAACTATCGCATGAAAATAAACAAGAACAAAACAAAAGTAATGAAATGTAGTAGAAATAACAAAGATGGACCACTGAATGTGAAAATAGGAGGAGAAAATATTATGGAGGTAGAAGAATTTTGTTAATTGGGAAGTAGAATTACTAAAGATGGACGAAACAGGAGCGATATAAAATGCCGAATAGCACAAGCTAAACGAGCCTTCTGTAAGAAATATAATTTGTTTACATCAAAAATTAATTTAAATGTCAGGAAAAGATTTTTGAAAGTGTATGTTTGGAGTGTCGCTTTATATGGAAGTGAAACTTGGACAATCGGAGTATCTGAGAAGAAAAGATTAGAAGCTTTTGAAATGTGGTGCTATAGGAGAATGTTAAAAATCAGATGGGTGGTTAAAGTGAGAAATGAAGAGGTATTGCGGCAAATAGATGAGGAAAGAAGTATTGGAAAAATATAGTTAAAAGAAGAGACAGATTTATATGCCACATACAAAGGCATCCTGGAATAGTCGCTTTAATATTGGAAGGACAGGTAGAAGAGAATTGTGTAGGCAGGCCACGTTTGGAATATGTAAAACAAATTGTTAGGGATGTAGGATGTAGAGGGTATACTGAAATGAAACGACTAGCACTAGATAGGGAATCTTGGAGAGCTGCATCAAACCAGTCAAATGACTGAAGACAAAAAAAAAATGGACATTCATGAAAGGCGCGAAGATTTTTAGCGCTCCAAATTCGGCAATTTTGGCTGTTAATGTAGCCATCTAAGTGAAACCATGTCTTATCGCTGGAATAAACTAGATTCAGAATTTCAATATCATTGTCATCAATAAGAGAACGAAACCAACGAAATAGTGTAAACGTTTCCCATGATCTGTTTCTTTCATTTCTTGAACGACAACGATACGATAAGCATGCAATTGTAATTTTTTAGTAGCCCTGAAAGCTGTAGATAGTGAAAGCTCATCCTGTAAATAACTATCTGAGCGATTTTCTGTGTGAGCGAGTCAAACGTTCTTTCACATCCTCCAGAACTTCTATTATATACTAATGATGGTCGACCTGTACTTTTCCGATCATGTTCACTCCCAGTCTCACGAAATTTATTTTTCAAACGCAAAATTGTCGACTTATTAGGGACTGAAGAATTGGGAAATTGTAGCCAAAACTCATCTTTCAATCGTTCGGAAGATTTATACGCTCAATAGCAAACAAACGTTTGTCCTTGAAAACGACGTAGATAACACAAAAGAGACGAATTTATACTTTTATAGCAATAGTGTATAAAAAGGATATTACAACTGTTAGAAGCTGCTAACCTTAAATACAGTGCTAACTGTAACTGCTAACTTTTGGGACATTTTGGGAGAAATAAAATTTACCTATGCGTGACTTCTACCTTCTTAATCTTAGGGTTGCGTCCTTTTTTAAATACCCGTTACAATCGAATAAATCGGTAATAAAACAAGAGATGTTAAATTAGTTAGGATATGTTTTAAATAAATAAATTCAGTGTTACCAGGACTGTTATATTATTTACAAGAGGGTCACGACTCGCTTTGACACCCTTCAGCCCCCTGGACCCCCGCTGTGTTTTATCATAAATCAATATCACAATTATTCTCATGCTTATGAGAATAATACTGATAAATAAAATTAAAATTTATAAAAATTATCAATCTATTGTAATTTCTTCAGAGCAACAGTATGGTCAGTACAGAACTCGAAAATATCTGAAGTATGGGAGTTTCAGAATAGTCGATTCCCCAT
Source organism: Lycorma delicatula (assembly GCF_047948215.1). Lineage (NCBI taxonomy): Eukaryota > Metazoa > Arthropoda > Insecta > Hemiptera > Fulgoridae > Lycorma > Lycorma delicatula. The sequence continues at coordinate 115,820,718 of NC_134457.1, read as the reverse complement.
ATTAAAAGTAGTATACATTAAACTGGTTTTACGTACGAAGGACGAGTAAAAAAATTTTCTCGATTCTTAGTGTTACCCGACAAACACCACGAAGAGGTGACCGTACTTCGATTCTCTTTTTTTACTTTGTTTTTTATGTTATTTTAAGGTTTTAAATTTTTTATGTTTTTGTAGAACAGTTTGTGAACAACATAAAGAATGGACTTTGATTCAATATTTTATACCTTTCCTCTCTGGAGTGTATATATACAGATTGTTCCCACACGAGGCGCTGGAGCAAGTCACATACAGTTCTCAGTGCGAGAAGCATTGACTCTCCGAGTGGAAACCTACAACTTGAAGCGTCTACCCTTGTTGCTTATTGTTGTCGAAGAAGCAATATTAAGTGAAAACTAGAAGCGCTTGAAAATGAAAAACAAATCTAAAGGAATGTACGCTGTACACCGTCGCACCTTTAAAGTTACTTTTTTCGATAATCGAAAAAAAAGAGTCCTTTTTTGTAGAAAATTTAATTTCAAATGTTGCAAGTGATTTCTACATTCATTCCACATGACCAATGGTTTGTCTATAGTAAAGTTAAATATCGGCAAGAAACATAGCCCGGTAGTTACCGCAAGCTAGTAAAAAGGCCGCCATTTTGAATCGGTGAAACATTTTGTAATGGCAATAGTCCTATGTTCTTTCCAGGTATAAAAACTATGTTCATGCAAAATTTCAGCTCAGTCAGTTGAATAGTTTTTCTGAAAGAGTGACACTCACAGAAACCACTAGATTTATATATTTAATAGATAGTTTCATCGTTAAATCGTGGGAAGTAGCTCACTCTATTTTTTTATAAAACCTTTTTTTAAATTAGACAAATCTATTTTCTTTGAGAAAAATAGTAAATTTTGAAATGCGATAAACATTAAAGAATTTCGTGTTTATAAGCGAGCATATACATTTCAAATGTGAATGAGTTCGTACTAAATGTTGATTGTTGAACCACAGTAATTGATAACCGATAAAAACAAGAATTTATTGTGAAACTGTTTTAAAACACTTGTTTTTCAGTTAATTACTACTTATATCTTAATCTTAAAGTAGTGCTTTAAAAGATATAAATTTAATGCTCCAGATAGAAAATGTCAGTGTTATTTATTTTTTTAAAAGGTTATCTAAGGCAGTAAATAATTCTTTTATAGAATTCACTATTGTTGGCCATTATCTTATCATTATATAAGTATGGTTTAAGCAAAAATATTCATTGTGGCTATAGGTTAAATGATATTTATGTAATAATTTCATAAAAGAACATTAGATTACTTTTATTTTATTTTTTTACCATTATTGTTTTAAATGTTTTTTTATTAATTTATAATTGTGTTTTAAAAATTCTGTATTAATATAATACCACTTCTGCACGGTATTAACTACGTACAATCGTTATCACAATTATTTTTATTATAATTTTAACACGCAATTAATTCCTTTATAAATTTAATAATATATTTTTTCACTGACTGATAAAATTATTCATCTAACTGAGATTATAAAATTAATTTGTGCATTCCAAATAATTGATAGAACCTTTTTTGTATTCAAGCGTTATCGTATACATTTTGTATACACAAATGTAATTGTAACAAAATCTTAAAAAAAAAAAACTTTTTAAAAGTGTAAATTTGAACTACTCTCGTAATTTATTCGGTGACATCAATTAATTGTTGTATGTTACTAATGGCACTTTGTGTTTTTCTCATTGAAATTTGTCCCTTATAACTTTATTACAGTTTTCAGAATAATGAAATCATCTTTTAATTTTTAATTTTTGATTTTTAACTTAGTTATTATTTTAAATAGATTTCTACATTAAATTACTTTAATGTTAACATTTTTAAGCTTTTCTTCTGTAAAACCTTCTTTTTTAGATCAATATTAAGCGACTGTAACCGAAATCTAGAAAATATAAACAATAGATAATATAATTGTTCATCATTTTGAATATTAATTTTCTTAAATAAAAATGCTTATTTAAAAAAAAATCGTATTTAAAAAATGTTAAAGACAAGTTTGTTGATTTATTCATTAAGGCAAACTGAGTTTATGAAACTCGGTTCTAGAAGAAAAAGCAGAATGTAAAAATGTTAAAGGAAACTAAGATCAGGATATATGAAACGGGAAAATGAGAATGTAGGATGTAGACTTTGTTGAAGCTGAGATTAACACAGAATAGAAAGGAATGGAAAAGTGCTTTAAACGACCCAACTAATTGCAGATAAAGAAAACTACTTAAATTGTATTTACTGTTCGTAGTATAATCAAATAAACAGTATCAATTCTACATTACACCTTAACTCGGTAGTGTTCCATTAGAGTAACTTACCGTAAGTTCACCTTTAAAAAAAATCCTGATATAGCCTTTAACGTAATTTTGGGTTAAATTATTAGAAAGATTTTCGAAAATTAAAAATTAATTAAATTTATACCTGAATTTAACCGTATCCGAGTAAGGGTAAGCAAATTAAATTTTATTTGATAAGATTTTATATCTGACCAATACATATTAGTTTAATCAATTAATTCAGAGAGCATTAAAAATAGAAGGGAAGACAGGTTTTACATTTCGGTTATTAAGCTAGTTTAGTCTCATAAATAAAGATTCAAGCAGCGAACTTAAACATGTATTGCAAAATTCATTTCAATTTGTCAATTTGCAATTGTCACTTGTCAAATGAATACGCTTGCTTCTTCGCAAAAAATTTTGAATATAGCATAAAATTGGGGAAGAGAGAATCTTTAAAATACAGTTGATATTAGGATAAATAACGAAGTTTTTACCGACTAAGATTTGAAATGAAAAAATCGTACGAAGTTAATAACTAAAGTTTTAATGATTGGTTTATCGAATAACAGAAATTATTGTCAATGAGCAGAGAAATCGCCCGTAAATTATCCGACCAACAGAAGTTCGTGGTCACAAAGTTTGAAACAAACTTCTTCATACAGAAACAAATTGATTAGAATTCGTTGTCCGAATTACAAAAATTTGTTAGTAACTTTAAAAGGAACGATTATATATTTTAGATTTTGGAAGATTTAGATTAATTTATTATTATTAATTAAATAAAAATAAGTTTTTAAAAATTTCAGATCTGACGTATATTACCATTGTTCACAACCTCTTGATGTTCAATTTTTGTCTTTAGCTTTATACTAACATATTAGTACTCGTACATCCCCATCAATAAATTATGTGAAATAAGAGATTTTTAATGAATTATTAAAATTTAAGTATACAATACAAATTATTACTATTTAAGTAAGGAATTTGGTAAGAATAAGATGAATTACAGAAGATGAGGAATGAAAAAGAGGGCAGTCAAGATCGGCAACCAAACGCTTAATCAGCACACACATGAAAGAAAGAAAAGGGCTATCTGGTGTCAATAAAGCTTTTTCTCCGCACTCTTCTTTAAATATTTTTTCATGAATTTTTTAATTTCTTTTAAGGATTGCTATACAGAACCAGAGAAGTACTTTCACAGAAATAACAACTTTTAAAATTTTTATAAAACCATTTAAAGTTTAAAAGTTTTAGTGAGCAGATTATGAACTAAATCTAATTAAATCGTGGCAAACGAAACATAATTTTCTGATTTTGTTTGTTTTTTTTTTTTTTAAATAAAACCGAACAAAGTAAAAAAAAAAGATAAAAATAACCAAGTGATTGTTTATTTAAAAAATTAATTTAATATTTTGTTTTTTAATCGTTATTGTTATTTTATATGACGTAATTATTTTTTTCTAACATAAAATTTAATGCTTTTATTATCAACATAGAGCTGTAAAACTGACCGATATACTTTCTAAACAGACAGTATTCTATTTGCAAATAGAAGATACAATAAAAAAAATTATGACGAAAAAATTAAGAACGTACTGAATATACAGAGTCATTCACGGGAACCGGATGTTTTTGAAGTGGGTTGTACTCGGGCGTTCATGGTGGGAGGGGCACGTGGCTGGTGTCTGACGTTTCCTTTGTTCATAGCATTTACATTTTAGTCGTTGAGATGGAACCGTGGACGCTAGACCAACGCCTGTACGCGTATGACAGTTTTGTGTGAAATGACGAATCCGTAACTGCTGTTCAGCGAGATTTCCGCCGTCAGTTTAATATTCATCGTAATGCAAGTGTCCCTTCTCGTAACACAATATTGCGATGGGTAAACAACCTTCGAACAAGCGGTTCAATATTGAAGAAAAAACCACCGGGTCCCCGACGAACTGCTAGCACTCCGGAGAACATCGAACGAGTAAGGGAAGACATTGTCAGAAGCCCACGCCGCTCTATTCAGAGGCATTCAGCAGCGCTTCAAATGAGCACAAGTACGGCAAGACGAATTCTGGATACAGACCTGCATTTCCATCCTTACAGCAGTTAAACGAGCAAGATTTCATGCAGCGATTACAATTTTGTCGACAAATGCTTACCATTTTTGAAGAAAATGAAAATTTGTTATTGTTAATGAGTGACGAAGCCCATTTTCATCTGAATGGCTTCGTCAACAAACAGAATTGCCGGTATTGGGCAGAAAGAAACCCACATCGGCTTCACGAGAGACCACTTCATAGCCCAAAGGTGACTGTCTGGTGTGCAATAGGAAAGGTCGGTGTTATTGGACCATATTTTTTTGAAGAAAATGACGCTGCCGTAACTGTAACAGCTGATCGTTACATTGCGATGTTGAATACGTTTTTCATCCCTGAGTTACAAAACCGGGGAATCGATTTTCAAAATGTTTTATTCCAGCAGGATGGAGCTACAGCGTACACAACGAGGGCAACGATGGCTGTTCTCCGTAACTTGTTTCCGGGACGGATCGTTTCCAGATTCGGCGACATTCCTTGGTCCCCTCGGTCCCCCCGACTTGAGTAGTTGTGATTTTTTTCTGTGGGGGTTTCTGAAATCGCGTGTGTACGGCAATAAACCGCGTACATTGGAGGACCTAAAGATCGCAATTCGTCATCACGTCACCCAGATTGATGTAGACATGCTGCAAAGAATTGAGGCCAGTTACCGTGAAAGGCTACAACAATGTATTGCCCAAAATGGACATCACTTGCCGGACATAATTTTTCGTTCATGAGTAAGTAACAAATGCTTTGATTTAACAACTGTTTCAGTGCCAATGAAACTTTCTTAAAGTAAATATTCAATTTTTTATGATTATTTTAAAAACATCCGGTTCCAGTGAATGACCCTGTATTTGTTGGTAAATTAAGAACTTATTGAATTGTGTTTGTTATAAATTAAGAACATATTGAATTGTGTTTGTTAATTAATCTTGTGACATGAATAGAATAAAGCTCTGAAAATTTATAAAGCAGACTTTTACCAAAGCATTGCGTGTTGTTTACATTCAACGTATCATTTGGTTGTTATTGTTTTGTTTTGTTTTTTGTTGCTTTTTTTACTGGCTTTTTTTAACTGAATAGTAAAATGTCTGGGTTTATATCAGCTTAGTACAGCTTTATCCAAACTGTATAAGTGATAAGTTTAGTTCGTTATTCAGATTGAAAAAAATAATAATAATAATAAATAAAGCGATTATTAAAACAAACGTAAATTTGTTACATCTGCAATAAATTTTATCTAAAAAAATTGTTTTAAAATCCTTAACAGGGATTTTCCCATTCTTAATGAAAAATGTTTAATCTTCTTTACTCATTCTATTTCTGAAAAGTGGTATTCATTTGAGTAAGATATTAAATTTAGTTTAAAATTGACTTTTTAAAAGATTTTTGTGGCTGAAAAAATATTTACATAACCAATAATTTCAAATTTATAACCCGACAATTCACGGGCAACTTTAATGAGGAGTAGCAAAGTTAAAATGACTTCAAGGCATTAACCAGTGCTTGAAACGGCCGAATGCCAACCTCTCCCTCAAGTTACTATTGATTTACAAAGTTATTAAAAATAAAATTACTTTATTTAATTCTAGATATTCATATAGATTGCGTTATTTTTGTCCATGTTTACCCAACATTCACTAAAATAATTACATTTTTTGCAGCTAGTAAAAAAAACCGGTTAAACTAACCTTACTCTTGCACGGTAAAAAAAAAGTATATAGATTTATGTGGTGTAATGATTTCAAATTTAATTTAATAATAAGTAGTTTAATATTGTGGTATTACATACATAAAAATTCCATACAAGTAATAATATAAATAAGTACCGCAGTTAATCACTCACTCATTTTAATACCAATGAGTTGTTATATTATTTATTAATTTTATAACGGATTATTTTTAAGACTAACACTCGTAACTAAAAAAAATAGGTATTTTATTTGTGATTAAATAGGTGTGGTTGGTATCAATTAATTTAATAGAATATGGTACATATTATAACCAACACCGAAGGCAAAAAAGAAAAGGTAAAAATAAGTTTATTTGACTGATATATTAGAACAGAGAGCTTTGCTATGCCCACATGATAGTCACGTTTTGTTTTACAACTCACGTGTTTTAATATTACGTGAACTGTTATATATCCCCTCTACTTTACCGCTACTCTTTGTATCTATGTATTTTACGATTACTTAACACAATATTAGTTAGCCGCAGTCATCTAAGGCAAGTAATAACGATTGTGGTCAATCACAATCAACATCTCGTCACCGTCATTCAATATTTACAAATATGGAAAGCTTAGAGCAAATATCAAAAAGTGAAACCGTCAAACTTCGGAAAAAACATATAGGGTATGTATAAATTACAAATTTAAAATATTATTTTTAAATATACCACTAAAGAAAAAAATTTATTTATTTGTTTTTGTTTTTATTTTTTTATCATATCGTAAAATCTGAATCTATTTGTTATGTCAATGATGAAAATTGTTATTTTTTTTTGTTTACACAACAAACACACACATATCCAGAACGAGAGGTAGAAAGTATTTATATATCTACATTAAATTAGTTAGCACATGTTATAAAACTATATAAGTTACCGTTATTACCGTTACCAACGTATACATCTTTGAAAACGTTTAAAAAATTGGATTACCTAGAGACGATATAAATAATGACGGAAATTTAAAGGTAAACAATTAATATGATCATTTTAATTGAACACTTTTTATCTGTTAATTTTTAAAAAAAAACTTATGTGATGACCGAATTAGATTTTTTTATTAATATGAATTCAAATAGAAATCGTGCATAGTAGGCTATATCATAATTTTTTATGTTTCATACAGAATTAGTGAAACTTATAACAATATTTAAATTACTAATTAATCTAAAACTAGTTACTGAGGTTTAAGTCATATTTTGCATCAATAAATAATTGATATTTATAATAATTAACATTTTTATAATTTATTTACATTATTTATTCATCTGAATACAAAATAATAATTTGTAGAATTTAATTTTTTTTTTATTTCCTCAAAATGAGAAATAGTTTACAGGTTTGGAATTGAAATTTTGAATAAAAGTTTATCCTTTTTAATTTAGTAATTTACCTTACTGAATGTAAACAACGTTCATAAGACTTTTTCGCGCAGAAGAGACAAATTAAATCATGGCCTTACACAACTATCCATTCTAGTGTTTCTTAGTTTATAAGACATGTAAAGGATCTAAAACACAAGCGACATCAGAGATACAAACGAAAGTATTCTGAATGCTTTCTTTGGTAGTAATGATTGTTATTATGCAGTCAATCTCAGTGGTGTCTAGAGTGAAGGTATAATTTTTATGGCTAAATTCGCTATCAATTGCATTTCGATTGGCTTGACTTGGTATATATTTGGTTCAATGAAATAAATATTGGGAAATCATTTTGTATTCCAAGGTTTTCTTATTAAGTATATCATGGGATGCTTATTATTCTTGAGAATGGTTATACTATAACAATGGTTAATTAATAGTTAAAAATAATTGATGTTCCAGATCACGTTGCCTAAATTGTTTGGTTATAGCATCTAAATATATACGAAATAATAAACGTGATAAGAATAATGTTCATAATGGATGCAAAAATATCTTGGCGTAGCCTACCTAGAGCTCTCGTGTCATAGATAAGCAAATGACAGAACATTTTACGGTTAATAGTAGAAAACTAAATAAACAACTGATTTGGTTTTAATATACTTGTATGATAAGATGTGTACAATTAAATAAAAAGACTTTAAAATGAATTTACTGTGTATGTAGTACATAATGTATATATATAATATGCCTTGCTCACTCTTTCTCTCTCTCTCTCTCTCTCTCTCTCTATATATATATATATATATATATATATATATATATATATATATATATATATATATATATATATATATATATATATATGTTAGCAATCCATTTTAATCGAACTCATTGCTGCGTGATTACACCAGTTTAATATGCAATTTAAGTTAAGCGATATTAGTATTGAAATTTTATTTCAGTATTATATCGTAATATTTGTTGAATGATTATTTTCAAATGAATAAGTAGAAACTGACATAGTTGCGACTTCAATGATTTATATCCCTATTGATTGTGCCACAGTAAATTTACACTAAACTAGCGACTTATTAAACCTTAAATGTATGTTTTATCAAAATTTGGATAACCCTATAAATTTTCTAAAAGAGAATACCACCAGGCATGAGCAAAGGCTGTCTGGAATGTGGAAATAAGTATCACATTTTTTCTACTAGAATAATTTTTTTTTTAAATGAGGTTGACTACGTAGAAAAGTTGGAATAAAAACATGATACTTATATCATCATGCTTTTATCCCAGGTTTCCGACTAATTTTCTTGAACTTTTGCAAGAAAATATTTTGTTATCAACATTACATTAGGCTATTTCATTAATATTACATTATTGTGAAAAATTTCGATAGCAATTACTGATGACAAAAAATAAAAATATACTGAAATCGCTTGAATAATTTTCACAAACCTTACACAGAACAGCCAAAATAATTTCTTCTTAAAATACAAAATAAGAAAACATCGGCGGTCCATTTAGTGAAGGCTTAAAATACCTCCTCCTTTTAAGGAATTTGGTTCTAAAAAGATCACATACAAATAATTTAAATTAGTATATATTGAACGTCGAGTTTACAATTTTTTTCATTTTTCCTGAATAAGGTATTAGATATAATTGTTTTTCTTTGGTTGATTTTGAGTACCTGTTAATTTAGAATAAAATTTACTTTCAAAATATAATTTATTATTATTCTGTAAAGTTCCTACAGCCATTTTGGGGTCAGAAAATCGCTCAATCAAGGAACTTATGACTTCATTTTATCCTTTGTTTTTTATTATAAATAATAATAAAACATCAGACTTGAAAAGTCCACATTTGTACTATTATGTCGACTTTAATAGTTACGGAAGGTTAATTAAAACAAAGGACTTTAGTTTTTTTAATTGATATTACAAGTATTTTACAATACCTCTAGGTAAAAATAAAAAATAAATTCCAAGTAATCTCAGAATAATTCTTTTAAACATATTCCAGCTTATAAGAAACAAATTAAATCGTGGTTTCGATATGACAGTTTAATTATATCTACACACCAGATTATTAATTTCTTTCTTTTTGCGTTACGAATTTACTCATTTTAACTTTATTCTAAATTATATATATACTAGGCAATCAGGGCTCGCTTCGTTCGCCCGACGGTTTATAAAGAAGGCTCCACCCCCTATACCCCCAACGGGTTTTTTATCCTCATGTTTGTGAGAATATTAAATATTTTACATATATTCATTAAAAAAGAAAATAATTTTACTTCATTATATTTATGTTGCCATGGTGACAGAAAGATAATGAAGTAAATGGATTAATTTTTGTTTCTTTAATGAATATCTTCAATATCTTACCCCCAAGGGGGCTAGGGCCTCGAACTGTGGCTTAAAACCTTCCCTGGGATAACACAAATGTATCCTGAAAATTTGAAAGCAATCGGTCGGTTGGTTCTCACGTCATGCTGATGCAAACAGACAGAACCACAAACTTTCGCATTTGTATATAAAATACAACATATTTTTTTAAAAGCCTGTACATAAATTCAGTTGGTCTGTTAATGCGTGTCGTTACACTTTTCGAAGGTAACAATTTTATGTGTATGTAGCAATGTAGAATGAAAAAGTAATTTATACAATGACATTTAGTTTTTATGCTTTCATTCAAAAAGAGTCAAAACAAGTCTTTTAAGATCCAGTTAATATCACGTATTTCTCCATTTTTTATGAAAAATTACTAACTACCACTTAAGTTTAATTATCACAAAGATATTATTTTTAATAAAAAAATTCTCGTACTTTTTCTTATTTTTTTTAAATAGATAATTTTGCATCCACAATCATACAAAAAAATAAATAAATAAACTACAAAATCTTTTTTTATTTAGAAAACTCTCTACAATTCAGTAACATTAGAGAATTTTTTACTTTAGAGACAGATCATAATCTTTTGTTTATTTATTGTAATTAGTACCATTCATTGTCGCTATGTAAAATTTTAAATAAATATGAAAATTTTCAGCTTTTTAAATCTATGGTTTTCGAGTTTTAATTTCTTAATAATTTTGTTTCACTTTTAACAGATATTTTTAGCGCAATTTAATAAAAATAATTTTCAAAGCTATTTTTTTTTTCTAGTTTTTAACACTCAATTAGAGAATTCCTTCCAACCCAGACATCGAACCCATTATACAGAATAATCTACAATTAAAGATTCTAGTCTATATCACATAGTAAATCAAAGAGGAAATTTTTATTAAGGAAATTTTATAGATTAGGTGTGAAATACGAAAAGCTGAAGCTCTTAAATATACAAAAGGAAAAACTTAGAGAAAAATATCGATCGAAAGTAAATAGTATTCCAATCGAGTTTGTATTTATTGTTTATTAATAATCCTGTTTGGATTGTATATACCGCATTTTATCTGATAATGAAGGGAAGGAAGACTTGAAGTTCATAACTTTAGGAACAAAAATTAAAATGTTTGTGCGCATATTTGTATTCAAAGATGACGTACAGAAATTTAGCTGGATGACCCTACGGAAAATTAGTCCAAAAGAAAAAGTCCGTAAGACTAGAGAAAATAAAATAATTGTTAACTCATTACTAGTGTATCAATATTACAATTACTCATTTGTGATTAATCTTTACATCTAACATATGATTTAGTAATTATTAGAATTTATTTTTTTATTAGCTATATCGTAAAAATTAATAGACTAAATAGAAGCTTATCGTTTTTATATACAACACTGGTCTGAAACTGCTGATTATTAAAAACTATCTTCATCATTATAATTGATTTTCACATTTTTTAGAATATTTTTTCTTAAGCACAGCTCTTTACTGTATCACAAAGGAATTTTTATAAAACGCATTTAAAACTAGGAAAACAACATTTAGAATTCCAGTTGAAACTTATTAATATTAGAGGAAATAGAAAAAGATTGTTTAGTATACAGAATAAATAACAAAACAGACAAAAAAACAATCATTCTTGATTGATATATTCTGGACTTGTGAATAACTGATAACTAAAAAACGTTGATTAAAAATACGAAAATTGGAAAACGATAACGGGGAAAAATTTGTTATTAGACAGTTAATGAAACGAATTAGAGATTTCTGTGGTCTTTCACAGGTAAAATTCTAGTTAGAAGTATTAAAAAAGGCACTTTTCTCTGCTTTTTTCATTTTTTTTTTTTTTTTGTATGAAAACTTTCAGTAATGAAAGAAAGGTCAGAGAAAATAATGTGGGAAGTAAGACTATCCTCGATTTTTTTTCGATTTATGAAACGACTTATCGATAACATAAAATAGACGAATATAGCTCATTTAAGTATTTTCTTTCCTAATACAAACAGACGAATATAGCTCATTTAAGTATTTTCTTTCCTAATACAAACAGTTTCAGTGAAGAGCCCTTCATTTGAATTTTCACTTATTGAACTAATTATTCAGCAAATTCCCTTTTAACTGACTTAAATCCTTCCCATTTCATAAAATAACACTCATAAAACTTAAATTTTTATCATAATTATTTAGAAATATGATAAAAAATTTTCTGATGAGTATCATTTTGGGATATGCATAAATAAATTACAGATAATATACCAACAATTATTTTAATATTTTGAAACAATTGTTTATTACTATGAAATTCGTTTTGTTATAGTTTATCTTTATGTTAGTAATTCATAATTCATATTTGTGTAACTTGGACATGCAAATCACGTTTTTTGGTATGGAAAATGGGGAGATAAAATGATGAAAAATTATTTTCATCAGAAGTTGACAGACATATTTCATATTTCTCATAAATATCATATCCAATGTGTAATATATCAACAATATATATCAACATATATATCAACAATCAATATGTGTATTAGCATCAATATATGTTCTATAACAACAATTAATAAAAAATATATAAATAAATAAATAAAAATAAAATGATGAATTCCCATTAAACTGGTTTTGAAAGTACCTGCGGTTACCATCATTAAGATGATAAAAAGAAAATGATATTATTAGGTAATGATAAATTATATTTATGATTTTTAAAATATAAGGAATTTATAATAAATTCCGCTAGCGCAATTATCCACTCATTCTTTAACGTGTATTCGGAGCACAATGTCTTCAGATTTTGAAATTTTACAGTATCTAACGAAGTTAGTTAAATAATAAATTTAACTTACAAATAATTAAAGTTAAATCATAAACTTGACTAACTTCGTTAGTTTAATTTTAAAAGAATATTTTAAGAAGAATTTTACAATTCTCCCACTTTGTAAACAACTGAAAAACAGAATTCCTGCATTTTGATTTATTTTACGTACCGTTTTTAGTTGTAAGACTTTTTTAATGATAAAATCCATTGAAATCTAAAAGATTTTCAACTCTACAAATATTTAATTTTTGTTGAATGCTAAAAATTAACTAAATTGTTATTCAGAAATTAATAAAACTATAAAGCTAAAACTTTTGCTAACGTTCCCAAACGTTTTATAGATTTAGATCGATCGCAAATCTATATATTTTTTTTTTTCTCGCACACATATATACAAATATATATATATATACATATATATATATATACAAATATATATATATATACATATATATAAACACATACGAGCAAAGAAATTAATATAATATAATATTAGTTTTATATATATGTATATATTACAGTATTTTTCCAAACCCTTGGTTTTAGGGACATTACAATTTTCCATGTAATTATACTTATATCCTAGATATATGCTCAAAAAAAAAGTTTTTTTTAAGAAATCCGCCTCATATAGTAAATAATCTACATAGTACAATCACCGCAAACAGAAATCCAATATAGTTAACATGGAATCTTTAGGATCATAGGATTAAAGACTTCCCTCAGATTTTTTTTTTAATAAACATTTATTGGTTAAGACTACAAGAAAAGAAAAAAAATCTTTTGACAAGATATTAACAGTATTTAAACATGAATAAATGGACATCAGAATAATTCCTTTTTTGTTACACTGTCAGAAACTATATAATCAATAGATATAAATAGTAAACGTAACGATTTCTCGATTAACTAATTCGGAGTTTGAAGATTCACATTTAAATAATAAATACGTCCACATATATTTACAGTGAATAAAGCGTGTATTTTACAATTTTTTTTTTTGAGTAATGGATATTAATATATAATTAAAACAATAAGATATAAGTATGCAAAATGGTTTTTCCAGAATCAAGCCGACCAGACAAGAGTCAGTCCGATTGAAGTTTATGCTTACTGACAATGGTAAAAGACGTGATATGAGAACTGGCACCAGCCATAGCAAACAGAACGAATCATTGATTAAAAAATGAACAATCGAACAAGTACATAGCAACCCAAAGCCGGGAGATAACAAACTGTGCTGGTGGTCCTGTCAAGGAAATGTACAAAAGACTTTCAACGGTCTGTACATCGAAACTGTAAATGACAATGTAAACCAAAAAGGTCAAGCTTTAAAAAGATCGGTTTGTTGTCTGTGTTTGTTTAACAATCATCGAAAGTAGTTGTAATTTGCCGCAGTCTTCTTAATTGCTCACAAGAAGAAATAGTGGAGTCAAGGAGTGATTCAATGCCGCAGGTTAACCAAGAAACTCAACGCTCCTCCTCCGGCTTGCAAAGACAAAGGCTCTCCAGGACGATGACCCCACATGTGGACCCTCCCACTCCCACCAAGGATAATTAATATATATATATACACAGATACACATATATATATTATTATTATTATTATTATTATTATTATTATTATTATTATTATTATGCTTTTACGGCCAACATGGGACCACTTAAGTCAATTTTAGTTGGATCTTTTCAGAGAAAAGCGTGTTATTTTACTCTCCGAGCTGCCCAGTATTTCTTCATCCGTTCAGATCTTGCTTTCCTTTCTTCATCTGTAAACACCCTCTTTGTTGTATTTTGTCGTTTGTCTGTCTTTTGTTTAAATCTAATGTTTTTGTCTTTTAGCTTTGTAACTTTTCCAGTTTTATTCTGTAGGTCAGTCAGGGAAATTCCCAATTCAATTCTTTCATATCTTCTCTAATTTCTTTGATCCATCCTACTTCTAGCTTTTGGAACCAGAGCTTTTCAATGATATTTCTTGACAGTCTTGTTTCCGGTGTCCTTATGAGATGACCAAAGAAAGAAATTATTTTTTTCCGCATAGTATCAGTAACAGGCTCTATTTCTCGATACACCACCTCATTTGGCACAATCCACCATTGGCCTTCTTTTTGGTGTTTTTATTGATGCACGTTCTGACAATTCTCCTCTCTACTTTCAGAATTTAATCAAGTCGGTTTTTCTGAGTGATTTTGAAAAGGGTCTCGCTCCTGTAGGTGACTTCTGGCTGAACTACAGTTTTATAATGGTTAAGTTTTGTTTTAGCCGAAAGGCATTTTTTGTTATATTTTGACTAAGATAATTTTTGGGATTTAATCATTTTATTTGTCCTGTTTTGCCATGTCACTTTTTCATTTAAATTATAAGTTAGTATTTCCCCTAGATATTAAATTGTTTTACTATTTTAATTTTCCGATTGTTTACCGTAATGTGCTCTATTACTAGAGGATCTATGGCCATTAGTTCAGTTTTTTCGAAAGAGATATGAAGCCCTATCTTTTGTGCTAGGTTTTGAAGGCTCATGATTTGTGTTTTGGCTTCTTCAATATTATTTGCTACAAGAGCGAGGTCATCTGCAAATCCCAGGCAATTTACTGTGATGGAGTTTTTCTTAGTACCCATTTTTATATTTTTGGGATTTATTTCATACCATTTTCTCATGACAAATTCGAGGGCACAGTTAAAAAGAAGTGGTGAGATGCCGTCTCCTTGCCTCAATCCAGTTTTTATGAAGAAGGATCGAGAGAGTTCACCTCTGAATTTCACTCTGGACTGGGTATTGGTTAAGGTTAATTTTATCATGTTTACGAGTTTAGGGTGAAGGCCCAGGTTTCTCAGAATATTCAGCATGGGTGGTCGGTGTATACAATCATAGGCCCTTTTAAAGTCGACGAAGGCGATTATTAGTTGTTTTTTCCGTCTTTTGTATTAAGTCCATCATAAGTTTTAGAGATATTATTTGCTCCGGGCAACCTCTCCATGGCCTAAATCCCCCTTGGTATTCCCCAAGTTCCAAGGGGAATACCTTGGAACTTGGGAATATATATATAAAATAATAATAACAATTATTATTATTACTTAGTTTTTTGGGTCTTGTTAAATGATAAATTATCTTGGAATTGTCAAATTAATTACTACTGTAAAAAAAAGAAGCCAAACCATATTGTTTATTTATGAATTATCTTAAACGTTAAGTCTATAATACCTATAAAATATTTTTTATTCTTACATATGTTATCTAATTTTTCAGTGAAGATTTTGATTATATATTTTACAGTTCATTATTTTTTATGTAAACTGTAGATGTTATATGATTATTCAATGTTATTTTAATACAAACTTTTATTAGTTAATTTTTCTACTCAAAATCTTATTTTAATGATAAGAAAAACAGTGTTATTATTTTTATAATTCCTTTATTTGTAGCATATTATCTGTTAAAGCTGAATTTTTAACTCCACCAAAAAAAGTTTTTTTTCTAAAAACTGAATTTATTGATAAACAATGATTGTTTTAAACTAAAAGGTTTTTCTCAAAATGATAAATTCTAAATTATTATATTCTCATAATACATAATACAAATCTACTAATAATATTAAAAAATATGTATTTTTTTAATAGTTTACCTTTTAGGCTTCTATAAAAAGTTGTATATGAGTGAAATGTATGTATTAGTATTATACTGAGAGTGACAGGTGTAAGTTTTCGACAAAACATCTACTGTTTTATTACATTTGGTTGTTAAATGTAATTAATTTTCTTTTTTTTATATATGTATTTTTTTACTTTATGGCATCATTGCTCTCCATGTAGTTCCATATAATATGTTATGAATTAGAAATTGAAATTACTAGTCAGTTAATATTTAGCTTATTTAAAAATAAGTTATTATACTTTCTTAAAAAAAAAAAAAAAAAAAAAAAAATACTCTAATTTTCATGTTAGTACTAAGAACACAATTAATGTACACCTCTTTGTGACCAAAAAGTCACAAGAAAATTAATTAAAAGCTAGTATGTTAAATCAAGATGAATCCAGTACTCATGAAATTTTTGGTATTTTATTTTGCACTTGGTGTGCATAGATAAACAGATATTTAACATTTCAAATTATTTCCCAAATAAAAATGCAATAATAATAATAATAATAAAAAATGCAATAAAATTTAAAATAATGTGAATGATAAAATGATCATTGTTTAAAAATTCCAACATAAACAATATTAACTGGCACTTTCGTTTAATACATTCCATTCATGTTCATTTCTTATTTCATTATTCAAGATCACCTTTACTTGTTGCAAGGTCAATTATCACAAGGTCATCTGGAAATGCAATATTTCCATCTACAACTTCTACAAACTTACACTTACAGAATAACTTATAAAATACAAAATTTTTAATTAATAAAAATATTATTCAGCGAGTTTTTTTTTTAAATGTATTAGTAAAAACCATTATTTATTTAATTTTAGAACAAAAAAGTATATTTGTGGTTTTAAAATCCTTCTTCATATGTATATATAATAAAAGATTACTTCAGCAGCCGCAAAGGCTAGTTTAATCGTATTAGTACCAATAGTTACACAAAATCATTGGCAGCACCAGCAACATTTAAAAGATCTAGCTGTTATGGTGTAGAATAACTAATTGTTTTTCCCTCAGGAGCATAATACACTCCCCGTTTAGAAATAAATGAAAAAATAAAACAAATTTTTAAATTAATGTTTGTTCATCATTTATGAATTATCCATGCCAATTAGAAATTAGTAATTAGTCAAAGAATAAATCCTTCTGATCAAAATGTTGCTTAGTTCAAATAATAATTAAATTATGTACTTTTATTCACTGAAAAAATACTAAATATGAAAAAACATTAAGAGCAGAATTGTTTTAACGTTAAAAGAAGTGGAATTTTATTATTAATTCAGAGTTTATACTATAAAAAAAATATGGTATTGAAACAATTTATTAATAGTGAAACAACATCAAAAGAAAATAAACTGTTGCAAAGTTATTTTCCTATTTTCATTCAGTATCAAGTACGTGGAATTTTTAATAAAGAGGAGGTTAGAATTTAATAAAAATATGATTCCTTTATAAATCTCCCTATTATAAACAATGTATTTACTTTTTACCTGTACTAGATTGTTTAATAAATAACTTAGTGAAAAAAATAATGAAAATAAGTTTATTTAATGAATTAATTTTTTATAACATTTTACACCATTCATTATCAAGTAAATATTTGTTAAATTTACTATAGAATTAATAAAATTAGAATCAGCAAAAGGTAACGATGATAGTTACTAAACTTATTTGGCATTTGCATAGAACTTCTTGTGATAAAATGTTAAATTTTCTTTCTTCTTACAACCTTAAGTTGTTTTCATAATTAATGAAAAATAATAAGAAAAGGATTTAATATTGATTTGTTAAATCACAAAAGATATAGAATTCATCCACGGGTTAAGATAATCTAACAAACATAATTTAAAAAACTCAATTGACATTATTTACTCTTATTTTAACATAAAATGTCACAGTAGTTTTTTTTAACCAAGCTTATAATAAAAATTGAAACTACATCTACCTCCTTTAGAAAAAATAATTAAAAATTCCAGATGTTATGGTCAGCTTGTTAATGGAAGGAATGCTTGGTGGAATAGCTTCAATCATGTATACTTCTTATGATAGTTAAAAAAATATTGATTATAGTAAATTCAAAACAGTAAGACCTTTACTGATGAAGAAAAATTAATTAAAATATCATTTTCTTTATAATTTGTAGTTTATAATTAAAAAATGTTATAATTAATGGGGTATATTTTTATTTCATAAAATGAATAATGAATATTTTTGTAGCAATCATTAAAATTAAAAAATTAAATTTAAAAGTAGAAAATAAAAAATTAAAAAAAATTAATCATTAAAATTATTTTTCTGATATGAAATGTGACCACTTCTTTTGACACCTCCATTAGCGACTGATGTTGTTTTCCACTCTAGCATCAGGTGATGTTATTGCTGCAGTTATTTTATTATTTTTTGTAGAAACACACTTATGTAGTTGAAAGATGTACCAGATGCAACTTATTTTGTTCAATAATTACATTGTTATATGTTTATGTTTATATGTAGTCAAATTATTCAAATGTATATATATCTTTATATATATATATTTCTTCTGTGCGTGTGTATGTCACTGAACTTCTCGTAAACGGCTGGACTGATTTTGATGAAATTTTGTGTGTGTGATTAAGTTGATTCGAGAATGATTTAGACCCACAATTTGATCCGATAGAAAATGTTTTTTTAATTAATTAATTTATTTATGTGTTGTTGTTTAGGTTAAGGTGGTTGCGATGATTAAGGTTTACAATTAAATCCGGTAGGCAGCGCTGCGATCGCGTTTTAGTATTTTTTTAATTTTTGGCATATCAGTCAGAACCGGTAGTTGGTGGTGGGATCGGATTCTAGGATATTTTTTTTATTTTGTTGCTTTTTCTCATATCGGTTACTTGCGTCGTAGCTTAATGTTGTTATTACATTAAAATTCGTATTTTTAACAGTCTACTGTTTTTAGAGAGTAGTTTGAATTAAATCCGATAGGTAGTGCTGTTCTGACAATTGGATTTATTTACATTCTGACTTTTATAAAGTGAAAGGTTAAATTTTGTGAAGTTCCTAATGTTCGTTGTTTTTAAGGTTTTATGAAACTTTCAATTGTGTTCATTAATTTGTATGTATACTTAAACCTAGCAATAGCGAAGCATTGCCGAGTCTGCTAGAATTGCGCGCTTATTGAGAATATTATTTATTTAAATAACGTTTTAAAGTGTAATTAAAAAATATACATTGTGCAAATTTGTAAGATGCAGTATTGACGTGAGTATTTTACATGATTTTTCATGAATTCTAATGATGTATACACCTGCATTCAATAACAATCAACTTAACCTACAAATTTAAATTGTCAGTTCTTATTTGATTCTATGCAACTTATGAAGAAGTATTGAACGGCTCTTTGAAAATAAAAATGTCAGTTTGTAAAATAAATTATAACATTTATAAAATTAAAATATAATTTACGTATAATAATTATAGTTTAAACTATATTTAAAAAATTGAAGTTATAAATTTTGTAGCTGATTAATTTTATAAAAAATTTTATAAAATTGTTTTTAATTTACAATTATCTAAAACAGATGTTAAAATAAAAAATGAGAAAAATTTCTACTAAACTTTTAACAACGTTGCTTTTTTTACAGTGCTTTAATTTTTTATTAATTGATTAATTTAGCTATCACATGATATTAAGTGAAAATTAGAAGTAACGTGAATGAAAATTTAGGCACTTGCGTATCAACACCTCCGCAGCTACAGCTTTATTTAAAAACAAAGTAGTCAATCGGAATTCGATGGAAAATGAACAGTCTCTTTATTAATTTTAATAAATGGTTATTTATATTTATTTATTTTATAAATATAATTTAACCAAACTTAACCTACGCTCGCTAACCTTGACTAATTAATACCGTAATTTTTTGAGTATTTATTTAATAAATTCAGTAATTATTGCAATTATTTAAATAATCAAAACACTCCTGTTAATTAGTCAAGGTTAGCGAGCGTAGGTTAAGTTTGGTTAAATTATATTTATAAAATAAATAAATATAAATAACCATTATTAAAATTAATAAAGAGACTGTTCATTTTCCACCGAAATCCGATTGACTACTTTGTTTTTAAATAAAGCTGTAGCTGCGGTGGCGTTAATACGTAAGTACCAAAATTTATTAATTACATTAATTATTAATTTTACGACGTTTCGATTTTCGTCAGATATCTCAATATTTAGTGAAAATAGATATTAACCATACTATACATAATAATCAATAAATCCATTACAATAATACAACAATCACAAACTGATAATAGTCATACTAATAGTCATGTTAATGAAATTTCGTCCGCATTCCTGTTAATTTTAACTTAAATAAGTTACTTATATTTATGTGTTGTGCATTTATTACAGAACAATGCCACGTCAGGACAACGTCTGTCGGGTCCGCTAGTATATATATATATATATATTAATACATATGTATTTGTATTTTATTATAAAGTATAGTACTTTATAATATTATTTGTACTTTAATACACATAATGTATAATACACAAATATTCAAATCTGATCTTTTTCTATTCAGAAGAATTGATATTCTACAGATAAAAAAAAAATCCCTTTCAACACGCTGGAAAGTGGAGATTTCACCAGTGCTAAGTAGGGGATAAGAAAGATTTCCACCTTAAGGTTAAGAAAAACTTCAAATTTACTCAAACACAACAATGGTTGCATGTGAAAAAAGTTTCACATATTTAGCATATGACAAGCCCCACCTTACAATTTCAGCAATATTTTGGTCATCCCTTACCATAAGGGTTGGTCATATCAAAGTTGTTTCAGACAAAAATTTTGGGTTATGTTTAGAGGGCTAACAACCAATTTAAAGTGATTTGATACTTGCCTGTTAAGGAAGGTATGATTCATTTTTGTCTTCAAAACCCCATTTTTTCCACCCCCTGGGCCAGTGGTTGGTGCTATCAAGAAGCTTTATTTAGATAAGTTTTTGTTCTTTATCCAAAGAATAGTAGGAACTTTAAATGGATTCGATATTTTACTTAATAAGAAGGTTATACCAATAGTTTGTTTATTTGCAAAAGCCCCTCCACTTCCAACCCCATGGTTTGATTTTGGCTGTTAACAAACTCGACTTAGATTTTGGAATGAATTATTTTTAAGGAACAATTTGAAAGTGACTGTCGCAAAATTACGACAGTTATTGTGTCCACAAGAAAGTGAGGTATATATGTAGAGAGAGATATATAGAGAGTGAGAGAGAGAAAGATAAATGTATATATAAACTTCTGAGCTGACGGTGGTCTTGGGGTCTGGTGGACATGAAACGTGAAGATATGTCGAAATTTTTCGGAAGTCAAATCATGGTACCCATTACAATAAGTAGCTTTTCTTATGAAATCTACCTAAAAGGATACAGATCAAGGTTGTTGTATTTCTAATTTACTTTTATTAGGTGATCCTAAAAGTTTTATATCTTGTTATGGAGTTCTTGTGTGTGACCTTTGTATATTTTGTACATCATTCTGTTTCTCCAATGTAGAATAATTTTGAATATTACATTTATCTACTTTTTTAATTTTGTGAATTATTTTATATAATAATGTATTGGCTCTCTTTATTTTTATTTATTTTATACAAGGGTAAATCAATAGAAATGTTTTTATGCCATTTTTATATAATAGCTGTTAAAAGTTTAAAGTAAATGTTGAGTTCTTCTATGAAACCTTCAAATAACATAACTGTGTTCAGTGTTCTGGGAACAAAGTAAATGAGCATTTAATGGCATTCCATGACAACATAGAACCAACATAATGAAATATAAAGGTGCAATGTTTTACTAAATGATAAAGCATAACTGAAATTAAATACGCTTTGAACTCAATCCAGAAAAACATAAACAAAAAAGAAAACAGCAAATACTAGAATGGAAAACAACAGCCCCAGTCCCTGAAGATGACTGCCAAAGCACTATTAAATATATTTAAGAAACATTATTTTAGATAGATTCAGTTAGGTTTATCATTAAACTCTGATAATTTTGTCAGTTTTTCCACTGACCATCTAGATGAAGGCATTCTAAATAACATGTGTTTTGTTTTATATCTTATTATTGTAAAGCGATGTAAAACAGGATTTTCAAAATTATTTAATGAGTTATTAACAGATTCAATTTCACTTAAATAAATTCACAAATTTACACAAAAATAAATATTTTCACTTAAGCTATAAATAATCTTAAATGCAAAATGAAATATCAATTATAGTTGGATTTCTTTTGTTTAACAGCTTTGGTTTTTAAATACTTTGCTTTCAAAATTAGATACTTGTATAAATGTACTATTTTTATTTTATAAGTGTAAATTTTTAAATAATTACATTTTTCTTATACCCCTGAAATTTAACAACAAAAATAACAGATGTTAATAATTAAAAATTATGATGAAAATAATCATAAAGTTTTCTTAACAGTATAAAAGGTCATTAGATATGAGTAGTATAAATCATTTTATGAGTTATAAATCATTTTTGTTTGTGATTAGTTATTTCAAATTATTAAAAGTTATGATTGTAATACTGATAACACTAATTTATATGCTCATACCAGATATTCTAGTTAAATATTACTTTTTTAATGTTTTTATTATGAATCATTATTAGAATTTTTAATATCACTTAATAGTTTTTCATATTTTAAATTTCAATTATGAATAATATAATAAGCACTTACATATTTCTTTAATATTCTGATGCCTTGGCTTATATTTAATTACATTTTCTTGATTTTGGTTTTATCTTTGATTTAAATGTCAATTAAAAACAGTACTGATATCTATTATTATAAACATTTTTGACATCATTGAACATTTATTGATAATTAAAATGCAAGATATAACAATTTTTTTTGTTTTCCTAACTTATAATCAAAAAGTAAGCTTGATATTGAAACATTTCAATGGTCATTGTATATTTCTAACATCAGCATGATATTAATATACTCATTTGTATGTGTGTGTGTGTGTGTGTGTGTGTGAGAGAGAGAGAGAGAGAAAAGAAAAGATTGAAAACTTTTTTTACTAAGATCTATGGGTAATTTTTTTATATGTTATTTAAATTTGTTATGAAATAATTAACAGACAGAAAGATTTTTTTACAACTTCATACCATGTAGTCACCATACTGTACATTTATTAACAAACATGTTATCTCAGTAATTCATTTGAATTTCTAAAATACTTTGAGAGAATGTAGAAATAAATATTCAACTATCATATGGTAACTACTTCTGACCATATTGTTGCTCATTCAAGCCATACTCATAAAATGGGATTCCAAATGCATATAGAAATATCAATGCAAAGCTTTTCTAAACCAAATTACTTCATTTTACAAGAATGATCAAAATCTGTATAGTAATTATAAACATAGTAGTAACATTTCTCCCTACCTATTTCTTGAACCAGGTATTGCTGCTGCAGAGTAGAACCACATAATTTATATAGTTCTTTTCCCATAATGGCAGTATTGGTTTTCATGCATCCCTGGCTTAGCTACAAGGAAACTTGTGGAAGTAATTGTTTTAAAAATGTAAGAAGCATGCAGAGTAGAAAAGATCAAACCAAACTTAATCAAACCATCCGGAATAGTAATGAAAAAATTCCAATGTTAATTTTTTTTTTCTATTTGTTGTTTTTTCTTCTTGAATATTTTCTCAACAATCACTCAATTTGTTTTAAATATTGTGAAGTATTTTGACAAAGATTGATCATAATTTTACTTGGTTCAAATAGAGCAATAGCTGTTTTGCTTTCAAATCAACTGTTGTTCTAGTTGTTTGCTATACTTCCCAAATAACTATATTACTATAGTTATTTGGGTCCTGGACAAAACAGTAAACTACTCTGATCTAGCCTGATGAGTAGATCATCTTTCTCATCACCCACTTCATCCCTTATCCTTGTACCTTTCTTCATCATTATCAGTTCTGTAAATGTAAGTCTAAACTGTTAAATTTTCTATGCTGTGGATGCCAGACCTTGATGATAGAACTGATCCATCATTGGTATAATCTGGTGTTATCTGATTTGAGGACAATGCTTCCTCCACAGTAAATATAATGGCTAAAAGGCCTAACAGATAACATGGGGTCTCCTTATCCCCTTAAAGAAAAAGTGGGTGTTCAGACCCAATATAAGTTACTGTATATTTGTTTATATTTTAATGTCGGTCTGGGTTATTAGTTTATGGAATGACTCATTATTTACAAATAACCACTGTAGTAGTTTTTTACTACTACAAACTACTACTTATTTCATGATATTATTATGTATCATGACATAAGATGATAGTATGTACATAGAGTATGATGTTTAAATGCAAATTTATGTGTAAAAGATTTATTACAGTGAATGAACTTTTTATTTCTACCACTTTTTTTTAGAACACACCATAAAACATAACATTAATATTTATTTTATCTTCACTATAATATTAGATTACACTATTATTAATAACAGTAATAATACTTGCAAATCACTCTATTGACAAAAATCAATTATTTTTACGAGTATATTAGTCTATTCATTTATCAGCAGTTTTTGTATCATCCTTGTTAAATTATATTTAATGGAGTCAAATTATAAAAATAATATCAGTATGTGAATAAAAGGAATAAAGAATTTTTCAGCAAAATAATATTTTATTTTATGTTTGTTTTTTAGTTTTTATGTTACAATTATGTTAATTTTTTTATTTTTCATGTTATGTTTTTTCATATTTTACAGAGAATCTTGCACACTATTTTTTAAATCAGATCCTTTGAAGATAGTTCGTGCGGAACACCAGTACATGTATGATGAGAAAGGAGAACAGTATTTGGATTGTATTAATAATGTTGCACATGGTAAGTTACTTACTTTTATAAAAAAAATAGTAGTAAATAAATAACCTGTTTATTAAAATGTTTTTGAGTGAAATTTTTTTGTGTGGTAAATTCAGATCCATAAATAACATTTGCAGCATATATGAGGTCTGTTCAGAGAATAACCAAACTTTATTTTTTTAATCTTTATTGTTCATTTTACAGATTATTGTTCCTTGTCCGCTTTAAAGTACTCCCCTCACCTATTCACACACTTTTCCCAGCAGTGTTTCCACTTTGCGAAATAGTCCTGAGCTTCATTTGAAATGGCCTTTAACGTCCGTGACGAATTCACTTTTTTGTCATCAATAATCTCAACACAACGTCCTTTCATCACGATTTCAATTTCAAAATCGCAAGGAGCCAGGTCTGGCGAGTAGGGAGGTGAGAGAGAACAGTCATCTGATTTTTTACATAAAACTGACAAATTGACAAAGCTGAGTGTGCGGGCGCATCAACATGGTGAAGACCATGAGTTATCTCGCCACAACTGTCTTCTGTTAAAAATCATTGATTTTAAAACATGATATAATACACTTCTAGAAAAATTTGTCAGTTCAGAATCGGTACGGCGTTTAATGTTTCGTTCAAGGTGGGAAGCTAGTTACTGAAATAAAACAAATGAACTTTTTTTTATAGCGATTTTAGTAAAATCATCAACCCTTCCATTTGTTTTCACATGCTTTCGAATCTCATTACGGATAACATGCTTACCTTCAATTTTGTGTTTCTTTATTATATTAAAAAGTTCTTTCGTTAATGCCTGTTGCACTCACTACTTGCTTCCTGAGCAATGATTTTGACTGCAGTTTCAAGATTATATAAATATATACGTTGCTGATTTTTTTTTCTGTGCTACTTACGAGTATTCCCGGTTTATGTTTTACAACAGACAAAAACTCAACGAACTGTTTAATTGCTTATCATCGGCATGCCGCGGTGCCAGATAAGTGATAGCTTACAGTGCATACATTATTATAAGCATAAAACTATAACTGTACTTGTATGTGGGAGTGACACAGAATGATTCAGCCTAAACTACTGAGATATATTCATACATATTGAATTCATATTTATATCTGATGCACCGTTTCATAACACAAGGATTAGAAAGCTGACCTTGGCGTTTAATGTTAGTAATGCATATGGGCATATACGGAGAGAGGCAAGAGAGGGCAGCTTCCAAGATAAAAAAAAAGTTTAAAAAAATATATAAATAACAAATTTTTAAAAAATTTTAAATTAAACAACATTTTGAAAGACACTAATTACAAAATAGAGACACTCACATCATTTGTGGGAAGATTTACATGCTGTACTATTACATGCCACCACCATCTTATTTGTGGCAATAACAGTTTTCTAGAATAGTCCCTCTTGTCTCATTTCACGACACGATGAAATATGCCAGAAGCTATTTACTAAGTATATAAGAGTGCGCATTTTTGGTTAATCAGTGCAATTGTTACTTTCACATAAGTGTGTGTAAGTAGTGTAAGCAATTTTTTACGACTGTAAATTTTGTTTTTTCATCCCGACTACCTGCCATCCACTTTATTATAACAAATGGATATTAGAACATTTTTTGTTAAATAGTTTAATGTGATGATTACTACCTGCTTTTATTTAACTTGCAATATGTATACTGTAAATTTACATAAGCATGGTTCTTGCTTTAAATGTATGTAACTTAAAATTTGTTATTCTTCATTTTTTTGTTATCTTCCTCTGCTTATAATGTTATTCCACTAAAGATTTTTTTTCGACATAAAATAGAGTTTTATATTTCAATTTATTATTTTTGTTAAGTTCATCTAAATAATCATTACTTTAATAAACAATTAAAAATAATTCAAAATGTGGCCTAATTACCAATATTGGTTTTGGCAATTGCTTGGTTATTATATTAGTAAAATCGGCTCGTTTCTAGTTTATCTTGAAATCGTCAGTATAGAAAGGAAAACATTTAACCACTCGTGACAAATTTATGATTATGATTTGCATAAATGGAAATATTCGTTTTGGGATCCAAAAAAGTGGTTTTTAAAACTATTTTTATATCTGATAAACTTTGTATTGAAGATTCTTCCATAAGTTTTTAATGTTATAATGATAAGAGTCACACTTTTTAATTAAGCTCAAATAGTATAGTCATGTACCGTATAAAACTCAATTTTGATAAAACTGTCAGGTCCCATTCACGTTTACCCCATAACATGAACAGTATTCTTCAGGGTCAATCTACACACTCCAAGAGCTTGCCTTACTTCATTCCATCTATAGCACAAGTATATAGAATGTTCAACAGTATCAGTACCATTTCAATAGTGACATTCTCTTTTGCCAAACCAGTGGAGATAGGCTCCAAACTCTCTGTGTGCTATAAATGTTTAGTTAACAGCTGTGAGAGATGGAAACCTACCTCCCCGTGATGTTGTCTGTTAACCCATATACTGACCGGGGGATAAGTGTTTTAGTCCAACTACCTATTCTTGTCGTGTCCCACTGTGTTTGCCACTCTTCCAACATCTGTCTGCGGGCTTCAATTCTTGATACACCACCACTCTCCTCAACATGAGGACATGGAGGTCGATAGGGGGCACCCCCTCTATCACTTCAATAGTGTTTTTAGACACTGTTTAGTATGCAGAAACAATACGTATGTTCACTCGCCATTGCAGTGCTGCTACTCGCTCAAGATTCCTCTTTCTTTCGAAAGCCTTGGCCCAAGCCAGGATCGCATATTATATTATCAACATCGCAACCATTAATATTAACCTCCTCCTTGAAGAATGTGATTCCTATTGGCTGTTCATTAGCCTGTCTGTTTTGCTAATCACTGTTTCAGCTCATTCAGTAACTTTATTCAAGTGTTCAGTATGTAATCTGCTCGTCGGCAACCACATGCGTAAATATTTAACAGATCTAGACCCTGGAATGACAGTATCGCCTATTCTGACCATTATGTCTCTGATTCTCCTTCTACCAGTAAGAACGATTGCTGAGGACTTCGTTGGCACCAATGTTAGTCCTCTCTCCACTAGCCATCTCTGTATTTTATCTATCGCAGCAGCGGCGTGATCTTTTACTTCTTGCGCTGTTCTTCCACCAACTAATAGAACTAAGTCATCTGCATAAGCTACGAGTTTCATGACACCTTCAAACTCTATCTTCAGGACACCTTCAAATGGAATTTCCACAAGAGTGGCCCAGTGACCAACCCCTGTATCCCCCGAATATTTCCACTGGAATATTTGCTTCTTCTGTACTAACATGCATTCTCCTGTGGTGCAAGTAGGAGTTTATGATACTTAGGTAATCACTATAGTTCTTCTCTCTCAACGCCTCATTTATCACAGGCCAGAGGAGGCTACTGAAAGCGTTCCTGATGTCTAAAAGGACCTCAAACAGGATCCTCCTTTGACGCCAGGAACCACCCACTCTATTTGCTGACCAGCTGAACACGTATTTCAACGTGTCAACTGTAGACCTCCCCTTCATGAAGCCATACTGTTTAGGTGATAATTCACCAATCATCTCTAGCTCCGCCCATAGTCTTTCAATGATCAACCTTTCAAACAATTTTCTGTTTTGTTCAATAAGTATACAAGCCTGTATGAGACCCTGTTTTGATCTGTGTTTTTCTTCTTTCGTACTAAGATTAATCAGGCTTCTTTCCAGCAACCTGGAAAACATGTATTCTCAAGAGCTAGATTAAACGCATCAAGCACAGTCCAGGGATGCCGAGCCACTGTCCTCTTAACTATTTTTCCAGGTACAAAGTCCGGCCTCGGATTCTTATTTGAATATTCACTGCACTTTTCAGTTCCTTAATGGTGAACCTCTTGTCATGCTCGACCGGAATAACACTCCAATCTGACTCCGTAACCAGAAAGAGTTCTTCTACCATCTAGTGCACCACCTTGCCAGAGAGGTGGGAACTAGCCTACCGAACCGATCCATTACCATCTTGTAGGCGCCCCCCCCCAGGGGTCCGTGTCAAGCTCAGCAATAAGCCCCTCCCAAGCCTTAAGCTTAGCATCCTTAATCACAGCAGTCAATGCCTCTCTTGCATTACAATATTCTTCCCTCATTCTCTCGTCCACCCTTCCGTTTCGTTGTAAGTCCCATTGCATTCTCCTCCTCGGAGGGGGAGAATGCAATGCATCTTGCTCCTCCTCCTCGAGTGCTGCAGCTCTCTTTTCTGCTATTGCAGGAGACCACCAATATACTGTACGTCTGCCCGGTCCGTCTTGTTGTCTGACCCATCTACAGGCACTTTGCAAATACTTTGAGATCTTTTCTGGAGTTATTTGAGTGTTTCGGTCAAACATGTTTGAGACTTCATTAGCCACGTCTCTGTCCTCACACTCCGTGGGCTTCCAACATTGGGTTCTGGTATATCCAGATGAATGTGATGAACGTGATAGCATTATTGTCGGTGGAGAGCTCTTCCTGCCGCATCAGCCAGTCATTAATCATTGGTATTATTTTTTCTGATGCCATCGTTACAGCTACAATCGAACTCTCCCCCGACTAGTGTATGTGGGGACACCCCTTGTAGCACGCAATGAGTCCTACCGCCATGAACATGTTGGCCGTGGAATATCCATGACCAGTCGGTATCCTGTCTCCCAATTTACGGCTTTCTGAGTTGTGGTCCCCATTAATATGATGAGCTTATCATCAATTGAAGACACTTGACATAGTCAAAGCCAGCCAGCACGGTCAAACTACTCTTGACATGCTACGAGTTCATCGGGAAGATGCAGAAAACATCCGACTGCCGTTTAAAAAGAAGCAGGCAATATTCCAATGCATTTGAATTTTGATATAATCTCTGAATGTTGATAAACCATTGAATGTTGATATAAGGAGGAATGGAGTGAAAGTAATAAAAAGTAAGAAACATAATATTTAAATAAACCAGTGGTTGTGAAGATATTAACAATTAAAACATTTACATGGCTGCCATTTTGAAATGGATTGAGAGATCAGATTCATTATTTATATACAAGTAAACCACTAGATACCTAACAGTGTACAAAATTTCAGCTCGATACAAGTCAGTAAAATAAGCTTTCCCAGACATATGTCGATTAGAAAGTTTTTTTCTGTTTTGATGTGGAGAACAATGGACCATCACCTGAATTCTTGAAATGGTTTTTACAAACTCTCTTTACAATATAAATATTTACATGACATTTGCATATAAGAATGATGTTTATGTGATATCCAAGATTATGCATGATTTGTGTTGTGTTTTTTAATTGAATGTGATTTATTATGATGATATTGTTTTTGATAGAAAATATTATCATACATGAAACACAAACTACAAAACTAATAATTAATCAGTATACGATATTTAAATACCCAGAAAAATAATTTAATATTTGTATTTAATAAAATTGTTTAAACAAAACTAAAACACTAGAACATCACTAATATCCAGATTCCATTTTTAACATGTTCTTTGCCTAGCAGCAATGAATTAATAAACTAAAACTGCTTGAACTAACCATAATTCCTTCATTTCATTCAGATAATAGCAGAAGAAAAACAAACATAATATGCTTTTATAATACTCTACAACTCTTCATTGAAATCAAAATGAACGTAGATAACCCTCTACGTTCTCATTAAAATTCTGTTTATAATACTTACATCAGCTTAAACTTAAAAGTTGAGTTTAAAATCCATAACTTTAAATATAATGTATTTTAATATAAATGTATTTATAACGTGTTTTAAATACAATGTATATTTTGATTACTTTTAGAATGGGTTAAAAACTTTTCTCAAGTTCTTAGACATTAACATTTACAGAAAAAAAAGGTTCATCCATTCAAAAATAATAACTTCCATGTTATATACAGTATGTAATTTATAGATACTTAGTGTACAGTTATTACAGTATTTTATAGTTAATAAAGAAAACTATGGAAGTCTTTGAATAAATATTTGTGCTATTGAAATTGTCTGTATGTGTAAATATTTATAATTATTTGGCCTAATCTTTTTTTTTAATTATTTTCTTAAATTTCTTTTAATTACAGTTGGTCATTGTCATCAACAAGTAGTGAAAGCTGCATGTGAACAGATATCAGTATTAAACACAAACAGTAGATTTCTACATGATAATTTAGTATTATGCGCACAAAAATTAACAAGCCTCTTCCCTGATCCTCTATCAGTATGCTTTTTCGTCAACTCAGGTTCTGAAGCAAATGATTTAGCTCTTCGTTTGGCAAGAACACACACAAAGCATCATGATGTCATCACACTTGACCAGTATGTAATTATTATATTTTTTATTGCTCATAAAATTTTATAAAAATTAAAATGTTGGTAACATTTTATTACTTATAAATTAAAACAAATTTTTCCCCGTTATAAAATAATTTTTTTTAGCATTCTCCTTTTAAGTTGCTTCATTTTAATGGCACATTACACCAAACATTTACCAAAGTTTTTTTTTTATACTTAAAAAATGCTTAAGGATATTCTAAAAATTTTGAAATCATCTGAATAGTTTATGATAGAAAATACAAAAATTCTGATTATACCTAAGTGTTTTTCACATCGTAATTAAATTTAACTTTCTTACTCTTACCATTTATAATTCTTCTCCTCTTCACTCTTGTTAGGAATAAAATAATCTACCAAGAAAAAGATTTATTAATTTATTAAAGAAGAGCATATGATAAACACTGAAATAAACATTGTTGAAGATTTAGAATATGTTACTTGAAAATATTTTTATCTTGTTGACTTATGAACATTACTATTCACTTCTGCATGGCATTCAAACTCTTATCAACCAGAGATACAGAAATCAATTTTATGTAGGTTTACATAATTAACAGAAAATAAGCATGTACATACACACAATAGATCTTATTAGAGTTACTTTTGAGAAATTTATTTTTTATTTTTCAGCAAATAGAAAATCACTTTTATCCATTTCAGCACATAATGTTACAATGTAATCTCAGTTTCTATAAGAACTTGAGATATTATTGACTCTTAAAAATATTGACAAATGTCTTCAAGTAGATTTCTAATATGAAACGAATCTGTTTTTGCAGTCAATCTTGAAATAATTGAATGTGAGTTACGTTTACAATAAATCTATAAAACCAATAAATAAAACTTCATTTTTAAAAACTATTAAACAAAATATGTTTGAGTAAGTTGATGAATTCAAAGAAGTTTATTTGAAATTTTACTGTAATCTTTTAATACAACAGAATTATTTTGATCCCCAAAAAGGTTTTTACAAACATTCTATTTAATTTATTCTCTTAATTGTAGTCAAATCTGGTTGTTGACATAAGCATTTTAATAAAAAGGATCATTCTATTAACCAAATAATTCATGCTTAGTGATTAACTTTGTTTGAAGGTAATAAATATAATTAATGCAGTTTCAACATTTTATGGTGCTTCTATGTCACTCAAGCTATGAAATTACTTCCTACGCTATTAAGATCAGTAACATGAATTTATTTTACTGTGTATTTCAATTTATAAAATATTAAATTCATTTGTGGTTTTCCAATTATACTATTTAAGAAAAGTACTTAAAGAATTAAACAGATTCAAAAAATTATTTAAATATTCTTTAATAAATAAAAATTAATTAATTTTTTATTATTTTTTTACTTTTAAAAATTAATTAATTCTTTCATTTTTAAATATTGTAATTATTTTAAAAATGCTACAAATTATTTCACTAATTAAAATCATTCTTTTTCATGAATGTACCTTTTTCCAAATAATTTGCATGTTTGGGAACATACTATTTTATTCCAACTGTTAAATATTTCTTACTAGTGAAATTTTTTTAACCAGATTTGGATACTATATTTGAAATTTTGCTGACAAAATTAAAAACACTGCTTCATAATCCATAATGTTTGACTAATAAAAATGCTTTGTTTTGCCCTAGTAAGAACAGCAGCTTATTCTATGTCTGAGATAATACTTTCTAAATAGTGATTAAAAAATAATGTAATGCTCTTGTATTATGAAATGATGTGATTACATTCAACAGAGGTTATATACAATGAAAGAAATACTGAAATAAAAGTTAAGGAAATATAAAATTAAATATACAGTAAAATGTTTATATAATATATATATATATATATGCATAAACATTAAATTTTTTTGTAATCACTATTTAGAAAGTACTATCTCTTAAGTTAGAATAAGCTGTTATTTTTATTGGGGTAAAGCAGTGTTTCTCAACCTGTAGGGCGCATCCCCCTAGGTGAGTGTGATAGCACTAAATGAGGGGGGGGGCAAAGAAAATATTATTAAAAAAATTTACTGATAGGGAAAGCAAAACAAAATACATTCTGACATGATAAATAATAAAATACACATTTACACCGATATAATACCTTATAAATAGGATTGTATCAGTACCGCACAATGTATTTAATAATTAACTTATCAATACTAATTTAAAAACAAATTTAACAATCATTAGTGACTCCCTTGGGCCTGTCTTACAAAGTTTTTCAAAGGAAGGTTTAATATTAGATATAGACACTCTTGAGTTATTTTTCCATATTTAGCTGAGGATCTACATTTTGTCTTCAAAGCAGCCACTGCAGAAAATCCAATTATGCAAAGGCAAGATGTTGAAAATGGTAATAGTATATGAAATGCTCATGTTTTCAGTGCAGAAAACTCATCATCTACCCCTGCCCAAAATTCAAAGAGTGATTTATTACCAAATTGTCTTTTGATTTCACCACTTGCCATGAAGTCTATGACGATTTCTTCTTCGGCAGTTAAGAGCCCTTCAGGAGTATTTTGAAATTGATCCCTAACCCACTTGTAACTTGCTACCAAGTTATAATCAGCAAGAAAATACTTTTTAAAATTCTTTGCCAGCATGGCTAAATGATTTTTAGTGGTTACAAAAACAACTTTCACATGTTGTTCTTCAGCCTTATAAGTTTTAACATATTCATCCACACTTGCAAACAGATTTTTTGCTTTAAATTTCTGCACCGCAATTCGGATTTTCTACAAAAAGCATTAACTTTATCATTCATATCCAACATATGTGTATTTCCTCCTTGGAGTTGAAGATTCAAGGAATTTAATTTCTCAAATATGAAAACCAAGTAGCTCAATTTCATCACAAATAAACCATCTCAAAACTTCTGGCTTCCAGTCAGTTTTCCTCTTCTAGAAAAATGGCAATTTCATCTCTTAATTCATAAGCATGTTGCTAAAATTACCCACATAATAACCATCTTTCCTTGCAATAAAATAGTAATGCTGACTCTACTGCACCCATATCTTTACAAAGTGCAGCAAACATTCTTGATTTTAGGAGTCTCATTTTTATATAATTTACTACCATTACAGCTGTTGTTAGCACAATATTCAGACCAGGACTCATTTTTTTGGAAGCCAGAACTTCTCTGAGGATCATGCAATGTGTCCAGACACACTGTGGAAATTTTTGTTTCACAAATGCTTGTAAACTTTGGAATCTTCCAGACATTGAATGAGCACCATTGGTGCATATTCCAATGCAGTTTTTCCACTCTATGTTTGCCTCTTTTATAAAATCATTTAAGATACCAAATAATGCAAATGCTGTTGCTTTAAGTTCTATGTTTGCAGGAAAGTAGTTCTACTGCTGGCATACCATCACAAAATTGAACATAGGTTCAATTGCTATCTGTTGCCTTATCAAGTTGAATTGAAAACAATTTGTCACACAACTTCCCAAAAAGCTACTGTTGTTCATCAAATACTACTGTTTCCTGATACTGTTGCCCGTCGAACAGTATCAACTGGCAACAGTATCATTTGATAGAGGTATGGGCTGTAATTGTTTGACAAAAATATCTCCAAACATAGTTTCTACAATCTCAGTTGCAGCTGGCAAAATAAGCTCTTCACCAGTGGTTTGAGGCTTTTTACAGCTGGCTATTTTATATGAAACTTTGCAAGAGACCTTTTTCATTCACAAAGGTTTTTTTTTAAATTATGTTTACTTTTCATATGATTTTAAATTTAATTCAAAGAATTCTTAGGGTTTGTTAATATATTCACTATGAAGTGTTTCCAAATATGGTTTAACTTTATTAAGCTTCATGCTGTCTGCTGCCAACATTTTTGAGCAAATGACCCACAGGGGTCTTTCTTCTTCATTTACTTCAGTACTGGTAAACCCAAAGTTTAAGTAATCTTGAGAATATATTATTGGAATCATGCTCGTCTATGCACTTGTTGATGCTTCACTATTGTCTGATGCTCGCTTACGCCCACTTAAAACTTTTTCCTGATCTACTGCTATGAACATTTAATACCACGGATTGCAATTAACATGCAAATTACAACATACACATTCATGATAGATTGATAGCAACAGAAGGATCAACTCAATTAAAACTGGCTAGAATTGAACAAGGTCCAGCATTTATACATGTTTGCACAGACGGTCGCATAGACATTCCAGAATGTTCGAGACAAATACACTTTTTCTTTTTGAAAAGCAACAATTCTGGTTTTGTCAATGCAGCCGATTGGTATTGCCAAATATCAATAAATTTACTTATTCTTAGTAATTTTAAGATTTGTGATTAAGGTCATAGTGTAGCTTTAGCGTCAAAGTGCATTATTATTGTATAAGAGGGGGGTGCGATGAAAATTATGATTGAAAATTGGGTCACAAATACTGAAAGGTTGAGGAATTCTGGGGTAAAGCAAGGCATTTTCATTAGTCAAACTTTGTGGCTTAACTTTGTGGCTTTGTGAAGATTCGGTTTTTTATTTTCTTGACAAAAATTCAAATGTACGAGTAGTAACCTAATTTCTGGATTTCATTTTTTCTAAATTGTTTTCAATTATATGAACATTAATAATTTCATATTACTGTTATTTACATAGTTGTGATATATGAATGTATGATTTAAATTCTGTTTGTATTTTTTTTTTTTAATCATTTTTTAAGTTGTGGTTGTTAAATAAACGTTAGTGTTTATTTAATATTAATATTGCAGCTTCATTTCTTTTTTATTTATTTATTAAGATACAATAACAACATTTCATAATTTTTTTCTTTGTTTTATTATGTAAATGTATATAATATTTCTTTTCAAATCATAAAAACAAAAAAAAAATTGTTGTTTGTATTAAATGAATATTTAAAAAAAATTATAATACATGTATTTTCAACTAGTGTTAATGTTCAAAATGAAATGGGTTTAAATCATCACTTTTTTGTGAAATTATTTAATAATCTATATGAAATTAAAATAAACAATAAAATATTAATACAAATATAAGACTGTATATTTTGTTTCTTCAAAAACATAATCAAAAGTTAATTTAAAAAAATAAAAATAAGTATTATTAAAACAATAGTTAAATTGTGTTATTCACCACAAATAACATGAAGTAACATTTTTTATAATCAAACATTTTATCAAAATATTCTTATCTAGTTTATTTATTTCATTTAGCTTAATTTGAATATTATTTTAAATTTGCTAAAAAGTATGATTTTTATGCCATTGCAAAAAAAGGAATGAAGGTGTAATTAATCTTAACAAAGTAATATTTCAATCTATTTTTTCTAAATTCAGTTAATACTATACAGTTTTAGTTATTTTAATTGATTTTTTTTTTTTTTTTTAAATGAGAAAGTTTATCCTAACTAAGTTGTTAGGAAAATTTATAGCTAATTTTGTGCCTTATTTAATGAAACCATAATTATTATTTTTGGAATTGCTAGGAATAATTTTATTTTTTATTGATTAAAATATACTTTTATGTAAAATATTATGCAATACTGGATTGTATGTCAGAATGAATGGTAGATGTAAAAGTACAAAAATAAAACTATTTTCTAAATTTATCTTTCTTATATTTTCAAAATATTACATAACATATTAATTTTGATGTTTTCGTAATGCACAAATTTATTGATTACTTTTGTTTTATTCAGAATGCTTTAAATAACTTTCCTCCCTTGTAATTATTAAATCACTGATAAATATTTTTTATGCTTCTTAAGTTTATGTGATTTTTTTATTATGTAAATATATATATATATAAAATTACATTGAAAATAATTTCATTTGATACAAAATTTATTTAGCTATAACTCATCATAAGTCAGTAATTACCTGTATGTGAAATAAATAGATTTTTAATTGAATAGTTTGTTATCATTAAGGATGAAATACAAGGCTAATAATTTTTAAGTCCCTACATAATTAACTGTGTAATAATATACACAAAAGAAATAAAATATAAATTGATTATCTATTACAAGATATGCATTATTGTGCTATTTTCAGTTGTACCATATTTGAGTCTCTGAAGGAAAAGATGTAAAACAATTAATTTAAAAAATAATTTCATTGTTTTTGGATAATTATATAATCCTTTGATTTAAATATACGGGGATATTGTATATTAAGAAGTCAAAAATAAAGTACATCAGATTTTACTTTTTATAAAATACAGGTCTTCATATATTTTAAACAATGAATGAATTTGTGCATGACTAAAGTAATTGTTAAGATTCAATTCCTTTTACAAAAGATAAATATATTTTGCATAATTTTGTTAAAATGATTTTATGACCATAAATTCATTTCATTCAGTTAACTATATATATTACTGTAAATAAAAGTAAATTTAGAAAATATTTTTAAGGGTGGAGGTATGTTAGGTGAGGTTAGGTCAGACAAAGACAGGAAAATCCCTGTCCTTGTTTGTTACAGCGCGTACCATGGCCATCTCTGCTCTCTGATCTCCATCTCCCCCTACAAGTTCAAAAGTGGAAAAGGCATAAGCAAACCAGATTGGGTTCATGTGGTGAGTTTGTAAATTATTACTATGTTAAGTAAAAATAAAGGGAATCGGTGTACACATTTTCTAATTTCTACTGGAAAATAATAAATATTTTTTTAATATTTAGTTATTTTAGCATTAATTTTATTATTCATGAATATGCAGATATTTTAATAGTTAGTTTTATTGAAAATTTCAATTGAATTGAAAACTAGTTTGGTATAATCATTCAGCTAAAAACAGATTACCAAAAAGGTCAGCTAATAATTTCATGTTGTAGTAGTAGTAGTAGTCAAATGTCATTTTTAAACATTTTAAAACAAGAATCTTTAATAGACCCAAGAAATTATATTAAAATTTGATGTTTAAGGAAAAAACTTTTTATAACCCAGATTTTTTTAATAGAAAATACTCATACCTGCTAGGAACTAAAAACTTCCAAATGGTAGGAATGCAGCTTCACTTATCATTGTCCAAAAAAAACCTAAAAAGGTATTTTAATAGTCTCTTCAGAAGTTTGCACTTGAGCAAAATTATTTAGAAAACTTGAGTATTTTTATATACATATATCTACGAATATATTCCATGCATTAATTGAACTTCTTAATGGAGTACCTAATGAATGAACCAGTTTTTTATTTCCACCCTAAAAGCTGAGATCCTAAATGATAAAAAAATTATATAAAATTTTCAAAATATGTATTTGTATCAAACAAACAGATTTCATATAGGCAACAATTCATAATTGCCCAGCTATTGACCAGGGTATTAGCTAGGGTCTTTAGGAATGTAAATAGATTGAACTATAAAGTTCAGATGGTTAACAAGTTTACAAGTTTTACAAAATTTTAATGTTTTAATTATTAGAAATTGGATGGTAAAGCAAAAATATTCTTTACTCAAAAATATATACAAATGTGTAATATAATAAATGTTTCATTCATTATATTTAAGATTGTTACTATTAAATTTTTAAATGAATTAGACTTAATAAGAAAATAAATAGTGAAGTTCGTATTTTTTAGAATTTCCCTAAATAAACTCTTTGGTAACCAAATGAGTTTATATGACAAAATGGTACAATATAAATATATCTCTAGCCCTTTCATCTTTGAACAAAAAATGTCAATATTTAATAATTTCTTCTACTGTGACTGATTAGATTAACTACACTAAATTAGATCAGTAATTGTATATATTTTTAATCATTTAAATTATGATGAGGATCAAACTATGTAAATTAAGGTGCTCTACATGTTTTTTTAAAGTGTATTTTTAAAAAAAAGTTACATACTAGATACTTGCATGAATTACCCTTTTTACTTATCAGACAAGGTTTAGATAGTTATCCAACCAAAATTAATTTAATTTCCAATCAAATATAATTTTTGATTTGATGAAAATCATGAATCATGCACAAAAGAAGTATAGGCTTAGATAAATGCCACACACACATACCATTGACATACATAATGGGTTGGTGGAATAGACTACAGCAATAAATCTAAACACATTTACAGACTGAATGTTGTGCAGTATAATATTATTAATGGTTTTAATATAAAATCCTGTATTGATGTATCAGTTCTAAACCAAGCCAGACATAGTATGTTGCTACAAAACAGAAATCTGATACACAATTTTACTATGATATGTTAAGTTCTATGACAGTACTTTCCAGTACCACAAAATGATTTGCAGTTACTCTGTTATTCCACGGAAAACTCAAAACATAAGAGATCAGTTCAATATTTAATTATTTAATGTAGAGTTACTGTTACAGCCTCCGCATGATTGTACATTATCTTGTATTGCTCAAACTGAATTGTTATTACAGTAAAAATTAAATTATGCAATCTTGAGATATCTGACATTCTATTTCATACAATGGTATCAAGCAACCAATAAGCGGTATTACCAGTTCAGTTGAGTCTTTCAAGTGATAATCCATATAAAAGTAATTCTTTGCTATTATATGGAGCTTTGCTGTTATATGCTGTGTTGTGTTTATGATAAACACAACACTTATAAATGCTAATAAGTTAGAATGTGATAATCCCACTGGATTACCACTGCAATGCAGGAAAGTAAGAAAATTATGACTCCAACTTAGAAGATGGATATAAGGAAATTCAAGAAAATAAAATTTTAATGAAAATTTAAAAATTCTTCAAACCACTTCACTGCATAATATACAAATTCTATGTATATAGGCTGAGCTAGATACTATATTTCTACAAAGACTTTATTACAAAACAGAGATGTCAGTCACAGCTAAACAAAATAAGTTAAATAAATAACATGAACTAAACAAAATATGTTAGGGAATCAACCTTTATGATTTAATGCACTTTTTTGGGTATTTGAAATCCTGTTAGTCAGGTTTAGTTTGATAATCAGGGCAATAATGAATATCAACTACAACTGAGTTTATACAAGTGGTAATACTGATTTATTAAAAATCTGTTCCACAACTACTTAATCTCTTACCAAAGTTTGTAGAGATGATAAATGAGTAATAATTTATTAAAGACCATAAAAATTCATTAAGTAGTTAAGACTTTCTTTCAACAGAAAGAAATAATATGATAAAGTAGGAAGAGGAGGGGAAAACTAAAATAATGTGATGATAAATCACCTAATTGAGAGAGAGTTAGTTATTACCATGAAAGAATTTTTATTTCTATTAAGTATTGATTTTCATACTCTTGAATGACAAAAAAATTTACAATACAAAATTGTAACATTACTCTATGTAAGGGGGGACCGAGAAGTTTAGGTTTGTCAATACAATTATATACAATAAAAAAAAGGAATTACCAGAATTACATCCTATGGGGAAAACTTAATTAAATTGCTATTAGATTTACAAAGTATATAAATCACAAGTTAAAAATAAACTTGAAGTAGATCTTTAAAAGTCTCTTTTGAAGATATAGATGGAAAACACACCCACCTGTGGAAATATGTTTCTTCGTCCAAATATGGATGTTTAATGAGACTCTTGGTAGAACATTTCACATGCTAAGACTTTATTACTTCATTTTATAACCATTTTAAAATGGCTAAAAACCCATTTTCAAGATTTAAATTTTTTAGGCTTTTCAGTTTTAGGCTTAAGTAATGAGGAATTAGAAACAAAGTTTTAATTTTTAATCTGAGTAATCAATGATATTTTCTTTACAATTTCATCTTGTTGAACAGCAAGAGAATTCAGTCAGCTTGGAGAAATATTTATTAAACTTAACAAAATCAATTTAAGTTATAGTTTACTTTCAAAATTCATTGAAATATTTGAGAACTGGCATCTAGTTTCTTCAAATAACTAATTCTCTTAAATAAGTTTCTGAATTGTTATATACAATGCTGAAATAGCGTATCATGATTCTTAATTACTGCTTTAACAGGTTAAATCATACTGGTTAAAATTTTCTGTGTTTCTTCTTAAATGGTTTAAATGCAGTTACAAATTCTATTTTCAGTTCATCTAGTGTATGGGAGTTTATATGAGTAAGCATTTTGTTTGCAAACCCCCAGAAAAGTGTACAGTGCTTGAAATTATCCAACTGTCAAGAATTTTGTTTATAAGCTTTTTTGTATTACTTTAGCAGCAGTGTTGTACTATAATGCAAAAGAATCACAGCATTTGTATAACAGTATAAATATTACTTTAAGGAGGCAGTCAGTTTTCTCCTTATTGTAGAGATGACAAATCAGTTATAGTTCATTAAAGAACATAAAAATTCATTGACTAGTGAGCACTTTTGAAAAAGCAAGATTAAAACATTGTAATAAAGTAGTTGGAGGGGGGAAACAGAAATAATGTGATGAGAAATCCTACCTAACTGAGTAACAGAGTGCATGATACAGTCACAATAATCTAAGATAAATACGAGTATATCATGTACCCAGACAATTAGGCTGATCAGTCACTTAAATTCCAAATAAGAAAGCCTACATACATACATAATGTTTAATCATTATGTGAACTATACTACCCATTCTTATTAAATTATAATTAATTGAATTACTAAATTATAGTATGAATTTTCATCACAGTCATAAACAGTATAAATAAATATACTACACAATATAAGATTTGCATGGCAGTTAATCCAACAGTGATACTTCCATAAGATAAATCATGCTGGCCACAGGAATAACTCTTAAGAGTGGTCAAAATATGGAGTGAGCATTAATATCAAGCAGTAAAGTGAACTTTATCAGAATCCTCTTTTCTACACTATTAAGTTCCCGTTGTTTTTAAAAATTAACATTTTTATTTAAACAATTTCCTTGAATGATTGGATTGTTTACTAATTGATAGATATACTAGTAACTCATAATATAAATTAATTACAAAGGTTATTTCTTATTCACTTATATTTAAAGGAAAAGAATGTGGCATAAGCAATACTAGGTAAAATTATTTGGTAAGTTGAACACTATTTAGTGTCATTTTATTTTAAGATTATTTCTTCAAGAATGGGTTATGAAATCATAGTTTACCTTTGATAAAGCTCTTTACACACAGCTGATTACAAAGTTTTGAAGTATGACTCCAAACAAAGAAAAATAGCTTCAGTAAATTTTGATTCAGTTATGGTTTGCATGTAAAGCAGTTCATCATAATTATTAATTGTTGAAATGTAATATGAGAACTTCAAATGTTTGTATGGACCTTGCCAGATCTTAACGTTTGACTCAGCATAAAAAGCAGAGCTCACAGCTCTTTTACATTCCATCTACACAGTCAGTTCTTATTTATTATAGTAATTCTCATATTAAATACTGTATTATCAAATATAATTCACAAGTTTGAAGCAAAGTGAGTTTCAACACAAGTATTATAATTAATCACAAAACAAAATATTGTATTACCAAAATGATTGTTATGTTTTAAGACAGGTTGAAAAAGGTTAAAAAAAATTTGTTACTACTAAACAATATATAATTAGGTAGTAATTTAGAAAATTGTGAATTTAGGCATTTACATTTCTTAATTGTATTTGGTAACATTTACAGTATTTTAGAAAACTTTTATTTTTTTACCACAGGCCCCATGCCCTGATACTTACCGGGGTATGTATAAGGAAAATAATAATCCAGGATCTGATCTGGGCAAGAAATATGCAGAAGAAGTGAAGACAATTATAAAACGAGCCCATGATAAAGACAGAAACATTTGCGCCTTCATTGGAGAAAGTTTGCAAAGCTGTGGTGGTCAAATTTTACCACCAGCTAATTATCTTAGAAATGTTTACAAGTAAGATGAGATTTTTATTTACAAATTATTACTTATTTTATATTTTTTTAAATATTTGAGTTGTTGGGTATGTTTTGATAAACATGTGATGTGATGACACTTGTATAATGTAAAATTATAGAGTAAATATTGATAGAAAAATGCCTTTACTCACCTTAAATATAAATATATAAATATTCATCATACTTTCAGAATTTAAATGCTATTAAAATTTTTAACATTAATTAATTATCTAGTTTCAGTATGATACATAACTTAACCAAAACTGACATACTTGAAATAAAATACATTACAGTTCAGACATTATATTAAGAATAAGAGTAATGAAAATAAAAAATATATATTGCTACTTAACTCAGTTATTAATAGCTATTAAAGAGATTAGTAACTGAGGTGAGTTATTTTGAGTTATTTCATCCTCCCATATAACTTATTGGTTACAGTAAAAAAAATTTTTATCCAAAGTTTGGCTCAAATCCAGTTCATTCAGAATAAATTGGAGGCAATTTACATTACATTTTATACCATTGTATGTTTTAACTCACAACTATGCTTTTATTATTAGTTTAGTTTATTACTTATATAATAAGTAATATATATATATTTTATAATAACTATAACATTTTTTGCCAACCTCAACAGCAGAGTGGTAGCAACTTAATCTTTCATCTGGAGATTTCAGATTCAAATCCCATTCGGTCATGGTATTTTTATATATGCTACAAACTACCATGTTATATACTCTTCATTAGACTGGCAGTAGCATAGACAACCAGCCACTTACTTTACAGGATGGAAAATCAGGGATGTTATAGAAATAATCATTATATATTATTAAATAATCATTAATATATTATATTTTCTTAGGTATGTAAGAGAAGCAGGTGGTGTATGTATAGCAGATGAAGTACAGGTTGGATTTGGTCGTGTTGGCAAACATTGGTGGGCTTTTCAATTACAAGGTGAAGATGTAATACCAGATATTGTTACTGTTGGTAAGAAAAAGATTTATAAAAACGTTTTTATTGTTATGCAACTTATTCTTAAATTACTTATATTTTTCATTAAAAGTTGTTATGTTTTGGTTTTAGTTACATTATAAAAAGACTTTTTAGTTTCACCTTACTATGAAATTATTTATTTGAATAAACTGTGTATTTACCCAAGTAAGAGTAGTTACATCTCTTCTTTAACTCTGCATTACTTAAGAGTTTTTTCTTAACATATTTTCCTATATAAAAATAATATTTCACTGTATATTCTGAAATTATTTTTTAAATCAAATATTTATTAAGAACTATTTTTATGTAACACATATAATAATTAAGGCTTATGCAATGCAATACAGTACATGAATAAATACAAAATGGGTAAAGTAGGATATCTTGGGATGTATGTTTACAATTTTCTAATAATTGCATAGTGATGATGACATCAACGTCTTGTTGATGTTGAAATTAAAAAAATAAACTATTTATAACACAAAATTCAAGGTCTAACTTGGAGTTCATGTAATTTCATTACTCATGAAAGACATCTTTAGAAATATTGATAGATGATTCAGGGA
Organism: Lycorma delicatula; assembly: GCF_047948215.1. Lineage (NCBI taxonomy): Eukaryota > Metazoa > Arthropoda > Insecta > Hemiptera > Fulgoridae > Lycorma > Lycorma delicatula. The sequence continues at coordinate 115,775,782 of NC_134457.1, read as the reverse complement.
TAAGAAATTTAACTCTTGTTAGTGTTGGTTTGACATGACTTATTTGACAGTTATTTATTTGCAAACCGTAGAGTCTGCAGATTTTTCCCCTTCAACTGATACAAAGACCTATAAATTGTAGTCACAAAGATATTAGTGACACCATAAAAATACCACAATATCGTGGCATACTTCACAGTTACGTATAAATCGCATAAATTACTTATAGATTAACTAAAATTAAATACTGCATTGCATAATGAACTAAAAGTTTGCAATCCACAAAACATGAATTATAAGTAAAAAATAAAACTAAAAAATACTTATTAAATATGTTGTATGTAAAGAAACTATTTACTTCAATTGTAAAAATATAATGTGAATTTATTTTTATACGTTACAACTAGAAAAAGTGTAAAATAAAAATTATATAAATTTTTTTTATGAAAAACCAAACAAAAAGAGCTATATTTTTAAGAATATGGAATAATATTAAAAATAATAATAATTAGAAGTAAGTCTAATATATATTTTTTTTAATTCAATAACAACTGTTAATTAAATCTATGCTAAATTTGAATCAAAGAAATACATTTTTTTTTAATTTTCTGATTGAAGTAATGATGTACAGATGTAGTCAGTTTAAATAATATCAAGTTTAAAAAGGTAGAATTAGTGAATAAAAATCTAGTGAAATATTTATAAGAAAAAAAAAATAGCTTTTGTAAGGATGAAATAGACTGAACCGCAGGAAACATTCTTTTATCAAGATAAGTGAAAACAAATTGTTCAAACATAGAATGAGAAAACTTTCTCAATAAACAAGAAAACACCAAGCATTACATAAACGAAGAATATCAGAAAGATTTTTTTTTTGTTAAGACATAATAAATGGAGGACATTAATGGGATCAGAAAGGTATTACTAACAAGCAATATAGTTTTTAATTCATTTTTTTCATTTCTTTTTTATCTATTTAATAAAATAAAATTTTCAGGGAAGCCAATGGGTAACGGACATCCAGTTGCTGCAGTCATTACTACTCCATCCATTGCTCAAAGCTTCAAAGAAACAGGAATTGAATATTTCAATACAGTAAGTGGAAACATTTAATTATTTTATTTATTCATTGTATTACAATTCTTTCTTCCTGTTATGAGTTATGATCCCAAGACCATATCAGTAGTCTTTTTTTTTTGTCCTGGTTCAGTCCAAACAGTCCTGAGATCAATAGTGAGATACTGAAGATAAGTGCCCTCCTAATGCCCAAGGAATTTTAAAAAAGTACCTCAGTTTTCTAAAATTTATTTAAATAACATATTTAAATCTTTTTTGCACACTTTGTACAGTTAGCTATTATCGGCATTGTTTCTATAGTTAAATGTTGCACCCTGAATTTCTTAGTTATTAATAAATATAACTGCCATTTTTTTTTTCTTTGAACCTCATAGTCTGGTGATCAAGAAAGAAGATATTAAAAGATTAGGGTGTAAAAAAATTAATTAAACCAGAAAATGTTTTTATTTAAGTTCACTTTTATATTAAACCAAAACTTTATTCATAAAATACTTACAATTAAAGAGAAAAAGAATATTATAAAGTATTAATACAGATAATATGCAAAATGTGACTTGCAGATAACTTAGATACTGATTCAGAGCCTTATTCTACAATTTTGCTTCTTATAGGAATAACCAAAGTACAGATGAGTGCACATTAAAGTACAGATTTAAGAGAATGAACAGTATTTCACTTCCTGATTTGAGGTATAAAATTCTATTGGTAGCAGATAATAAATACCCAACAGTTCTTCTAAAATCTCTCATTATTTTCAACAGGAAAAAGAATTTAATTAAAAAACTGTACTTAATTCACTAAATGACATTTTCAAACTTTCATTGGATACTACTACTTGAGCCTTACAGTTGTCATGTTTGTAGCTTATTTCTGAAAGGTCTCTAGATTACAGATTTTTTTGTTAAATAGATTAGTTTTTTCATAATTACTTTATTTTAATGCTCAACAATTGAACTAAATTTAGAGTACGAAATTATATGGTTCAGATTCCTATCCCACTACAAAGCATTTAGATTTAACAAACTAATAGGTACTCTTCTCTTCAAATCAATGACAAGTGCCTTTTAAATAGTCATCCTCC